>NC_047165.1:16051564-16694572 GCF_009819705.1 Hippoglossus hippoglossus
AAACGCTTTGAAAATAATAGGGTTTGGTATGATTGGTATATTGGCCTGCTCTGAATCATTGGCGAGCATGTGGCCAAGCTCTCAGATCCTCTTGTGATGTTCTTCTAGCAGCCTTGCCATTGGTGGAGACTGTGGGACAGGGTAGTGCCCTGCTAAGCGCTGTCCCCGTCTGTCAGATCTCATCACTCCATTCTGTATTGCTGGGGGCAGTGGGACCAAAACTGACCACTGAGTCAACTGACAAGACGGCTCAGCATCCAGTTATCCCAGAATAAGAATCACACACGCACACAAACACAAACACTTTTAGATTGAGACGGACACACTGACATGTCGTAATGTGAGCAAATGCATGCACAGACACGTTCACACTAGCACACACACACACACACACAGTTGCATACAAACGTATACCAAATAGACACACCAAATGCAAAAGAAAATGGACAGACCAAATGCACAATCTACCCCCAAACAGCCACGATAAAGCCTGTGTTGGACACAAATTTGCTCTGACACCGGGGTTGGTAATGCTTTGAGTTGTCTAAAATCTCAACAACTGACCCAGAAATGCTGTTCCAGGCATGTGAGAGGGGGGGTTGCGGGTGAGGCATTGTGGATGAGAACTAAATTGACACTTTCTTGCCCACTTCTCAAGCCCAGCGGTGGGTGTTCTCACTTTGTCTACAATGGGGGGGGGGGGGGGAGAAACCGAACAAGGTGGAGAGTCCTTAAAATGGGGAGCTGGTCCTTTGTTGTGGAAAAGCAAGTGAATTACTAAGTGGTTGATATATACGTAAGGGCACTGTTGGATCGCAGAATATCGCTCGTCCCGTCCTCTGATTGAAGTCAAAGGTCACGTTCTTTTCCTTTCAGAGAACGGAGAAGAGAGAGGACAGAATGGAGAGAGGGGCTGCAGAGGTCAAACACAAAGGAAAACAACCAGCTGCAATATGTTTACAACAGCCAGCCAGAGGGAAGGGGAGGACCTGATTGCAATATCACATATATTTATTTTCATCTAAACGCTTGCTTAAAAATGAATGCAGAAAGAGTACATACTGAAACTTTAAAAACAACTACAATCACATATACAAGAGTTTTATGATCATTTAAAATACACTGTTCTTTGTACCTAAGACTGAAAGACAAAATGTTACAGCGCAGCAAAAATGTTTCAGACTCCAGAGCCTCAGCTGCCTCGAGGCTCAACTATTGCCCGGAGGTTTTGAGCTGCAGCTGGCAGAGCTATAGCATTTCAAACTGATAAGGCCCGCCGGACTATCTCAGTCCTCTGGTTCAATATATGATGGGAGAGATTCTGGAGGGGTGGAGGACTTCAAAGGACCCCTCAGTGGCGAAAGGCTGCGTGACTCCGTTGTCAGTCTGAAAATTATACTGAAAGTCTGTGGGTAGGTTACTGAGAATTTCGGGTGTAATTCTCCAGCGCAGACACACAAACACATTACCACCAGCTAAGACAAGGCTGGAAACTGCATGGTTTTGCACACTGTCTGATCCAAGAAGAAGAAGAAAAAAAAAATACACTCACTCTGTCGATAAAGTCAACTCATGTTTTTAAAAATCAAAAGCACTTGCAATTCGCATTATCGCTAATTTATTCAAACTGTGTAGCTATAAAGTTTTTAAAACTGTTTTACACATGCAAGAAAATCCAGCTGTCAAGTACAATCAACAACAATTTAAAATACAGTTTGCATAATACAGATACTTTGTGAAAGTTCTGCATTGCACACACACACACACACACACACACACACACACACACACACACACACACACACACACACACACACACACACACACACACACACACACACACACACACACACACACACACACACACACACACACACACACTCTCGAGTGGTTTCCAGGAAACGTTCCATTTGGTAGCAAAGTGCCACAGTGAGTGTCAGAGGAGAAACGTCTTTTTGAGTAAGTGCGTCCTGGTTAGTCCCACTAAGGCTGCACCACAGAAAGCTCCGTGCAGTCGCATATGCTGATTCGTATCTGTGCTCCTTATTAAAGTTAGGCCCTTTCTCCTCGCCCACATTGCAGTGCCAGAGATCAAGTGATGCCGTCAACTAGCTAATGACATGACTGCCGCGGGCGACGGCCGGCAGCTTGATTTATACATGGGGACAGAGATGAATCATTCATAGACTAAGAGAGAGATACCAGGACATGTGGCAGCTATATGCCCCTCTCGCCCGCTCATGTCCGCAGATACACACCTCTCCATAAATCCCCCGGAGCGCTCTCTCATGTCTCGTAAGCTCAGCGTTACACAACTGACCAGTCCTGTTACCACCGCTCATCATCTCTTCTCTCTGCCTCCTTTTGTCTCTACATTTTTCATAACCCTTCCTCGCACTGTCCCTCTCTCCCTCTTGGCGTTCATCGGCTCCCTCGCCATTTATTCTTCCCTTCCCATTATGATGCAACGCTAATCCTGAATATGGAACCCACTGTTGTAGGCCAAAATGAATGGCCCACTCATTCTGCATCAATTAGTCCATCCATCACTTCTGATTGGTGGGGTGGGGGGGGCGGGGCCGCTCGTGGTGGCAGGAGGGAGAGAGAGGGACGGCATTAGAGAGCACTTTCACACTGAAATGCAATTTCCATCACTATTTGGGTACGGCGAACTGCAGTCCACCCGGCGACCTTGTCCTGCTAATTTCAGTGAAATGCCCTCTAAATTACGTCATCTGTGTAATAATTGGGTGAAATGATCTGACAGCATGGGGGTACTTCCCAGATAATCATTTTCCGATATGATGACTGATGTTTCCCTTTAGCTGTCCGCTGAGATGTCACTGTGCTCGACATAATTGCATATAAAGTCACTTTGCACCCACGACCCTTCAAAATGAAAGCAATGTTATAGCTCAAACAACAGAGAATGACATTTCGCTGAGACGAATGATAAATAGATTTATTCTTGCCAAAGATAGGCTTCCTCCCAATGCAGTCTGCATACTGGGGTACACATGTAATAAAAGGCAAGGCAACACTTGAGTAGAAGCTTGCAGGGCACTGTTAATGCATAAACTCACTTAGAAGTGCATTACACTTGGGATGTGTGGCATTAAGTTATTTTACAATTTTACTAAGTAAGTGCAATTTAGAAAATGACTTCTCTGCTTATGCAAGAACGAGGCCAATTCAAATACCTTTTCTTCTTATTTTAATTATTTAAATGAATATCACTGGCTCAAGCCAATTCAAGAAGGCACTCCCATATTTGGACGGCACTATAAAAAGCAACCATGAAAGAGTACAATTGCAAAAACCTTGTCCTGAACACAACGTACTGAAAATAGAGAGGTAAATATACAGCGTTAACTTTAAATCACATAGACAAAGACAGAGAAAGCGAATACAATATGCTCCGGGAAAGTAAATAGTTTCTAACAGCAGGGTTACACATTTATATCAGTGCTGTCTCAAGCACACTTTTTAAAAGCACACAGAACATTACAGCACAAGTTGGACCTAGATCAGAGTGTCACTAACTGCTGGTTAAATACGTGGAGATAAATAAACCCCAAGCGCACGGTGCTGACTGAGGAATCTTTGCATTCGATTTATCATTCTACATTATTTAGGTTTCTCCGTGGGGAAATACGCTATCTCTATCATAAGTTATGCTAATGGTGGTTACCACCATCTGTGAACTGAGGACCATCAGTCAAGCATAGTGTGCAATTTATGAGTTATGAGAATAATATGTCATCTTTGAGGGATTGATCATCAAGGGAAGTTCCGGTGCTGCCACAGAGCGGAGAGGGCTGCAACAGGGACATAAGGCCACCATGCCGAAACTGTCACATAACACTGTCCTACATCACGACCTCCCCTCCCCCTTGCAAAGACACCAGGCTGCGGCCCCCTCCAATCTACTCAATAAACAAGCCTGAGGCAGGAGCCAGACAGAGGATAATGGTTCACCTGGAGGTGACAGGAAAAGAAAACAGAGCTCTTTGCATAACGAATGGCGATAGAGATAAGCACAGTGAAGGACTTAGGAATCTTGACAAAGGATTACCCAGATGTCCAAAACTGGAAACATTTCCTTTTGTTAAATGTGGTGGAGCACTCTGTTGTAGTAAGAGCCAGCGCCACACTTACTGCGCAGCTCGGCTGAAACACCAGTGCTGATGTTGTGGTTCTGCGGTCAAATAAATTGACTGTAAGCACGTCTTCTTACATTTCACCAAAAGGTCACAGATCGCACGTTGTATTCCCTCTGTTAATTAGATTTGTAACTTACAAGCATTTGTGTGCACATGATTTTCTCGGCGAAGCAAATAAGCCAAGTTGCCTTGTTATGTCATCTCGACTCTACGTCCGATGATATCTTTAGTCGCAGAGAAGGGCAAGCGACCATATGACCACCACCACAGCCAGGCATAATCACAGCAAGCATAATTAATCCCATATATTACAATGTGTTGGTACTTGCTATGACTCATACCACTATTTAGGAAACATATGAGGCCCGGAGAGCCTCGGGCACACAGCGCCACAGCCTCGGTTATGTAAGCAATGACAAAAAGCTTGTGAGTTCAGTGAGCGTTAGCGGCCCGTGGCTAAATTAGCCGGAGTCAGGATGTACAAAACAGGCATGCAAGTGCCCCGCTGCTTGACTGGAGCAGAGAAAGTAGTCCCACCACGAGAGGAGCTATTTGTTTGGGTGGTCTAGTTAGAGCCGAGTGCTAAATGGGCAATGGTTCTGGTTAGAATGCTAATGAGACCATTCCCCTCCTGGATGGAGACATCAAAGCGAAGTGGAGCTGCCTCTCTCTGGCTACACAGGGCTTCATGGTATCATTACATGGCTCGGTGTACGCTCGCAGTGCCTGTGTTTTTGTGCGTGCATGTGTGTCAGCGGGTGTGTGAGAGAGAGACAAACGTGGGGGTGGGAGTGTGGGGGGGGGTGGACAGAGACAACATGATGTTTACATTAGGTCTATTCTTCTGGGACTGTGCCAGCATCCAGCCATGCTGTGACACACATCACACGAGCAACCCCGTACCATTCATAATTACCCTCTATTCACAGAGGCCTCGTTTAGCGTTCTATTATCAGAGATCATGGTTATTTCCCGCCATGTATGTGAGAAATCCCAGTGAGACCAACACGTCTAACGCAGATAACAGTGCTATTTTAGTTAACCCCAGTGTGTATATAAAACTGAAGATACAACCCAGAGAGAATTCCTATCCGTGATTTCGAAGGATTTAATAGACCATCGGGGCATAACAATGTTTTTTTAGTTTTTTTTATTGGGGGAGTGGGGAGGTTGTCTCACCCTACCCGTGCTGCTGTGCCTAACAACCAACAAAACACTGTGACCACGTATCACACTTAAATTAACGATAAAAAATGCAGAGAGGAGAAACCTTTCTCGCAAAAAGATAGCAAAATAACAAACAATCCTTCAAGCCATGTAAAGTCACGCAACTCACAAAAGTGCGTAGGTGGTAAACTAACTTTCCGTACACAAACTTAAGACCTTGTCCATTTTTCACACACACACACACACACACACCGGCGGGGAGACCCACCTCCACAGCCGTGAGAGCTAAACCCGGCTCAGGTGCGTGAGGCCAGCATGATGGATCATCCTGTTGTGAAGCTGCCCCTCTGCAAAGCCCAGAGAAGACAGCTGGGGAGATAAGGAAGGGCCCTATATGAAAACGCATCTCCACTTCACATCGATCGTCGCTGCCACCAAGGCAGGAGGTCCTCACATGCCAAACCACTGATAGAGGCTGGAGGGAGGGCCGCGGCGAGAGCAGAGAGAACACTTTTGCAGGTTTAGCAGCCACCTCCGAGTGATAAAGACACTGAAAGATAAAACCCCATCTTGGCCCCGTGTAAAAGACAGGCAGCGTAGAGTTTTATTTTGAGGAAGGAATAACATCTTCAGCTCTCTGCTTGATAACCTCTCTCCTGGTTATAATTATCTCCTCATTCTTCAGCGTTGTCAAAATAACAAAAAAAACAAGCTGCAGAAGAACGCGCACGCGAGAAATGATAAAATAACACACATTTGTTGTGGTCATGATTAACACGGCGTAATAAGTGTCTTAACGTTTTAGAGTTAACTGACCTCGTGTCTCGTGCCAGGAACTTGGCAGGAATAGCCTCGCTGGAAGTCAATTAAGAATGAAGGGAGGCTTTGCTCCCAAAAATGGCACCAGTGACAATTAGAATTCCTCTGGAGTTAATAAGCACAGCTGCAGGTCACAATCAACTTCAAAATGTTTGCCTGCTAAATCTGACATTAATTGACGCGCGAGATCTCGTGTTGCAGCGAATGTGTATTTTTGTCGCTGCTGTGTTGAAACAGAGCGACCTGACCTAACGCCTATTATAAGTTGAAGAAGAACCTGGATCAATCATCACAGCCACGCCGTCTATTCAGAGGACGGTAAAAAAAGGTGATTTGGCAAAAAAATAACAATAATGAAAACATAATAGCGGTGAAAATTGCTTCTTGCGTCTCTCTGTACGTGGTAAATCAATACGGAGAGTTGACTGCGGCAGAGACTGACAGACAATCAGAGGGACAGTACACCCAGCTTTACAGGCCCTGGCTTGTTTATGAAGACGACTGTTCGTGACCTCTGGTCTCAATCACAGAAGTTCTGCGGTGGCGCGCCGAGGGCCTCTTCATGTCACTGATTCAGATTGGGATGCCGCACTGCCATGCAACAACGGCTGGAAAATTTGCAGTCTTAACCATGTGTCAGACAAGATGAGAGCCACTCCGGGCTCCATGATTAGATGTGAATAAGACTTCAACAGCTCTGTGTGCACTCTAATGGACGCCGTTGTTAACTATGCAGTGGCTTTGATGTTGCTTTGCGTCCATCCCTTGATGACTCACATTTCATGCAAGGAGTTCGCATCCTAATGAATAAATAAACACATGCACAAAGAAGGAAGTGGCATCCAGTAAAGAGCATTATTCTGTGTCAACATGCAGTTTTTTTTGTAAAAGAAATATCTGGAACTATTGTAAAGAGAGGCTTTGTAATTTGAAAGGAAAATGTGAACAATAAAATGATTTACTGTATAAAATTCAACCAAGCGATAACATAATTAGCTATTTTCAGCTTTATGATTACAAAAAACAACTACTGGCTAAATGAATGCACGATTTATTCATAGACACATAAATATTTGCCACGATGTAAATGTTGGTGAAGGTTGTGTTTATTTTTACCGTAAAGAAACCATCAAACTCCTAAAATAATTATTTCAACAGCAAAGAAAACAAAAAATGCTGTATTATTTGATGCCAATGTCTAATATTGTGGGTGGGAGCAACCTATACAGCTGGAAGCTCCCAGGAGACAGTGACACATTCAAAGTGACAGTCAACACAGATGGATAAGCAGATTCGGCTGAAGCAGTGACCTTGTTTCATTGTCTTACCGTTCCCACATACCATAAAAAAAAAAAAAATACATTACACTGGAAATTAACATTCCACATTTATAAGTGGGTGCATTTTACCCCAACTCATCTCAGTGTGCTGAGGAACGATTATTTCAATCATGTCACTGTAAAAGTCAAATTTCCGAGGAAAAGAACAGTGGGATTGGGCAGTCGATTTCTATTCCGGGAGTTCCCTACCCATTATTCCTACACCACGGTCGGCTGCCTCAGATTTCCTCCGTTGCTTTGATGATAATGTTCTCCGGCAGGCCGCTAAAGTAATGACCATCTCTCAGTGTGGCACATTGCAAGGTTGCTCCGCACTACGCTCTAATGTTTTGGCCTCACGTTCAGCCACATTTAACACAGACACTTGAAACTAAGTAGACACTAATGTCTGCCACAAACCCGGAGAAGAATATACATGTGCCATTCGCCAGATCTGATGAGCACAACTTTAATTGCTCTGATGCCACAGGAACAAAACGATGAAATGATAAGATGAAAATCAAAAGGCGTTCACTCACCTCCCCCTCCTCCCAGAAGACCGGAGTTTGCTGAAAAGAGGAAAGAAAACATGAATCAGTAAACGTCAAAGAGTGGAGAAATGTTCAGTCAGCAATATCTGGCTATTGTAGTTAAAATGCTTAAAATGTACAAGTCGGATTTTTTCAGAAATACACATATTTGAATATCTGAACCCATACAAGACCCATGAAAAAAAAAGCACTCTGTCGCTTCAGTACATTTTCAAAGCACTGAAAAGAAAACTGGAGAAGTTTCTATTATCGCTTTGTTTTATTTTCCCGATCAAAGCAGTAGCTGCGAGGGAGATTATATGGAGGGGGGGGGGGGGGTAGTGTTGGTATGAAGCGCCAAGTAGAACCTGAAATTGGCTTGAATGAATATGCAGTCATGTAACAGATTCAACACTTTCTCAGATAAACGTGCGATCGCACATTTGGATATCTGAGTCAAGCAACACAAGATTCAGCATTTTTAACGGTTGCTCCCAACAACACCACCTCAGTC
Source organism: Hippoglossus hippoglossus (assembly GCF_009819705.1). Lineage (NCBI taxonomy): Eukaryota > Metazoa > Chordata > Actinopteri > Pleuronectiformes > Pleuronectidae > Hippoglossus > Hippoglossus hippoglossus. The sequence continues at coordinate 16,060,077 of NC_047165.1, forward strand.
ATCCAGCAGTACCAAGTAACAAGAAACCAATCCAATAGTTTGTTTATCACATCTCCCATAGACAGAGATGATCATTGTGGATAGCACAATTGTGTGTGTGTGTGTGTGTGTGTGTGTGTGTGTGTGTGTGTGTGTGTGTGTGTGTGTGTGTGTGTGTGTGGGGGGGGGGGGGGGGGGGGGTTCTTTTAATTATTTTTTTTTATTATTAAATTTGCAAGTTGGCATCAAGCGTGTGATCCAGTCAGCAGCTAATTTCAATATACGCTCCTTGGCAGATTTCTTTCTTGGCAACATGACAAAGGGTATGGCTCAATAAAACATGTGGTCCATTAAAAACAATTAACAGTGGCCTGTAGACTGAGACAGTTGGATACTGCTGTACAACATAGAGATCCAGATTTCACCATCGCTCCATGGGGTCCGCTTGTTTCTTTACGGAAATGTCACACATGACGATGGACATGAGCGGGACGGAACTCTACTGTACCGATCTAATGCTGCATTCTGATTTAAACTTGGAAAAATGTCAGAAGCATTCAGTCGAGGGGTGGCACCCATAAGTAGAGGACGCGGGGGGGGGGGGGGTGTAAATTGCGCTGCAAAAAGCACTGCTTTTTGTTTACTGCACAAAGACCCCTTATCAACAAAAGCTCTTGAATTCCATTGTCATTCCAATTTGACATGTGCGTCGGCATCTTCTGCATGTTTGGCTTTTTCATCCTGAGTGTTTTTTCTAGTTTTTACTGACACGCCTACTCGCTCACTGTGAATTAGGGGGGGCTGGCACAAAAAAGTTGAGGAAAATATCCGGCGCAACTGGCTCAAACATTTGCATTCTCACACGCAGCTCCTCTGGGAAATGTCTGGACATCGGTGCACGTCTGAAAGCGGCTTTACAGAGTGAAGCTTCCCTCTCAAATAAGCCCTTTTTCACACAGCCTGTATTAAAAAGATACAAACACAGAGACGGGCCACTGTTGTGCCAGTAATAAGCCAACAGCAGAGGTGGTCACACAGACGGATCGATGTTTGTGTCAAAGGGGGAGCCAGCATGGCAGGGCGGATGCTGACACTGTTGAGTTACACGTCACGCCTCTAATTCAGGAACTCCAGCATGCTACGTTTAGAAAAACCACACACAGCGGGGTGTCAATGCACTGGCTTTGTTTGGCTCAGAGCAAACAAGCAAAGCTGGAATAATGATCGCAATAGCAATGTAGAAAAAGAATATGCGTTTAAACGAGGCCATAGGAACGTCACTGTCAGTCTGTTATCGGCTTAAAGACAGTTTAGTTCGCAAACACTAAGTATTCACCATTATGTCATTTCCCCTACGTTAACCACAGTGTACCAGTTCAACAGAAGGTAACATCCGACTGCTCTTCCAAGTGGAGAGCACATCATTAAAAATGAAACTATTTTCATTTTGCCCGATCTGTCACTTCGAGATATCCGTTGCACATAAGAGGAGAAAGATTAGAGGGGATTTAAAGTACATCTGTTAATTTGGGTGTTGCTGAAAGTAGGTAGTGTGTTTGAAGTCTAGTTCACGCAGGGGGCACTGGAAGAATCATTCATTCACTGCAACACGCCTTTAATGATCGTCCGCTCCAGCAACAGGATTGGCTATCATTAGCACTGAACGCTGCCCCTTTTTTAAACTCCTATTATTTCTCAAAAACGTTTTTCGTGCACACGCAACAGATAGTGAACGTGTGGATCGGGGGGGGGGGGGGGGAGAGCTCTCCCATCGCACCGCAGACCTGTGGCTATTTTTTTTTTTTTCCCCTGATTACGTGTGGACCTACTGGAGTTCACTCAGTTTCCACACCTTTGTGCGGCACCATTATGGCGTCGCATTGTTCTCGTTTGAGCAGCACACGTATGAGTGGGCACCGAGACAAAGAAAGCTTTCCCACTGCAGAATTTTGTTTCATCAAAGGGCTTTTGTTTTGCGTGTGTGTGTGTGTGTGTGTGTGTGTGTGTGTGTGTGTGTGCGCGCGCATGCATACAGTATGAGCATAATATACACACACACACACACAAAAAAAACAGCAACTCAAACAGGGGTGTACTGACAATCCACTGTCATGTTTACAATAGCACCTCTCCAGGTTTTTCTGTGATGAAAAAGACACCCGTGCTCACCCAGCTTTTGTGGAGCTCTGGAATCTGACAGCTATCAACAGCAAGCACACAAACACACCACTCAAATGGGCATCATTTCCACAACAGCCTTGTATTAACTGGTTTTTCTATTCATTTCATAAAACCATTGCTTGATAGGGTTTTTAAGGCTTTTGTTACCACAGGTACCTTTTATTTGAAAGTAAATGCTTACAAATGTGCTCAGCAGTGGTTTTGTTATGATGCGTTAAGCTTGTTATTTATCTATCCGTCAGTACAATAAAAGTTATAGTTTCAGTACCAGTTCAAAGCAAAGCTAATAATATGCTACTTTCCAGCAAAGTCTATCATCATTGTCAAGTCTCCTGGGGAGACTTTCTATTCCTGAGCTATTAAAACACTGGGGTTTAATTACCTGACATTATGGAAATGTATACCTGAGGGGGGCGCTTCATTTACTCCACACCTAATCAGAGATTGGAGATGTGGCTGCTAATCAGCCTGACAACTCTCCTTGCGCTCGCGTGTATCTGCGTGACGTGGGGTAGTGGTGGTAGTGGATGGGGTTGTCGGCAGGTTGAGATATTAGATGCTTTCTAACCACATCTGACTCGGTGTGTTCACGGCGATCGCCCACTGGGAGATGAAGAGCGTTCGACAGCCATCTCATCTCTGCAGTGGGTTTGACAAATCTGGAAGTAGGGAGGGGTGGAAAAAACGCTGCTTTATGCCTTTTCATTTCCCCCTCTCCCTGCATCCTCTCCTTTAATGATCAGAATGTCATGGCACATGTTTTGGCAGTTTATCTTTCGGCGCGCTGTGCAGCACGCGCGCACGCACAGTATCTCTAGCCTACAGAGTCAGTGAGCTCAGCCCACAGCCATACATATCGAGGGAGACATTAAAATCTAAAAGTGGTCGGGCACTCACTTTAACAATCTGTCTTCAAACGCAAGACAAATAGCAAACAGCTGCTGGAAGAGCAGACCTCCAGCAGCAGCGCTACGCTCTTCCTACCAAAGGTTGTGAGCTTATTCAGTATGACTTGCCTGAAAAGTGCTTCAATTATCCTGAGTGATGCATATTTTATAGTGCGTATTAATTATAAACTAGCTCTCCTCCTCTCCTGTTTGTGCTTGCCCTGGGCTCGGTTTGGCTATCTTGTGGTGGATCAACACATTTCTGCCAATAGGGAAACAGTGGGAGAGCCAACAATTAGTATTATCAGAAGACCATTATCTGTTTCTTCTACAGCGGCTGAGCGCCTACACGTGGAGTTGTCTCTTTGAATGTGTGTTTAATGGGTTTTTCACTTTACCATCCTCTTTTTCTAAGGCCTGTCGGTGTGTGTGTGTGTGTGTGACCCCGGGAGAATTCCCAGGAATCAATTATTTGCTTCAAGGACAGAACAGACTACATCTCCACCTCTCTACATAGATGCTATCGCTGCAGTGATCTTTGAGCTTTAATGTTTCACAGAAAGCTGCATATTTCTTGTAGTGGTAAAGATGAGCCTTAAAGGTTTGTAATGATCGGGTTAATGAGGAGGAAAAGGAAAGCCTATAAGGAGGAGGCCGTAACTCGGAGTTTGTCAGGAGGGCTGCTGAGAGTCCTCCCAGTAGTAACCACAACATGGGCCATAAATCTCAGTGGAAGGGCACCCAGACGGCCCGGAGATGGCAGGTCATTAGGAACTGCTGGTCCACGGCATTAGGCCGGCCCATCAAACACATGCCTGCACTGTCACTACGGGAACACCTACTTCCTGCCTGCCCTTTGAACTCCTTAACCCCCCCCCCCCTCCCTCCTCACAGCAACCTCATATATCCCTCAGCCAATGACAGCGCACTGGGGCCTCTGCTGTGTATTCTCACAGCGAGAAAATATTGATAAGAGAAGCCGGGCCAGGGAGCGTGACAGCTCCAGTGTATGAATTGTGGCACTGCGTCAAGGAGCCAGCAGAGACACAAACACGGTGGGGGAAAAAAAGGAATGGTGAAACCGGCCCCTTGTCTCAGTGTGACCATATATTTGCAGAGCATTCATAAAAGTGTCCTGTGCACTTCGGCGTGCGAGCCCTGTGTGTGCAGAAGGCAGTGAGGCGTGGATCTGGGTTGCGTGTTTGGTGTCGTCAGCAGAGCCCTAGATCATGCAGTTAAATGGGAAGTGCTAGTGCATAACCGCGAAACCTCAAGGCAGTAAACAGATCCTCTCTCTACCTTCTGGTCCCCGCCACCTTAGCTGAACCCTTTACATATGGCTCCTTGGAATACACACTCAGCCTATTCCTCAGCAGCCTCCCACATGCCTCTCCACGAGCTCAGAGGTTAACAGTGTACTGTGACACTGGCATAAAAGTCTGGTACAGACACTAATAAAAAAAAAAGTTTTATGGTTCAGGTTGCTTGCTCTGTTGCAAATAGATTTTAGGTTGCTGAGTCCAAAAAAAAAAAAAAAATTGGGTTGCAATTTTTCAAATCAACCACGGCTGACACTGCAATATAATGGTATCTGTGTCTGTTGATGTAACAGGTATTTTATCAAGATTTTAAAAATATATATGTGTGTCAGTTTAAGGCTACATCTATAATAATCTGTTTTCATTTGAAAGCAGCATTTTCAAACAAAAATGATCTATGTCCAGGCTAGCGTTTTGGCTCATCAGTGTTAATACCCCCCCCCCCCCATACTAAAACACAGGAAACTATATATCATGTGACCATTCAAGTCGTAAACAGGAAGGCATGCGCATCCAACTGGATTCGGGAATTGTTGCAGGTCGCTCAAATAAGAGTTCTCCTAAACGCAGAATTTAACTGCACAACAGCTGTTAGCAAAAACTACAGGGTCAGAAAAGCTTTGTAATTGATTATGCATGTTGTCGTTCTACACCGTGCTGGGAGTGTCTATGTTATAGGTTCCAAATATCTCTGTTTCCGCCCATCCAGACTAAAACAGGGCCAGCAGCATTTCCTAACTTCTCAGTTTTAGTGTCTCTAAAACTCCGGAGATGTGTGGACAGCAGGCGTATTTGTTTTAAAATGAAAATATAGTCAAATAGATGTAGCATAATAGAGTAATAAACATGTTGTGTTGTGACTGAATGGTGCTTTGTGAATAAAAAATACAGATTTAAGCAAGTGTGAATTTACACACACACAAACTGCACCAAATAAAAGCACAAACTAGGTCAATAAAGACTCTGTGTTCTACAGTCACGTCTTGTTCTCCCTCTATTATTCTGCTTTAACTACAACTCGCATTCACGGCTTATTTGACAGGCACAAATTAGCATCTACCACACAAGTGAAAAATGCAAGGCTTGAAATGTTGAAGAAAAACTGCTGAGAGAAACACAGAGACGATCATGTGCGGAGCTGGTTGACACTTAGATGGTCATTAGATGTTCCTCCTCGTAGCGTCCTGATGTCGAACATGTCGGCTCCGAATGTCGACGTTCAAGGAGCCAGTGGAGTGAAAGACTTTGGCAAATTCTTCTTGAGTGGAATAATGTGCTGCTCCACACACACACACAGACACACTTTTCCACTTCACCAGTCTCCCTAACAAGCATTGCCACTGCAGCCTGCACACACACGCATGCACACTCCCACACACACAAATCACTTGCGTAAGTACACACATATTACCACAACGCTACACAAATGGAAATTCTCAGGCTCGGATTTGAAATCTAGATCTCATGACTGTGGAACTCTGTGTTAAATCGGAGCAATTCCAACCTTTAACGAGGGGGACCCTTTTTTCTTTTAGTAGCTGCCGAAACTCACACAAATAGAAATAAAACCTAAACGAGCCACTAGTTGTGCGATGAGAGAAGCGAGGAAACAGTGGTATTTCTTATATGTGGCACATTAAAAATGCATGCTACACCACACATGCTGCCTCGCCTGATAATACTGGTTGGCATTTTTGTTCTTTATAGCTTCTAGTAGTCCCCAAGGAGCCAGCCTGAGCCAGACAAACTTGTGGAAGAGGTGGCACGATCCCAGTAGCACGTCCACGTCCACACGCACACGCACACACACACACACACACACACACACACACACCAAGGAAAATAAAGCCTAAAGCCTGGCTCATGCTTCATTTGGACTGAAATGCAGGGGTGTCAGCATGATGCAACTGTGGCTGAACCAAGAGAGAGAGGCTGCGCTCCCCACAAGAGCATGCAATAACAACAATTTATTTTCACAATAACCATCAGAGCATTATCTCAATATTGATGTGTCAAAGTATTATCCACATTTCACTGAGTTGACCGAAGCAGCTTGTCTCCGTTTCTACAGAGAAAAGAAACCTCTTCTAGTGCCGGGTAGCAATGCGATACAAGTTCATTTAAAAAAATAATTTAATAATTTAAATTTTAGTACTTGTATGCTACTTAACCTGCATGGAAGTGATGATTGCTGTTATTGTTGTATGGCCTTGCTCAGGTTTAACACTTTAAAGCCATGAAACTTAATTCATTATCTAGTTTGACAGTCATAACTGAAAATGAACAGAAATAAATAAATCTAGGAATGCACAACACCCCTTGAAGCTGAAGTCTTGCATATGGTACATGTCACTGTTTTACTTGTGGGGCTTTCATGTATAAAATATTGCCAATTGGCTTACATTGTTTTGGCTAAAGCTGGAAATCACTTCTTTGCCGCTCTACAGCTCCAGCCAGTGGAAGTGCAATTGCCATTTCCATGAAAAAATTAAAATGCAGTTTTACCTGGGTGAAACTAGTATACTTTAAAGACGTGGTATTGCATTGGTACGTAATTGCCATAATATTAAGCCGTATCTGAGGCATTTTGATGCTGCTATCCGTATCGGAACATCTCTAGAATGGAGTTGCACTGTTTGACATCAGAACACACAAATTGATGAGCTGTACATACCCCGTCTTTCATATCAGCTAACCATGATTTGTCAGTGTTTTCCTGCTTTGACAACTTTTAGGAGGACCTTGTCGCAAACCCTTTTTTCCCCCCATTTATTGGGTTGTTATGTTAAATTGATTTGGTGCTGGCACCAGAAAGCAGGACTCATTACTCATGTGTATTGATACTCTGTCAGCTTCCAGCACAAACTAAATTTCCATCCAAGTTGCATGATGGGTTGAACTTTCGGCTGCTCTTTGGTATTTTCAGTTCAAGCACTTAAAAGCTCGTCTGGCTCAAAGATGCGGTTTGATGTCTGCGAGATTCCTCCACCGCTGAATACAATGCTTTGTGTGTTGCCATACCAACCTCGGCCATGTGGATTCGTTGCCGTGTGAAGCAGCTTTTGACCCGTGACAGTGTCCGCAGTTACGTAACAGACATGTTTGTGTGTAAATCAACGCACTGAGAATAATGCCGACGGTATTTTGGTTTGATTTAACTTTTAAATACTCATTACAATATGAGGAGACTGTGAGTGGCTTCTTAGACCCATTCATGTTTTAATAGGACTTGTCATATACTGTTGATGGCTGAAATTATGTTGTTTTTGCAGCTTCCTCCAAGTACTACACCGGTACTGTTGTGATGTCTGAATGTATCCATGTGACAACAGGCTGGTGTCACTGTGATTAATCCCTTTCCTCCGCAGGCTTGTCACCTCCATAACAAAGCAACAATACCAGATGCCAAAGCCAGCCCACACGTCTATTGTTATAATTACCTGACCTTCAAATCCACATTAATGAGCCCAGGATGATCCCATTCTCTTTCATCATTTGGCTTCCGAGCCCTCCTTTTATCTAACAAGGTCACCTTTCACAGCCCTGCTTCTCCCTGAAATACACATCCCCCTCATAAATATACATCTACCTGCATCTGCTCAAACCCCCCCCAATCCTGGGAAGGGAGCTTGGAGAAATTACAAGAAAATAAAGCTGTAGGTGGGCTCGGCAAAGCGCACGTTTGTGTTTCTTCTGAAGTTGACACCAAGGGAAAGTCAATGCCACCGAAGTTAGACACCGAAAAAAACAACTTTCTACGCGCTCAAGTGTTACTTCATAATTCTTTTCGACACTAAAAACACAGCCTTTGACCACGAAGGAGAGAGATACTCACCGCAAGTGCTCTGAAGGCTCCACGAAGAGAGGGCTAATTAATTAAGTTGTTTCAATCCGTTCCCATTATTTGAATCACAAATGCACCGTGGTTGTCACAACAACACCAAAAAATATCTGTGGTGAGAAACCCCAAGCCAAATAACAAACTAAACAACACATTCAATTATTAATTTGTTGTAGTATATTTCAGCCACAGTAGGAGAGAGGGGCTGTGGTTGAATTTAGAAATAAGAAACTGAATGTCCCTTTTTTTTTTTTAAATGAGTCCTGCAGGAAAATCTGTAACAACCTAAATCGAAATATGAACTCATGTCGTCTGGAGAGAGCAAAGTGTCACAAATATCCACACAAATACGCAGAATAAATTAACCTAATTAAACCGGCTAATGACACGTACAGAAGTTTATATTAGAATATTCTTGCATATTTGAATGTATGTCTCCCCATCTTAGAGCAGCTATTTGCTCACAGGCCTTAGGCACTCCTCCAGAAAGCTAAAAATACATGAGACATTTACAGAATGTACAATGTAACTGTTGATGAGGAATATGTGGTGAAAAAAATGCATGAAGAAATCAAGCCGGGGCGTAATTCACTGGGGAAAAATATAAAGTTTTAATATACAAAATCTTAAATAACACAGCAAGATATTTCAACTGATATTCACCAATTCTGTGCATGTGTGCCGACTCTGGAGAGGCACAGTCATTTTCTGGTTGAGATGAAATAGGTTATCTGCAGACTTCACTGGGCGCACGTCACTGCGGAGCACTGGTGGGATTTGGACCAGCAGCTGCATATTACGGATTTATCCAGTCTCATTTCTGGATTTATCGGCCTGCGTTAACGTAGCCTCTCTCCCTTACTGGTGATCAGGCTTGTTGGTATGGTAAAGACCCACATGGCTCCTCAGGGCCCTTCACAGTCCACTACCCCCAGCTAGGTACCCGCGAGGCAGCCAGACAGTTCACCTCACTGTATCCAAAATAACATGGCTGGGACGGAAGAGCCAGGACAGCATTAAATTGGAGACCCACAGTAACTGAAGTGTGATTTTCGAATCGACACCTTTTTACATATCACTGCTTTCTCTTTGCTGAAAATAGAAGTCTGGGAATGAGGGTCTCGCCCTTGATAGCCAGGCCAAAGGATGCACACTCCGAATTAGAAGTCCATATAGCTAAAGAACACTTGCATTACGGAGGAGAGCATTGTCTTTCTAACACTAAATGTATTTGAACTTCTCTTACTTCCTTAGCAAAATGCACTTAACCGGCACTTAAGAGAATCCATTCTCACCAGCGTCTATTTGATCATAGCGGTGTGCAAGTGTTGAGGTGATGTGTGAACCGAGCCCTGGCTTCAGAAGTACACGTTTATGTCACAGAAGCCCCCTTCATACAGAGATCCCGCTACCTTGCCATTAAGAAAGGACCCTTCATCATGCCACCATTACCTGTTTACACTGAAACAGATAAACCAGCATATTAACAATCCCATGTAGATTTTGGATAGCTTTCCAATATTCTGGAATCAGGTCTGAATTTGGCATGAAGCAATGTACAATTATACAGTACGTAAAGCAAAATATAAAAATATCCAACATTGTTTGACTCTTTATGCACAGCACAGGAAGTTGCTTCTAAATCACTTCTAACAGAGTCTTAATGAACACATTTAAATCTCGTCTACTCAAGATGAAAGCTTGTATAAATATCGGACCATTTCTCTTGGATAAGAGATGATCTCATAAATAATCATACCTGTATTCATATTTATAGTGACAGCTGTAGTTTGATCATAATGGGAGGCGTTTACTTGAAGACAGTTATTTATTTCTGGTACTTTGTAATGCAAATAAATACGTTTTGCACCTCAAAGAAATGTCCTAACGTGCCGTCTCTAACTCAGGCCCTGTTCACACCTAGTAATAACTATTATGAGTAATTCGATCAGTTGAGGACAGATTTGATGTCTGAACACTGAGACCAGATTTGAAAGTGGTCTGAGTCGCATATGGCTACATTCTTCAAGCAGTGTGTATGTGAATGTGACCTGGGCCACACTGACGCATTTTGGGTTCTGCCCAGTGTGTCAAACATGTTGGGACATTCAGTTTGTCTGGAACATGCCAAGGAATAGACCCTCCTTTCCCTCCTTCCCCTCCTTCCCCTCCTTCCCAGCAGACTAGGCACTGCCGCCTGTCCTCAGTTATAAAACAAGAATGCATACGCTCTTTGCAAACGGCAACAATGTTTATTTGAACATCGCGTGGGGAAGAGACATCCCGATCGCGAGTGGTATCTTGAGATGCATAAGGAGACACATTCTAATGCCAGGTATGAAGTGAAGTGATTGGATCACTCAAGATGCGTGTTCAAACCAGACATGAGCAGGTCCACTGGTCCCATATCACAGGCCACATTTTCAGACTAGACATTCTTCAGAAAAGTCTATATATCTACATCTATAAATGAAATGGAAGCTAGAGCTGTAAGTGGTATTGCTTTTCTGCCCTGTATTCATTTAAGCCTAAAGAGCAAGACACAAATGAAATATTGTGTATTGATAGTATAGATATCATACAGAGATACAAAATGCCATATGCCTCAGAATTGGATTAATTCTGTGGTACAAGAGGTAATAAACGGGAAACTGTTCCTCTAACGGCAAAATGCTGTTTTCACTTATACAATTACAGTCGCTGCCTTTTGAGCAACAGTGGTATTATCTTAGGAACAGAGATGTCATGGTCTCCAACAATAACAGCGTAACGGTGTTCTGAGCTTCTTTCTTTTGTATCACGTATGGATCACACGCTGTTCACATCTCCGCATCAAACAGGTCTTTTACCCACAAACACACTCACACGGAATCCCAGTGGATAAATTCCTGCTCCGCAGTCTTTTGTTGCAGCAAAACAAGACAACCTGGTACAATTGCTTATTCAAGGAGATTTGAAGAAGAAAAAAAAAAAAAACATACACAGCCTGTGAAATAGTAAAGCACAGTGCTGACGCCATGAGAATTATACAATCAGACAGGCAAGAGTGTTTTCCATTTGGCAGCCTCTCCAAATAATCCGGAGCATGAATAAATCATCGAATTGGCGAGACGAAGAGCATTAAAGAGTTAAATATTCCATCTTTCAGGATTTTTTTTCCCACCGTGGTTCTTGATGTTCTGCTTAAAGACTCATTCAGTTCATGTCAACTGAATTGATTTGATGCATCCGTCTTCTCAAATCAGGTTTACAGTGCTTCTCACTTGTCTGTAAACATCCCGCATCCTGTCATCCTCTGACTACCTTTTAATGACATTTAAACAGGGGACACGGTTCGACTTAATAGAACCTCTTTAACCCGTCGGAGGATATTAGCCAGAGAGTAACGTGAAGTCTCCTCTCATCCACATTTGCCTGAACTGAAATCATCAAACGTTTGAAAAAACAAAATCTAGGAGTGACCAGGAATTGGCTTCCACATAAACCATGTGAGCACAACCACAGCCTTTTTTACACAGCCTGCATTTCACTTCAGCGCATAAATCTCATAACTATTTTTTTGCATCAGAAGGTGTTCCGCTTACATACACACAGGAGAATGGGACACATAATCAACCACATCAAACTAAATAATTGACAGATGTGTAGCTGGCGGGGAGAGTGAAACAGTCATCTTGGGGATACTTAACTAGGAGAATAGACTGGCAATGGTTATATCTCTCTAAATGATATTGCCGTCCTCCTGCTGAACTTCGCCGCGCTGCTTAATTGCAGCCGTTGGCTTGCCTCCAAGCTCTTTATTTCTTCCCTATACACCCCAACTCACAACCGAGGTAGCAATCTTATATGTTGGGCTGTGTAGTAAAGCCAAGATTTACACATGATTTTTCTCCCACTGATGTAATGATCAAAAGCATGTACATTAACCGTTGCTTGGAAAGTAAACAAGCTCGTGTTAGTGGTGCTTTAAGATTTCCTTTTGGCTTTTGAAAACGCCTGTGAGAGTCAAAGGCCTTTGTTCAGCACCAGGAAAGTTTAAGTGAGGATGCCAGCCCAAACAGACGACAGTACAGACGCCTCTGTGTCTTTCTCAAACAGTTCAACTTCTATTATTAGAGACGAGCAGCTAAAGAATACGGGTAAGGACGGGAAGAGACCCTGCGGCACCTCCAGCCAAACCTCGGCGGTTTTACGTGAGACTGTCAGTTTTAATGTTCCTGTGTTAGAGCCTCTACAATAGGGGGTGGGGCAGGGAACGCAGACTGCTTCACTTTGACAGCTCCAGAAACACCAATCAAACACTAAACCGCGCAACAACACTAGCTACATTGTGAGGAGCCTGTCGCTACAGATCCAATTCATGTGGCTTTTACACATGCTGAAGAAAAAAAAGTCAATTTGACGCACACATACAAAGACAAAGTGTGAGGCTGACTGGAGAGCTGAATGTTAAAGTTGAGGGGAACACGTGGGGAGGCACCCTGTGAAGATGAATTTAACTCACTTAATAATTCCTTATCCCTGCACTTAGCCTAATAGATGGAAACGTGCCACAGTGTGGAACACGAAATCAGCATTACTAATCCAACAATATAGCTCAATTTGAACGGCCATCAGAGGACATTTCCTTGAGACAGAGAACCCAGAGTAAAGTAATATGAGTCCATCATTGCCTTCACACCGTGCTAAACAAAAACTCCTGGCAGGTGGGAAACTGGAAATGAGGAAAACCTGGATCTGGCCTGAAAAAGCAACCCGTGGGAGAGGATGAAATGACAACACCTGAGATAAATAATGTTTATAGCATCACTGTCAGTCAATTTCCAGGGCCCTGTCATAGTGCCTGTCATTCAGGGTTCGTATGAGACCATGTTCCATGGTGTGTGCTGAGACTGTCCTCACTGGCCAATCACTAAATGTAATCAGCCCTCACCGATCCAACCCGAGTCAGTGAGGGTTGTTATTTGTTTGACACAACACAGAGCAATGGGGCTTGTATATTGTATATTGGTCAGTTGTTTGTTCAGTTGTTAATTTATCACAGAACTTGGAAATTTTAATATTTGCGATGGAGCCTGTCATATTCTGTATTATTTCATGAGAAAGTTTTACACAACTTGTATTTGCAATCCATAAGATACAAAACTAGTGCAACATAATTTTGTAACACTCCATGTGACATCACACACACATTTTTATCAGAAAGATATCAAAAAAGTACAACTTTAAAACTGCTAGAGGGAAATGGAAAAAAGGCATGAAACAGATAGGGATATTATGATGGGGGACATAAAGGTAATATGTCCACAAGGATAATACCCAAGATCAATCATGCCAGTAACTAGTGCACTTCTCTATCATGTCCTAGTATTTAATATGGTCAAAGAAGCCAAAATCAACCAGCTGTCCCTCAGATTGCTGCTCTGAAAGCTGTTACCGGGAACATGAAAGCTATTGCGCTGGAAGTCTTAATAAGGCAAATGGCTGCACAGAAAATGAGCTTGGTAAAATTCATGCCAACAATAATGTCAGAGGGCAGACAGACCTTCTGTGTAACCACACAGTCTGCACAAGTCAACAAGACCTTTTCGTCGTCAGGCTCATTCAATAATACCTATCGTTACCCAGGCTGTTCCTGGGAAGAGAAGCACTCAGCAGTAACCTTGCATCCCAAGGACACATCATTTGAAATGCATTGGGTGCCTGCTGTGATCTATCCTTTTTTCCAGAATTAACCTCAGCTAGTCTTTCCCGTCACCAACCAATCAGGGAGTATGAGCAGGGACAGGTCCCAAGTCCCGACACACAAATACACAGCACTTCTCTGTCTGCCTGTTGTGTGTTTACCAGCTCATAGGACGAGAGGCAAACGTGACAAATTGCTGGAAAGATCGCGCAGGTCAGTTCACCGCACGTTTGACAAATACAATCTAATTGAGAAATGTTTGCATGAAAAACTCGGTTTTGGAATTGCCAGGCACGGAAATGTCTCTGCGACCTCTATTAAAAAGGCAGAGATCCATCTGTATTCCAAGGTAACCTCAACCAGGAGCCGGTCCAGTCAGCGAGCAAAAGGGCTCCTGTCCATGTGTCTCCAAATAGTAAATGTGAGTGCATTGTGGAGAGAAGAGAGAAAAGTGAAGCCACAGATGGCTAAAAGCGTACATGATTAAAATGCAATTCAGTTAGATGGATGAATGACCTAAGTGGAATCGGCAGCTGCACAGGTCGACTAAGTTTGACTCACATCCGCGGGTTTCGATTTCTCCCATAGTATCCCAGTTGACACCGATAAAAAAAAAATCTGACAAGAGTTAAGCAGACGATTAAAGCAAAGATGCAACCGCTGTATGGATTTCACATTGTAAGTGAGGTATTTGGGTACAAACGCACACCACAAAATATTAACAAAAGCTGACATGATTTTTCAAAATCGGGGCCAAATCTTACAATCTTTTTAATTAAATGCCAAGACGGAGGCATCCCTTTACAGCCTAATAACCACTGCACTGCTAAATTCAGATTTGGCATCAGATTAGCGTCTTTGAGCTTTCTCCCCCAAAAATACGTTCAAAGAATGCGACACTGCCTGGATTAAGGCACCACTTCAAAGAAGAGAGACTGTGTGATCGTTAATGGAAGTTCTAATTACTGAGGAGCCACCAGTAAAGGGGCCGGTGCTAGTTCTCGGCTGCATTCATCATTTATGAAGCCGAATTACACTTCCACGTCTCCAAAGTGTTTAATTGGTTTATCTCTTCTTCTGCACACAGGAACACAAAAGAAACACGGTTCTTTCAGAGGGAACGCCGTCTGACAAACCCGCACAAGTCCGCGTCACACACAGAGAAGTCATAAAGCCTATCAGCAAGACATGATAGTTAACATTATAGGAGTCACTGGGAAAGGAGATGGCAAAATATCTCGTTAAGATTCAGACCAGTATGATTTAAAGATGTATTCAAATGTATCCTTCATACAATCCCAACCACAACCTTACTTCCCTCTGTGATTCATACTTTGTGTCTCAGGAAAATCCACCCTTCTCCTGGGTGGCTACAGTACAGTCCTAATAATGGCGTCTGGAGCATATGACAGCTTGTCTGATGAAATAAACCCTTCACTGGTGTCACAAATAAGTATTTTTTTTTTTTTAGCCACTGCAGGAGCTGCCTGTTCAATCTTATTTATGAGTAATACAAGCGAAGCGGATGCCTCCTGCCCACTGCTGCAGTGTGCAAAAGAGGATGTCGTTTAATCTTCACTTCAATCTTTAATGGGAGCTGATGCAGGATGAGGCAGGATCCTGTGGTAGCTGCTCGAACACAAGGCAGGCCCCACCAAAGTGCACATGGTAATGCTGTGTGATGAAGTGATATGCACAAACCATTAGGGGATGCAACTCATTTTATTTTTTTCGTGGTCAGCTGTGTCCAAAGATTTGAGAAAGAGAAAGCGAAAGATGATATAAGTGGAAGCAGAAAACAGGGGTGGTGGAAACTCAAGAGCGATGCCAGTGGTGCAGGATTAGCCTCTCCCAAGCACACTGTGCCAAATTCACTGTGGTCTGGTCAGTGTTCCCCATTGTGTTAGCATGTCCGCTTTGTGTGGCATGCATGTGTGTGTGTGCACTGGGAAAGATACACTTGTGATTGACGGGATTACATATAATGAAATGTTTTCTTTTAACATAACAGGGTGCAAGCAACAACCTCGGTGGATATACTGTACGTTCGAGTCCGACCTCCTTCCCTGAAGCTTTTGAGGGTTAAAAAAAGACATTATCTTCAAGCTGTGTGGGCGGCTCAGTGGGCACTGATACCCTGTCAATACCTCTCTTTACCTTTCCTCTCCCTCACTGCTCAAAGAAAGGGAGCATTCATTCTCCAATTTGGCCTAATCAAGTTTGAATCGAGTTAACAGCCGTGTGTCGTTCTTTTCTGGCACTCTGGTTGCAGATATGTAATCTCCAGTGGTGTCTCTTGGGCATTTTTAACTCATACATAAATACAGCGATTGTCTCCTGCAAATATATAATGTGTCACTGCTGGCCAGACAGCGGGTATTGGTTACAGCCACCCAGTCTAGACAGGCAGCGTACTGGCTTTGAGAAAAATGATATGTATTTATGTGTGTTCTCTTTTTTTCTACAGAAACATGAAGGAACTAAACGAATGATTCCAGTAATATATTTTAAAAACAAATGCATGTAATCTCTTCTGGCCAACATACACATACATCAGGAGCCAATAGACTTTCTCATACAGTCGTCTCTTGCACGCCAACAGTTCTGTGGGTCTGCGAGGGCCTATGCTCCATTTGGGGGGTTGATTAAGCAGGAGGCTACGTTCAAGCTAGCAGCCCAAAGGACCAGAAAAAAAGGGAGGGGTCCCGTTGTGGGAGCCCACTGGCCCGCAGTGTCTTTTGCTCGGCTAATGTAATCTATGATCTCTCCCTTCCCAATTAAAAGACAAAATGGCCTCAGAACAGCTGTAAAGGGAGGCCTCGCAGGAGTGCACTAACCGCTGTTAATGTCAGAAGTCTCGTTTAAAGAGCAGCATCTGTTTACGCTGCACGCAGGCCTCATGCCTCCGAGCCCACTAACAGCCGATACAACCCTGCCCATCTGGAGCCATGCAGCAAAAACTCCGTCCCCAACTCACACAATGGACTGACACTCGTTTTGTTTTCGTTTAAAAAAATCACACCGCTGGCTTTGAATGTTTCGTGAACTCGCCTTTTGAGGTCAACAAGTCTGTTAATCAGGTTAAATTCACTGCATCCACCATTAAAATACCCACACAGAAATGTGTGTGATATATAAAGTGTCAAATTAATATAGGAGAGGCTTAACTGGAAAACCACAGGAGGTGAAAAGGACTCTGTAAACATCAATATATGGGGAAAAAAACCAGCTACTGTTAATGAAAGTTCTATTATTGAGCAGCAGCTGCAATAATAAACATGTCTGGCTCGCAACCAAATCACAGCAATAAGGTGATTGGTTGTTAATAACATATAGTATGGTGTACATAATTAATTAATTTCTGCACGTAAATAATACGTGATGAAAGTTTTAAAGTCGTCCATGTTGCAAACTGGAACAAACCCAGGCATGACAGAAAGCCCAAGTTAATTCTGTATTAGTGTTTGGTGCGATTCCCAGAGCTATTCAAATGGACTCAGCTGTGATTTTCTTTAACTTGTGTTACTTCTCTGGGCCGGTAGCCTGCAGCTCGCTGTCAGAGCTCTCTGCAGTGGGTCCAACAGAAACACACCACTGCTCAATCTGATTCAAGGAACAGGAAACAGCAGTGCATGCAGCCAGGAAATGGGCTGCCAAGTGAGAGAACAGGAGGTCCAGGAAAAACGACATTAGCTTAGGAAGACAGTGGAAGGATGTTCACTTCAGCAAATCTAACCACATAATTCCATTGTTCAGTGGCTTTCAACAGGAAGTCTGGCCACACATGTTCATCACTCTCAAAACGAGCTGTGAATACCCATCGTGTCATGTCTCAATGATGTCACTTTATAGTCAAACATCCAGCAATGCTTGGATGTTAACTTATTAGAAGACTCAAATTGAAATAGACTTCTGGATGACTTTGGGACTTCTGTGCATGAGGGCAATTCAAAATATTTTTCGGAGGCACTTTATATCTGATAGTAAATTGAGGGTGTTGATAGAGTCGCTGATCAATACCAATGACAAATCATTACTTTACCAGCTACAGAGACTATTGGCTTTTTTAAACTCACTCTCCAGACCACACTCTGTTAAATGTTACGCTGCCAAAAACTCCCTCCTGTTTGGACTTACAACTACTCTTCAATGGAGTGAGGGGTATGACTTGTATTTGGTAAACAGGCTGATGGACAATGGCTGACAGGCATCACAATGTTGAGCCAACATCACCCATCCCTACCTAGTGAACTAATAATCTCAACACAACTGAGGAGAGCTAAATGTTTTCAAGCCGACAAAACAAATATAAAAAAACTATATTATTATTAGGATTTGTGATCTATCTTAATCGTTATAGCTGAAGTACGAGTCTCTTTACTTACTCTTTACTTGCGACTCTTTGTGCTGATTCAAGGTTATTTCCAAGGCACCGTATATAAAATTGCAAATTAATATACTCTTTTTGGCAAGATGTTTGGTTTGTTACTAAAAAAAGAACCCCTTAAAATGTCCGCAACGTCATTTGCCATCTCATTTTGTACGTTATTGTCTGCCATTGGTTGACAGTTGCATGTGATTGGTTGCACTTTTGTGCTACATGTGGGCAGATTCTTCCTATGTTCTGTTTTCATATTCCACCTTGAACTATGAGTAGATGAAACAGCTGTGACACCAAGATGAAACAATTTCAGGTGACTTGAAAAGAAATCCATTCTCTATCGGACACGTGTATGATCTGCAGAATCCATTTTCCCCCCATGCGGCTTTAGTGTCGCACTTTCACAATACATATGGTAATGTCATATTCCTATACATGCTACATTTTGTTGTGCCTTCTGCCTCCAAGTAAATGCGCAGACCATTATCAAGTATATTGGCCTGATTTATCACAGCTGTACACAGGCACCGACTCATCAAAAACAACAGCAGAAAGCATCTGGTCAGTCTGCGTTCTCAGCAGCTTTCAGGTAGCCCATATTAGGTATTGGTAATCCAGTTTATCACAAAACTGCTATTTCCATATGTCTGTCAGGGAAATAACTTGGCTTCTGGAGACGGGTGCAGCTGACACCAAGGCAATGATTACAGTATGCAGAAACACAGGAATCCTGATGTCAGCAGATCATTATTTCTCTGCTAAACATTTCCTTGGATTGGTAAAACGTTGCTCATTAGCAGGTGTAATAATTGAACTATTTCGATGTAGACGAAAACCCTGTTGAGGTGAGATTTTTCATTGTTGACATTGTGATTCCCAAACATGCGACGGACAAACAGGGGTCAGATCTAAGTGGTTAATGCAGTAAAACCCCATCTGCACCGGATTTTAGGTTTTCCCGACAGTCTCTATCCTGCACTCAGCAGGGCACAGGGTTCCCAGTGTGCATTAGTGTCCAAACCGATGCAGAGGAAACAGCCCTGAACCAACCATGTGATGCAGTGTTATATTATCCAAGCCACTTTAGCACAAGATAAAGTGAGTCACAACTAATGTTAAAGAGTAATCTAAGATTATATCATCGTTTCTGACTTAGTGGACTATGTGTACAGTCACTTTATTTGTCCCAGTCTTCAATCCAGTAATCCGTTCTCTGGTTCACAGTGCTCCCAAAATAAAATACACTACTACTACTACTACTACTACTACTAGGGCATTGCATAACTGGGCCAATGAACCATCAAAAGATTCTTAGCATTAATTCAGAACGTTCATTCATAGCATTATTTCTGCATGAATGCTGATTGAGGGGGCAATGATCAAAACTTGATTTTATTTGCATTTGACTGCAAATTGTTGTTTGCCATCGAGTTCCTAACTGCAACTGCTCGTTCAGAGCAGAACGTTAATGGATCTCATGAGGCTTAAGGGTTTAAATACCACTGGATTCATCCGCTTATAAATCAGAAATCATTTTCAATCTAGTTTACAGAAGCCAGACTGAAGTTTATCAACTACAATATTTGAGGTTGCTTTTTAAACCTTTTGTAAAATCTTTAAAGGAATTGGAGGATTAGGTCTGCAGTTCTCTGGCAGGGAAGGGGGGGGTCCAAGCTGGTTTTAATCAATAAAAGGTTGAATAACAGAGGCAGCCTGATTATATTGAGCAGTTTATGATGTAGAGAGACCTTTTAAAAACAATGGGCTGCAATATCCTGGACACACTGCAGAGGACGTCCCAAATGGAGGCATTGGAGGAAGCGTTTCGAATGGGTGAGGGTGAGATGTTTGGCCTTACGTTTACAACCTTGTGATAAAATATTCAGGGAAGTTATTGCAGTCACAGTTGGAGGAGACTGACAGGTTTGGAGTGCTAGTGGAGACGATATAGTTTGCGGTATCGAACAGGATTTTAGGATTTCTCTTTGTAGGGAGATGTTAGATTAGGGAAGAAAGAAGATCTGTCCGCTTTGATCATGTGGTTAAGGGCAGCCATACGTTCCCTGAGATGCAGTCTAGATTTGGAGGGGATCTTTAAACGTTAAAAAAGGAGCCACTTCATCCACCAACAAGAAGCATGAAGTGTTAAATGACTGGACTAGAATGTCCACGTGTCCTTTGAAACAATGTTGCTGTCAAATGCTGCCAAAATTGACAGCTGCAGCCTCATTCATGAAACGGGTACGTATCAGATGGCAAGACAACTGAGACTCCAAAGTAAAACAAACGTCAAATAAAATTTATTTGTATTCACTGAGACATAAATCCTTTGAGACACCAAGTTCGATATCTATACCATGTGTGAAAACAAGGACCAGAGCGTGACCTCCTGTGTGTGCAGAGCCCGCTGCTTAAAACACTCACATTTTATACACTTTATAAAGTAAATTGCATTTAGCCGACCTTTCTGGATATTTGTAATTCTGAAGAACGGTGTGGCTCGGTGATTTCCATCTGACACATACATTTGTTTCAATAATGCCAGGCCACCACCACCGCAGCCCGTCAGCTGGGGCGTACTGACAAAAGAGCTGTGTAAAAAGACAAAGCTCAATGAAATGGGAATAATTCAAACAACGTGAGGATAATTAGCCGCAGATTTCAAACATAAACAAGTGGGACGGGGACTTGAAGGCGGCAATAATAGCGGGAGCGTACAAACACTAATTAAATTAGCAGAACTGATCGGGCAGGGGCTTGAACATAGGCTATCAAAGACCTGGAGAGAGCGAGGGGCTTCAATGGAAGGGGGGGGGGGGGGGTGCATAAGAGCTTTATATGTGGTGATACAGTCCAATGGTTTCCCCATGACCACCAACTGTATGTAGTTATCTAAATAGATGGAAATGATTCACATATGTTAAAGCTGAAACAGGATGCTATGTTGCTCCGTTGTCACTTGTTAAAAAGAAGTCATGTCATTTTGTTCGATGTCCTATAATATCCTGAGTCTAATTTCGGATTTTAAATAAATCAGAGCGACGCCTGCTGCTCGGGTAACATAAGAGCGTGTTGCCTAAATAATGACTATACGAGCCATCAGCTTCCGTGTTTACCCTACTCTGAGGAGCGCTATCTCCACCAAGCTGTCATCTTTCACGTCCTGCTCAAGTCTTTTTGGCAGAACAAGCTCAATTATTTCCTCTGAGATTAATTGCCTCCTAAAATCATGACAGAATTTCAACAAAATGGGGCAGCATCCGAGGCATTTTCCTCTCTCCTCCTTATTGCCCTTGTTTGACTGCGTCGGGGTTTAAACTTTTGAAATACACTCACTTGCTCAAGGTCTGTTTGGAGACGGAGCAGGGTTTGTGCTTGAAAGCGTCAGGGTGAAAAGTGCCACATAAATTGTTTTCCATCACAAAGCACAGAAGCAAGATGGACAAGAGAGGCGTTTGCTTCTGTTCTACTGGGTGAAGAAAAACCTAACCACAGAACCATATTACGGGCCCTGTGTGGAATTCTGTCCCATAGATTTTAGGAGTTGGGTTTTAACAGAATCATCAATGCAAAG
Source organism: Hippoglossus hippoglossus (assembly GCF_009819705.1). NCBI lineage: Eukaryota > Metazoa > Chordata > Actinopteri > Pleuronectiformes > Pleuronectidae > Hippoglossus > Hippoglossus hippoglossus. The sequence goes on from NC_047165.1 coordinate 16,081,925, forward strand.
CAGGAAGAAAATTGAGAGCCGCGTGGCTGTTTATTTTATACCGTGTCTTTATTACAGAGAGGCAGGAAAGATGGTTAGTCTGGCGGTGAGAAACCATTTTGGAAAACACAGTGCACAGCAGCTTTCTGTTTGCAAAAGGCCATATTTGTTATTGCAAATTGTGGAATTTATCAAATTTGTCGAACCAGCAGTAGCGTTGTTGTTAGTGGTAAATCCATGTGTGCAGATAGTGATAACATGGAGCCACAATTTCCCATTCAGTAATAAACAACATATCTTGGATAACATCTCTGCAGAGCCTCAGTCATCCAGGTGATGGTATCTCCAGAAGTTGTACACGTGTACGTAGGCAACACAAAACACAAGCAAGTCTACGTTCACTCTCTCTCTTGGATAAATTGATTGCATTGCATATCGTTTTCTCTTCAGATGAAAGGGGCTTAGATGGGTATGTGATGGGAGTGTGATATGGCAAAACGTGTGATTTTATATGATGTCAGGGTTTTCCCGATACCTAACATTTTGCACAGCGCTTAAAATGAATGAATTAAAAAAATAAAACTATGCTGACTTTTTTACTCTGGAGAGAAAGGGAACCATACTGGCCTAAATTCAAGACAATAGCTTACCTTATATCTACATATTTCAGGGCTTAATGAGTACACGTTCATTCATAACAATAGATATTCTTTCTGAGTGCAGTTTCACACACAACAACAGCATCTTCGAGTGTTGCATTATGGGCGATTTGCAGCCTTGATGGCGCAAGGTGAGCGTTCTGAGGCTGTTTATAGCGAGTCTTTCAGAGTTTATCATGCTTATAAGTGTTTCATTAAACTGCTGGAGTGTCTGTGAGCAGCTGTAACAGAAGAACTCGAGTCATCTTGGGTGAAAACAAGTTCTTTGTGTCTCCCAGAATCTTCACTGCAAAAATGAAACTGAGGGAATCTGTCAAACGGGGAAAGAATCAAGTCACAGATGATGAGCTCAAAAAGACTGAAGGGTGAAAAATGTTCAGAGCGGGAGAAAAATAATTATGTGAGAGGAATGAGAGTGAGAGAGAGGAATCAGCCTGCAACAGTATTTCAGTCTAATGACCACTGGGACAGTGAGCTGCTGTCTACAGACGGCCAACCAAACAAACAGCCAAACATGGTTAGGAGGTCTGGTGACTAGGGCAGGATGAAAAACTTCATTCCATTCACTACAAGTCTTTCTTTCACCGGCGTTGTTTCGTGCGTGGCACAGTGCAATCACTCACTGACTTGATCAGAGGGCAAATTGTTTCACATTTCTTCTTGCTAATGTCTGAGTGTCATGTGAAAACAGCTAAATGAGTCGTGTCTTTAGACATATTGTAATAATGTGAAAATGTATACCGCCAAATTTATGATAGAGTACATTATCCTTTTAGATCTCTAAAAGGTTTTACTTCATCAAAATATACTACTCTCCATCAATCTGCTAATAATACACTGGCTACATCTCACACATTTCCCCAAAATATGCCATGGATTTTTCAAAATTATTAAAATCATAAATGACTACATAACTCCTGCCATGTCGTTTGAATGATTTGTGCGGCTAGCAGCTTTGCAGTGTCCCGCACGCCCCGCGTCCTTGTTTCCCGAATGATTGCATTGCATAAATAATGCTTTAGGCCAGAGTCTGAATTAGTACAACAGGACATTTGTTCCACCTCCAATACGAGCTGAGCTATTTACAGCTCAGCTCACAGTAAACGCATGACCTTCACTGTTTGCGTTCTCCACAGATGTGACTCTCGCCACCTCATGAAGAAGACTGGTGCTCCTGACCAAGGTGTTGAAATAGGAGCTCTTAGCACCAGTTAAAAACTCATCTACTGCAAATAAACGAGATTCCCTGAACAGTCCAGAAGAATCACCACCAAATCTGGACAAACTACAGAATAATAATAGTTACCACTGACATATGAATGGCTACTTTGTTACCGGTGTCTTGTGACCCCTCTCAGCTGAACTTTGGAGAGTATCACTTTGCAAAGTGCCAAAATCTGATAACTGAATTCAGGAGCAGCAGCTCCACACTTAAAAGAACCATTGTGTGTTCTGTATTGCACTTTTCATTCCCACCCTCATTTGGACAGGAACATGCTCCTACCCCTTATCAAAGAAAGAAGAGGAGGTATTCCAAAAACTCTTCAGTGGAGGAAGAAATCGTGTATGTGCAGGGTCTGAGTGGCTTAATCCCACACTTAATAGTGAAGTGTAGCAGGACACCATGCCTGGCTGCAGCCCTAATTGTCCAGAAAGAACATCTTTGTGTTGCTGTTAAATTCGATTTCTCTTCAGCATTAATGCCCTCCACGAAATCCTGACTCTTTGCTGTAAGAAGCATTAAAGCCACATGGATAAATCCACAAAAGACCAAGAACATGTGAGATATATATATTGTTTTTTTTCTATCCAAACATGTCATATCCAATTTTCCATCAGTTTAAATTCAATACTAACTACTAGTATCATGCAACCTGATACACAGCAGATTTTCTTTTGCTCTTTTCCCAAAAGGTACGCGCTCCCTTTTTCCTGCAGCAATAAGAAACAGATGATTTCCTGCTGCATTTTATTAAAAGAAAAAACAATTAAACGGTTGTGTTAATGTCTTGTGTATTAATTCCAAAAAGACCTGACTTTGTATTTTGACAATATGCAAGTTAAAGAAACAGGTTGGTAGGTCTTCAATCCTTAATGGTGCTAACTACAGTAGAGGATGTGGTTGGTTGTGAGAGACACATGCACAGGCCTGTCCCATCACCATTTTACGGGTCTTTGTTCAAGAGGATTAAAAACTCCTTAAGATGGTGGTATTAGAGTTTTACAGTCCAACAGCCAAAGACTTAATGCTACTGGAAACACTGGCCGTTTCTAAAAAGAGCAACAGGGACAACATAGGGGGTTAAAGACGGGGAAGGGCTGAGCCTCAGCTAATGATGCTCTGCGAGCGCAAGAGTACACAGGAAAAAAGAAGGCCTGATGGCCGACTGAATGACAGCTAGACTGGCAAAAGGGGGATTAGACCCTGGGATCAGGGAAATTCAACTTTGCGGGCTTGGGTAAAAGGAGTTAGAATAGTCACCCATGCCTGCTCCAACCCCAGCTTTGTCCTTAGAGACAATAGGCTTAGCTCCTCTGATCCACAGCGCTCTGGTTATGATCACAACCCCATTGCTAATGCATTACTGCACTTAAGACGGCAATTTACTGATTGCCATCAATTTCAGATGTTGAAACAGCACCTTGAGTTGTCCATTTTGCGGAGTTTTGCTACGATGTGATTGGTGTGGGAGTCTCCGGGTGAAATGCGCCGACTGCTCCTGATCCACACGGATAAAAAACGCATACAGTGAGATGAAGTGAGGGGGGGAAATAAATGAAGGTGGCCGAGGCCATTTCGTGTGAGGAATGAAGAGTTTTCCCGCTCGCATTCCAACCTCCTCGGCTGCTGCTGCTTTAAATGAAACGCTTGGCTTAAAACGTGCTTTCTGGCATGGAACTTCATGCAAATCTCCCAGCTGCCCTTTGACCTGCACACAATTGTGGGGCAGTACTTAGAGAGCGCTCCCAGAGATTCTCCCTTGGATTCCAATTAGAAGGGCTTTAAATTGCCATACACAAGAGGCTAAATACAGGCCAAAGCATCTTAAGCTGCTCTGCATGTGCTGCATAGCCTGCTGCGTCCGTGGCAAAGGCAGTGAGAAAGGTGATTAAATATTTCAAAACAAGCCTCCGGAAAGTGGTGTTGTTTCAAAAAGATTCACTATTACCACAACCAGGGAGAGCGCAGATAAAAGGAAAGTAATGGTCAAAGATGACAGGAAGAGCACAGTTTATCAGGCATGTGGCTGTTTGAGTACACGTCCCACAGCACGTTACACTCAAGGATGAAAGCCAGCGTGCCAATAAGTAAACCTTTTTTTTTTTTTTTCTCGAAATTATCTTAACTGACCACTGTTCTGCAGGAGGCGTAAAATGTGGCAGGTGCTCTGCATTCTAATAAAAACGGGATGCAGCAGTTACGATAAAACGCCGCCTGTTCCAACACATAATCCTGAGGCACAGGGCCAAACATACTGTACAGTGTATGCACGAGCAGTAAAGCTGTACCACTGCAAGATAAAGGGCTGCATTTACCCCTCACAGCAAACACAAGTCAGGGCACCTACAAATTAAGCTTGTTGGGTTTGGAGGAATAATGTGTGAACTGTGGCTAGAAAAAACACGTTGCAGATGCTACATGAGGATGGGTCCTATAAAGCTTTCGATTTATTTTCTAGCTGCATAATATAAAGAGCACGTGGCGCACGAAGGCCGGTTCATGGTTTCTTCTTGCTCTCAGACTGCGGACGTGGACACAGACGCACTTCTATTCACGCCGCAACCGGGGGAATGAGGACGCAGAGACATTTAATACAGCTGCACTGGAAAAAATATGATGGCAACCTCCTGATAGCAAGAAGAGGCACTTCATTGTTTGTGCTGTTTGCTGCACAACATGATGAGAAAGTAAACAGTGTGTGAGGCTGCTTGACAAGGGCAGGAACTAAACAAGGTGCACAAAACAAGCATCTAGGTTAGTAGCTGGGCACATGCAGGGCTCCGTTAATTGTTCCATACAGTAAACTCTCATTTGGCACCGACACAACCACTTGTAATCAAACTGTATTTTACTTTTTCCCTTTGAAGCCAGTGTGGTCGCTGCTGATGAAGTACCAGAAGAAGGGGAGTTGCTTGTTTCATCTCTCTTTATACAAGATCTCGTGAAGTAGACAATTGTGAAGTAGTCACTTAAATAAACCGAGCACTTCATCTGAAAGGTCACAGGTGCTTATCAGACGGTGAGGGCTGCTCGCTCCGAATCCAAGAAAATGCTCCGAGAGGCACCGCGAACGAGACAAACCATAAAAAAGATGGGCAGTGACAGCGCGGATACATACAGCTAGACATGCATAAAGATTTCACTTAAAGCTTGGCAAAGCACTTATCACCTGTCACTTTGACCGAGCATCTGCTTGCCAATCCATTTGAGTGCTCAGGTAGGTTGTCCCCCCCCCCCCCATCTCATCAGAGATGCATTGAAATCCAATCTCTTGCATGGAATCAATGGGTTTGAGGGGAATTACCTGAGCAGATTAGAGCTGGAGGCAGCTGGAGGGAGACAGCGTCTGATCATTCCAGCTTTTCCTGCTCTGTTTGTTTCCCCGGCACTTTAGCTAAATTAGTAATTACGGTCACACAGCCAATCTCCCCACGACCACCGTGAAGCCAAAGACACACCTGCAGAAGCGCCAAAAACAAACAGCTAGTTTAGCGCTGCACTAACTCCCGATAAGTTAATGAGAAAAACAGTCTCCTCTACAATTACCATGCGAAACCCGGTGAAATTAAAGCGGACAGCCAACACAACCAAAGAGTGTAAATCCGGAACAAGTGTTTCCCGCTATTGGTCCATCAGCACAGTCAGGATGCACATCTCAGAACAAGTCATGGAAAATCGTTTTTTACAGCGACAACCATCATGTTTGTTCACCTATTTAATACAACAGAGGACAATTAGACTTGGGCTTCAGCATCTTATCAAAACTGAGTCCAATATTAAATCTAATTACTTTCAAATCCTTTAGTTAATCTACTCAACTTTGTCTTTCAATGATGTTTAAAAAAAACAGTTAATATAGTTAGTTCAAAATAAAACTAAGCTTTTTATTGGCAGAGAAAGAAGAAACACTACGATTTTTTAATTATCACATTAACCTGAGCAACAGATAATTGTTATACATTTCTGTAATATTGACTATCATATATGTGACAGTTTATTGACAATTTTATTACACGGAAAAGCAAATAATTGTACAGGGATCCTTTACTAATGTGCAGTATAAATGTACTTTTTACAACAGACTGACATTTTGTTTTACATGAAGCTTGATCTACTTTTCTATAAATAAGTGAATCAATGTAACTACCATTTAGAGTCACTATATTAGGATTTTCCTCCTTACTGGAGACAGTAAATTGTCTGTCTAATGTGACTCTGTAAATTGGTCGTGTGATATGCTGGCGACCTGTCCAGGGTCTACCCCTCCATGTATCCATGGAAACAAAACTAACTCACTAGTAAGTTTTGGCGTCGGGAAAACAGAAGAATCCAGATGAAGATTCAAAAAAGAACGTTTCAGATGTGGAATCTGGAAGATGGCTGGAAGTGAAGAGAACAGAGGTGCTTGCATGATATTTAGTATCTGGCATGTGAGAGTGCTGAGGGCCCTTTCTCGATCCACTTCTGGTGGCAGCACTTAAGGTGAACAGCGGTGAGTTGAAAACAACAGTGATTTCAAAGAAGCAGAGTGTCCCCGGTTCTCTCACACGCCGCCAATCAGTGACGGATTTTATAAGTTACTCCACAGTTCAACTGTTTATACCTCCATGAACAACAGTCAATGTCAGCCCTGTAGGCGCCGCACACCTCCTCACACTCTCATCAACCATGTGGATCCCACCGATCATTCTCTCATCAATTTCATAATTTAGTAATTATGACAATTATTATTTTCCTATTTTACAAAGTCAACCAGGGCTCAAGCTTTATTTATTGCTCTGGGTGAATTTCTATATTTGCTCACATACTGTACAGGTGGCTGGCATAAAGAAAACTTTCTAATTTCGGAGGACTTGCCTAATGATTAATGTGAGAGCGCCCTGCAAAACAGAGAGAAAGAAAACCCAAATCAAAACACATTTTTAAAAATAGGTTCACCCGATGCGAGAAGAATTTGTCCACAGCTTAAACTTGGCTCATTTGCATATAAACCATTTCCATGGTTTATTAAACAGATTTTATTTCCAAACGATAACAAATGAGAATTTGATCACAGTGTTGTGGCAAGACAGGAAAAATAGCCCTGTAAAAAATCTCTCTTTCATAGGTGCATTTAACCTTGTGCTTGCTGTAGCCTCTCTGTCAATGCTGCGGCATTCGATAGAGGCTTGAGCCGTGTTGAAGTGGAAAGGTCTTTGCGAGTCAGACAACTTGCATTACTCACAAGAACAGCCTCAAGGTCTTTTTCAAACATGACGCAGACATGTTTTATGAAATTGATGGTGCATTTAAGGACCATGTCTCAAAGAGGCATAAAGATCAGATCACTTCCTATGTCTGCATAATGTTGAGGGTTTGCGTGACATACATTTTTATATCTGTCCATGTTTGTAAGGTCCAACTGACGGCCATACATTTCCTGCTTGCTAAGTTAACGTGTGTATGTGTGCATGTCTGTGTAGACGTGACATATTAACTGCTGCGTAGATAACGTGACAGCCCCCCCCGACACCGTCATTGGCTCTTATCACCACAAACTCTCTAGAGATCTCCGTCGGTGTCTTCTACGCGTACGACGCCGCTTTTTCACTGCAAGATATTTGTTCTCTTTTCTTTTTTTTCCCATCTGTTTCGTGTTAGAAGCGTGATCAGCCCCTTCACTCGCTCGCGGTGAATCCAGCGGGGGATCCCCTGCTGTGTTCACACATCAACTGGATTTCTACTGACATTATATTAGGAGGTCAGGTGGATAAAGTCTGTAGAAACTGTTGAGCGACTCACTCTGAAATGTGTGTTCAAACATGCACCTCCTCCAGAGAAGATACGGAGGAACTGCTGAGTCCAGTTCATGTCTAAAAGCAGCATTAGCATCATTGTCTGGAAATAACCCAGACAGCTGTGATGAAGACTGAAAGGCTGAAGTTATAGTGCAAATGAGGCGACGTTCGCATGACTAGAGAAATCCTGGCTCAGAAAGAAGTAGCCCCATTTGGAAGGAAATGACTTGGCAACTGTTCACTTAGCGAGCCATAAAACACACAACTGGCTTTAGCTGTTTGTTTTTCTAAAAACAGTGCTGACCTTCATATTGGTCTTCAAACGACAATCAAAAGCACAAGGACGTCACTGAGAATGTTCAGTGCTGTTGGACTCCACTGCAATTCTTTGATGGGTTCCATGCTGCGCACATTATCCACGTCACAAGAATATTGTGAAAGATGGACTTTTGCTCGGCCCGCTGAGCCTGCCTGACCGTTGTGTTTGGGTTGCCTCAGCCTGGTCACCATAGTAACATGGCTGAATGAGCAGAGTTTGTTAAACATGGCGGGGGCAAGGTCAGGCGGCCATGTGATGTGGGTGGTAGCGGCAACAATCAGTGGTAAAAAGGTGGAGGGAAAAACTGGTTGTATGAAACTAATAATAGAACCTCTCTGACTGGATAACCTTGTGTTGCGGTTACTGAATTTGAGCTGGGGAGCAACTGCAAGAGAGTTTTTATTTTGTTGCCAATACCTGACGTCACGAGCGGAGCACCTCGCGGACCTTATGTGGCGTAAACTGGTGCTTGACACTTGTGTCCCCACAGTCAGGTCTCACAATGACGAAAACAGATGTAAAGAGCTGCTCAGGTAAACTGGCTGCTGGGTATGTGGGAAGCTTCAAATGCCTGTCAAGGCTGCGAGAGAAATCACACACTGAGACTCTATGGAGTATTCTGCGGTGCTGCATTCGGAAGCACCACGCAGGGGTTCAACAGCCTTAGCTCCAATTATAACCCAGCAGATGACTGCACAGCATACAGAGCACCGTTACACTACAATTAGGGGGGGGGAAACGAAAACTCTTCTTTTACTTCTGCAGCACTCTGACTCAGATGTGACAAATGATGTGACTGATCCCCGCCGACCCGCTGACAGCTCTGATGACAGAATATAACCATTTCTCTCTTCACTTGCACTTGTGTGAGAATACCCATCTCCTGCTGGCACAGCAAACAGGGAGAGGAGATTAAACTGTAACTCACTTTGGTCAGGTATTAATTAGTAACCTAACATAGTCCGAGATTGTGTTTCAACAAGAAATATAGGATTAACGGTACATTTAAACTACTATATTTGCAATCCCTTAACTCTGCCGTGGATACGCCTGGCATCCACACTTATCCAGAGTTTTAGAGCCGCTAAAACAGAGAAGTTTGGAAACTTTGCTCCATTTCATTCTGGACGAGCAGAAACTGAGATGTTTGGAAAAGATGATGTGGACACTCAACTGCTTGCTGGTTGGGTCTATATGGTCAAAACTTAGCCTTCGCTGATTTGTCAGGCTCCCATCACATGACCCCTTTCCAGAAGAAAACAACCAGCTAGCCTCACCTACCAGTGTAGAACACAACATGGATAATCACTTGCAAGCGTAGCTAGCCCCATTGTCTTTGCTAACAGCTGTTGGACAGTTAAATTCTGTATTTATATATACACACACACACACACACACACACACACACACAACTGCTTACATGTGTAGGAGACAAGCTATTATTGGAGCGGTTGCTGTGTACAGTTGGATGCGCTTGACTTCCTGTTTACACACACACCCAGCGTGGTCACGTGACACGCATTTTAGGCGTGTTAGTATGGACGAGTAACTGATACGGAGGAAAAACGCTCATTTGGACAGAGATCGTGAAAATAATTACTTAGTAGTATGGAGGAAACATGCAGACATATTCACAGAGAATATATTAGAACAATAAATCAGGAGATCAGCGATGAGACTGTGTGGCTAACTGAGAAGTGAGAACGCTCTCGTGGGTAAACAGAGAGGAGGAAAAGAGAGGCCTCCTCTAGGGAATACTAGATAATTCCCAATTGAGCCCATCGCCTCCCACCCACTCTCACAAACACAGGAGAGACAAGAGCAAGAATATTTATTGAGAGGATACTGAACTCTAATTAAGCGAGGTGGGAAGAATGCAGGCAGGTGTGGATTGCACCTGGTTTCTCAAACCCCTGCTTCTCCACATCGCAGCCACGCTGGGATGATAACACTCTCCCTCTCTGCGTCTGTGACGTCACTCTCGGCCCCCACCCCTGCTGCTGCTGCCGGCCCAGCACCGTGCACCCCCCGCTCCTCCCACCGCACCTCTGAGGCTCCACTGCAGGCGTGAAATTTGGCGGATCGGGAAGCCATCGACACAAGAGAACAGACGGCAATCCACACCAGGAGAAGACACTCTTCCTGCTTGACTGGCAGATGAATCCCTGTTGCCTGGCTCCAACCCTTCAAATGCTAGACAGGAAAAATGTGCAAGGCAGAGTAAGAGGGCCAAATGTGAAAACACAGCTGTTTTCCACCTCCTTGAGTCTGAAAGACACAACCAGTCCTCTGATATTGTACTCCAGTACTCTCCAGGATCGAATTATTTTAAAGCAAAAACATCCACTGTCTCCTGGCAGCAGGAGGAACTGCTGGGGACAGATATCATTCCACATTATGAACAGCTGTTAACGCACTCCAACTTACAAGTCCAATGTCATTTTTACAAGTGTCCTGGAGCCGCACAATGCAGCTGCTACAGATATGGCTTCATTTCGGGGCATCACCTGTTGCTATGAAGTCAAATTGAAGTCTGAAGTGTGTAGCGTGCATGCTGTGTGAGTGTGTGTGTGTGTGTGTGTGTGTGCACGCTTCAATGTGAATTAGTGGGAGCATGTGTTTTATCAGTTGCTGGCACTTGTTTGAATGGAGCCGTGATGAAAGCTTAGACAAACACGAGGGAATGTCAGCCGAGGACTAGAGTCAACAGACAGAGCCTCGACTCTGCCAGGGACCTCTGTGAGAGAGGCCACGCCCTCCGACATCACACTGAACCGTCTCTTCGCACACACTCTTCCTCTCTAGCAACCTTCACCAGCAGGACAGGAGGACACACAACACTGGCACATCTATGTTCTCTGATACAGTATAGAGGCAAGTGAGGAGAATGTGAATTACAAGACAGCGAGAGGGAGGCAGGGAGACAGAGAGAGGAGACAAAAAACAAGCTCATAAAGAAGCACTGCAAGGCTTCCTTTTTTATTTCTTCTCCCACCCCCCCTTTGCCCAGCGCAGGCGAGTCCGCTCAGCTCACAGGATTATAGAAGGCCGGGGGAAGACACTGTCCAAACACACCACTGAACAAGTACAACTAGAGTATGTCCATTTCCATACGCCGCTGCTGTTTAAAAAAAAGAAACGAAAGAACACAATTAGAACTCTTCCGTCCGTTTTAAGTGGAATAACTGACGCAGACAAAATATTCAAAGAAAGCTCCAGGTACTCGCTTTGAATATATTGTTGAGATTACAGCCTCATATTTTGGGTCTGGTAATGTACTGTGAAGGCAGCAGAAGGGCAAGCGGTAAAGCAGGCTGAGCAAACATCTCGCCCTATTCAATTCTGAGCTGGAGCTTCACTTTTTTTTTTCTTTGTCCGTTTTTGTGTGGGAAGCCAGCAGAGCGGGCCTGAATCCCTATTGACTCAATGTGCTGAGACGTTTTCCCTTTTACCAATGCTAAAGTAGGCATGAGCACTAATCCTTAGGGGTTAAATGGAGCCTCCTCTGGGGTTTCCCTATCCTGAGAGAGCTGGGGGCGGCTGCTGCAGCTACACTCCACTTTCATGTATTTGGCTGAAATTTGGCTCAACTTTCACAAACTCCGCGAAAAGGAATTCAATCTGAAAACTCTGCAAAGCTGAAACACTGAAGTCATGCAAGGTTTCTGCCTGCTTACATGCAAGGCGTTCTATGGAAGATGCACAGGTGAAAGGCATGAATATGAGAAATGCTGATGATGATGATGATGATTAAACTTTAATGATCAAAGTGGGGAAATTGGGTCACTGGAGCAGCAGCGAGATTGTTATAGAACAATTTGCGATAAGAAGACTTAAAGAAGAACAGAGCACTGCAGCAGGCAACAATAAAAGATACAGCAACAGTGCGGCAGAGTAAAGGACGTAACACAGTCAGAGAACGTAGCAAATACCTGTTTGCTGCTATTAGATATGCTATATGAAAGAATAAAGAACATGGTGTGCAGCTGCGATGAAATGCATTATCGGGTCACATGATCGTGGAAATGTGGATTGTAAACTGCTTAAGTGGATCTAGAAAGAATAGCTTTTGCAAATGATACAGTCACAGTGATGGATGCCTCCAAACGGGAAATGCTGGCATTTCCTGCATTAACTGTGACCTTTGCAAAGACAGGAATGCATTTTCGAGAGACTGGGGCAACGTTATGCTGAAACTTGATGCAAGCAGATACAATTCAATCAGCCCAGAGACTGTTCACCAATCACTCTCTCCAGAGAAAGAGACCATTTCAAATTGCAGCCATTTTCACACCAAGACTGAGACAACATCAGCGGCTGCCAGCGTCTGGCAGCTCCTGCCCCCAGTGTTTTTCCCTTATCACCATGTATAAATTCACATCTCTGTTATTGCCTGTGTGATTTATGTTGGTTATAATGACAATACTTCTATTTACCAGACCTGGGTAACACATCTACACAGGTCTTCTGTCTGTGATTTGCTGGTTGACTTCCTCTACCTTTTACTGTTGGTCTTTGATGGGTCAGCTTAAAGGAGTTGTTACTGCCCTGTGAAATATCACAGCTTTGTCTTTATTGTTGGTTTGTGAGATTGGAGCAAAGAGAGGTATATTTCAAGGCCGTGATCTGCAAGAAGAAAAGCTCTGCTCCTGGACAAAGACCTCAAAATAACCACAAATGTTTTTGTCTACGTCTGTCTCTCTGTTAGCAGAGTTATACCTCAAAGACTGAAGAATTTCCACAAATAAAAAACACGTTCTATATTCATAAGCAATAAAAATTCGAAATGCTGATTATTTCTAAATGATACAAGCAAGCAGCAAAATGTTATTTGCATGTCTATACAAGCACACTTGTCGTCATGTTTAATTTATATCAATGATCTGCTTTTTATCATGCTGTGCCACTGGCACCTATCAGCACTGAAGTGTGGTAAACCCTCCTGTGATGCTCTCCCAACATCCCCCTTCATTTCTTCTGTGAAAAGAGTTTAGGTGTATTTTCTTTGAAGGGTGTTTTGTCCCTTTTGCCTTTGAGTTTTTTTGTGTACAAAACTGACATTTTATATGAAACTTAAATTCATTATACATTGAATGACCCATTTACAAGGCAGTAAGTGGAAGAGAACAAGTGTCTCGCTTTGCATTAATGACATAATGATAAAAAATGTCCAAAGGTTCAGTAAATTTTATGCACATATGGAAGAGCAATGTCCTTCATAAACATTACAACTCCCAATCCACCACAGTGAAATCCTCCCACACCTCGTTCCCATCTCCACTGATGTAATACACACCTCCACGTACACACACCTCTTGTTGCTGGTGGTTAACCTCAGAAACACCCCAGCAGCAGAGTGGGGTAACGAGGGTCTACTCTGGTTACATCCAGTTTGACCTAAAACATGTCATTCACAACTCCACCACAAGCACTTTACGCCCTCGCGCTAATAGATGGGTGGGCAGTCTAGGATCAATTCTTTCAGGAAAGTCATAAACGTCTCAACCACCCCTTTATTCCCCAATCATCACTCTCTCAAGGTTTCCTTTGAATGTGGCTCCCAGGAGGAATAAGATATCCAATAACCAAGGCTCTCAGGATCAAGAGCTGGTGTCAGACGCTGAGGTGTAGACACCTTCCTGTTTGCTGGGACGGTTGGAGGTGTTACTTAAAAACACTTTCTGGTGGGGTTGAATACCAATTAAGTGGCTCTGGTTCCTTCGGCTTTCACAACAGCTTTAAATGAAGACTCCCGCAGTGACAAAATGTCAACATAACTAGAGCCAGCATCGACAGATAAGAGATAAGCTGCTTTCAGACATGCACCGGACTCCGCAGATCCTCCGTGTATTCCCCAGAGGAGGTGCATGTGTGAACGCACATGTCAGAGTGAGACTTTATCCGCCTGACCTCCTGGTATAAAGTCCCCCCCCCCCACGACGAGTGTGGGGTTTGTTGACGCTTCGACAGATGCAAAACTGAAAACAAAACAAATATCTCCAGGTGAAAAAGCGGCTTCACACACGTAGGAGACACAGACGAAGATTTAAAGAGAGTTGGTGGCGATGCTGTAAACATGATCATGTGATCTACGCAGCAGAGTTAAAACGTCACTTCCTGTCTCCGTCTGGATTTGTTGCTGTTGTGAACGTGTCTGTGCAGAAAACCTCCCGCTGTGTTGTGCATGTGTGAAAGGCCAACTCTGGGTAAACTCCGGATTTTACCCAGAGTTCATGTCTGAAAACGGCTATAATGATTCAAAATGGATTATATTACATTAGACAACCATACATACGTGTGGAACTGAATAATGAGCATGTATTTCAAGTTAGTGATTGAAGAAGCAGCCCTGAGTTCAGAGCGGTGATGGCGTCAAGTTGGCTTTCATGAACATATATCTCTGTTGCTTTTGTACTATTTGAGCAGTTATTTGTTGTTGAGAAGTCATTAAAAAGGAAGTAATTTTTAGATATGACTCGGGAGAGTAAACAAAGTCACTGAGATCACAGAGAGAACCACGTCAGAGTTACAGTTTGGCACAGATAAGCGAACGCTTTGATCAGGACGATGGCAGGTCTGTGTGATGAGAAATCTCTTCTCTAGTGCTCCCCCCTCTTCTCTTCAACCGAAATACTATGTGCTCCAATCAACTGGGCCATTACAGACCTTGAGGTATTGTTTAATCTATCTTATCTTATTTGGACTTGGTTTGTTTTACGAGATAACGCTAACCCAAACTTCCTCTCTTCACAGATCTAAACCCCTGACTGACCCTCTTGTATGACTCTCCAACTCCTAAAGAACTAAATTCGTCCATACACTGAAGGAATGTGCTGCTGAGTCAAGGAATAAAAAGGTGCATGTTTGTCTTAAAGGTTCTGTCGTAACCTAAACAAGCATGAGTGGCCCATTGTAAAGATAAACGCTGTCATTTAACGAAGGCTGGAGAGAAGATGCTAAATTGGCTATTTACAGATTTAATGCAGGAATAGTAAACCAGTTACAAAGCAAGAGAGACGGGCTTCAATTAGCTTCATGAGAGATGCATGCTGGACTGTGAAACACTGAATGGTAATTCTATCTTTTATCTCCTTTATTGTGCTGATTAGTGCAGTGGGGGGAGAGTGCTCTATCTAATCTGATCACACAGCATTGTGTTTGGGGTCATTAACCTATGGGAGGTCCTGAGGTTGACGAGTCAGCTCGCAACCCCCCTCTGTACCTTTTTATGGAACTCAGTCATCCCCGAGTTCCTCCGTCTCCACAGACATCACAACAGTGGCCACAAAAAAACAACCAAAGAAAACAAAAGACGCAGGAGAAAACAGCCGACGGAGCCATTTGCATTGCTTGTCATTCTTCCACAAACACGCGGCCCAAATGACTGCTGACCGGGGCCCCTGGGCTCGGCTAAGCAGCAGGATGTCGGCCCCTTTAGTCTCTGTTGTTGTTGGCTTCTTTCTTTTTTTCTTTCTTTCTCTGGGCTGCATCCTAGTCCCAAGAGATGAAGGGGTTAACCCATCCCTCAACATCTGGGATCTGCATCAGAAAAGACTAGTACCTTATACTGCATGGCGTAATGGCAATCCAGCCTACAGCTAGGGCCTGCTTCAAGTTACTGACATCTGCATTCATATGCATAAAGAGCCATCAGTGAAAGCTTTCCATTTTTGGGCACTACCATGATGCCTACATTTACATTTATACAAACCCACACTAATGAAATCCATCATCCGTCAACATATTTATCCATTCACCGATTCATTTTTTTTTTCTTCCCATAAACCCTCTTTCTATCCCTGTCACACACATTTCATCCCCTGCAAATCAAAAATGTGAATAGTCTAGCCATAGCAACAGCACCTCTCATCTACAAATCCTAGTTAAACTGTTGTGATACTGAAAAGCTGCCTGTCAGGATGGCAGAGCGGAGATGAAAGGCCCGCAGCAGAGATCGCTGCTGATTGCCTGTAGAGGATGAATATGCAAATAAAGCACAAGGTAAATGAAAAACAAAGCAGGGTTTAGGCAGCAGCCTTTTACATGTTCCCCTTAATTTGGCAATAGTTAAGAACACGGAGAGTCTATCAATAATGAATTCCAGCCAGAGCAAGGAAGGAGGCATGAGAGGAAATCAGGCTCCACTTTCCCCCTGCGAGCCCCAGAGCAGTTTTGGGGCCTATTGTATTTCACAGCTTTTCAGCGAACACGCGCTAAGCTTAAGTGACAGATAAACGGAAAATTGCAGGCGATAAAATAATGTCCGTAACACCTAGATTACAAAGCACCAATCAGACTGGGTCGGTGCGTTATGGCTAACAATCCGGAAAGTAGGGCACCGCAGCCTGCCAACTGCAAGTATCTATTGACCACAGCAAGAGCAATGTAGTAAATCGATTATCTGGTCGAATGTCTGTCATGAGACAAAAACGGGGCGCAGGACGGTCTGATACCGAACAAGAACAAGTGCACACTTAACAGTTGTTTTGTTGCCACCAGAGCCAAAAGGCACTTTAGCCAGCACTTAACTAAATCAAGTGGCTTAATATATTTAGCTATGCTGTCCCTCTTCGCAAACACACACGACGGAGAAAGACACAACCTGTCTGTTGTCACAGTGAAATTGGCCAGACAGACTGGAGTGCATCCTTGGGAAAGGAGAGCATCTATCCCATTGAACAAAAGATGAACAAGGCAACAGATTTTCCCCCGGTCTTGAGATAACAGAAACCCAACACCGTTGTCCTCCAGTGGGGCTCTTTGTACGTCTGAGAGAGGGTCAATCAGCAGCCGCTGACAGATGTGTCTGCAGTTGATTTAGGAGAGGAAGCCACAGTGAGGTCAGGCCCAGGTTCCTCTGGAGGAAAGACAAGGATCAAGTCAGGATGTCCGAGCCCGACCTTTTCACACCTTGCTGTCTTTGGCTTACAACACCTGGACTTAAATGATAAGGTAGTTGAGCTTATTAACCCACTTGCAAAACATTAAGCCTCTGTGAAACCTGCAGTAGCTTTATTGCCCACTGATCTGCCTCCAAACGAACAGCACACAGGCAGGCCATTTAATTGTTGTCAAGGAATCCCATTGGGTTTCGAACAAAACTGAGAGGTGCTCCAGCTGGAAAGCAAACAAATCCGAAAAACTCCATTGGAGGTCGAAGTAGCTTTGGCAGATGCCGCAGGCTTAAGAGCCCGTTCAATTAGGCTCTCCAGTTTAGATGAGAGTCATGGTTTGACCATGTGTTGAAGCTGGACCACGTTCTGTCCTGGAAAAAAAAGAACTGGGCAAGAGATGTCAGCTGTCGTCGCACACTCAGACAGTCACTCTTGTGGAGTACGCACCAGTCTTAATGAGGCCACATCAAGCGCTCTCAGTAAAAGTCCACATCAGCTAATGAGCAGGCATCAGGAGAACAGCATACGGAAACAGATATGGAGTGTAGATGGGGATACGCAATGGCTTGTGCTGCTGTTCGCATGTCAGGAGGTTGCATGCATGAGTAACATTTGCATTAAGCATGCTAAATTAATAATATCATATTAATTCACACATACATATATTGCAAAGTGTGACGTGTTCATTCACCTCACTTGTCAGACTACACTATTATTAGGTCTCTAAAGCTAGTTTACTGGCTTTTTAAACTGTCATTACTTATTACAGGGCAGCTGCTCTCTCCTGACAAACATCAGCTATAACGTTTCCCACAACCAGTGAATATAGAGTCTACTGAATAGCATAATATGCTAGATGTATTTAACTAAAAGTAGTTTCTAGAATAATGAATTTCATGTCCCTGCCTTACAGGCAACTGCTTGTGTCACTTTTATGGGATCATTGGCAAACTGGCATGAGCACGAAGCTGATGTCCAACGACAGCTGAGCAGAGCTGCTCCGCTGCAGCTCAGTGCTCCGGGTGGTGGTGGTGTCGGCCTCGTCAGGTAGCTGGACAGGGAGACACTGGAGATGACGCAGAGCAGGAGGGTGTGTTGGCTGGGTTAGCTCCGCCAGACAACTCTTTGACTAACAGGCTGACTCACTGCTGCTTTGGGCCGAGAAGGGAGCAGACCCACTGGCTTATTTTAAACATAAAAAGAAAAAGGGCCAAAGAGGGTCAAACAGAAAGTATGGGGGGGGGGGGGGGGGGGTTTAAAAGTCAGTGAGGTTCAGGTACGTCACAGTGACTCTCATTTCACACCAGCTGCGTTATGACCACAGGAACTTTTCTCCAGAACAAGGAACTTTTGCAGGAAGTTCTTGTGTTTCCACCAGATAGGGAGCACGGTCTAAATAAAGTTCCGGGTCAATCTTTTCACCCCCAGAAAAAGTCCCTGGTCGGGGGGGGGGGGTACTTTACGTA
Organism: Hippoglossus hippoglossus; assembly: GCF_009819705.1. NCBI lineage: Eukaryota > Metazoa > Chordata > Actinopteri > Pleuronectiformes > Pleuronectidae > Hippoglossus > Hippoglossus hippoglossus. Next base: position 16,100,241 of record NC_047165.1, read on the forward strand.
AGTATCTGAACCTTTGGGGTGTGGCTTCCTGAGCTAAACATACCCGATTGGTTGTGCACTCCAGCATTTTATTTCAGCCATAATCTATAAAAAAAAAAACATCTTATATACTCTTCTCTTGTATCAACATTATGGAGCCACAGAAGACCTTCTACGACAGATGGGTCGACAAAGGGGTCCAGGCTCTCCTGAGTATTTTTGCTGTTGAGAATAATCCGAGCGAAATTGGAAACACTGTGACGATAAAGTTTATTTAAAGATACAGCCCCTTCTTTGTTGGAAGCCACGGAGAAGGCGATCGACCAGGCAGTAAAGGGTAAGTTAATTCATGCATTGTATAAAATGATACAGCGTTTCTGTACAAACCACGAGATGAAATGTGAATATTTTATGTCATACGTATGTATACACACGGTTGCAGCCAGACAAACAAAAACACATATTGTTCTTATAAATGATCCTAGTCAACTGTGACGATATAATCAATTTATCTCTATGTGCATGTGCCACAAGAAAGTGTTTTTTTATTAGAAATGTATACAGATTAAATTGATTTGCTTTAAAACTGAAACTTTTAGAAAAGAAAGAAAACACATTTACTCTGTTTAGATTTTTTTTTGTAATCTTGCAACAGAGATAATTGACGAACCATAACATCTGTAATGTTATGATTAACGTCCCCTGATAAACGTCGCAAACAAATGCATGAATCACAAACTGTCAAAAACAAACCATTACATGTAAAAAGATTGTGTGCATCTTCCTCGCCAACACGCACGCACGCACACGCACACACACACACATCTCCACCTTTCCCCCCTCTCTCCTTTCCTTTCTGCTAGTGAGCATTGCTTTCCAATCAGTGACTCCTCACTCCTCTTCTAAGTGCTCACATCTGAGAAGGGTGAGAGAGCCTTTCCCCTTTCTTCCACTCCCCCTAGTGGATCCACTCTGCACTGCATCTTCCCTGCGCATCTCCCAAACACAGAGAGAGAGGGAGGGATAGAGAGAGAGAGAGAGAGGGAGGGATAGAGAGAGAGAGAGAGAGGGAGAGAGAGAGGGAGAGGGAGAGAGAGGGAGAGAGACCCCTCCTCCAGATGACATCAGTGCTCTATTGAAGCAAAGCTAGAGGCAAACACAATTCCACATTTGTATTGAGATCTAGCCGTGCACCTATGTCCTGGCACAGTCCACAGATCGTCTATGTGTGTGTGTGTGTGTGAGAGAGAGAGAGAGAGAGAGAGAGAGAGGGAAAGAGAGAGAGGCACCAGCAAACACAGCAGTGCTGCTACAGATAAACTCCAAATAGCTCCAGAGAGGAGGGAGCTCTTTGGGATCTGACTTTTAAAAACCTCATAGCCTGGACTGGATTATTATTTTTTTCCCCCCCTCGGTGAAGTCCACTTTAAGAGGATACCTGTTACGTTGCTTTTTTTTTTGAGGGTTTATTATAAAGGTAAGTGTTTTTTTTTGTGTGTGCTGGGAATGCATCCTTTCCATCTTTTCTCTTTTCCCTTTTTTTGGATATTCTCTCCGGCAGAAGGAATTGAAAAGTCTCGAGGATTACTCAGGAGTTCAGATCCGACTAGTTAACCAGATTCTCTCCCCTTTTCTTTCTTTATTTTTTTATTTAATACTGGGCCTAACCGAAAAAAAATTATGGGTTTCCCCCCCCGAGGAAGTTGTCTCTCCGAGGGTTAGTAGACCAAACCAAAAAAAAATAGTCAGTGCTCTTTTCCTTTCACCAAACGAAGGTCTTCTGCTCTGATGGCATCATCTGTCTCTGCGTCCCTCTCTTCAACTTGCTGCTTTTCGTCCCTGTTTTTTTTTTTATTTTATTCGAGCATTGATCCCAAACAACCAGATCTGTTTCTCTGCGCACATGAAGCTCTGGCTGCGACGCGCACTAAAATCCCCCTCCTCGGTCCCATTTCCTACACTCCGCCGCACATGAAAAGTGTAGAGAGCAACAGGGACGCGTCAGATCTCCTCGGTGCTTAATTCGGCTCTTTGAGATGCCGTGAAGCGGTGGGAGAATAAACAGGGGTGAATACGCAGACCTGATGGGATTATAAGGGGAAGGGGAAGGGGGGGGACTGTGTGCGTTAAGTCTGGGGCGCCGCAGCCCGAGGAGACACCCCGGCGTGCAGCTGGAATCGCAGCGCAGATCCCGCGGAGTTTGGGCACGAAGGGGCAGCTGGAGGAGCATCAGCCTCGCACGGCTCTGACCAGCTCCCATTCATGTCCCAGTACACTGAAAACTACTGTGCGCGACTGTAAACTACTCGTCTCATCCGGACACCCACCCTTTAAAAAAAAAAAACACACACAGCAGCATAGAGCCAGAGCTTCACGCTGCAGGGGCGCACGGAATACGCACAGAATCGAATGCATTTAAGTTGCATATTCGCATCTCATTTTTACGCACAGAGAAGCGCACTGGACGTGTGGCGAGCACCGTCTCGAAGCAGAGACCTGACATTGCATTGCAGTGGGAGCTATAAGCATCCACGCTTTATACAGTAAGATAATACCTTCTGCTCACACGTCCACCCTGATGATGATGCTAATGAACCAAACTCCTCCGTTCCCTGCCTCTCTCCACACGAACCGAATATCTATCCCGTTAAATGCAATATAAAGTGGCCTCTTCCATGCACTCGATTTAAGCTGCATGTGTTAGTGGCAACACCACGGGCAGGGACAGTGGTTAATCCAATTCAACGCCATCTCCATGAAATGATAAGGGCATCCAGGCTTCATACAAGGACTGGTGTATGTGTAGGCTACAGTCTGATTTCATTAAATCACTAATGCTGGATGTGACTTCACTTGGTAATGGTTTGTTATCGGGACAAAGGATAAATAGCCTGTTAAACATGGTAGACATGAGGACAGACCCAGTTGTCTTCACTGATGACTGCCTGAGGCAAAAAGTCTCCAGTCGATTGGCTTCACAGGGAATTCACATTGCAGATTAACAACTAACCAGGTCACCACAGACACAATTTCCTATTGGCAAAAAAAAAACGTTAAAGCATAAAATAGGAATGACATGTTCGGAAAAAAGAAATAAGACGTCCACAAATAGACATTCATAACCACCAAGACACTTTTCAGACACTTTGACGAGGCCTAATTCAGCTCTGTTCATTATTTATTTAACTCACTTATCGGTGTCCTTTTTAGACAAATAATTTCAGAATGGCTCCCGGAATTAAAAGGTGTAAAACATGGCTGCAAAGCATAAACACTGCAGGAAAAAAAACCTTTGCAAACAATATGACTCAGGAAAAACTGTAGTGCCTACCACCCCCATGTGGGGAAAAATCCACTGCAGCTGCTACAGATCCATCCTTTCAGGCTGTTACAAAAGAGACCCCCGTCTGTCCCGGGCCTCTCCGTGCTCTTAATGGGTCAGCTGAAGTATCATCTGCTCAGCCCATGTAAAGGGCAGCACCAGGAGGCCGCAGATCTCTGAAACTATCGGGGATATTTGCCAATTTTTTTTATTCGAGGCTGTGTCCCCGTGAAGTCAGATGTGACCATGAATGTTCCATTATATAGCTCGGCTCCAGAGCAGGCCGCTGCCCCGACACACAACTTACCTACATGTAAATACACGACAGACACACACGGTTGCATTGCACACGACAACGTAGAAAAACCTCAGCTCGGTTAACAGCAGAAAATCACCAAACAAAAAAAGGTCAGAATACAAACGATTACAGACATTTTGTTTTGTTTTCACATCAGGTTAAACTAACTTATTTGCATCATCGTACAAATTCATGTTTTCCAGTCTTATTTAAGTGTTTGCTTGAAACCTACCAGGCCTTGACAAGTGACACACACGACTAAACACATCTTTTCAGACCAAAATCGTAAAACACATAATCCACAGTAACTATGTTGTTTGCATTCATAAATCAAAACTATAATATGAATTTTAAGAAATAATCAACAGCAGATACAAACAGCATTGATTTCCCAATGGAGAGCTCCACTGTGGTTCAAAATTAATTTCAGGGCTCATGAATAATTGAACAGTCAGCCATACTACTTTACAGCTCTTGCCCCCCCCTAAAATGCGGCCCAAGTAATATTATTCTGCATTTTTACTGAACTAAAAAGTCATTATAATCTGCAATAGTTTTGACAGGCATGAAATTGTTTCAGTTTGACTTTTTTTTTTTTTCAAAGCTTTTCTTCTGCAGTGTATGACTAGGGGGCACAAAGTCTTAGGCTCTGTTATTGCAGACTAATGTGCATTTATGCGTGTTGAGCTCACAATGGCTATCAGTGTCCAGCTTTGTGTAAGCCTCCCACGCTCGCCACTGAAAGGTAACTAGCTGTACACACACACACACACACACACACACACACACACACACACACACACACACACACACACACACACACACACACACACACACACACACACACACACACACACACACACACACACACAGTTCGACCAGGATGCTCAATTTAACTTCGTCAGTTCAGATTAAATGAAGCAGAAGCCACGATGACTGCTAAAGAAATCTTCTGTCTGACCAGCGGAGCTTATTAGAGCAATGGAGAAAGACATCCATCATTAAAAATGTTTAACTTGTCCCCCCACTGCTCTCAAGACGAGTACGTGCTTATGAACATTGTGTGTGTGTGTGTGTGTGTGTGTGTGTGTGTGTGTGTGTGTGTGTGTGTGTGTGTGTGTGTGTGTGTGTGAACATTTGCATGGTATACATCCTCAGTCAATTCAACATGAAAGGCTTGCAAAACAAGACGTGTTAAGTAGAGGCATCTTTAATTTGCCTGAATTAAATGCTTTAATACCTAAACCCCCTCTGTTGAGGCTACAAGGTCCACAAGCTTGCCTTGCAGCAGACAATAGAGAGGGGCCACTCTCCTGAAATCCGATGAGTGGAAAAAGAAAAAAGGGGGAGAAAAATAGCAAAGCATCTCGGACTGACTACCCTGCTCGTAAAGCAAGCATGACGTTCTTTGTTCAAAGCAGACTTCAGATAAATCACCTTCACTATAACATAACACACAGAGGCCATTACCCCATGTGCTACATTATGTTTTAGTTCCATCAGACTATATTTACATCAGCGTTCATACATGAATAACCCCCCCCCCCTTGCTCCTTCTATTGGACAGGGGAGTTTGCAGGTAACGGTTGTGGTGGCCTAAAGAAAAAAGACGATATGAACTGGAAATGTTGCACCATATGCAGCTCATCATGCAGAGGCTCACACAGCCCGAAAAGACAGTCTGAGTGCAGATATGTCTCTTGATGAGAAATGCAGAGACAATTACACTCTTTTATGCAATGTTAAGAATACAAGCATTTAAATCAAGGCTACACACTTAACATTTTTCAGAGGAAGGAGAACGTTGCAAAATGAGGTGAAAAGAGCCATTTAAAATTGAAATAGCTTGACTAAGTGCTGCAGGAAAAGTTCATTCCAACAGACAGACAGCACATATCCCTCCATCATCCTGCCATTTTGTGAAACTCCATTACTGAATTTCATCTCTTTTTTTTTTCTTTTTTTCTCAGACTCCTTTATTCCAGAAGTTGTAGAGGTCACATCTGGTGCTTTTCCCCCAGACTCTAATCTACTACTAATGTAATACTGGACTGAGAGCTTGTGTTTAGATGGAACAGAAGGAAGGGGGGGGGGGGCGTTATTATTAGACAGCATCTCAGGAGTTGTAATCAAGTTACAAACCTCTCAATTCCCTGATCCTCTCCTTGTCATGAACTACAACTGTTAAATGGCTGGGCCCTTTGTTCCCAATTTACCTTTCCATGTTTTACAGCACTTAGCAGCTGCCAGCTCGGCTCATGGATGGTTACATGTAAGGGTAGAAAGCTATTGTGTTTGAGGAAACATAACATTTTCTTTGGCAAAGGAAATTCTATTTTTACAAACAGGAACAGCACTCACAGAGTTGGAGAAAGGATGAGGGTTCGGGGTCAGAGAGGAGTTCAGATTGCCCATCCTTTCCTCCAATACGAAATTATAATGGGCCTCATCTGTCACAAAGTGCTTTTAAACGATGTGAGTGATTCAGTAATCACCGACTGGATCTACTTTTCCTCTCGAATGTGGAAATTTGGACTGGTCTTGTTTTTAAACTCGCATTCTATACATTTCTTAATCGCAGGACTTGTTTTCATGTAAAACACCAAAGGATCAGCCAAGCAGTGAGCTGGACGGAGAAAGGCATATGGGCTCCACCCCTCAGCCATTGTGTTGGGGCCTAGATCACTGTTGTCTTTCGTATGCATAGACATTCTTTGTTGTATCACCATAGAAAAGAAGCGTGGTCTGTTCGAGTAACGGTGCTACAAAAGGTCAACAGGCAAAATCGTGGCCAAAAACAAAGGGCATTTCTAAATAAGTATTCACAGTGTAAAATAGGCCAGAGTTCCGGATCAAAAATGCATATAATTTATATATATTAAAATCTATGACAATATACTGGGGCGCGGGGAATATATTCCTAAATCATGGCCTGATTTTAAACAAAATAATACAAAAACTATTACAATTTACATCAACGTTTTATTGTACTTGGTAATTTCAATGCACCATTTTGTAATATGTGAATGTTGGCACTAAATGTGTTTGTCTCTGCTCCTTTTCCAGAACACAAACCCAGGTGTGTGGAGAACACGGGATGAGTCAAGCTGCAGATGCATAAAGGAGGCTGGGTCCACAAGGATAAGCGCCTTGCCCTGTTTTGCCCCTTAGAGGAGAAGACAACATTGGTTATCTGCTTCAGGAAAAGGGACCAAAGGCCTGGATTAATGTGTATACAGGCTCGACAAGGGAGCAGAGGATTCTGGGTTACCTGTAGACCTGGAGTACACAAGTGAACAAGCTTGGATTGAGCCTGTGGCACAGGGGATTGGCATGGCTCAGACCAGCTTTGTGTCAACTCATCATGCCTGCCGGGCCTGATTGCAGAAAGGAGCCTTTGCTAAAGCGCAGCCCGTCCTGCACACGGATCACTATACAACATCCAAAAAACGTAATCTGCAGTTATGGCTTTTGAGCTTGACAATTTCCACACCCATAAGGATTTTTAATATTACCTGTGTGGGCATGCTTTGTCAGTGAGTGGGGATGCTTTTTCTACAGGCTTATCTGCCATGGTAAAGGCATTGAAAGCATGAGCCTCTGACTACACAGAGGAGGTCATCGTCCAAACAAGGATCAGCTCAGCAAACACTGACCAGGTCAGGATATCACAAGAAACTCCTTGGACAAACTTTTCCTTTCAGGAAGGATAAGAGCAAATTCAAGAGGAAATCTTGATTGGATTTTTGGAGGCTGGAGAGGATTTACTACATCGTATACATCAGGTATGACAAATACGGACGGCTTTGCTTCTTTCCACTTCGCTGACCCGACCACAATTTCTAATGAGACGTGTAGGAAGAGAGGTCAAGGCAGGAATGCATAAGTAAAGCAATACATTAGTTTTAGCCTAATTAAAAGGGAACTACACACTGACAGAGACAGACAACCAGTTGGCCCCCTCTGCTCTGCATTATTTAGTTAATTTGAAGATTATCCACTGTAACTGTTTAGATTTTAAAATTCAATATCTTGTTATTTAAAACATTTAATGCACATTTTTCGTGCAAGGATAAATGAGAATGACAAATTGCATTTCGTAACCACAGCATAAAAATAACAAAAAAACACGTCCTTGGATTTTAATGTACTGAAAACTTCCATCTCGTCTCTGTTCAGAGATATTTCTTCCCTTACATGTATAAGCTAGTTAAACCCCCACAATTTGAATGGTGAAAGGCATGGGTAATGGTCGAACAGGACTTAGGAGTATGTCGCTTCCACAACAGTTCATCAACAAAGCCTGACTTTGTTCACCCTCGTGGTCTTGTAGCGATGAAAGGCAGCCTTGAGATACAGAAACGTGTAAAACAACTAGGGTATGCTATTAAATTTCACAAGTCAGGGCCAAAAAGCACAGAAAGCACAGAGATTCAATTCAATTCTGTCTCATCAAAGAGAAGAGGAAAATAAAGCAGTTCTTTTTCTAATGCAGGCTATTTTTAAAACTTTTAATCCTAGGAAATGTTTAATCCGGTAGGTGATGAACAGCTATCTCTGAAGCAAACACCTTATCTTAAAAAAAGTTACATTGTATTTTCACCGTCTAAAAAATACAAATGATAGGTTCATATCAATTTAATAGAAATTCTTTGACTGTTACTTAATCTAGAAAGTGTTACAGGCAGCATTTCAAACACCCAGCAATTATGAGAACAGGAATGTGTCTCTCCTTTAAAAATCTTGTCTTAAATGTACCCTTGTGTCTTCTCCCCAGGGGCTCTTGAGCGATTAGACTTCCAGGCAACAGCTTCAAGATGGTGCGTCAAAGCAAGGCCTTTATACTCTTCCTCATCAGGGTTGGACTGCTGCTGGGTCTTGCAAACCCCCTGGTGACCTCTGCATCGTGTCCCTCGGCCTGCCGCTGTGATGGGACCTTTATCTACTGTAATGACCGTGGCCTGACTTCCATCCCCACTGGTATACCCCTGGATGCTACAGTGCTCTTTCTGCAAAACAATCGCATTAAGAGTGCAGGCATACCTACAGAACTACGCAGTCTCGTAAACGTGGAGAAGATCTACCTGTACTGCAACAATCTGGATCAGTTCCCGACCAACCTTCCTCTTGGGCTAAAAGAGCTCCACCTTCAGGAGAACAATGTTCGGATGATTACCCATGACACTTTAGCTCAAATTCCCTACATTGAGGAGCTGCACCTGGATGATAACTCTGTATCAGCAGTCAGCATAGAGGAGGGGGCCTTCAGGGACAGTACTCACCTCAGATTACTTTTCCTCTCCAGAAACCACCTAAGCACCATCCCTTCAGGCCTCCCCATGAGTATTGAGGAGCTGCGCTTTGATGACAACCGCATCTCCTCCATCTCAGAGCAGTCGCTGCAAGATCTCATCAACCTGAAGCGGCTAATCCTGGATGGTAACCTGCTTAACAACCATGGGATTGGGGAGATGGCTTTCATAAACCTGATCAACCTGACTGAGCTCTCGCTAGTGAGGAACTCCCTGACATCGCCGCCGGCCAACCTGCCTGGCACCAGTATGGAGAAGCTGCAGCTACAAGATAATCATATTAATCGGGTCCCGCCTGGGGCGTTTGCCTTCCTTAGGCAGTTGTATCGCCTGGACCTGTCCGGTAACAACCTGAGCAGCCTCCCACAGGGTGTATTTGAAGATCTGGACAATCTCACACAGCTGCTGCTACGCAACAACCCCTGGCAGTGCACCTGCAGGATGAAATGGGTGCGTGACTGGTTGCGGTCATTACCAACTAAGGTGAATGTACGTGGCTTCATGTGCCAGGGTCCGGATAAAGTCAAAGGCATGGCAATTAAAGATCTCACTACAGACATGTTTGACTGTTCAGATTCAGAGCTCAACCCAATGTATGAGACAAGCACGGTCTCCAACACTGTGCGCCCCTCACAGCCCCAGTGGCCCTCGTTTGTGACTAGAAGGCCGGTAATAAAAGGGCCCGACATCAGTAAGAATCACCGCAGCTCTACCACCTCTACAGGCAGAAAGATTATCACCATCAGTGTGAAGTCAAGTAATGCAGATACAATTCACATATCATGGAGGGTGTCACAGCCCATGACTGCCCTACGGCTTAGTTGGTTAAAGCTGGGACACAGCCCTGCCTTTGGTTCCATCACTGAGACCATTGTGCAGGGGGAGAAGACGGAGTACCTGCTCACTGCGCTGGAGCCAGAGTCTTCCTATAGGATATGCATGGTTCCCATGGAGACCAGCAACATTTACCTGTCAGACGAGACCCCTGTCTGCATCGAGACTGAGACCGGTTCTCACAAATCATACAACCCAACCACAACTTTAAACAGAGAGCAGGAGAAAGAGCCTTACAAAAATTCCAGTCTGCCTTTGGCTGCTATCATTGGAGGGGCTGTGGCTCTTTTGGCAATAATCATGTTGGCACTAGTGTGCTGGTATGTCCACAGGAACGGTTCACTTTTTTCCAGGAACTGCACCTACAACAAAGGCCGTCGGAGAAAGGATGACTATGCTGAGGCTGGCACAAAGAAGGACACCTCCATCCTTGAAATACGGGAGACTTCTTTTCAAATGATTCCAATAAATCACCTGCCTGTGTCCAAGGAGGAGTTTATGATACACACGATTTTCCCACCTAATGGCCTGAGTTTATACAAAAGCCCACATAGCGAGAACAGTATTAACAACAGGAGCTACAGAGACAGTGGAATACCAGATTCAGACCATTCCCATTCATGATATTGCGCATGGACACTCATGATGCGTGCGTTACTTCAACAGAGTGGTGAGACTTTCACAAAACACTGGATCTATAAGACTAAGAAAGCAATGGACTGTACATTTGCCATATAATTTATATTTAAGGACATTTTATGAAGACGGAGAACGTTCCAGTTGCAGGCCATCACTGAACCATCAGTGGGTATGGTAACTAACTGCAATTCTATATTTTAGGGATTTGTAGTAATTTGTACTGTATTTCCTTTGCTTAAGGTTATCAACCTACTAAAAGAAACTCTGTGTTCTACTGAGATATGATGACTTGTCAACTGTGAAAGTGGGTTTTCATTGCTGTGTTGAACAATCAGACTTTAGGAAACCTTGTAGTATAAGCACAGCTCATTCTTTTAACTTTGTGGCTGTCTGAAAAACAAAAAGGCAAAAAAAATGACATGACGTAAAACTCAAGGCACAGCTGATCAACTAATTTGCAAAGTAGGCATGTTGCCCTCTAAAAGAACGAGCAGTCATTAGCGGTCTCCTCATTTGATGGACCAAGAGTCTTGACCTAGTATTCACCTGGTATTGAGTACAAATAACTAAAGATGAGGTGCCATGCTTTATTTCTCTGCTTTGTTCAGTGTGTGTTTTTTTCTGTTCGCAAGAAGAAGAAACACAGCAAAGCAACCCGAGCAGGGCTCCAGTGTTTCTGATGGGACTGTAGGCCACAGCACAGGGCAGATAAAGCACACCGACCTTAAGGAGCGTTCTGCTCCTCAAACAAGTAAACTGGACAGGCTGACACAGAGGACCCCCCGCTATCTCTATTTGTACAAGCCAACAATGCCCGGACAACAATGGCGGCGTTCTCTAGTACCATGTACCATACGTCATTCTAGTCACCAGGCCAAAAAGACAGATTTGGCCGGTAGAAGTACCACAGTGTCAGAAAGTCCTTGTTATGAGTGTTATTTTGTATTATTTTTTCAGATGAACACACTTTTATGTTGCCACAATTTGAAGTTAACTGTTCTTTACAATTGAAAACCAAAGTGCATTGTATGCCCTTTGGCCAGTCTTGTATGTGCCTTGATCCAATGCTTATTGTATTTAGCTTTTTAAGAAACCAGTGACTTTTTTTCATACACACTTGAATATGAAAAATATTGGTCATATTACAAAATAAAAGTGGACAAAAATAATGTTGCTCTTTTTTACCCTGAGTTCAACAAATCCTACTAAAGTAAAACTTCTATTGTTCTCACTATAATCACATCATGCTTTGATATAATTGCTAAATTTATTTTTGCTACTATTGAGAGTTCTATCTTTGCACAAAAGTGAAAGCCCCTGGGGTAAAAGAGAGGGCTACAGCCGACCTGTTTTATTCATTCATTTCTCAAAATTACTATCTAGACACACTATCTAAAATTGCTTAGAGCTTCAAACATAACCTACTGAATTTGTATCCTTCACGATGATCTGAACTCTGAAGCCTTAGCTCATAGCCTTAAAACCAAATCTCCCCTTCCAAGACACAGTAAACTATTTAACAATAACGCAGATACTGGTCTTGAAAACCCAGTTTTCCACTCCATGGTCAGTGAGCACAGCAACATCTGCTTGAGGCTGCTGTTGTTCTTTCGTGCGGTGAAGCCATGTGTGACTTATCCGATTGGCCAGAGAGAGAAATATCACAGTAGAGTAGAACTACGGCTGTGGAGAAATTAGACTCTGGGGTTTGATGACCCTCTGAGGCACCAGGGCAACAGAAAACTAATGACAAGCCACCATATGGAGGGTGGGACAAGCAGACCCTGCTGGGGATGCCCGTCCCTGCAGAGGACAGAGTATATATACACGGCTCCGGGCTTTAGGCAGCACACTTAATGACATGGTTGCAGCTCAGCCGAGCAAGGGCCCACAAAAGGTACACATGCAAAAGTAGTAAAATATCCTGTTTCTCAATTTCACACGTGCATGCAATAGAATATTTTGTGAAGGTTAAAATAAAGTCAATGCTTTTCAGATTGTACTCTCTTGACCAAACTCTTACACAAAAGCATACATGTATTCAGTGTGTATCACAAAAAATACTGCAGACCCACTTTCACACACCCACAAGCTCTTAACACAGTGAAAGCTTTAATTACAGAAAGGGGAGCCGCTAAAAGCTGCACAAGTGATCCAAACCTTAAGTATACACTAACCCTGCCCTATACACTAAATATAAATCACATTAACTTGGAATTAAAGTAAACAGAGGGTCTACTTTTAGAATACTGAATAGTAATAGTTTCCATATGAACGCTTTCAACAGGGTTGGTTCTTTGACTGTAAAGCGCTAGTCCCATCTTATTTCAGGAAACTACATGAGGAAACCTAGGAATGTTAGTCATTTTTCTTTCATCAAGCTGAAGTGCGCGGAGCATCCTTGACAGAGGAAACATTTATCACCTGTTTATGGGGGCCTTCTGCAGAAACAAAGAAAACAATGGGATGTGCTATGATCTGTTTTGAGGCAAATTACAACAAACAAAAACAGGCTGTAAGGTTTTCATATTGATATTATTTACTTAGCGGAAGATGACTAAGCAGAGATCTCAGCTGGCTTCACAGGATCAGCTTCTCGCTGACGAATGAGGTGGCTTTTCAAATGTAGATTATTGCAGAGTTTCCACATCGCCAGTAATGGCAAGAACATCTTAAATTTAAAGTGTTATTTTTGATGCAGTAAGACTTCAATTTTTATATTGATGAGTTCACTGCGATACTATAGATAGCACAGTCATCTTTCATGTCATTTCATAATCTGTGTTTTTTTTTTTTAGATAAAGTTAATCACTGACAGAGCTTTGTAGTGGTTGAAGTATGACCACTAGAACTGACAGCTTTAAAGCTCAGAGAATGAGCAAGCTGCCGTTATATATTCTCTCACCTGTCTGATAAATTATAGTTTAGCCAAATGGTGAAAGGAGCGTGCCATTGTTGTGACATTCCCTGAAAACAATACATTAAACTCAGCAGCTTTGTGCATTTGGTTTGACCCAAGTTTGAGGCAAAATTGATGAACCAGACTGCTCACGACCCCGAGTGACCTCACTTATCACTCACGACCCTTGACCCGTCAGTCCCTTTAAACAATTCCTTAATCGCTCTCATGTTCTCACTGGGGTCATACAACTCTTTAAACAACCCAAGATGCCACATGCATTTGTCTCCTAAGTGACACACACAGACCCTAATTATGTTTGTCTTTTATCTAACCCTCAGATGAGAACTAATGGGGGCAGCTGCACTGTCTGCCCCAGGCCTCTGTTATTCCCATTGTAATGTACTGGTCAGGCAGCCGGTCACATTTGCATTCCTATAGATGCTCGTATCAAAGCACCCCTGGATGACCTCATCGTGGTCAGTGGCTGCGCCCGGTTCTTCTCCATCAGCACCATTAGCAGGATCCACAAAAAAAAAAAAAAGAGCACAGGCCATGCGACCCAATGACTGATTAGAGGTCAGGCATGTCAGGTCACACTTAGTTCAAGGATCTCAAGAGATGACAAATAGATGCATATCAGTGCCCACGAAGTAAAGCCAGTCATCGGGGACTCATCAGGGAGAGGCAACCTGCCCACCATAAGGATGCGCTGCTCCGGAGAAACCCCCTGGTATTCATTTCATGAAAGCCAGAAATTATGAGGAAAAACACTTGGAACAAAAGGTCAGATGTTTAGCTAATGGCTTAATTTGCCTTTAGAGCCACACAAGCGACTCACAGCATAAGGTTAAGCCAATGAGTTGATACAGAGAGGACCAACTGGGAGTTTTTTCTCTCAGCGATTTCTAAGTGAGATGGTTTATCAAATAACATGCAGGGAATTAAGGAGTTCAACGACTCTCCAAATCCACAGTTGCTTGATTCAACCTAGATTTTTGAGCCACGGTTCAGTTAATACATTGTTTTGTGTTCCCCACCCCCGACCCCCCCCACAAGCTGCTGACTTAAATGTGCCTGGGAGGGATCTGCAATATCAGGGTTATTATCCATCTTGAGCTTATTAAAGTAGTCTAACTTTTACTGCAGGCCTGGTCGCTCAATCATGGACTAATAAAATTACCTGACACCTGCTGCGGGAAAACAATAACAGTCTAACGTGTAACATTAACAAAATATATACAGCTTGCCCTTACTTTAAAAAGAACAATCATTTTGAGGTTTATTTGTATTTTAGTGTTAATTCAAAACAGATTTGTTCCATCAGTTAAGTAATAGCTGCAGCAGCTTCCATATCCCAGTTCCATCGTCCTGTCAGCTGACATGAGATTGTGGTCTCTGTTTCAGAATCATTACACCCCTACAGGTTCCGACATAATAGCCAGATTGTACAGTAAAGGGGATAATTTACAAAATGTAAGTATATTCAACATTTAGTTGTTAGAAAAATGTATAAAGAATATAAGCCCATTGTTTTAATGGTTTAAAATCTTGCAAAACGTCTCCTTTATCAACACATACGACTATACCCCAAAACGAACACACATTCAAAACAGAAATAAAAAAGGGCCACTTGCTGTTCCCTCTCCCTCACATCCTGTTGCACACAGCTTGCACATCAAACAGACCCATGGTTTAATGGCCTCTAAACGCTGAGTAGCCGTGTGCTTTGGTCAGACGGCAAACCAAGGCTCAGGGCCTCCCACAAAGTCTGCACTTTCGCCTGTGTGTGCTTGTATGCGCGTGTGTGTGTGTGTGTGTGTGTGTGTGTGTGTGTGTTATAAAAACAGAGCACAAACTATTGATGCGCTGATGCAAAGTACTTTCTCCTTACATTTATCTTTTGGCACAACGTGCACGGCTCACTCACATTCATCTTAATCTATTTGGCTCTTTATATTCATTCATTCAAATATGCTGTTATTAATGCAAACATGTTTGTGAATATCTCGTTGTAGTCACTGAGATACATGCAAATGAGTGTCTATGCTGGGAATTACAGACTGGGGACGCTTCTTCAAAGTCGAGTCAACAAACGAGGCTTTTGCCTGCCATTTGCTAGTTATTCCTGTACGTTTTGCGCTGAAGAAGAGGAGGGGAATACTGACAATCTGAGTCTTTAACAAAAGGGACAGGATGTTTTTGATTTCCAAGCCGTGTTCATCACACGTTCATGATTCAACTTGACGGCAGGCTCGTGCGAACCCACGCACGTCTGCATATGCGAGTCTACATATACTGTGTAGGGTCATTGTGAACGTTATAGTGGCTGTGATTACTTGTGCATATAAAGCAGTGCACGTGATCCGATGAACAAAAACAGATCATATCCATCGTACTTATTGATATGCATGCAAGCACAGTGACCTAAAGCCGTCGCCTTCCTTTCCTCCGACAGTTGGTCCCACGTCTGTGGCTTTGTCGCTCTCAGTCACAAGCACAGATTGATACTTTGAGCTATAAAGGCGCGTAGGGGTGAAAACAGTGTGTCCAGTGAGAGATGTGTCACTGTGAGTGATGTGCTTCTGTGTGTGTGTGTGTGTGTGTGTGTGTGTGGGTGGGGGGGGGGGGTGTTGTCTTCCACCCTCTGTCTCTGATGAGCCCCCCCCCCCCCTCTCCACCAGGCCAGGACCCTCTCCATCTCTTCACATTACTCAGTGACCTGAAACCACAGGGCCAAAAAAGCCTAACCAGCTCCTCCGTCTTCTTAATGAATCCAATTTTTTGCCTGAGAGCACAAGCCGTGCACATACATCCACGGCAATTCTAAATTAACTGACATTAATACAAATTAACAACAGCCACAGCCATCAAGACTGTGCCACCCCACAATGGCGTGACAATGACGATGTATCTATATCGCTGTAAGAAGACAGCAACTTATTATATAGCCCGAAATGCAGTCAATAATCTCATTTACAACAGGCTATAACCAAAACAAAAGGAGAGGAGCTGATTGGTGCTGGTGCCATTACACTATGAATTATACACAATATGTTATGAAAATATCCATATAATTGACTCTGCTGTATGGCAGCCATTAATTCCTGTCCTCCATTAAGTGGTTTAAATGATCTTGTAAGAGGCCATACATCTCATGATGCCCTTTATGAGATCAACACCACATCCCCCTCAGAACTTAATCGACCCTCAGCCCCATTTGTCCGTGAAGTCGGATGCGGAGGAATAATTATTTCACTCCTTACGGTTCTGAGGGGTCCAACTTGTCCATTACCCACAGCAGATCTGCAGCATTGCAGTGGGAGGCCAACGCTCCTCTTCGATCCATTCTCTTCTCCCATTTATGTTAAGCCAGCTTTAAATGTCAGTACAGTATTTGCATGCCAGTGTGGCTCTTGTCTGCAGCTCATTATTTTTAGATGTTGACAGCCTAATCGCATGCAAGTTTAGCCCACTTTGCTAACCTAATGGTTGCTACCGCCAAGTCATACTGAACGGCAAGTCAAGGTTTTTCGTTCTGCCCGTAGCTGCCTTACTCACTTGGACAATCAGGGAGGAGACGCAGAAAAGGCAGCAACCGGGTATAATCAGCTCATCTGTAATGACAGGAAATGTTCCATGCTGACCGTCAAGCAGCACCTTCGTCTATCAACGATGTACCAAGACGACTAACACAATTTACATAAATCACATGTTGTGGCTTTGATTCTTCTCCGCATACCCCTGACTCTGTTCTCCCGAGGATGAAGACTGAGCAGGGCAGGTACGATACCTCCGCAGGTCTGATATAAACCTTCTGACAGTTTGACCTTCAGGTAAAAGCTCAGTCCATCTCTTCAGAGAAGTCCATCCTGGCCCTCATTCACTCAGACATCCTGCACATCTCAGCTGCAGCTCACACATAGACATTTGCTTAAGGGTGGCAATGTTTTGGTACTTCTCCAAGAGGTGCAGATTTCAGCAGCGTCAGCACCTTTTAGGATTGTAAATACAAGCTGTCGCCATTCATCAGGGCACCAGAAGGAGAACGCAGACACTTCAAGGCCTCATTATTTCACTGTCGTCAAGCGACTCGACATAAGATCACTGCAGTGCAGCAACGGGGTGGCATCCCTTATCCAGTTTAGGCCGACAAAAGGTTATTAACATCCCATGAAGACCTGGTGCACTCACATAGTTCAGTCACAGTTACCAAACTCTTGCAGACAGAGTCGGTGGAGCTGACGTCAGCGGGTTTAAACACGTGAATGCAGTTAGCGGGCTATCTCCCGCTTTCAGACGTGCAGGAAAGTGACAGCGGTGTCATCCTGGAACTATACAAGTTATGCACACAACCCTGCAGCGGGTTGAAAGACTGCAGTAAAAGAACCACCACCGCCACCACGCCTCACCGCAGCATCCAAACGTGCACAAAATAAAAGTAAAGAGGGAAAAGTTTGGTGGAGAAGCCACCAGTGGGCCAGGCGGGGTGGAGGGATGTGGGATTAATTAAAAGCTGCTGTCACTGTGGTGTGCTGGTGACACGCAGCCACACGATTACTGAGATCTCTGTGTGAGAAGAATTTGCTCCCACAACTCATTTCCTCCCCACTGAGGGGGGGGTAAAATGGGACCTTCTGTTGTACAAAATACTAAGAAAGAGAGAATCATTTTTCATTTAGAGGAATTTGAGAATCCAAACGGAAGGAAAGGGCTCGGGGTGGGAGAACAAGGATGAGGAGAAATTCTTTTGTTTTTTGAATAAAAATCTCCTCAATCTATTTCAATCGAGTTGTACACTGGGCTGGTGGGAGGGGGAGGTCAGAGGATCTAAGCCACTGTAATCCTAAGCTTGCAGCTGCTTAAAACCTGCTCAAGTTAACACAGGGGGATATGTGTGTGTCTATAGACACCATCACACTCATGCAGCTTAAACTAACATCTGGCAATGTTACCATATCTAACTTTCCACTTATTTCTTGGGATGTTTAATCTCTTTGTAGCAACCAAGACACCGAAACAATTAATGAATCACAAAACACGCATGCATGACAAAATAAGACTTTACTCTTGATCTAAAGCAGGAATGATTATGAGTTAACTATATTGAAAATGCAATAACAATTTTTGTCATAGAAATAAAATATTCTCTGGTTCCAAGCTTTTCTACCTTTTCTAACATCAAAATGTTTTACATCTTTGGGTTTTGGACCAGTGTCAAACAAAAAACAAACAAAATTGAAAGGGTCATCTTTGTCACTAGGAGAGTTTCAATGAATTAATGAAAAATAATTGAGTTGAAGCAGGCACATTATAAAGCACTGTAATATGTTATATAAGTCAATACATTTCCTATAAAGCCTTGAAACCATGGGAATGACATTTAATTATAATTGTTGATGTTCAACGAAATCAAAACAGCTATGGTTCCTTGTTTTCCGACAGTTAGTTTGAAGATAATAAAGAAATAAAGATCTAATGTTTGCATTGATTGTTGGTAATGATCCTGATATTTCAAAAACCTCAATGTATATAGACTGTATATTAAGATGGGCGACTTGTCGATGCAATATAATGAGAACTGCATAAAATGACAGTACACTGCATAAAATAACAGTACACGTCCAAAATTATTTGACGTGCACTTTGACATTTTGGTTTGGTCCATGTCCCATCAGCTAACATAGAGGAGGCAGGGTTCACCTATACTGCAGCCAGCCACTAGGGGCGATCAAAACACTTTGGCTTCACTTTTGGGGAGCTGTCATGTTCGGTCTTCGGCAGCTTCCCAAAATGGTTCATGAAGTTGTGGCATTACACCAAAAATGCGATATCTTTGTAAAGAAATTATAATAATAATAATCACAATTTGTAAAACATACAGGCGGATCATGTGGGTTGTCAGATTCAAGCACTACTGTAAATACATTCATGACACTGATGAAGAGTCAAATTAAAATGTCTTGGTGAAGTTTGAAAGATATCCCACCTGCTCTAAGTGTTGTCAGAGTGAGACATAAAGGTACCGGGCTGCAGTGCTAAAGGTTACACCCCAGCCACAGACGTAATTAACAACAATTCTTATTAGAGGTGATAGCTGTGGTAAAAACAGGATACTGTAGATGTGGGAGACAGCAATGGGGCTTATTAATTGACACTTAACTCTTCCTGTAAGGCACATAGATGTAACACACACACACACACACACACACACACACACACACACACACACACACACACACACACACACACACACACACACACACACACACACACACACACACACACACACACACACACACACACACACACAGGAAGTTTGGAAAATGTACATATGCGTGACCTCGGTTTGGCAGCAGTTTCATCAGGGAAAAATAATCACACCCACTTAATGATATCCAATTTCCCCCCCATGCTTGTGAGACTGTTCCCCCTGCTACCTTAATAAACCAGAGATTGTGAGCACCTCACAAATTAAAGCTCTTCAGGAGTCAGATGAAAATGTTATACAACCAGAAGCTTTAAGGCTACTAATTATTCATCTCCTTTAATATGCAGACAGTTCATTTAAACAAAAACTTAGGCAGAAGAGGAAAGTTTACAGTTTCAGAAAACACTGCTGGGAATGCTGGCAGGCCCATTCTTCATTCTCTAATTACGCTGGATTATTATTAGCTGGAGACGCAACTGACGAAGAAGACGTACATTGATGGAAGTCGTCGCACTAATGAAATCAGGAGATGCCAGGAAATTCATGCTGCGGAGATGATGTAATTATGAAGGGTTTCTACCGTTTGTAGCGCAGAGGCTAACTCTGAGCTAAGAATATACATCAAAAGAACTGAAATAATGGAAAAAGGAACCACGTTATTTATTTTTTACGACGACAATGCTGTGCTTGAGGCAGACGCGCTCTTTATGCATATACATCTGTCTACCGCATATTTCCTCGTGTTTCAGGCCAGAAGCATAAGGCCCAAATGTTCCCAGACTGGTGCTAATGTGACATGGGTGATGGCTTTTGTGTAGAGTCACCAGAAGTTGTCAATGGCACAACGGGCTCGGCCATTAATCACACAGTCGCCCGGTTGTGTGCATACATGACACGGGGGCAGGGTCATAATGGAAGGGGGTTGAGCCCTGTAACATGGACCCTTGCCCCGGGAGCCCCAGTGGCCTTGAATGAAGAGGCTCCACACATTCATAGTCACCAGGTCACTAATCAAATTATGTTGATAGTCAGGGATAGCACACAGGACAACTGAATTCATTTAGTATCCCTCACCTCCATTGTCTCTGTGTGGGGGGCATCACTGGGATCACTGGGGGCTGGGATAAATAAGTAACCCCCCTTTTCTTCTCACTCCCTCCAAATGAATAGGCTGTCTCGTGAGAGAAATGAATTAAACACCACAATTACGAGCATAGGTGATCTGGAAGAACCCTGATGACATTGTTGTCACGGCAAGAAAAACTATGCAAATGCAAATCATTAACATGAGCCAGATGGTCATAGATTTGGGCAAATTCACTTAGTCAGGCATTGGTAATGTCTCATATTATCAATATGGTCAATGAACAATTTGGCAACCTATGTAAAAAAAAAAAAAAGGGGGGGATGCAGAGGTGAGAGCTGTCCATCCATCACTCGAGGTGATCATTTGGTTATGTGTGTTCCCTGAGGTGACTAAACACAACAACACGGGCACTAGGTCAGTGCGTGTGTGTGCGTGTGTGTGTGTGTGTGTGTGTGTGTGTGTGTGTGTGTGTGTGTGTGTGTGTGTGTGTGTGTGTCATTCACGCATACCCCAAAGTCCCAAAGTGATCCGGTGCCTTTGCCATATAGCATTTTAATTAACCCTACGTTGACAGAGTGGATTTGGCAGTTTATGTATGTCTAAGGGCTGGGGTGAGAGGGTGGCGAGAAGAGAGGAACATGACAGCGGGGTTAATGCCGAACGCACCCAAAGGCACAATACAGCGAGCAGCAGGTCCGCTCTTGGACAGGTGCTCCTTCTGGGGTCAGCCGCCAACTCCCCAACCGCACAAAGCCACCGTCTGCCACCGCAAGTCGGACGCCGCAAGGTCAGAAACGGCGAAACGCATGGCCTGAGCTGACCCTGGTAAGTGCGATGAATTTTTAATGATTACAATAAAACCAAATATTTACTTATGTTGGAGCCTTTTCTATTACAGGTTAGAAATGCACCAGTTGGGGGTTTACTTAGATTGCTTGCTCATTTCCCTGACTCCTGCTCTTGTCCTGAGGTGCAGTTAATTTGAGCGGCTTAAATGTGAATTTGACAGGGCATAGAAGATGTATTATCACCGGCGGTTTCTTTGCTTAGGGAAATTTGTCATTTCAACGACCATTTAAGCTCACATTTCACACAAAGTGTGATTTGAATATAAAGTTGATCATACATTTAAACCATCTTAAGACGCCCTTGAAAAATGCAAATCTGAGAGTGATTAATAGAAACCTTTAATGTGTGGTGGCCATTGTTTCATGGCCTGGAGTGGGCCAGGGTGGGCGGCTGCACACGTTGGCGGCACCACTGCAGGTCGGCTTGTCCATGCTTAATCATGTCCGGCCACAATCCTAAATACTGTGAAGGTGAACAGTGTGACTATGCCCCAATGAGAAAAATTGTAATTCACTGTCAAAAGGAGAACCACTTTAAATTATACCTACTAGAAATGCCAAGGAATTGGTCTTGGTGACAAATGTCTCTTTGTGGAGAAATGAGAAATCGTAACGGTCAACAGTATATGTACAGACACTGTATAAGGTCAACAGGAACTCATCCGCTGTGCTAAAAGGCAGAGCAATACCAACCCAAGCAGAATAGTATTAACCCTACTATTAAGTTTATTTGAACTTTTCTTACGCCTCATCTGAAATTATTGCAATTGAGTGCATGAATGCCGATGCTTTTTTCCCCCTAAGCACACTCCGTACTCGGATGTATTACATCTGCCCCGCCAGCTCTCAATGCTGGTTCGCCTGTCTTTCAGTCTGAGATTGAAATATGCATAGGTCATGTGCAATGAGGCCAGTGATTACAACAGAAGAACGCATCAATATTACAGGGTGCATGACACCACTGCTCCACACTGCCAATAAGCAGAACAAATGGCTGAAGTATTGACTGACTGGATGCCTGACCAAGACAATGGGCTTCATTGGATACCCTGTCATTTAAGAGACAGCAATTAGCTGGTTTCATTGCAAATCACAGAGGCTGCTGAAAAGGAGCAAAGTTCCACACTCGGTTGTTGTGAGATGAGAGATGCGGAGGAATGACAGTGGTAAAGGATTTTTTTTTTTTTTTCTCCAC
Organism: Hippoglossus hippoglossus; assembly: GCF_009819705.1. Taxonomy (NCBI): domain Eukaryota; kingdom Metazoa; phylum Chordata; class Actinopteri; order Pleuronectiformes; family Pleuronectidae; genus Hippoglossus; species Hippoglossus hippoglossus. The sequence goes on from NC_047165.1 coordinate 16,122,865, forward strand.
AGGCTCAAGTGCTTGAATTGAAAAAAACTAAAATGAAACAGTCTGAGTGGTTCTCTATGAGCACGCGATCACGGCAGGATTATGAGCTATGGAAGAGGAGAAAAAGGGAGACCTAAGTACAACATGGGCAGGGGAAATTAGAAAAGAAAAGAAATAACGAAAATGGATAGAGAGGCAGACCATCAAACAAAGACTGTAAATTTAAAATCTAATTTGGGCAATAAGAAGTATGGGCTGCAGGGACTGGAGGAAGACATCTAAAAGATACTTGTTCTATGCAGGGATTTAAAATGAAATGTCAACAATTTTTTCCAATTAATTTAACTTCTGTCGTGTTACATAGAATTAATCAAGATCTGATCTGTAAATAATGTGTACATGTTACAAATGAATGTCCACCTATGGTAACCATGACAACCTGCTGGTAAGTCAAAGTTAATATACCAAACAAGCTGCTAATTACTCATCTGATTGTTATGCATTCAGTCATCAAGACTGACCTCTTTGTTAATTATACAAAACGTTATTAAGACACAGCCCAGGGTTGATCTTTTCAAATCAAATTAAAATATAAAGTGGTGTTTCTGTCTTGATGAAAGCATTATTAAAACCAGGAGTGCAGTCACAGGGTGAACAAACAGCATATTAAGAAAGAAAGGACAAAACAATGAGAAAAGATGAGAGTATTAAAATAAAGACAGATTAGTTTGATAACTATAAACAGCCTTCCTGACTCCACCTGTCACACAGAAGTGAGCGCACACTCAACGAGGGTGAGAGGATGAAAAAAGACGCAAACGGATGAGAACAGTCACAGCAGCCGCCACGTATAGAAAGGGAAGGCGTAATATGGATATTGTAACAAACATACGAGGGGAGAGAAGAAAGGCAGCGACACATCATTAATATAAACCTGTGAAATCACACACGGTGATGTTCCCAAGAAGCAAAGTGTGATACGTTAAATTAAAGAATAATGGAAACAAGACCACATGTCCCTAGAGACGGTCATTCTGCCTTCACCCCCCCAGGCATGCACACTTCAAAATGTTAAGATGGCAATGCATTAAACTCCAGGGGTTCGGCTTCGCCACTAGGAGCTCTGCTAAATGGCAGTTTCCCCTGTTATCCCTCCATTATTCCTCCATGTTCTGACCTATTCACGAAGCTGCTGAGATCAACTTTTACCTCCGAGTGAATACAAGTCCAAGCTAAGTGAAACGGTCGACCTTGTCTCTGCAGATGACATTGTGCTTCGTGAATGGACTTTCTCATTATGCCCTCAGTGGCTGATTCATAATTCATCATGGTAATCTAAGTATAATGAAACATGTAATTACTGTTGCCTTGGTCACAAATAAGATGTCATGTTACTGGAACATGTGCGATATCTTAAGCACCAGCTGCTTCGAACAGCGCAGCCATGAATCCAGGAACATACAATACTTTCAAAGCAGTGCGTTATCAAAAGTGCAATGTTACTGAATCTAAATCAATGCAAACTATACTTTTAAAACACTTCAAGCGAGTTGCACTGTTTGCAGGGGTTTTATTGTAATGTAAAACCCAGAGAGAATTGCTGGTGAGGAGCTAATGAACTGGACCGAGGCTGGATCACCACGTCCTTCCTGTTCGATGTCGGCGTAATCACACTCTCCCTAAAGTGTGCTGCTCTGGCTTGTCTTTATATGTGAAGTGTGCAGGATCATGTCTTGTGTCTTTTCGATTTAGCTGTTGGATTGTATATTTCCACAGTAAATATTAACAGAGTACGGCTGTGTGTTGTCTACTGCAGCTGAAATTAAACTAAGATGCAAATTATCAAGTGAAATCCTCACATAAATTGGTGTCAGACCACAGAGTGAGTTATTCAATTATTCAATACAAGCAGCAGATTGAATTCTCTACATGACCTCTTTGTCAAGCACTTCCACCTATAGAGCACAGTATGTTCACCATTAGCAGCAATTCTAATTATATGCCTTGTAGTGTTAGAAATATGATTATAATCCTTACAATATTACTAATGAATTCAAGAAGTGTTGTAATAATAGTGTAATATTCTTAAGGTGTTACATTAAAGCAATTATTATTATTATATATATAAATATCAGGAAATAATGCATTATAATAAATTTATAAATTACATGTAATGTATTGTATTGCAGAGAAGAGTAATCACTGTAACAATAGGGATTTAAATAAGCGTCAGTCTAAACTTCACGCAATCAGTACGCATTACAATTCTCGATGATGTTTAATGCAGATTCTTTATATTCCCATTATTAATTTGCGCCCTGTGATTTTAGGGAGTAAAAAAGGGAGGAAAGTGAGACTGCCTCCAAATGAAGGTGCTAATGCTCCGATTGTGTTAAGATAATGTACCTGATGAGGCCATTTCATAGTTCGGCTTCACGTTAGCCGGCAAGCTTCATTAGACTCAGCCACCAAAATGGCACTCAAACTGAATGGCCAAATGGTTATCAAGTGCTAAGAGCCATACCGGGGACCTGTGCCATGCACCATAAACCTCTGATATTAATTAACATCAGTTGTTCACAGAGTTTATTGGGTGATACCTTTTTAATTGACACTTGCTACGACCGGTGAATTCATAAGGTACACTCCACTGTAGGAGGGCAAAAAAGACAAATTAAAGTCAATTAGTTTGAGGCAGATTGAAGGAGGAGATGACCGAGCAGATGAGAGCGGAGCAGCCAGGCCACAAGAGCTCGGGTTCAGACGGAAATCCAGACTCATGGGGAGACCAAGTGTCTGCCAACGTGCGATAAGGACAGCACAGAGACTGTAGCGCACTGCCCTGCACTGTTGCTTTAGAAAAATGGAGGGGGGGAGCTATGACCAGGGTCAGGCCTGCAGCAGGATCGGTTTTAAGAAAGCTCTATTCCCAGAGAGGCCCACTGATATGTGGAGAACAGGAAACTTTTGTTCTTTATTTACATTCTTCCTGGATTGGCTGGGATGAATTATGGAGTCTATTTTGGTTTGCAACGGGGTTGATGAGGAAGTGGGCCAAGATACAAGTGAAACCTCAGAAGCCTTGAGCCCCACAAGCCATAGTTTAAGAGCGTGTCCTCCGAAGGCAGCGAGACGTCCCTGCCAGCATGGAAAACATGAGAGAGAGAGTGTCTGGCCCCAGCAAGACTATGACGGCCAACTGGAGAGAGGACAAACAAAAAGATCCTTAGCAAAGGTTTACAGGTGTTCCCGCTGACACTATGACGTTTCATGCATAGCGTGTGTGTGGAAATAGCATGCATGCACTTTTCACGGTTACACTTAATACTCTGATGCAAGAGCTAATAAATACAGCGAGGACACTGAGCCAATCTCAAGACGAAATCTCTGGCATCAAAAATTGTCCATAAAAGGTCTATTTGACGGGTTAAGAAACTCGAAAAACGTGTTTTCAACTCCAGAGTGCATCACTCTTCTGAAAGTATTATGATCGCATCGCGGGAAGGATACAGTCCTTAGTGGTAAATCAACGGTGACCGGCTATGCAAATCAATCTCATACAGACTAGAAACTGAGCTCGGGGCTACAAGTTGCCAAAATGGATATTTCAAAAATTCTTTACACATGGATAAAATCCAAAAGAGGCTTTGGCTGCAAGATGTGAAACCTGACAAAAAATGGCTGAAATACCAGTAAAGGGCTGATCAGTCATCAGGGGATTATGACAATGGGCTAGGATGTGCTGTACTGACATCAGTGAAATTTAAATATTTGGGGCGTGTTGGCAAATGTACAACAATCAGAGGAACATACAAAAAGTTAATACTTACAACGACTGCACAAATACGTAAAACTCTTAGTAAAGCAGAAGTAAAGTCCTCACCTATGTCTGTGGCACGTGCCCTTACTCAGTCCACCAGCCTAATGAAAACTACACTGTTTGAAATTAAGGATGAAAATTCTGTACTTTGTCTGTGTTCCGCTTCATCTCCAAATCACGGACAATTAAAATCAATCGCTGTGACTTCCGAGAGTGGGTTGGGGTCAAATGAGCAAAGTTTTGAGGGTAAAGATTTTACCTAAATTAGCCTCTCTCTGGTGATAGGAAACTAGAATTAACATCTTGCGGTTGTACGTCTTCAAAAACTGGTCATTGCATTTTACATCCAGGCTGTATGTAGTGATGTGATTTTTTTTTTTTTTTTTTTTTCAAGTATGTAGGGATATAAATAAAAAAGATTCCCCTTGAACTCTGCTTGACTCTGTCGTTCTTGTTCTGCCAGATTTCCACTGTATTAGTGTCTGAATTCATTGAGAGAAACAAAAACTCCAGCGTTGGATGTTGCTGCAGAGAAACAAGAAAATCTAAAAAACGTGGATGCTTCACACACACATCTTCGATCCGACAGCACAGAAAATCTATACAAACAGCACAGATTCAAGGTTAGTGTCACCTATTCAGTATAATCTCAGGTGAAATATGATCACAATTGCCCCGTCTGTTCCCGAGCTCTGGCGTTGAATAATGACCAGGAAGGTGTTTCTGCAGAGCATTATGATGTCAACGTGAGGCTGACCTTCAACTTTTCAAAATGAAATGCCATCACTTCATCCCATTAGTGTGACACTTTAGTGTGAGAAAGTTTGTTATAAGTAGCACACAAATGCTTGTGTTGCCAAAAAAAATGCCTGTTGAAGCCACAGTGACCTTGATATATGACAATTGAACAAAAACTACTCAGTTCATCCTTGAGTCCAAGTTAACGTTTGTGCCAAACTTGAAAAAAGAAAAAAAAAATCCCTCAAGGTATTTCTGAGATATCATGTTCATGAAGAGCATGAAAACATCCTTCACTCCGCCAACATTCATGTGCAGCCCCAAATGTCAAAAATAGGTCTTGCCATTACTTATAATGATTCGATTTCCTTTTTTCTCTTTACAATCTCATATTAGCAGCCCAAGTATTAAATTTGATTAACGCTTGCTGAATCCGCGAGAGTCCGCCAGCAGCAGGTTGTTCACCTGTTCACGCACATCAGACATTTCCTAAGACTTGTGAGGAGCTGCGGGGGCCAGCAGTGACAAAAATACAGAAATCCGAACCGCCACGGTAACGGATTGAAAAAAAAAACCCTCCTAACGCTTTCTTGCCACGACTCAGTGTCAGCTCATGCACCATCCCCTGTGGAAAGCAGAACTGTGCCTTTAATGTGGGGAGAAGCAGTGTTAGCCTCATACGGTGTTTTATTGTAACAGACGTGGCATTTTCACGTCTGCAAGGACCGTTAAGGTAATTCATTTACGACGCTGGTGTTATTCACAAGCTTCGGCAATATTAACAACTTTCATACTTTTGGAAAAATCCACATTTACATAATAAGAATTTGTAACGCGCTCAAATGAGCATAATGAAGTCAAGGGAGTGTGAGAGCCATGAATCGTCTTTGTGTCATGAGCTGAATGGGAGCGTGTGAGTGATGTGGTGGCGTGTATGGGAGCGTGTCAGAAAGCGGACAGTAGCTGTTTGGATTCATGCAGTTTCAGACCGTCACAGATAAAGGGGGACCGTCACGTTTCAGTTTTTTTCCTCGAACTGAATTTCAAACACAGCACAGATATATCCACGCTTGTACCTCAGTGGGGCTGCAGTGGTTGGAGCTGCATGCTGACACCAGCAAGTTGACGTGGTCACAAGGATGCTGATGGTAAGTGTAATGTTTACCATGTTCACCAATCTCAGTTGGAGCCATACTGATACTTGTTTGTCAGCATTAAAGACAAAGTGGAGCTGAGCCTGATGAGACGGTTTTGTTTGGCTGGTATTTTAATTAAAGACCAAAGTACTGGACACATTTAAATTCTGACCTGATGATCGGATAAGATGGAAAGTGGAGGAATGATCAAGTCATTACAATTCCTCCATGATTGTCTGAATCTAATCTCACAGCATCTCAACCAATAGAGACGTTTCACAAAAAACAAAAAAAGTATAAATGTTAATACGATGGTGCTGTGACTCATCAGTGAATCGTTAAAGTCAGTATGCCACATCATCTGGGGACCAAGAATGTTTCAACAAAATTTCATGGCACAGAAATGATCAATGGTAGAGAATGAGCTATTTCAGGTTGGATCAAAGGGGGGGGGGGGGGGGGGGGGGGAGCTGATCAACAAACATTGCCATCTGCAGAGTCACATTACTAACAACATACCATATGTGGTGTTGTGTCCTAAGGGTAGCTGTCTCAGCACATCCAAATCCAAATGTGAAAACCTTGATGTGCCAGCATATCAGGATATCACTGACTAATATATGCACCTTACATAACGGCATAAAAAGCAGATAGCTCAACAAATATATTTTAGAAATAAAGCCATTTTTATTAATATTAAGATGGTCATAATTAGACATGGTGGTGTTTTGTGCAGAACAAAGGTCCAACATGAACGGAGGCCGTGAGGATAAGGACCCAGCGCACAGCGAGAAGAAAACACGCCTGGTCTCCTCCATGCAGTCATTAACCTTTCTCCAGCAGGGAAGGCCGCGTGCTTTCTTCTTTCATTCTCTTCACACACTTCATTAACAAGCTCCCTTTCATAGACTAATTCTGATTTCAAATTTGCTCTTTGTTAATTAGAAGCAGGTTTAACCTCAGAAACAGCTTCTATTCCATTTACTTTTTAATAATATAGCCCTGTGTCGCTGAATTAGCAAAAAAACACACTGTCCAAGGTAGGCACTATGAGAACAAATTATTGGCAAGTAATTGCATGTTGATGGAAATGCATTTGTGCTTTTTAAGTCTTAAATAAAAGCTTGTGGCCTGTCTTGGATTTTCTTCAGTTGTTTTTCCTAATTAAGTCCTGTTTTCAGGGGGGATTTAAAATAGGCCAATGAAGCGACCTGATAAAAGGGAGGGTTATAACGGCCTTCTCATCCAGTAAATTAACCTTGGCTGCCTTCTGCACCCAAAATGTAACAGGTTTGTGATCAATTCTGGCTCCAGAAAAAGTATTCACAAGCTTAGAGAACAAAGATGTTCAACTTGAGTTGATTACAAAGCAGCTGAACACGTCTCTCCAAACCACTAAACACTTTCCTCCGAAACTGTCAGGACACAAATCCCTTGGTTCTGCCCAGAAAGTCGAACGATCCAATTGTCAAAAATAAAGCCGGCATGCAGCCAGTATCAGAGGAAACGGACACAGACTTAACAATGTATAGTGTGTCGCATCTTAAAAGATGCCTGATGAAAAGCTGTTTTCAGACATGGACTCCAGAAAATGTCAGGAAAATTGGGTCCCGGCATTTCCCAGAGTTTCCCTATTACATTTGAAGAACGCAGCAGGAGATTGTCCGGGTCAGACGCATTTTACAACATCAAATAACAACAAAACGTATAAATTCCATTGTGGAAAAGACAAGTGTTCTTTGATGACACATCGACACCAGTGTCGGCCCTTATCTCCAAAAGCTCTTGAATCTCATTTGCCTTCAAAGTCGACATCTTTGTCAGCTCTTTTTTCATTCTGCGCTATTTGTGTTCTTTTTGTTTTTTAGTTTTGCCTCCGACACGTGTTAGAAACGTCATCAAAACGCCCACTCGCTCCATGTGAATTTTCCGAACATTTTCGTGCTGCATTCTCATAAGGGATCAGTCTTCCTGGCAGAAAAAGTTCATGCCAATGTCTGAAGCAGCTGACTCGGACATTTGAGTTCACACATACAGACCCTCCTTAAAATTTCAGGGAAATGTCCGAAGAGCACAAGTGAATCCCATTCAGCAAAAAGCCCATCTAACTACATGCATTCATCACCAGCGAGGGGACTCGGCTGCTAACCCTTCTCCTCCACATCCCTCAACTCCCTCCGCAATGGCCATTTGCCTGAGCGCACGTAATGAACACACAGTCATGCAAACAAACGAAAGTCACATGCTACGTGTCACTCTGGCCTCGGAGGTGATGACTGCAGCCTTGTCTCCGTCTAAGTGCAGATTCAAGAGGACAACATCCATCAAAGAGCCCTTAGCTTTGAGGGCGCGCACATTACGCAGGATCAGCGCCGGAGATTTCACCCTCCTCTAATCGCCAAGGTGTAATTAAACAAGACAATTAATCTCCAATGCAGAGAACCTCCAGTCTCCTCTAATAATAAAAGGGTCAAAGAAGCATGTAACAGCCAAGACTGTGAAACTTGGGAATCTCTGCTGCAGTACATTCAATTTCATTATTCTTCACAGGGTTTTTGGAATGAACACACTCAAACAGAGCACATGTCTGTGAGAGAGTGAAATGACACTCTACTGAGATCCCATCAAAACACTGGAGATATGTGCGTTACGCTGTCAAACACAGCAGTAGGAATTATCATATTAAACAGTGGGCTTCTGTTCGATGGTCTAAATGAGTGCGTCTCGGGAAGGGAACATGAGCCATTTCCACCACTGCTTAATTGGCCATGTTTGACTGGCACCGCTGACACCGGGGGAAGAACAGTCAGTGCTGAGTGGGACTGTCACAGAGAGCGGCTGAGTCTGTCCTGGTCATGAGTCACTCTTCTTGTTTCTGTCTCGGACACAAATTAAATTAATTGAGAGCGGCTGGGAAACAGGTAACTTCACAAACTAAAAGGAGTTCAGACTTATTATGGTAATGTTGAAATAATTAAGTGTAACGAGAATTGTCTTGAAGTTGCAGTGTTGGTGTGCGTTGATATTCGTGTCCAAAGTTATTATTCTGATCAGTTTTTCCAGTATATGAATATTGATTCAGAGTTCCCCCAAAGTTGAAAATATCTTATATCTCCAAAGATAAAGTGCAGCAAGAGAATTAGGATTAAAACTCATGTTTGTCAGGTGGAGGACTGATCACTGTGAGAGCGACAGCAGTGACAAAGATCACACTGAGGCAGAATTTCCCAATTGCTGTGAGAGAAAAAAAATGGAGAGAAGTGAAAAAATTGTAGAAAAAACCTTAGTTGAATTAAAATATTATTTTTGTTTAGTAACAATGGTAAGCCATGAAAAGAAAACTCCATCAGCCCCAGTTGACATCAATAAAGACGAGAAAATACTACTAGCGCACATGAAATATTTGTTATTATTACTGCACAAGTTTTAGTGCTATTTCAAATATGTATGAAAAACCACACTTGGTTTGTAAAACATCTTGATATTGGTAGTGAATCCATTCTAATGGCATCGTAATTAATGTGACCACTGAGCGTGAAAACCAAAACCATCAACAGAACTAAAGATAAAAAAAAAATAATACAGGACCGTTTGGTTTCTGAACTATTTTTTTTTTTTTAAGTGCCATCTTTATTTTAATAAGCAAGACGAATTGTGTGTGTGCGTGTGTGTGTGTGTGTGTGTGTGTGTGTGTGCGCGCACGTTTAAAAGCAGCAGCAAGTGAGATTGAAGCGAGATAGGTTTAAAGAGTGCGTACAGTAAGTTGAGAAGCACGCAGCCAGACAAACATTTCCCAATTACCTTCCATGCAGGGTTTTCATTAAGTACTTCCACATAAGAGTCTGACTGGCTGCTCTGTCTCCACAGCCGTCTGGAGCTAATCAAATTCACAGGCCGTCTCCGAAGGCTTCTCAGCCTCCCATTATCATTAATCTGGATGGCCATCTCATCGGCACCGTGGTTAACGAACAATGTTAGGGCCAGAAATTCAATTTTCTACAGTTGGCGATTGAATTGGTGATCAATTGTAGCATCTCAGAGATGAAGGATTGTCAAAGCAGGGTCCTCCATTCTTCCATTATCGGAACGCTCAGATGAGCTCCTAAATCCCATTAATAAAGCAGCAGTACAGCTGCGCCCGCTGTGCATCATGGACCAGCCGAGCGCTGAGGCTGACCCTCGCCGTTATTTCCGCCGTGGGAGAAAGGATGGGAATGACAATCCCAAACTACATCGACAAAATGAAAAGCAGCATATGTGCAGCGTACAGTACAGTGTGCACTCAGCAGGGGAGGAGGCCTACACCACAAACATAGACTGAAAATACATTATGTGGCGAATAAGTGATGAAATATAAAATCTCATGCTGAGGGATTGAAGGAGAAGAAGGAAAAATAAACTGTTTGATGTGGGGAGGAGAGTTATCCGAGTAAGGAGGGTAACATGACACAAGAAGAATTTGTGTAATTGCATTACTTTTTCTGAAGTGGAGTAATGACAGACATTACTGTACAGTAACCCAATCACATTAGTTGCACACAAACTTACATCAAGGCCCAATCATGTTCTACAGATACCGAACTTTGTCATTTCTCACGTCATTGCCGTCAACATGATATTGAAAAACAAATACTTCCATGTGGACTGTATTCATCTTATCTGCTTCCATCTCATTCCTGTTTACATGTGCACAAATAACATAGGATGCATGCAAGACATGAGAGTCAATGAGATGAAAAGGACATGAAAACACAGAGACAGGAGTGATAACAATGGAAGGGTGTAGGTATTATTTTTCAATCTGCAACACGCAGGAAAAATAATATGAATTCTAGGCTGGAACAAAAAGTTAAGAAGCAAATACTGTTCCCAGGGAGCAATGGTTAATATAATTCAATTTGTCATGTTAAAGTAAAAAAACGTAATACACCTAATATTTCATTTGAATGCCCTTGGCAGTGTTGTTTATCATGAAATTACACAAAACTATGAAAAAGTGCCGCATTTAAAAACTTGCAAAGCTCTGAGTTGTGAGTCTGACAACATCCAGTAAGTGGGTTTGGTCCTGTGAGCAGAGGGAATAGAAAAGATGGTGTGTGTTGGGGGAGCACCAGCCCTTTTCTCAATGCTGCATAAGTTACACTGTCTGACTGCAGTGGGGTCTATTGAGACAGAGTGCCTGCCAGGAGAGCATAAGACTAATAGCATGCTGCCATTTTTGCTTATATTGTTACACCTGCCCCAAAGGATGGCTACACTGCTTCGAAATTACACCACAAGATGTGCTGTTGTGACATTTTAGCACAGCATGCAGCACAAACTGACAACGGCAACAAGTCGTGCACCCGTGTGATGTACTGAGAAATTGGAAATTAGAAAGAAAATAGAATAACCTCACTTTTTACTGTGTTGAGATGTATTTTAGGTTAAGTTTAGATTCATTTAAGTCTTATTGAACGCAGGTAAAGATATATTTAGCTTAAAGCCGCTAAATGTCACAGTTCATTTATTCATTCTCTGCCTTTCCACTAACTAACTATACCAACCCTGGTTTCCCCTCCTTTCTGTCACAAGACTTCCCACCCACCTACTCACCTCTCCCCACTGCTCGAATGAGCTCCAAGAATATATAATATAATTTCCGTGATTTTCTTGCTAGATTGACTGCGATTTCCAGCCTTTCTGATCGGTTAAGCATGTTTTTGTACTACCTGACCAATTTCCGGGATTTTGCCTTTTGCTATAGTTTATCTGACTGCCTGTTAAAGACAACTGCCCAGTGGGTGAATGGGATTTGTAAAGTAAATCACTATGAGTGGTTGGTAAAATAGGAAATAAATGCAATATAAATACACTCTCTTTACCATTTACACAAACATGCGTGATTTGTGTTAGGGCTGTGCGATATGACGCTATATATTTGGAAATAGAAAAATGCTCAACTGTTATTCCACATGCAGGCGGGAATTTGCATGAAGGTGACACAAACCAACAATGAATATTCGCAGAACTGGGTAATTCTGAACAGGAGAACGACTCGGCCCAAGCAAGACAAAACACGGAGTTTGTACTAAACAGAAACGTTACCTATGTTGTGATGGACATGGTTTGAAAAGTCGGACATGGACCAGAAAACTGTATTTTACATATCATGCCAAAGCCTGATTCCCACAACAGACTTTCTATTTAGTTGGAATATGAACAATATTATATTTCATACTTAATTTAAAATTTGCAAAGGTTCTAAATAAAAAGAAAGACACAGTGGGGTGCTCCAACAAAACTTCAGAGAGCAGATGAAGAGTGCCTTTTAAATTGACTTTTCCATTTGGTTATTTTATAGAAGGTACAAATTGAATTTACAGAAAATCTTCAATATCAAGATATGTATTGTTATCTGGATATAAAATAACTCTATAACTTGGATGTGAGATTTTGATCACATCACACAGCCCTAGTTTGGGTTTGGAGTAAAAATCCAATACAAACCAAATTACAGTTTTAATTCAATCATCACTGTTGCTATGTGACAAAAGAACAACCAGAAAACGCCACAAGTTTTGAGTGTTGTCACCCTCACAGAGACCCAACACATTTAAGTGTGGCGCTGTTAACTCCTCGAGTTGTGAAAAGTGATGATTAGCACTGAATAATGGCGGCAGCTGAACGCTGACAAAGATGTACAGCAGACAGACGAGATTTAACAACTTTCATCATTATAGAGACGCAACCACAGAGAGAGGATGAACACAGAGCCATGAAATCCCACAACACAATGTTCTAAACACTAGTTTCCCTATACTACCCCGTGAACCCCCCCCGCACACACCCCGAACCCTGCTTTCCATTCAACCCCTCAACTGTCCCAAACAGGAGGGGGAGGGTAGATATGAAAGCCCTTATTTGTTGGCCTTTGTGCAGTGAACTGCTCTGTCTGCGCGCGTGCTGGTGTTGCTCACCAGCTTACCCACATACTTGCGGTTGTTCGCGCCCGTATCTTAGTAACAGAACAAGGCGAGCAACATTAGTGACGAATCGTACTGTAGAAATAATTGAGCACAACGGAGTCAAAGAGCCGAGTCTGCTCTCCATCAAATTGTTGATAAAATACCTAAAAGGGCCTGTGAAAATATAACGTCCGGTCGACTTGAAGCGCCGTGTGCGTGTATGTAAAATTCTGGTTAGAATGAAAAACAATGGCGCTATACAAAAAGGTGTACTTTCCAGCTTTATTTCTAAATGTGTATGCTACATGAATGAAGAATGGTTGCACCACCTGGGTATCCGTTTGCGTCAGCGTTCCTTTTATTGTACAAGCTGGCTGACTGTCATTTTCAGTTCCACCCATTTCCCAGGCCTTTGTCCGAGTTTTTCACAGAAGATATAAAAAGGTATGGATAAATATGAAAAACAGATGTGGGCTACCAACAAAATGGCATCCTTTTACTCATGCTACTTGTTTTTAGGTCCACACAACTACAAAGGCTACATGTGTAAACATAATCAGAGGAGTGGACAGGATGTCTGCTTTTCCCAAAGTCATAACACGAATGTTGCATTCTTTTTCCACACGAAAGGAAAAAACCTGTTATTATTTAAGAAATGTAAGTAAAAAAATATAAAAAATGATCATGTTTAACATATCTTACTGCGTAATTTTCACTCACTGGAGGACTGGAGTAATATTGATTATGAAGCCAAAACAGATTCGATTTCATGCAGAACCTAAACAAGTATTGTTGAGGAGATGAACCCAGTGAAGTGGAAAAAAGGGAAGCAGATGACATTAAGTTTTGAGGGGGATGTGGGAAGAACCAGAAACAGGACAGTGGCGTCCCCTCTCCTACTCCAATGGACATAGACTAAGACCCCCTTTGGGGACAGTGGGAACTGATCCTGATTATCCCAGTGGGCCTAATCCTCAGAGGCCGGCACTGCCTGGCCGTCTCCCCCCAAAAAAGACTCACTTCAGTGGACAGAGAATCCGAGACACTGTGCCCCTAAACTGTGAAAACTCTCTGAACAATGGGGACTGAGGAGAGAAAGAGACCCCAAATCCACCTTCTTCCCTCGTTCCCCCGCTGCACACCCCAGCGTCACACTTGGGAAAGCAAAGGAGCGAAGCCTCATCCTAGGAATCCTGCTCAATATCCTGGGATTAGCTGTGGCCCCTCTCAGCAGCCCTTCTCTCCCTCCTGCTAAGGCTAATTCAGGCTGAATCGTCGGACCACAGCCATTGTAAAAACCGTGCCACACAAGAGAAACAATCAAATATACTAAACTTTAATCTCTTATGAGCTCATATCTCAGTCTCCCCTGTCTGCACCCAAATCCCATAGAGGGAGAGAGCCTGGGAGTTTGGTAAGTACAATAGGCCACATCCAGGTACACAGCCACACTCGGATGTGAGGAAACACAAAGAGCCTGATGCAGCAAGAGAATCAATGAACAGGTCTAAGATCAAATGTGTCCTCGCTAAGCAATTTGAAATGTAACTACATAAAATGGCCAACAGCCACTTGCTTAAGCATTCGTTTCATGGGACTCATGTGCACTTCAAGTCGGTCCATGTACATATGCTTTTGTGTATTTTAATGATCCAACTTCAGTAATCAACAGTGACAATGATTCACATTCAGTTTGTAGGAACGCTCGGTCCAAAAATGTCCCTTTAGTGAATCATGCAATTGTGTCCTCAACGGAGGCTTTGAAGCGTCTGTGGACGCCATGGGATGTGGGTCCAGCTGTAAAAATATGAGTGCATCTGGGACTGCCACCCATGCAGCGAGCATTGTGGGCGCTTGTGTGTCTGTGTGTTAGTCAAAGCTTGATCCCGTTGCTACCTTCTCCGTATCCCATCACCACCCCCTCCTCTGCACTGCACACAGACATACATTCACTCTGTGAGGTCCGACACCAAAGACCCCAAACATCACACATGGGCCCATCTGGATGCTCGACACTTCCCATGCTCATGCTGTGCTGGGCGCAAATACAAAGTACGCACTTTTGTTTTGAGATCTGTGCTGCAGAACAGGGGAAATGATTGATTGATGATATGATTACAACAACACACACAATACTCACATACCATTACTGACAATAACTGCTCAATTCATTTGTCATTGCTGCTCCTTTCATCTCGATCAGACATTTCCTTATGTACAAATACATTAAACAATGATACATTATGTTACAAACTGTTTCTTCTTATCAATGTTTTAAATACTATTATTTTGTTGATGCTCTCAGTTACACGCGGCATTGATTGTACTATTCTGTCCGTCCTGGGAGAGGGATCCCTCACGTGTGGCTCTCTCTGAGGTTTCTGTGTTTTTCCCCCTGTTAATAGGGTTTTTCTGGTAGTTATTCCCATACTATTGTTGAGGGTTAAAGGGCAGGGGATGCCGCACCTTGTTAATCCCTATGAGACAAATTGTGATTTGTGAATATGGGCTATACAAATAAAATTTGATTGAAAACGCTCACTATTTTATGGACCATGTGTGTAGGAAGTGGACAAATTAATCAAAAGTTAAAAAAGGACCATCTTTTTTTTTATATTGAACTTTTAATTAAACTTATTTCAAATTAGACCGTGAGCAGGACTTTGTTTGCTTTTAAAGATATCTGCTTCAGCCACTTAAAGGGTTCTCAAAGCTACATACTCCAAAGAGATGAACACAATTGATAGCCCCTAAGCTGAAATTACATTACCCTTTATGCTCTATCAAATTTTATTTTACCTCAATGGATCCCTCTCTGCCTCGTGAAAAGGCATTGTCCTTTTTTTAAATTATATTTGACACATGCAGGAGAGGATCAAAACAACAGTCAAGTACAAATGACTTTACAGGGTATTGGCATCAGAAAAAACTGCCGCCGACAGTCAACAATCATCTACTGACAGACTGTGATTTAATGATCCATCGATACTAAGTTGAGTTCTTTAGGTTTGACTGGCAGATCAGCTCCACAACATGTGCAGCTCGGTCTTACGAGGACGTTATTTAAAAGGGAATCAGTGTTCGCCTTTGATGCTGCCTTCGGTAGTAACCTGGCCTTCTTTTGTTCCATTAAAGGCCTGTCGACTTGAACCACTTTGAGGCACACACAAAGAATAGCTGTTAATTGGGGCTTTCCCAGGCATGTGGCCAGCAGACATTCTCCGTCTAACGGCACCTGCAAAGACTGTTTACTCACACTGGCTTACGTCCTGTTTTGCCATTTGCCTGCCAGTCTCCTTCCTGTTGTGGTAGACATTGTGATGCAGTCATATATTGCATCAGATACAAAGTCTTACGAATGTTAAATTCGTGCACAATCTGCTATCCATTCTTAAGCCGAAGGAGCAAAAGGAAAAAAGACAGCTTAGTGGAATGAAAGCAGCACAAGGCACAGGCCACTGAAACAACTCTCAGAGAGAGTGGATTTTTGTACAGGGGCACGTATGCAAATCTTTCCATTGGGAATATACTCTGGCTCTACTGCGCCCTATTCTGATGATGCGGTTTGAGGCAGTGAAGGAGGAAATTGAGTTTAGTCAGATAGAGAGGCTGAGTTAACATGTGGCCTGGAGGCAAAGAAGGAGTCACCTCGGTCCCGTGGGTGGAGAGGCAAAGTCCTGAAGAACTCCAGTTAAGGCATATAGCCCCTAAGAGACTGAGATGTGGAGCCCAGGGGATCAGACCATAATGGGATTCAAATGTATAGTTCACTGGGATGGAGATTGTAGAAGAAATCTAGGATTTTTGAGTTTTCTATATTTAAACTCTGGGGGTCACAGCATTTAAAGTGAACAATTCTTTCCTTTTTTTGTGATTGCCAACATCACCTTTCTGATGAGACCCCAAACCGGACTCTTCCCACTCTAATGTACCCGGATAGATGGCCATCCAAGGAGGCCTTTATCTGCTGCACCTTACTTTAATAGCTGCTAAAGGCAGACTGTCAGCTCGCTCTGACCTGAATCTGGGGACTTTGTGAGAGCAAGCAACCAGAGAGGAGTAGAGGTGGAGTGGTTGAAAAATTCAGAAGGCAGAGAGCCGAGGAGGGTGGGGGGGGGGAGTGGGAGCTTGAGAAGAGGGACCGAGAACTTCACTTTTCTGAAATCTGAAATCTTCCCTTGGGCATGAAGCTTTAGCAGAGGACCAACACATAGTAATGTGCATTATTCAACTCTTTTCATTTCTTCATTTCTTCTGCGTGATTCACTTCTGATGGTAATAATGGGATTTAAAGAAAATAATCCAAGTCGTTATAGAACTCAGGTGAAACTGATTTATCTACTAAACATGAATAACACCTTAAGAAAAACAATTTAAACAAAGATTGTTGATTTTCTTGACTATTGGATCTATTAAGCAGCACAAAATGGAACATCAGATTTACCTGAAATCTGAATAAAAGCTCCTCAGACTGAGCAAAGGAAAAGTCTTATAACTGTGTCCTATACGGAGACAGATCGAGTCATGAGATCTTTTAATTTTCCATTTGATGTAAATATTGTGAATATTGGGGGCGTGCATTCAGGGTAGATACTTTTTAATATAGAAGGAGTTCGTGCAATTCAACGAGATACAATGCAATACATTGCCAGAATCCCAAGTATTGATTTACTTTATGACACAGGAAATTAAAAACCAGCATGTCATGTCATTGAGTTTATTATTTCTACATGTACCGATAGAGAAAAAGATATGAACAAACGAATACCAGGTGAAGTCTGTGTGGCACACACATGCCCAGGCTGCTTACTTTAGTGTTTTAGAAATATGGAAAACATAAGTCTTGATTAGCCCTCTTGCTTGTGTTCACTGCAAAGACCCCCCCCCCCCCCTTCCCTGCACAGATTTCATCATGTCATCTCTCCGTGAGCGATTAGCGTTTGTCATGCTACCACTGAACTAATCTCTGTTCAACAGATGTTACATATGGCCGAACGTTTGTGCGCCAACTAATGAAGCTCAAATATCTTCCCGAAGCTTTGATTTTAGATTGACAATTGACTTTAATCACGTTGGCCTTGTTGCTTTTAATTTGAACTCAATGCCAATGCTACCTTGACAATATTGTGACGACACTAGTCTCACATAGTTTGAAGCTTCACAAGTGTAAAAATGGGTTCAGAGTAAAGTATCTGTACTGATTTTGGTGAAAAACAAAATAACTGGTCTTCCCAGTCTCTTCGACAACCAGTATTTTCCAGTGTCTCCACATCCAGCAGAGAGAGGGACATGCATCCATGAAATATGACCATTAGAGCAGCTGCAACAGAGAAGGAACAAATAAGTAAGAAACTGGTTCTGAATTTTTGTTAACTTCTCCCTTCTTTCTACCCAAGTCTGTTGACATGATGGCAGCCTTTGTGATATATACCACTTCCTTTTTTTCCCTAAGTGAGCCCACACACCACTAATGGGCACATTTCAGCACAGGTGGCCATGACTCACCACAAATGAACAAGCCACTGACCTATTTTTCTATCAGCAGACAGAAAAGAATGATTCCTTTAAACCAGCTCTCTGACTTACCCTGTCCTGCAAGAGTTTTACTTCTTTAGTTAACACACTGTACAAGTAGGAAAATTTGAAGTACAAAACGACACGGACCTCTTTAACCCAAACTCTGAGCATTTTAAATATGATATTTAATGGTATAAACATGTTGTTTGTGGCGTGCCTTCAAACTGAGAGTGAAATTCAGAAGTAGAAGTGCCTGAGTGGAAACAGGTTGTTGAAAAGAAAACATCAGCCTCTCAGAAAGCTTTCCAATTGTGATATGGTGGCTGATGTCTCCCAACGCCGCAGCCACCCCCTGCCCTGCCACACAGATTAAGAGAAGATCAGCTCATCTTTTGTGTCGTGTTACTTCAAGGCTACATTGGTGCTGCCTGCCTGCCTCAGCTCAACCAAGACACTCACACCAAGACTGCGGTTCCGCTTTATGGTTTGTGCGAAAGGCAGACGACCAAAACAACTCTGCCCCTTCTCGCGATGAAAGAAAAAAGGGCAAGCAAATGTGAAAAAGCAAAAGATCTGTTCGCTGGAGAGCGTGTGATTTATTCATGGCCTTTAGCTTCACCCTTTCAGATGCTAGATCATGTGAAGCAGAGCATTAACATCACATGTGCAGGTGCTTTTATGGGCCCTCATCCATTACTCCTGATTTACATTCCTCGGCTAACGCGGTGCTGTAACTAGAGCTGTGCCGATTCTTCACAAGCAGCCGCTGCCATGTGTGGGACGGGGGGCTAATCAACATACAGCAGACAGGACCTACATGTTTGTGCCAGGTCACTTACCACCGCCGTCAAGACTTCCCTACACTCTTTTTCCTGAATGTGTAAAAAGGCTTGGATATTGCAACTTAGGTCATTTTGCAGCTGGGCACTGAAATGGATGAAATAGAAACACTGCAGCTGAATAAAATATGATTAACAGAGGAGGAAATAAGAATTTATATTTTAGCACCCAGTCGGTGTTGAATTCTTCCATTTGAAGCTTGTTTCCACTTCCTGAAATTTCCAGTGCATGGGAAAGCTGATATTTTAAACTGGTAGGAGGTCCATTTATGCATGTTTACTTATGAGAAACACTGGGGAGTAGGTGTTGTGTGAGCTGAGTGTGGGCGGGGGAAGCATCAAAAAGGCCAAATGAAGCACTTCCAATACCACTGAGAGATTAAATGGTAGAGTCTGGCTTCAAGATATCACTATTGATTTCCCTTTCTTTCTCCCATTTCTCACTCTGTGGAAAAATAACTTCATTACTGTTCTAACTGACTCATCGCTGCACAGAGAGAAAGAAGCCGTATATTTCCGAGACAACCCATCTGACAAATGGCTTTTCACATGACATACAGCACACTGTCTAGCTAATAACCACAAGCCAGCTATTTGTTTCTGACTTGGCCTATGCGTGTGTATTAATGGTCCACCGGATGCAGTTTATTAAAAAATATGCTTGAGAAGAAATGGGGACTATCGCAATGCAGCTCATTACACTGCTATTATTATGATCTTTGAAAATATCTAATATAATGATTCAAAAAAACGGACCTTTCACACGTCTCATAGTTCTATTTAAAATTGCCTCTGGGAGGAAGTGAGTTTTATTTTTTAACTCCATTCATTCTTCACGCTAACCTTGGACTTGAACTTCTTATCAGGTCGAGTCAAATTTAATTAGAGCTCACTCTTTCAAACCTGAAATTCATGGCTGATTACTTGGCCCTCCCTCCTGGTCCATTTGTCTTGAACCATCTCGGACGTCTATGCCTCGTAAGCACCAGATAACAAAGGAGAGGGCTCGGGCAGAGCCAGGCAGTTCAACACACACAGCTACATCCAGATTTAATATTTTACAGGAGGGAGTTCAAGATTAATGGAGGGATTTTGAAAGAGTGATGAGGAGGGGCATTTAAATTGTTCCCTATCCCACAGCGGAGTTATACCTTCTAAGACAAGGCTCTTCCATCCCTTTATTATGTAAGCTTTACATAAGAAAGTGTTTTGAGATTTTTCTTTTTCTGGAGTAGTCTGACAAATCAAATGTGGCAGCTGGAAGAGAAAATGAGGGAAACTGTCATCTAACTCAGTTATTCAGTCCTGAGTAACTTTTCCAGCTTTCTAACTTTTCAAACTTTCACCAATCTGAAGAGGATAGAGGCAGTGATTCAGAAAATAAGTTCACCAAAGGTAACATATATTATATATAAACAGCTGAAGAGTCAAAATCAGTTTGCAGAAAATTGAAAACGATTTACCCCTTGAACCTAGAGCAACTCCATAGGTTAGCTGATCCCCATTACGGAGATTATGTCATTATCAGGAAATCAAATATGACTTTAAGTTATCAATCACCTTTGAATTTATTCCACAGCAAGATATGTATTTATCTATCATATACTTTTTTACTGATGCAGAAATAAAGATCGGTACCCAACCATAATAATGTTATATTTTTAAGGGTACCAATCTAATTACGTTGCTACAACCAAGGACCGACTCATATTGATTTCAGATTTTGCTACCTGAGAGTGTATCTGGGTGAGAGATTAGCACCGTAGAGAGACAGCAAGAGAGAAAGACTGACGTGAGCCCACACTCCAGATCAGTGGGTGGCAGTAATGCGGCTGAACACTGTGAGTCAGGCCAAAGGCAAAAAGGAAAAGCGTTGTTGAATTTAATGCAGACAATGCAATAATTATGATGTGAAAGGTAAAGCTAGTCTGAGCAACATGTATAACCAGAGGAAACACAGCAGCCGCAGGCAAAAATCAACCAAGGAAGTTGAACCCTCCATGGACATAGTGAGGCATCTACAACTTCATCACAATCTTCGTTTAATTAATTGGCTAGTTGGAGATAAATGGGCTTTTTCACCGTCTTGCTAGACATCAGTTCAGCATTCTAACAGTGTGGTGGAATGTTTTAGTATGTCTAAAACTCATAGTATGTGAATTGCATATAATTTACAGGGAAATATGACAGTATGGACTATGGAGCACTGCAGTCGTGACCATGACAACAACACCTACAGAGTGAGTAAGAAGTTTGAAGTAAGAAGAAGTTTGGGTCGGGGAAACACATAATTGCTATCTGGAAATTGACATGCACAAGAAGGAGCAAACGTGCCTGATGGAGTAAAACTTCTATACCTGCGGGTTTCGTGAGTTGTAATTTAACTTTGGCTCTATTTGTTCCGAATTCTTCTTCCTCTGCACATTGTATCAGACCCATCAGACAAAAAGGAGGCAGAATGAGGGGAGAATGTGGTGCTGCTCTCCCTGCTGATTGGAGCTGATGTTAACATGGAGGCAGGTAATAGGATCACACTGCCCAGGAGTCAGAGAGTGCTTGCAATTTTCCTCCAGGGAGTGTCAACAAAAGGCCTCCTACAATTACGGTGCCGAGAGGCAGAGGAGACAAGACACATTTCTGTCTCATTAACACCTGCTGTCTCTCACCCTTGTTACCAGATGTGGCTTAAAACACCGTCCCCTGTCGTACCAGGTCTTCCTGAGAAAAACTCAGTGGCTGCAAATTTCTCATGCCATCCTGAAGGTTGCAACCCAAAACTTCACAAGAGCTACTGTAATCCATGCAGAAGAATACAATTATATATCTATATTCTAAAAATTGACTTAACAGAGTCAATATTCAGCATTTTGTTTCAGGTAGACCATTGAGATCATATTTTTAGATGTGTCTAATTAATATCGAATATCTCTGTTCTGCATTTTAACTTGTATAGAACGCAAATGTGGAATAATTCATTAAACATTAAAATGCTCATGCCTTGTCTGCAGTTTCATCTGAGGTTCGCTTCGCTACGGCTATGTCACACATTACTGTCAGCCTGTGTGTAATGCACCAGCTGAGAAGAGTAATGTCAGGAATAGATCAATTGAAATCACAATTGCTAAAAGCTTATCAACCTTACAGATAACACTACAGCAGACATTATTGAACTATGCATTTGATTGTAATTCCAATTCTGCTCGACATCTCACACACACACACACACACACACACACACACACACACACACACACACACACACACACACACACACACACACACACACACACACACACACACACACACACACACACACACACACACACACTCTGCATGCACCCACAATTAGAAAAGAAACAAGCGGAGAGAGAGAGAGAATGGTATGACATGCAGCAAAGGTCAGAATCAAAATGTGTTATGTCCCAGGGGTTATATCCGCTTGTCCACCAAAGCGCTCTAATGACTTCATTATGAAAAGGAAATAAAACGTAGATGTTGTCATTGTCCAATGTTTGAATGGTTACACAAATTACACAAAAAATCCTGGGAATTTGTGATCAAAGTTGTTTCTATTACAAATATCATGGTTGTGTCTCTGCACCTTTTCAGAACATTACGGTGTAATGAAGTTGACCTTTTGAATATGAAATGTCATCACTTAACAACTTTATGGTATTAGACGTTTGTGTTATATTTAGTCATAATAAGACTATGAATTTTTTTGAGTAATGGCCAAAACTCATGTTTAATGACCTTGACGTTTGACTACCAAAGTTGTATCAGTTCAACATTGTGGTGGACATTGGTCAATAAACGAGGTTCTGAGACAGGTCGTCTTTGTAAGTTTACACAGGCCAGGTGGAGGCTGCAAGTGAGATGAGAAGGGAAGTGTCTGTGTTCATATTTATGTGTCTATGTGTGGGTTACCTCCTGACCCCAAAACACGCAGAGGGGGGTGTGTGAATGTATTGTTCTGTGTCTGGAACATATCGTCTGTAAAGGTGTGACTGATAGGCTGCATCCTAAATGTTGTTGGAGAGGAAATAGTATCATGTATGGTTAGGGTGCTGTGTCAGTCAGCTGAGTTCTGAGAACAAAGGACAAACACAGTTAAACCAGAGTAGAGCAAAAGGTCACTATAGAATTCAGGTGATCTCAGGATCAACTTCTGCAAGACATGAATAGACAATGGGCTCACATGCTCGACAGTGGGTGCACCGTAAAGTTTATGTTGAGCTGTACCCTAGATTGAACTGTCTGCTGTAAGCATAAACTAAGAAATTATTAAGTAAATTTCCATTACATCATTGAGTCCAAATTAATATTTGTGCCAAATTTGAAGAAATTCCCTTCAGGTGTCCCTGTATTAATGCAATGGAAAATGGGAATGGACATGAGGCCGCAGTAAAACTGACTTTTGACAACCACAATCTAAGTTCATCCTTGAGATCAAATAAATGTTAGTGCCAAATTTGAAGAAATTCTCTGCAGGCATTCTTAAGATATTCTGTAAAAAAAAAAAAGGGATGAACGAGAGGTCGCTGTGATATTAACTTTTGACCACCAAATTCTTAACTTCACATGAACATTTGTGCAAAAGTTGAAGGCATAGCAAGATGTACAGATAGACATGACCAGTAACCAAACAGATTGATGGTAAATTTGCTCACTATTTTGACCACGACTTTCATTGAAGTCCACTGACATTTTCCTAAATCAATCAATTTGACAGCGGAACCATTTGAACAACAGCATGCGAGTATTTGCTTGGGACGCCCGCGACGCCATTAACCAAATCATGCTGTAATGTATCCCATCTCTCTGAGCCATGGCTGAATTGAAACTCATTGAGTTATTCCAAGTTTGCCTTTCGAGGTATCCAATAGAGAATGTGATGAAACACAAACTGACTCAATCTAATAATGTGTAATGTACGACCAAATTGATGTGGTCAAAAGACCAACTCAACAGTTAACTACTTCCTGTGCTACTGTAATGCCAACACTTGTCGGATGCTATTAGAGCCTTTTCAGTCTGAGACCGTCAGCAGACAGGAGTTAAAGGCTCTGTCAACACTCGGCTATCAAATTAACCCATGCTTCAATAAAGTAATGTTATTTCACCTCAAATAGTTATTACGAAAATGTCTCTGAAATAGAGATAGAGTCCCTCCTCATATAAAAGACCTTTGAGGAAGCTGGGAGGTTTGTAATGAAACCCTTGTGGAGCTGCATCACTCAGGCAGGTCAATAAGGCCTGTCTCAAGCCATTACCCAATAAGAGTAAGATGTGTCAGGGTTTAATGTGGCTTAGGCTCATCCTCCGTCCTTTGGATAAGGAGGTGACTTCAAATCCGGTGCGGAAATCTAACATATGAGCTCATAAGGCAATTTGAGTTAAACATTTATTATACTAAGAAAACAACTTAATGTCGTATCTGATGAATAAACTTTACAAAGGGCAGAAGGTAAATTTAAGGATGCCAGGCCCATGAATGTTTCAAAGGCATTAGGGGGGCTTTTTAAAAAAAAAAAAGAAAGTGTCGAGTACTGCATCTGATGTTGGTAGTAATACCGTAATTTGATTATATTACAATGGCAACGAAAAAGGGTTTATTTATTGTCTCCGTTAAACAGAAAGACAACTACCCACCAAACTGACCACACGCACATGTCAGATGCCACGTAGGTGATGGTGACAAGACACATGTATACAACATTCTTTGTTTATTCTGCTCCTAAAATTGTAATGTCAAACCACAACTAACCTGAGCAAATGTTGACAACCACTCCCATTGGTTTGGCAACTTTCAAGTGTGAAAACGCCCCATTAATACAGTTCACCTTTACCACGTTAAACTGGTTTCTCTTATTTAATTTGCATTCACTATCTTGTAGCATGCATTGCCAAACGAAACCTCTTTGGTTTCCTCTGGGTGTTTCTTAAGTCAATATTTAAACATACAAAATGTTCCACTTTTATTTAATCAGGGTAGGTGTGTTGAGCACTAATGCTATTTTGTAGCAACGCCACTCTACTCTCTCAAACAATTCCAAACCAAGAGGCAGCAAAGTAAATCCACGGTGTTTGTTGACCACGGGCAGGTTGGAGGTTAAGTGAACAATAGAGGTAATCCTTGGCCAGATTTATCCTTCCACTCTGAGATCAAACCAGCTACGTTTTGGCCACAAGCCTGTTTCTTCAACCACTGAGTGTCACCTTCGGGAGACGGGTGCCGGCTGTTTATAGCTGCAAACCTGCTTTTACGGTTTAAAGTGATATCCCAGGATCAGATTGGTAATCATAAATGTCCCGGTGATTTGTGCTTGTATGTGTGCATGCATCCCTGTGTTTATTCCTCTCTGCAGTTGTGTATGTGTTATTCAGGTGCAACAATTTGTCCATCATGCATATCAGAAGTGGTTGGAGGGAATTTTGCATGATGCAGGTGACACTAATGCTTATCCCTCTGATCAAAGCAGGCCCCCGAGAGAGCAATGTGGATGATGCAGCAAAGTAGTCTGTCATGGAACATACATCATGTCCAATATGGTCCTGACAAATGTCAGACTGGAGCTTGAGAGGGAGAAGTAAAAGGTTGTCAGGAAAGGTCCCTGCCCGCTGAATTAAATAAATGTTTCATGAATTTTAAACAGCTTACTGTTTGTCCGCCTGCAGTTTTAAAAGACCAAAGGTTCAGGAAAAAAAGAGAACACAGGCTGATAAAAAGGAATCTGCATATATTTGCATGCATTTTGAAACACGTTAATTTGCCTCCTTCTCTTAGAAGTGCATTTTAAGTGTATACTGTATGCGTCTCTTGTGCTTCTTTCTTCACCTTTCCTCTGTGTTGGAACAAAACAGTCTCTCTCCCTCTCTGCTTTGACTTTTATTTGGCTTTTCTTAAATGTAGCTTTATCTTTTAGTCAAGTTAAAATCTGGGTTTGATCACGGTAGAGATGTGAGGGTGGAATGCAAATTAATTTATGATATATCCTTCTTTATTGCTGCTTTATTATTAGACTATGTTTTATTATGTCATGTTCAGCTCTCATAAGACAGACTAATTGGTTTCAATTGATAATCACAAATACTTAATCTGCAAACAATAAGAATTGTCAGATACGTGCTGCACTGTGTTGTGGGTTACAGGTACTACCACAGGGACTCACGAGAGAAAAGAAACAAATGCTTCTGAACTTTACGCTTTGTGCTTATACCCATATCCTCCTCCATCTTGCCTGTCTGGGCTTTTATTTTTACTGCATGTTGCTTTTAAGGAAACTGTGCATCTCACCTTTGAGAAATTCGAGCTCTGTGACCCAATTTTGTTTGAAACATTGGCTGCCAGTGAAATGCTACTTCCACCTCGATTCCAATGCTCTATTCTTGGACACTTAGTTAACGCGTTCATTTACTTTCTTAATGGAGTGAGCTAATTAGATATTTTTTTCATATTATTTGTAAAAAGGACCAAATTAATTAAGAACTGGTGGGTAGTGAGGAGGGAAACCTGGGTTCATATCTGCCAGAGTCTGTATTGCTTAATGAGTCTGTAAATGTACCACATCCCTACAAGGTGCAGAGATGCTCTTTAAGTTTACCTTTCTCTCTTTCACTTTGAACTAGACAGTCAGAACAGGGAGAAAAACCAATAGCAAAACTAAATCAATATCCTGAATCATTAGATATTTAAAGACACAGCAGCGTTTTGTGATTTGCCGTGGTGGTTTTGTTTTGCTGTAGTGTTGTGTGATTTGTTTGGCACTTCAGTGCCACTGTAGGATTTAGCACAGTGCACATTTTTCAAGTCAACTGAAATATTGGAACTTTTTACCAACAGGTGTTTCTTGTTGCATAGGTTTTTCCTTTTCGATGAATTGTTTTAACATTAAATAGCTCTGAATGTGAACTCTTGGTTTCAGCCTTGAGTTTCACCGTGGGATACACCAACATGAAGAGCAGTGAGCTGTTTATGGGAAACGAGAAAGCCATTAGAGCTGAAAATTGTCTGATATGCATCTCAAGATCTTAAACTCAAATGTCCACAGTGCACAACAAAAACAAAGGAAATGACCTTGCGGTTCCAGTAGTTTCTGAGGGGACTGTAGTTTGGTGCAAACTACTCCAGGCATCCTTTTCTTTTCCTTTCTGTGTTCAGTACAGGTGGATGGGCATGTTGACAGCAGGGGGGGGGGGGGGTGCCGATGCTCATTTTCTGCTTGCTTGAGTCTCCCCTGAAATAGTTTTAATCCTTAATAGCTCTATTTACATGCACAGATAAATCTGACCATTATTCAGATGATTTGTTTCTGTGTACGCACAAAAACTTCGAAATGTTGTGACTCCATTTAAGAAACTATTTGCTTGCTACACAACAAACTGCACTTCATACACTGTTACAAAACACAACAAAAGAATTTATATTTTTGCGAGATCGGAGGCAAATAGAATAATAAAACATCACCTCATTGGCCCAGTAATATATTCATATATTCTTGCCCTGGAAGCTATGCCAGCTACACTTGTACTGCATGAAAACACAGCAAACACCCGGTTAGAACTGTAACTGGTTTGTTGTCTTTGGCAGCAGTCGCTTCTTTTGTGTAATCTTTGAACAAGTTCCCCTGTTCCGTCAGGAGCAGGAGTTCATTCGTAAATAGTGAGATCGCGATGGATTTGAGATGTTTGTTAGGGCATGATATCTGAATTAGATGGTAAAAGGAATGCTGCTGCTACGCCTGGACAGAAAACATTTTGGACATACCACCCCTACAACTAATAATCAACAAGGTTGAAATCCCATATTGGTATATAGTAAATGCTGTGTTGGAATGGGCTCTTTGCTTGGCCTGTGGTAGTGCTAGTTGCAGCTTTCTTTCTGAGGAATATGTAAATGTTTCAGTTGGGCGAAACTCTGCCTCCGGCTCATTTTCTGTGCGGGCAGAGGTCTGCCCGGCCACTGCGCCACCAAGCCCGGGACTGCTTACAGTTTTCAATTTGGCTAAAATTCTGGGACTATCATACAGTAATCAACCACTTATAGTGATGAATTGGCCCGGGACAAACATGATCACTATAAGCGGTTTACACGGTACTAGAAATTTGATGGGGCCGGCGGCCTGCCAATTCTCTGTTCAGGAAAACCCCTGGTTTGACTAGTTACTATACATAACTGTGAAAGTCAGAAAGTTGTTTTTGTTTTTTGAATGTGCGCGGTTGTGTTTTTTCTTTGTGATGCCGCTCATGACCCTGTCACTTCACACTGCTCGAGGGTCCAGCCTATTGACAAACTAAAGGTTAAATTCGGCTTAATGGCCACTCTGGACAAATCCTCCTGTTCTTCTACTCATCTTCCCTTTCTTCCCACTACCGCAGCATGACTCTGACTCAGCCCGTCCCTTTCACAGCCCATCTCATTCCCGGCTACTGGCTGAGACGAAGCCCAGCTGTCCATCGACTTGCTCTGCTGTGTGAATGACAAGGAGATGCAGTGAGAGGCACTGAACCGCTCAATGTGGAGGAGCTTCTTTGAAATCCTCCAGGTTCTTTTCTTTAAGCCCAGGCTATGTAACAGTCCATCCACGCCCTCTGTAACTTCCCTCCTCCGTTGTGCTCTAACCCCCTTAACTAGTTCCCACCCTGGCTCTCTGGGCTGCTCACCCTTCCATGCTGCCCTCCTCTCCTTTCTTACAATTCCCTGAAGACATGTAGTTGCATGAGACTATGGGCAGTATTTATTCAGGGCACAAGTCATCCTCACACTTTTGTATGTGGCTTTAGCTCAGATGCCTCTCCCTCGCCATATGGCTGCAGCAACACAGAGGAGTGGAGGTAAATACAGAGATTAAGATTATTTACAAACACCCAACTCATCAATTGTTTGACCCTGATGTCACTAGCTTTCTGTAAAACACAAATGCCACTTAGGGTACCTGATGAAATAAAGAGGGTATTTAACCCTAGAGTTGAGCAGATTTCAGCCATCTGTTTTGAAGAGCTTAACCTCAGAGAATCTTCCACTGTCTGGATGTGTTTGGTGACAGGAAGAAAAACCAAACAACCTCAACAATGAGGGATGTGCAGCCCATGCTTCAATCTTTGCCTAGTGTATTTACTACAGAGGAGCCATATGTCTCAAAGTTCCTGTTTCACTTTGTGCTGAATAGGGGTGGACAGGCCATCTGGGGTGGTGGGAGTTTCCCTTGTGAACGAATCGACCTGTCGGATGAATCTAGTGAATGTAACAAAACTAGATATGTTTTTTATTATTGTCTTTTTTAACCAAACATCAGACTAATTAAGCTGGCTGCATACATAAGTGTGTGTATGGCAGGATTATTGATTCGTTGAATCTCATAAATGAACCTTGGGTACATTTAGTAGTACACTGACCGTAAAATGGCAGACTAGTGAAAAGTACAATGATGTCTCATCACATCCATGTTGCAATACTTAAATTAGTTTTTTTTTGTTGTGTTTTATAACTGTATATATGTACATAGTGTACTTAAGTGGCATGCTTTAGATCAAATCCAAACATAATTCAAATAAAAAAATAAACAATTTAATGGCTTTTTCCATGATGATCTCATCCCGGTGATATTTCCGACGCTGTTTATTTAATTATTATATTCCTTATATTGCTACACTAATGTCAAACCCCTCAGGTGCCATGTTTTGGGGACCGCTGACAGGTGTCAAAGGGATTGTGTGCCATGAATGGCAAATGTCATGGTGAAGTGAGGGATTACACTGTATTACTTTCTGAATAATTCTTCAGAGCCAATGGCATTCTAGTGAAGGAGTGGTAATCTGCTGTGGCCAGACCCCATCTGGACGGACAGCAGCTTAGTTCCACAGAGTTCAGACTCCGCACGGCCCAAAAGAAAAACTTGGCCTTCCACGTCATGGTCCTTCAAAGACCTAAAATTTGACTATTCACCCCGGCTAATGAAACCGGCTCCGTGTCCATGCCACACCACCTCTGGCCCACAACCAAAGCAGACAGCCATGTTCATTATGAGGGAGTGGAAGCATCCTAATGTCAAGACCTGCCATGTGAAGAAGACAGCTGAGGCGAGCTCTCAGTGATGGGGTGCCTGCTATTATTCCTCAATTTCAGAGCTGTCTACAGCCTCAGGGACATAATAGCCATATGTTTGATGTCCTGTGCCACTTTTCTCTCCACCACTACAGATAAAAGACAAGGAATAACATCACTTTTTCTGCCTGGCTCTTCTTTATTCCGCGTTCCATTCAACATGAATACTGCAACACAGATTCGTGACAGATCTATATTTTGAGGGCTGTGACTTTGATCATTTCTTTCTCATAATGCCGCACTGCTCATAATGGCGGTAAACAAGGCATTTGTGCTCGTGCTCTTTGTTTTCCTGAATAAGTGCGACAGCTCACAGCCCAAAATGGAGACGACGTTCATTCTCCCCACATGGTATATTACACTGATCCTCGGAGGTAAATGTTAGCCAAATAGAATAGCCTGTCAGTTTTTTTACACACTGTACATTTTCCAAACTCTCCAGAGAACAACATGGTCAAATAATGACAGCGATCTGTTTGGCAGACATGGCTGGATTAAAGCAAACTGATCATGTAATGAGGCTGGATAGTATGATAGGATGTTCTATTGACCTAAGTGTCGGATCAGGCTGATAAATGGAAATCTAAATTGGCAGCTTTGGGAGGTGGGATACAGACTCTGGTCAAATGGCTCATTGATTATTTGATTATAGCACTCGGTTGTGATTAGTTGATAAGCAGAGTGGATATTGGCTGTGCAATCTGTGTGAGCCTGGCTGATTGACTGGAAGACAGTGGATTCATCAGATTAGATGAGGAAGCTCATTCTGATCTCGTGGTGAGCCACTCGTCGACAATTGGAGAGATATATAATCAAATAATTTGTACATTTTGGAAAGATCATGTAAAAACACATAAGGGCCTCATGCAGCAACTGAGAAAGACTGCAATTAAGACAATATCTCTGAAAGGAGCTCTCAGCAGTACGTAATGAGGTTGCCTGGGTCTAAGACATCTCCTCCGTCCAGCCTTTGAATGCATGTTGACAGCCACAATACGAGTTGTAATAGCCAAGCATTCAAGGATCAAATTAATTCACCCCTCATGAAAACTTTATGAATACACTCTGAGGGACTGAATATAAATGTGCATATTCTGTGGAGGTAGTGAACAGCGGAGGCAGACGGATGAATCCGAGTACAAATATTTGCATATTATCCCGCTATTAAAATGATTACATCATCCAAATTACTAAGACTTCAGTGTTAATAAGTGCAAGAAGAAAGCAGACAGAGAAATGTGCCTTTTTGCAGGTAACCCACACAACTTATCTTTATAAGAAGAAAATGGCGAATTGCATTTCGCTTTCTCAGCCCAGGAACAACAAAGTGAGTTTAGTACAAAGGAGCCTTGGCCCCACTGAAATAAACCTTTTCTTCAAATCCAATAAAAAAGCAGTTAAATTCATCACTATCAACCTTCACATGCTTTTCTATGTCCACACATATTTTTTCTCAGTCATGTAAAACTGAAATAATTTAATTTGAGCTGCACCACAGGGTAAAAACCCTCGTAAAAATGCATTTTAATGGAAGTCTGGTGGATACATTTACATGCACTGCAGAATTTCCATAAGATGCTCACATATGCCAACCATCATGTCCTGTTTATCATAACCCAGTTAAGATCATATCCCAGTTGCTTGAAGCGTGAATATAAAAAGCAGGTCATTTCTCAACCTTGCAAAGGTGTTGAGACGTTGAAGGGTGGTGCGTTCTTTTTTCCCTGTTAAAAGGGTTTTTAAGTAGTTTTTCCTTACTCTTGTTGAGGGTTAAGGGCAGAGGATGTCACACCATGTTAAAGCCCTATGAGACAAATTGTGATTTGTGAATATGGGCTATACAAATAAAATTTGATTGATTGATTGATTGATTGATCTGTTATTCTGAGGTGTGTAAATGCTTATATAGGCTCAATTACTGCGGTGTGTCTGATCAGCACAATTTGATTTCATAACTTTGTTAGTTCGTGTACAGGGATCATTATCCGCTCTCCCAAATACTGTGAGCAAGAAAACCAATGAAAAACTTGTTCTGCAGGGTTTTTTTGTGTAAATATATAGGATTTCAACTAATGTATCCTGGGAAACTCCATATGAAACATGCTCATATCCATTTTCTACTTTAAAAAGAGTGGCTGAGCTAAGCACTATACTAAAATGCAAAGCAGTTTCAAAGAGAAACATAATGGATTGAGTAGCTTGCAATTTCTCCCTGCTGTTGAATTACTGGGGGGAGAAAAGAGGGAAATGAGTTATGGAGCATTAACCTCTTCATTCACAATTATCCTCCTCCCTCTCACTCTCTGTCTCTTTCTCAGTCTTGTATTACACACCACTTAATGGCACCGAACTGCCCCGTGCTCCCTGGAGGCGTCCTCCGTCAGCCAAGTGCCTCATGGCATTTTTTCACAACACCCCTCTCAATCCTAAGAGAGGAGTAAAGAAGCACCTTGATGATATCACTGATATTAAGTTTCAGAGAAGTCATCGCTCAGCGCGTGAGGGGGGAAAGATGGAGGCGGGTGAGGAGAAGGCAACCGGGCTGATAAGAATCTCTTTGTCCCATCGAGATGACCTGCGCTGCTGGGTCAACATCCTGGGGAGCTAACTGGCGTGAGGCATTTCTCAACCTTGCAAAGGTGTTGAGACGTTGAAGGGTGGTGCGGAAAGAGCTATTGAGTTACTGTGATGGGGCACATGTTTGCTGTAGGGCCCGAGGCCTTCGCAAGGCAATAAGAGGGCCGGCAGCTCTACTCGTTCTCCCAAAGGAACCTGGTCAGTATCACAGGCGTGTGACATCTGGCGCCTCTCACCTGACTCTAAGACGACGCTTAAAGACGAATGTTGATCGGAATTTTCAGCCTTCACACGCATTGGCCACCACTTGCTGTACCGTTACTACACATGCTGGATCACAGTAATATCATCACAGTGATAAGGCTTTTATTACAGCATTATCCCATAATAGAGGATTTATTAATGCCCACCTTCTTGGCCATCTTTTCTTGGATATTGTAGTAAAACCTCTTTGCCAAAATTGTTTCTGTCATTGTCTCCTTGCATCCAACTACTTGAGAAAACTGATGAACCCCGCTAGCTTCCAAGAAAGCCCTTTTGTTCTACCTGCTTGCTAATTCCTTGCGAGTCTCCATCTTTGGCCACCCAATGCTAATTCAGCATTTCTTAGGCATATGAGCTCCTGATGACCTCCCAGTGGTAAAGAGAAAAATGCAGGGAATCCTTGTGATTTGGCTGAGATCTTGGGACCATGTATCCTGTAACCTCTGGATACACATTGTTTCTGAAACACACAGGGTCCTAGTGGAGGTTAAACTGCTATGGAGGTATCTTGAAAAGATGCTTCACGACTCAAAAACTTTTTGAATATTTGTGAAAAACACCCGTTCTTCGGAAATAAATAACCATGAAATTATTTCAGGATTTTGAATGAACAGAGCTATTTAATGCATTTTCAGTTTTTTTTCACCAACAAAAAAAACTCAGGGACAAAATTTACATACTGGATATGCAAATAGTCATATTAAAAGATTTCAATTACTGACAATTCTCTCTGAATTTACCCTAA
This sequence comes from Hippoglossus hippoglossus, assembly GCF_009819705.1. Lineage (NCBI taxonomy): Eukaryota > Metazoa > Chordata > Actinopteri > Pleuronectiformes > Pleuronectidae > Hippoglossus > Hippoglossus hippoglossus. The sequence continues at coordinate 16,156,531 of NC_047165.1, forward strand.
AAACACTTTTATTGGCATCAGCCCTTAACTAATGCTGCTTGCACGCTCAAATTGTTGCTCATCTCAAGTAAATGAAAAGTCAAGTGAGGAGAGATGGGGCTGATAAACACAACATAAACAGGAAAACACCAAGGCTCCTCATCAAGAACACGTAAACAGCACATGAAACAAGCATAACATTAAATGTCCTGTGGGGAATGGAGCAGTTAGTAGACACCAGTAGATACTTACTTGATCTTTTTACAGTAGTGCTCTCACTTTAATTGCCATCTGAATAATAAAGCACTGGAACATTCCTCTTGCTCTCTGATCAATCTGACATATCGACCAATGAAATAAAAGCTTCAACGTTCTCTCAAGCTTTGTTGCCATCTCGTTTGGGACCGTAAAAGAAAGTTGGTGAAATGTGCAATGATAAACACCCATAAAGCCCTGTCTCGTTTTAGTGAGAGGCCATTATGGTACCATCCTGAGAGGTGCTTTCCTTCTCTGACAGTCAGTGAGATTCTTCTCATCTATAAAACATGCAGGTTACGTTGAGAGGTAGCTGTAAACTGCCAGTTTGCTCATTTAGTAATGTCTGGGGAGTGAAACTATCATGTATTCATCTTCCGCCTCCTGGCCTCTTGCTGTGGCCCTGACTGGGAGGACACTGCCTCACAGTCATAAATGTACAAATGAATGGGAGAAACCTCCTGTCGCTCCACCACTACTCCGACAAATTGTTTTATTAGCAGTGCCACCGGTGAAATTGCTTGATATTGAATGTTTTTTTTTCTTCCTGTCCTCTGGAAAATGTAATAATCACGTCAAATTTGTCAAAAACTGTTGGATTTACCACTTTGCCTCAGTCTGAAAGACAAGCCTATATATGTTCAATTATTCAGACCTGAAGGCTGCTTATATAGGGAGCAGGTGAGTTTGGTACTAAAAAGACAAGGAGAAAACACAGAATCCTCCATTTGTAGTATCCAATATCCATTTGTAACAGCCAATGTGTTTTTAGTTCAGCTAATTGTTAATGAATTCAAACCTAACTTTGCTCCATTCAGGTTGCCTGCTTCGTGTACTGTGCCCGTGGGACACATCGCCATGGACCCAGAAAACTTTGCTAATTGAAAAAGTACCCAGCGTCAAATATATAGCCATCTATCTTGCCTTTGTGCTATAACAATGCAATCAAAGGGTAAGTGCACGGAAGAATATGCTTACCGCTAATTGCAATAGAGTGCATTTCCCTAATGAAGCCCAGACCTGACCCTAATGTTTGCCTGTGCGCAAAAAAATATTGTATGGGTTTAATGCGAACGTCTTGGCCTTTGTAACTGCTGGCGTGAGATGCCAACATAATCCTTTGTTTTGAATTATTAACATTCTTTTTAACCCACAAAGCAGTTTTTAACAAATGCTTTTCTGTGGGGAAGGAGAAGACGTGAACGGAACACGCAGTCTAAGAATGCAGGCAGGAGCGGTGAATTGTCCCATGCACCATTTGGCAGTGTGAGGCACAGGCCTGTTGTCTTTTATGATGATTAATCTCCAGGCACACAGGTTTTCAAGGCCTCTCCATCAACTCTCTGGTTGCAGGAACTCAGGAGTGAGTCTGAAAAACAACGTGTACACATGTATCTTCACTCTCCTCATAAGTAACACCCTGCGGGAAAAGGAACATGATTCAGACAAGGACGAGGCTCTGAGGTGGATTCTTCAAAGGCGACAGAAGCAAATACAGGTTGGAGAGACGGGGGTAAAAGTGAAAACAAATCACATATGGAACACAGCTTTAAATGCTTGAGAAAGTTTTGATGAGATACTAACTCAGGTGATAGTATCTTAAGAAATACTATGGCCAAAGTTAGTAACCATAAAAATTCCATTTCCCCCCGTCATCGCGGGAGGCTTCAAGAAAAGCAGGATACGAGATGGAGGTGTAGTTTCATTCCAACAACAGCAATACTGAACTCAGCAGGGTCAACATCAGAAAAGTAAATAGGGATATCAATTGAAATTGGATGGAGCAACAGCTTTTCTTCAGTGACACACAAGGTAATTGCCTTCACCACTAGGACTAATTGGGCTGATTCAGGCATTAGAAATATTGTCAGTGATGCTGTCTGGAGTTTTAAGTAACTGACTGATTGTTTGAAAATACAAAATGTAAAATAACGGTAAATCAGATTAATTAGACTAAGCAGGGATTTCTTCTCTTGAAAGAACCTCATGTAAAAAAAAAAAGATACCGTTAACATGGAAGTATGTTGACATACCACAGCAGACGGTTGTGATTGAGACACCAGCTGGTGTTTAGAGTGAAAGCCTAAACCTAGTTTACCATAATGACGCTCTCAGAGGGAGGCGCTGCACTCCTCGTATCACGCTGCTTTACTTGGCTTGTTAACACTTCCAAACCTGAAACATACACGCATGGATTTTTTGGGAGAAACACAAGCTCTCCCCAGTCGCTGCAACAAAGTGGCACTGGTTTGTGTTTGCACAGCTTGAGAAAAGTGCACAGGAAACAAAAAAACAAGAAAAAAGATTGACGATTTGATGCCAACTTGCATGAGTGGAAACAAAAGACCAAAACAATCTGCGATCCGCGGTGCCAAACTGTCTGAGGATGGGTAAACATGATTTTGCCCTCGCTCTGTTGGAAGTTGTTTGTTTGTTTGTTGATGGCTTGCTTCTTCAGAGGAGAAAGTCTGTTCCAAGACAGTTAAAATTAAAAAAAAATTAATTAAAATCTTCTTATTGTGGTTAATGGCAACCATTACAGTATCTGTTCTAAAATGATGATGCCCTGCTCCTCTCTGCTCTTAATGACTGTGTCCCTCGACTCACACTTCAATAGGCTGTGCCAACTTGCCACAAAAGGGACAGTGGAATTTTTTTTTGCCTCACATCACTGTTCTCCCTGCTGACGACCTTCACTTGCTTTCAAGTGTTGCGTTTCACCACTTCAGGTCTATTTCATTTCCGACCTCATCACAGCCCCAAAAGCCAAGCCTCTCATTTGGTGGAGGACGCCTGCCAGTCAGTCAACGCTAAGCTTCTTACGGAAAGATGTTATTAAGAATTTACAAGATCAGCAAAATGCCTAAAAGTTGTAAAGTCCCAGGACACAAAATCTAGATCTGTGGTTTTTCATAGCAGTAAATCCCAGAACAGTAACTCACTGAAGAGTCGGTGAGATACTGTCTTTGAGCTATAAGCTGCCTCAGGCAAACTATGGGATTCCGTTTCTTCACACACCTACAATATGAACAAAGCAAAAAGTAAAATTTCAGCACTGTAAAAGAAGTGGTGTTTGTTTTCAAGTTATATGTTGTTCTCATTATTCTTCCCCGATGCCGTCTGTTTCCTCTGTGTTGGAAGTTTAATATATTCTGCCTTTTTCCTTACAATGCATCGCATTCATAGTCCTAAAATTAAACATGGCCGAGCAGTGCATGTTTCCATGGGCTCCCTCGGACATTATCCAGAGTTTTTACAAGGGGGCTAGCAGGAGAAACTCCACAGAATTTCCACAGCAACTGACTCTGACATTTGCTATCTCACATACAGCCCCTCCAGATAATTTCAGGATATTATCTGGAGTTCAGTAGATGTCTTAAAGCAGCATTAGACACTGCTTTCAGGCACGTCCGTAGAAATCCAGGCGAAGTTGATGTCTGAACACAGCAGGGGATCCCCCGCTGGATTCGCCACGAGCGAGTGGGGGGGGGGGGGGGGGGGGGGGGGGGGTTGATGACGCTTCTAACACGCGACAGACGCAAAAAACTAAATCACGTGATCTACACAGCAGAGTTAAAACATCACTTCCTGCCTCTGCCTGCTGCACCCGGCTGCTCCAACTCTCGCCTGAATAATGTGGAGGATCTGATGCTGTTGTGAACATGTCTTTGCAGAAAACCTCCCGCTGTGTTGTGCATGTGTGAAAAGCAAACTCTGGGTAAACTCTGTAGCCAATTCTTTGGGTTTTACAGCAATTATTTTAAAGGTAAAATAGTTGCTTTAACTACTTTTATTACTTTGCTGTATCACAAGCATTATACGTCACTTGCTTCCCTTTTACAATCTCTTCTCCAGTAAAAGTAATCAAAATGTCATAGTCGTGTTGGTGGAAGAATCGCACGAGACAAGATCATCAATGAAAGCGCTGTTTGACCTTTTGCTTCTTTCCGTCCTGTTGGTCTGCGCTGACATGCCTCTTCATTAATTTCAGGAGCACGGGCAGCTTTAATTGGCCAACAGTTAATTGAGTTGTCTTCTAAATGGAAATCACTGTGTAGCCGTTTTCAGGACTGTGCTCCATTAACATGCTAGTGGTCCTGCGTAATAGAAAACCCTTCGAAACACAATTATCGCAGGTCACTATATTCACATTACCCTTTCAATTCTGCAATGTCGGGTGACTCATCTGTTCACCTGTTTTAGCCAACGTAGCCCGAAGGCAACAAAGTTAAGAGATGCAGTGGTATGTACACAGAGTTACTTTATTAGGGTACTTCTGAACAGTGCATGGCAGTCCACTAAAAGAAGGGTGTAATAAAAGCTTTGTGAAACTTTTAATGGTCAGTTGTTGTGGACAATGTGTCAGAGAGGTGCTGATTCAACTCAATGGCTGTTTTTCCAACCATATAGTTAACGGTGCTGTTTGCATTGCAGTATAAAGAGAAGTGTTTGCTTTTCCTCCCCCATTTACACGCATTAGTGGACGTGATATTAGAAAATGCATTTCAGTATAAAATCAATCAAACACAACAGTGTAGCCGGTGTAGCAGTGATATTCCACAGGACACATTTGGATAAATGCTTTTGGCCACTACACCTACAGTGAGAAGCTAAACAGCTCCTGAGATGAGACGACTCTTCTTTCAGTATGATGTGCTCAGTAGTGCACACACACCAGTATCATCCTCTGAGTTGCAGAGAATGACGGAATGATGTGTAGTTCTTTTTTGTGAATTAAGTGAGCACCTCCAGAAGGATGAAGGAAGAGAGGGAGGGGAGATGTCAATGTGAGTCATTTTTAACATTCAAGCTCAAAGGCCACTCAACTTTCATATACCCTCCTATATGTTTACCTGCTCTGTAACTATGTGCAATGGCCTTGCATCAGATGATACGGTCTGAAAAGTTATTTTTCCATATGCAAAAGTAGAATTTCTTTCCTGGTGTTTTGCATTATTTCAACAGTTTTACTACAGTTTGCAATTCATGATTAAATTACAGGGAACAGCGAGTCAGTCAGTAGTCAAATATATTGCAAAGTGAAGACCTTGCTCTTTTCTATGAATACACTCTCCTATTGATAAATTGTTTTATTGGTCTTAGTGGAATTGATGAGTGAGTGCACAACAATAATCAAATGTCCCCAAAAAATTAAATGTCCGTGCCCTAATAGCAACTAATGTGGAAAGAGTTGAGTGCAAGTAATAACATTATCTAACGGTACTAAAACTGAAATTATTCATGCACACAAATTGTTTTCATTCAAAAATGAATCTGTTGTTGAAAAATACACTGAATGAAATGTATAATAATTCATTCCACCATTTAATGCAGGAGTCCATATGTGACCCTCCAACCCTGTTACTGCAATGAGCTACAGTTATCTATAATACAAAATAAAGTCACATTTACTGAGAGAAAATAAAGATGCTCATTGGAGCAGAGATCCAACAACATCAAGTTCAAATATTAATGCTGCCTTGTCCCTTTCTGTTTAGGCTTTTTATCCATGAGTCTTTAACTTGTCGCTCTATGAAAGAAAACTGTGACAGTGATAGCAAGACAAGGACAAACTCTTAAAATACCAGTGGTACGTTTTTATTGTGGTCTAGTTGTAAAAGCAGCTGATGAAATAATCACAATCACTGCTCAAATCAAAAATGTTCTATTTGTAAGTATATATATATATCTGTAGATGTTTAATCAGTGTTTTGGGGTTACGAGAACATGCTTTTGTTCCCTGTGTCCTTATATTCTGAACACATACCCTATGATTAAAGGGGTAATTATGTCTAATGGGAAAAAGATTCCAAGCCTTTGGATATATAGTGAGGAGCTAACTTTTTCTGTTCCATCTTTTTTCCAGCACTCGTCCAGACACCCAGCCATGATAAACACACCTATATCAACCGTAATGTGATGTGTTTCATCAACAACACGGCACAGCCTCTGGGGAACTGCGGTGGCTGGAGCATGGCCATGTGGTGCCTGATTATCCAGGGAACATGGGAAATTAAATCTGCCGAGAGTACACGGCATTCTTCTCTGTGCCTCCTGCCTGTTATAACTTCCTCCCATCTCTCGTCCGTCCTATTCTTTCCCCCAAACATGGCAGCTTTTCAAAGTATACCTATAAATATACAATCCTCTTTGCACCTTGTCTTCATGTTTGTCTTAATGGCGCACCCCATGACAAAAAAACTCAAGATGACAAACACAGAACTTTCTCCTTTACGCTACTTTACTTTTTCATCTTCCACATTCAGCCACAGCAAATTATGTTCGCACAAATCAATCAACACCTGCTCGTGGCAGGAGAGGTAAGAAAGCGAGGATGGCAGATCACTTCCTTAGTGCTCATATCAAAAAGCCAGGACTGCGTTTCAGCCACTCAAGATAAAATTAGCTTCACCATCATGTTAAAGCACAACACAATAATGCAGTAACCTAGATATAGCTTATAATACACAGAGATGTCACTGCACTGCAGACAAGCTAATTTAATGGGTATGAATCTATTTTGAGTATTACGGATTTTATGTCCTCTCCATCTTTCTTTTCTATCTGTCAGCCCAGCTATCTTTTGTCTAAGCCACATATAATTTTGACTTTTCTCTCAATGGCTTACTGTAATATGTGATGTGCTCTTGTGGTGGGGTCACCCTTGTAAAACAGATACAAGATCATAACCCTGTTACGGCAAATCTGGAGGATTGGTTTTGTCTTGAGGGCGTCTCTCACCGGTGTCGGAACACAGGGGACAAAACCCCCAATACCACCCACAGCATTGGGTATTCTGTTTCCATCACACAGACTACATTGGCTCCTCCTTATTGGGAACCATAATCTGCTTTGTTTGTGCACGGGGGGGTGGGAGCGGTGGGCGAAGATTCTATTAAAGAGATTAAATTGTTTCCATAGCCAACTGAAGCATCAAAGGCCGACCAAATTGCAGCCCCTTACTTGAGTGGGTTTCGCTAAAGTCACTTATTTGTCCATTTCATCATGCTAATGGCAGAGGCCATCATCCCATTACAGCTCCACAGCTGAGCGAGGTTGAACAAATGCAGTTTGTTTTGAGGTCACACAATCTCCGAGGCAGGTCTCCCTGGTCTCCCCCTTTACATCACAACAAATCATCAACTTGTCTTTAGCTGCTCTATCGAAGCAGCCCTCTGAACCCTGCTGCATTAACAACCACTTCACCCAACCAAGGCATGTGTTCAGTGCCTTCTTGTACTTTTCATCCAATGTATTAGTATTGAAACGAAACCAGTCTAAAGTCTTGATCAACCTATAAATCTCGGTTCTCTTACTATTATCATTCTTCTTATTATAATTACTACCAGCCACAGACTGTATATAAAGATGGACGATGCATCTCCACTTCTCCGCACTATCATGAAACTAAGCTAAAATATTCCAGATACAAACACTTTGGGGGATGACGCTGTGGTAGTGAAGTCCCGCACGATACACACACTCGACTAATCACAAGTCGGTCTCATCCTTCAATCATGACGTTTCACCCCATTATTATTGCATTAAATAGCTAATTAAAACCAAACTTACAAGAAAACACACATCAGTGTGATAAGAATTACCTAAAATGACAGGGACCAAACTTTTCGCTTTGTCCATATCCCATCTATTAACATGGAGGAGGCAGGATTTCTGACCTTTACTGTAGCCAGTCACCAGGTGGCTTTGGCTTCACTTTTGGGGAGCTGTCATGTTGTCTATGCTATTAACCAGTGCTGCTATCATTAATAACATTGTTACATCTGTAAGTATCACTTATTATTTCCATGATAACAACCAGTCTGACAGAGCAACTTCCTGGTCTTGCTTTCTTCACTCTACACCTGTTGCTCTGCTCTTCTCTCCCCCCCCCCCCCTTTTCCACCCACCTCTCCTCTCTCCCAAATGTCTCTCCTCTCAGCCCAACACGTCAAGTCGGATGGCCGCCCACGACGAGTCTGGTTCTGGAGTTTTTTTCTCGTCACAGCTCTGTGCCTTGAGATAATGTATGTTGTGATTTGGCGCTATACAGTGTGACAAGTCAAACTTCTCAGTGTGAGAGGCCTTGCTGCTCTAGTAACTGTCTTAAAGGGACCGACTGAATTAATAAAACCCTGCAGCGTACAGTACCTGCTGTAAGGCAAAGACTATTGAGATCATTTTGTCACAAATGAGCCCAAATGGGTTTTGTTTCGTTGGTACTCACTATTTGCAGGGGAGTTGGAATCAAACAGTGACTTGTAAAGCTGTGAGACCTGTCAAAATAATAACTCCATCAGGCCTAATAGAATCATATCTCAGACATTTCAGATGCAGCTTTCCGTTGATCATAGCCAACAGGACCCGGCCTCCTTTCTATAACCATTCCGCTGAACCCAGGTCTTTGTAATGAGACCACATTCCGCAAGCCCTACAGTAACCACACAATCACTTGTGTTAACAGAAGGGAAATCCATTTCATCAGGATGTCGAGTCAGTGTTTCATTACCATGCGCGAGGGCAACAACTGTGCAGCCATGTAGCCTCGGTGAGAACATTTGTCAGTCAGTGCGTTTGCTGAGAGTATTTTCATTATGACTACAACAATAGATAGAGCATGCTCAATTAAAGCATCATCACAGGTCAGTTCATCACAATGACACACTGCATCATAGCATTGGCAGGGTGTTTCAGAGTGGAGGTGGTGGAGAGGTACACTTCTCTCCGGTTTCTCTGGCTCATGTCTTATAAAAGATCCACATTAATTGGCAGAAATTAAGATCAAGAAATAAACGTATACGTATAAAATGCAGTTGTTTTTAGGTCAGGGCCATTACAGTTAGGATGTCTTTGTCACTGTCAACTAGACTGATTGTTTCCCCAAAAGGCAAAACAGAAAATGTTCTCCTCACATTTATTGTATTATTACAATATTGCAAAAGTTGTTTTGTTTTTAATTCGTGACTTCTCTATTTTAATGGGAAATGCTGCTGTTGCTGTGAACCAGGATCATTATAGGAGATGGAAAGGGTCTCTGTGATGTGGCCTAAGGGTGATTTCCTTGGATAATGTGTATGTTTTCTGGTTCGGTACTGCTGCTATAAAACATAATTTGGATATAAACAGTGTAAAAATATTCAGAGTCTATAAATTTCTCTAGTACGATGGACATTTTAACAGATCACTGATGGCTGTCTGACATTATATCATGTCAAGCAGCCGACACCTACATTATGTCCAGCTTAATATTTATTTTTAAAAAGGTCCTATAATTGATAGCCACTCTGTATTTTATATTTTCTTTAAAAGATGCAGCTTGTCTGTATGATTTTAAACCTATGGTGACAAATAAAAATAAAGTTAGAGTTACAAATATACCAGTTATAATATAATGAATCTAAATATCTATGAATCTAGTATTTATTCACAGCTAACTTAGCAGAAAATCGATCGATATAAACTACTTTCAACTATAATTTGATGGATATTTTTGGAGGAAATTGTTGGAACTTGTTTCTCACTACTTGAGGCCGGTAAAGTAAAATTCCTAAAACACAAATAAAAAAAAACATACACAGAAGAATATGTATGTGATAAGATGCATTCCAGTTTTAAAAAATATCTGTAACACAAAAGACAATTCTTTGATTAACACTAAGCTGTATACCTAAGAACAAACACTGGCGGATTCTTTTAAATTCACCATATTGACTTAAAGGCTTCTGAGCATCATGGTTGTTATTACATTATTACACTGCCAAGATGTTCCCTATATGCTTGGATACTTCCAGCAAAACGTCTTCAAAAGTCTTTTGAGAGAAATACTTTGTATATTAGAGGTAAAATTTGCTTCTCCTCTTCGTGTTTATTCCCTAATTGCTTAGTTAGAAGCAAACTTTCGCCTTGGAAGTACTTATGAATAAGCTTCTGGAAATGTAACCGCGTCGTGTCCCTTTGAGAATTCCTCTGAAATAAAACTTTTAAAACTGGGGGAGAAACATCAGTTATTTTAAAAACGCATTCAAATGGCCAGCTGAGAGCTGCTTTTATGAACACAGCCCCTGGTTGCTGAGCTTTGAGACAAACTTGAATGCTCACAAATATTGAATGAACTGCCCTGGGTTATAGGAATTGTATTCTCATTTAAAGCTACTCAGCAAACACCACGGTCTTTCATTTCACTTGGTTAGGGGCCTTCTTCTCTGGAGTGACTTTTCTGTTTAGTACACAGGAAAAATAGGTTGGGGGGGCACAATAAACCAATGTCCTAGGTGAAAATGTGACAGAGACTTAGTCACAGTAACGCTGCACTGGATTATTTTAATTCTGCGGCAACAAGACCGCATATTCCAGAATTATGGATTCATTTTAACCACTGCAGCCCCTCTGAAGCTATGAGCACTGTGACGCTAAAGCATAAAATTATCAAATCGAGTGTCTGGTGAAAGAAAGTGACATCCCTCAAGGAAAACGCCCACGCCAAAATGTGTGCTTTGTATTCCTGTACTTACTTGTAACATTATGTTGTTCATTACTTGCGCCATTACCATTACCTAGCCATTATACATAGGAGGCCATTATAGAAAACCTTGCCACTGCAGGCCTGTAACCGAGCAGCTCATCAGTATTTCTGCTAAGGTGCACACTTTTCCTGGGCTCTCTGTGTACACGACTTGCATTCGTTTGTTCCTGCTAAGGTTTACAGTATTCAGAGGACGACAGATAAACTGAGACGGACTGAAACTGAAATGACGGAGCTGAAGTAAAAAACGTTGTGGGGGCAGGAACGGGGTGAATGAACTGGCGTTCAAAGTGGGGCATTGTGAAGACCAGTGAATCGCCTGCTGACGATCATGCAGAGCACACTGCCCCGGCATTGTGCAGAGACACAGTCAGCAGTCAGGGGTTGATTTCGACAACCCTCACCCGCACTCCAGTCTGTCAGTGGAGAGCTCGTCTCAACCAGCATCTCCAACAGATAAAAGAACTCTCCCCCTCTTTTATGCATGCAACTGCACACTTGCAATATCTGCACATCTCCAACTCAAAAAGAAGCAGCTCACAGCCAGTCTCACTTCCTCTATGCTAATAATACTGTAACATCTAAAACCATGAATTGAGCTCCAAAAGAAGCACGTTTTTTTTTACATTTTGGTTTTTTTTGGAATTTCCAGTTGTCGGTGCAAACAGCTCTGCAGAAACATCTGTAAAGAGGGAGTAGAAAAACAGGATTTATCTGAAATGCAGAACCAGCTCAGTCATCCTGCTTCTTGAACTGAGCCATGTCAGTGATACTAGGGTGGAGCCACAGTGCCCCCTACAGGTCAATCAACACAATAGCTTTATGCATTGGATTCAGCTAAAGGTCTGCCTGCTATATAACCTGTTAAATTAAAGCTTTATACTGCTACAAAAATTAGTTCTGCTTGAGAGCAGTGAACCATTTCCACACACAGACACACACACGCACACACACGCACACGCACAAGCACAAAGGCAGACCAGTATAAGACATGATTCATTTTGCAACCACCACCACTAAGTACCCACTTAGAAACCATTATCTTGCTTTGTTTTTCGAAAAGATTTTTTATAATGGCCATTTTGAAACCACTAACATAATTATTAGGGTAACATTTTTACCCTTTTTATTTTTTTTAAACCACCTCATGATTGCATGCATCCACCAACCGGTCAAGATGCAGCTCACATCTATTTCTCTCTCCAGAATCCTAATATATAGTTGAAGACTACCTAAATATATCAAGTGTTATTATTTTTTGTTATATGTGATACAGCAATTTTGTTCTGTATATAGTCCTGCAGTTCACTGAGATGCAAAAGCAAGTTAAATACCTACATGTTCATATGATTGGCCAGTAAATCTAATTCTGAGAGAACACAAAGTTTGGTAGACAAAGCTTCAACTGTGGATGTTGCAGAAGAGAAACTATAAAATCTAAAGTGGAGATTATTCAAGTGCAGAAGCTCTATAAAATCACCACAGTTTCAAGTGGGGCACCGAAGTTTAGGGTCACTAATTCAGTATCCGATCTAATTACTGTGTTGAATAATGACCAGAAGAGTGTTTTTACAGATCCTTGTGATGTCACAGTAAAGATGACCTTCCACCTTTTGGGGATAAAATGCTATAACGTCATCATTTTATCGTATTGGTAATGAAATTTCCTCCAATAGATTCTGAGATATTGCATCTGAAAGAATTGGCCAGATGTGAGGTCATGGTGACCTTGACCTTTGACTTCCAAAATCCATCAGTTCATCCTAGAGTGCCAAAAGAATTTCCCTTAAGGTCCGCCTACCAACAACCCATCCTGTCGCTGGCACAGTCTGTACTTTGTTTTAACTACTTACTTTCCTTTCCATGTTGTATAAACGACCTCTGCAGCTTATTTCCTCAACTTGTGTGGGAAAAAAGAAAAGAGAAGGTGGTGAGAGACTCTTTCCACTTTCCCATCTGAATACCCTCTCAATTACTCACAGGAGTGATGGATGGGATCTGGCGTGTGCAGCGTAGGGCAGGGTGTTTAGAAATTATTGTTTCAGGTAGGGGGGGGGGGGGGGGTGCTGGAACAGTGGTAGGAGGAAGGGGGCAGGAAGCGAAACACGGATGCAAACAGACTTTGTGACCTTGACAACAATGGAGGGCTCTGTCGCCCGGGCAGACGAGCGAGGACCTGACCTGAATGACAGGCCTCCTCATGAGCAATGGCAATTGTCTCTGAAGACACAAAGTCGGTTTCACGACCTACACGGCGCTTTGTGTGGCTGTGTTTGTGTTTTAGGTGTGAGCATTGGAGAGTGAGGGGGTCAGCTACGTTCTAAATGTGTGACTGTGAAGGAAGGGGCGGGGGGGGTTCATTCTCCCCAACCCTCAGTATGGTCATAGACTATAAGTAGCCCAAGCAATGGGAGACATTTTTCTAAGTGCCAGCTGGATACACACTGACAATAATAATCCCATGATTACTTTCCATTAGTCACACATCGTGAAAAATTATTTCCTTTTGGTGATGTTGGCGTTAGATAGGCCAAAGAGAAGAGGCAAACAGCATTGGCATTGACCAAACAGAGACAGGCTGCGGGGCTGCACACAATCTGGACACTGGGACGAGGCTCTCCAGCTGGTTTGTCACCTCAGTTCACATTCGCACACTGATGACGGGGAAAAACCTCTGTCCTTGTGCTGTAACTCTCTCAGACCTGATATGATTAACTGGACCTTTTAGTGCAGGACCCAATGCAGCCCACTCACCGGAGTCATTTCACTGTTCAACAGAGCAGCAAGTTCTCTCAGCCAGGAGCATTGATTTTCATTCTTGCTGTGACAGTGCAACAATCACAAGTTTGCCCAAGAAGTTACAGTCTTCATGTCATGGTTTCTAATGTACTGTGTGTGTGTGTGGACACATTTCTGTTCGAAACCGACATTGTGAGGACATTCTAAGACTTGGTTTAAGGGCCACGGCTAGATTTAAGTTTCGATTAGGATAGGGGTTGTGGTTAGGCGTTAGGTCGTGATGGTCACGGTTATGGTAAGATGTGTGCATCAGTCTCAGTGTGTACTTTGCACACCTGGCAGCCGAGTGAAAGCGAGAACAGAGTGAGAGGCCCTGAATCGCAGTCATATTGCTGCGAGTGTGGCTGCATCACTCAGGGAGGTTATAGCACAGGGTGTGAATCTGCAGAGAGACAAATAGACCCGTCGAGGCCAGACTCTCCAGGGACTGAGTGCTTGTGCAGCACATCCATGGCCTGACAGAAAATCTAATAAAGAGTCTACGCTGACAAGATCCCCAAACATGAGGGAGAAAAGAAAAAAAAAGTCATTATCAATCACTACAGGAAATGAACAAGTTGGAGGTGCATTTAAATTTCCACAGCATTCTTTTGCATGTCAAGTCACATTCTAGTTTTTGCACATAGGTTGGTGAGTAATCATTTTTCAAATATCTTAGCATTAATGTAGTATCACATCAACCCTTTAGACCCCTGCAAATCGATTTCACAAGTGAGTATTGGCTTGCACGGTGTAAAAAGGAGAATACGTTGTCACATATTAGTAAGTAGAGCTTTAAAAGCAGCCCAATGCTAATATTTAGAAAAAGCATCACTTCCCTCATTCTGTCCATTGCTGCAGCTCCTCTTTTCAGCCTCTGTCTGAAACGCTTGGTTTTAGCTCCTGTCTCTTTAAGGCCCACTTCCAATAAAGCCCAGTCTTCTCTGATTGGCTAGCTGGTTATGATGGTCATCTATTTCCAGCGCATGTCAGGAAATGTCGGCCTCTGCTCTCACTGGCTTTGTTAGGTTTGTGCTCGACTACCCACTAGACGTGCATTATGCAGATGACACCTGAAATCACGACGCCGATATATATATATATATAGGAAAGAAAAAGTGCAAAAGTATAATATGTCTCCATTACACATGAGAAGGGTTCAGTCCAATAGTTGGCTAACAAATTGGTCAGGATTTAACTTTGAGTTTTATGATGATTGACATCACTTACAAGCCATAACAACATAACAAGAGTTGTACCACATGTCACCTTGCTCTGACCGCAGAATAATGTTTTATTCTAATCAGTATTGACTAGACCGGAGCATGTTGACGTCTGACCTGAACATTATTCATGACTGATCATAAAGGTAAACAATTCTGCCTGTGTGCCAATCAACCCCAAAGGCAAACATTGTCTGAATCGACTGCATATCAAAAAGAAAAAACGTATAAAAGTCAAACTTAATCTCCATTGGATCATGTTGTTCTGCCCTCCGAGGGTCACCACTCTCATCAAACCCGTGATGACTGCAGCAGAAGTGACTCCATTCGACTGAATACCAATTGCCTTTCTCACACTCAGCCCCCTCAGATTCTTTATAGTGTTCGTAACCAGATTCCCTGTGGACTCTAAATTGGCTCCTGTAAAAAATGATCTAATAACGAAAGATGGGAAAGGTTTACAGTGGGTAATGGATTAGGAGGCGACCGATCTGCATAATTACCATAGTGATCACGATAAGAGAAGACCTCTCCACTTCTCACCGTATCTTTACAACCTCATTCTGATCCGAGAGGGATGGTGACACTCGCATGAACTCGGCGCGCAGAGTGAAAAATGGAGGACATTACCTAGTGTTTGCCATGTTATAGTAACAGTAAAAGGCATACATCAAATTTAAAACCCACTTCGAGTCCCCTTTCAACTTTTATTGAACCCTACAATTTTCTATGAAACACATCTATGATGAAACAGACTATGTTAATCAGCTCTTTCCATCTTCCCTTGTACAAAACCTATCAAAGATACTAGTCAAATTGAAACTGCTGGGCATTTGTCAATATCACAGACCTTATATAAAGATGGACAACGTGACTGCTCCCCTGGTGGCTAACTGAAGTATAGCTCATAAACCTCATCTCAATGTTATATAAAAAAACAGGGTGAAACGTCATGATTGACAGCTGAGACTGACTCGCAATCGGTCAAGTGCATGAATCTTCAGGACCTTGTTATCGAGGCTCCATCTGCCAATCGCTACTGTGCGGACTCTGGCTCCAAATAAAGTCATCGGCTCAGGATGGCAGCGTCTCTGGATAGTGGAGGAAGTGGAGACGTGTGGTCCATCTTTATATACAGTCGATGCACAGAGCAATGCAAAATTGTCATCTGCATACTCAACATACTACAGCTATTATTCAAAATATAGAAATGCATCCTAAGTCTTTTAGATGTAAAGACAAAAAAAGTTTCCATTTTCCTGTTGCTTTCATCCTTTAAAAACAGAAGAGTAGGAGAATACGCACAGTGGGTCTAACATTTCATGCAGGGTAATGGCAGACCTGTACAGACAGTGAGTTAGACCATCTGCTGGGGGTGGATGCTGCAGCCCAGACCACCCTCCCATGATATGGCCATCCTGCCCTGCAACCCTGCAGATCAGTGATTGTCACCACAGCCTCTCCTGTCCCGCTCTCTCAAGGCTCTCACCCAGGTGACAGTTTGAGCACCTCCTGCCCAACCTCCAGCCAAACAGAATTAAGGAAGAATTAAAAACTCAATGAGCCCAATAATTAAACTTTAATGGGGGACATAAAGCAACTTGACACCCTCTAAAAGCTATAGGCAGGCCCCATTACAGCAGAACCAAGCTGGCCCATTTCCCCCTAAACATCACAGACATTTCTCCTTTGCAACCTGCATACGACTACTGTGACAGAACCATGGGCCAGAATTTTCTTATTGAATATTTTCAAAATGCCATTTGATAATTATAATAAGCAGAAACAAAGATTGTCTTACTTCTGTACAATGAGCTATGCTTAATTCATTTGAAAAGCAGTGATCTTCACACATTCTTTAAGATAAGAAAACAATTCATATGTGCCATAAAACATAATGACCAAATTCCAATATTATTATTATACAAATACTGAATTATCAAACCCTGCCAGGGAGGATTAAAGCCCTAACCTCCCCCTGTGTTTGTCCGTATCATATCCACTGAACATACAAAAGGAACAATGACCTAAAACGGTGGAAAAGACTCCTTCAAAGTCTCCATATATCTTTCACACCTACCTTCACATTTACCTACAATTTGCATAATTAGTATCCCTGCACTCCAGGTTTGACTTGTGAGAGAAAGACGTTCTGACAGTTTATTAAAGTTAAAACTAATAATTTCACAGTGTTTAAAAAGTCCCACACTTCGTACGCAGCAGTCTCCTAGTGGTCGCGCGCCAAACCTAAATGGAAAACAGCATGAGAAAAATGGAAGTACTGCAGGCTGGAGATTGCAAGCAGTGAATAGATGAAAGGAAAGAAGTTGAATACGCCATCCAGAGATCTTATCGGAGTGCGTTGCTCAACATCCGCAGTGTTTGTTCACATGCAGCTCAGACCTGTTAGTCACTAAAAATTTGGACAACAGCCACTTCAGCCGGAGCATGTCCAGCCTATTCAACAAATAGTTTGCAACATAATTAATGTTACACGCTGCCTTGCTGCAAAGTCTTTTGTTACCAGTGACCCAGAAAACACAGCCTAGATGATTTAATTCCCATTAAAATGTACATTCAAACACAACAGAGGGAAACAAAGTCCGACAATATATGTTTTTTTATTAAAATTTTCCTCCAAGACAACTAACCCTGCAGTTTGAAGACATGAGCTGTGCCCACTGCTGAAACCTTCTAAAACCTTCTTAAAATTACAAGCTCTCAGTCGCTCTGACAGCCGGCTGAAGAGAACGAATTGCCTCCCGGCTAATACGTGGCTCAATCAGAGCCTGGACGTCTGGCAGCATTAACTGCTGAAGTAAAGGACCTGCCTCTGCTGCAATAGTATTCAACAGTTTAAACAAAAACCTGCAATGCTCCCTCATGAACCTAATTTGCATTCTAAGACGCCCTGTTCTCCAGTAACTTGATATAAAACGCTGCTTGCCTTATACCAGTGCCTTAACCTTGATTTAAAACATTGACTTTAAAAAGGAGAAGCACTAAAACTGTTTGTCTGCAATAATATAGGGAGAAGGTGTCGGTCATACCTGCCACACACTATTACTCCCGCCATAAAAAATACAAACAGTGAATTAATCTGTGACTATAGTGCATGCATACTTAAATAGCGTACAACAATACAGTTAAGACACGTAGCAGTTATCACAAAACTCAGTACAAACAAACTTAATTAAATCCATAATAACGGCTACAAGTGCTTCATTTGCAAAAAAGGTCAAAGTGATAAAGTCAGATGATTGCCGTGACATTTCGGTGTGTGTCAGGTGTCCTACATCACTGGTTTTCACATCTATTAATTTTGCATAAATTACAGAGCCTCAATTTCACATAAGATTCCCAGTTCTTAGTAGACTAATGTGTGTGCCTTCTTTTTCAAAACCCTGCAGCAGGAAGGAAAAATTCTCAAACAAAACCACAGAAGTAGGCCGTGTTAATATACTGCTGCTATGGTGTAGGATTGTCGATCGGTCCAGAGCATCAGCTGCAGAAGCAACAGGTAAAGCAATCTTTTAACACCTCTGACTATGTGTGTAGGTTGTGAGCCGACTGCAGAAGATGACATAACTGCAGCACAAATCTCTGGGAAAAGGCAGTTCTGTTAGCCCTCTCTCTTACATCCTTCCCCGGGTTTCGCAGCAGTAGTGGATATGAGACCAGCAATCTTTTTACACTCATATTCTACGGTAATGACAAACAAGATGAACAGAACTGCAAAGAAAAGTCAAATGAATTCAGACATTAACCGTGTGCTCCTCTGGCTCAATGTAGGACAAAGATGTGGGACTGCAAACAAGTTTAAGAATTAATAAGACAACTATTTTATCTATACATCCAATAGATTTCAGTCGATGGGAAGTCAGAGCAACAAGAACACACGGCCAGTTTAACACATTGGTTCATTGCCTCATGAACCGGCACTTTCTGAATCTTAACAGCAGAGGGCAGCAAAGGACAGTTTAACAGCTCAACTGCCTTGAAGCTGGTTAAAGAGCAAAGTAAAGTTCTTACCAGCATTGACGATAGCGTCCAACTCCAGGCCGGTGATGTCTCCTTTATAGAGAGATACTTTATCACTCAGCCCTCCTCCACCCGTCGGCTCCTTTCCTTCATCCTTGTCATCGGCTGAAATACAAAAAGTTAACTTGATTGTAGCATTAATTTAAGAAAGAATACAAACATAAAGAGGTGTCTCTCAACACATATTCACAATATATGTTTCTTTGAATAGACGGAGGGTTCATGAAATGTTCGGACATGTGCTCGGAAAGACAAAGTCTTCAGTTAAATGTGATGAAGATGCTGACGATGGAGATCAAGAATAATCTACAGAAAAAATGCCTCCATACTGCTCCTGTGGTGTCATACAAGTGTCCTGAAGCCCAAATACAACTCGAAACAGCGTCATTTACACCAGGTTTAAACCTAAAAGTCCACTACTGGAAGTGTCGTTGCTAGTGGATGTAGCGATGCCAACACACACACACACACACACACACCCCGTGCGTGCCTTTGGGCGAGAGCCGGTGTGCAGTGTGTGGGATCCCGGTGTGAGTGCGAACGTGAACACGGCTCCAGAGGAGGACATCAGAGGACATTCAGGCTAAAAACTTGGTGTAAATGACTCCGTTTCGAGTTGAATTTGAATGTCAGGGCTTCCGAACATTTGTATTTTTCTTTCTGTTTTATTACATCTGAAGAGGGAGTCACCAGTTACCTTAATTGTATTGGATTTGGCTGCAACAAAGTTTACCCCTGAAACCCCTTCACCCAACCCTCCCTCGGCATAGTGGTGAGTAGATAATGAGTGACTTTTCATTTTCCGGGAAACTATCCCTTTAAGTCCCTCCTTCGTAAAAGTGAAAGTAAAACTGTGGATAACCAGCCAAGTTAGTTTTGTTTTGACCATCTTTCGTTTCTTCTAAAAAGCTGAGTCAAAATGACAGTCAGCTCAGAGCCTCTCAAGCTGCCACAAAAACTTGTCATATCCTGTTTAATGTAATAGAGAAAAACACAACAGCAGGTGTCAACACCAACATCATTCTAAACAATTTTCCATTTTACTTAATTCCACTGAACAGCAACCAGCTTGGGCAGGTTTTGTATGAGTCACACAAATTGCGACAACCATAAACTGCCGTATGTTTTGAAAGCTCTCATTCTTTTCGACACATCATCTCCCTGCAGCATTAGGTGCACAGTTCTAATACCATGTTATGTTAAGAAGAGTATAGAGGTAAGGCTGTGAAAAACTGTGAGTACATCTGCTGCCAAGATGTGTGTGGGGACAGTGGGTGAGAGGAATTCTGATCAAATAAATCGAAGGCTCTCAGATTATTTTTTATGTTTGCCGAAACCAAAAACATGCTGCTACCTGAAGAAAATCCAATCCAGTATTTTAAGTGTAGATGATTGTTTTAAGACGTGAAGCTCTCTTACTGCACAGGCTGTAATGTTACTGGACAGTCCTCCTTAAAAAACGGACTTAAAGTTGAAGTAACCTCGTAGCATCACTGTTTATGTTTTACAAATAGAAACATGACAATGTAAAAAATACTATGTACTTTTAATGTACCCTGAAAGTAACCTTGCTATAATACTGTAACCTACCAGTTTTGAGTTTTCAAACCCTGCTCATGGCTTTCATAACACTTTTTGTGACCCTTTTCTGTCACAGGCTTCCTTTATGAAAACACTTAGCTTTAATTCAGGTTAGAATATACAGGGTTGAGGGTATTTCCTCCATTAATTTAAACCAGTTTGTGAGCAAAACATCATTTATCTGATCGTATTCTACTTTTTACAACCATCAACAATTCATCTTTTCCCATCATCCAAATCATATTTCTTAAAACCTTGCTCATCACATTTCACAATGTTTTTTAAGAAAAATAAATACTTATAATTGGTTATTTCTACTGAACATCTGTTGTAGAAATATGCAAATTTTGTGCCATTAAAAACGTTAAGGTTAAAGGTTACGTTTGTTTTCTGTAGTAAATAGTTTTTTTTAAGTAACTAAGTTCTTTTTGTCTACAGAAATATTTATGAGAAAGACATCTTTTACATTTTTGCCATGGGCCGTTATTCAGATTGATCTGTCTTGTGACACTTCCTTTTCTCCTTTGCTCTGTATCTATTGCCTCATTTCCTCTGCAACTAGGGGAATCGCCCCATATCCATGTGACCCTGATCTCACATTAATACGAGTCTCGTTCAGCCTTTCTGATACAGAACACATGTCTCTTCCATAGATCAGAGCCTGGAGGTTTTTGGTTTGCCAGGCACAAGAATGAACAAAATACTTAAGATGAGACATTAACACTAATCTAGACACAACTAACCGAAAAGATAAGCCGTCTCCCTTACCTGTGTTCTCCTCTCTCCAGGATGGAATCTTGTCCAGAGATGTATAATCTTGACGACGATACTCCTTGCGTCTCTCCTCCTGATCCAGACGGAGCAGTCTCTCTGTGGAGGAGAGCAACCATCAATTTTAGCAAGAATAACGCTGGCATATTAAAGTGAAGTATAAAAGAGAAAGGAAACGTGGGAATAAAGTTGGTGCCGGGGTAGACGGGTAATAACACGTGTAACTTTCATTTTCCAGTGAAGGTCACGAACGTTTCACTTGAATCGTTTCCTGAATGAATGATTGTTCAATTTCTTCTCTTAATGTCACATCAAACTGTCTCTCAGTGTTTCTCCTTTACTTTAACTGATCCACGCTATCCATACCTGTACAAGTCACTGGTCCTGTCCCCACAATCCTGCTCCACTGAACAGGGACTGCCACCATCATCATCACTATCATCTGTCATGTCCTGCTCCTCGCTTCTTCATACCTCTTTAAATTTACTAAATGAAAAATGTTATCCTTAATAATGTGATCTTTGATAATGTGACTAATGTGGCCCTTAGTTGCAAATAACAATGGCAAATAAAAAAAACACAACAAACCACAAAGTACAATGGCAAAGAAAAAGAAAAAACAACAGCAAATAAGATAAGATATGATAAAACTTTATTGGCCCACACACTGGAGAAATTCAGTTGTTACAGCAGCAGGAAGGTCAGAATGAGGTAGATAAGAGAATAAGAATAAAATATGTAATAAAAAATGATGAGTATGTACATTATATACACCTTTCACTGTAGTGGTTTGTATAGAAATGTTATAAAGTAAAGTGCAGTGGCACAGGATGATGAGCAAGTAGAAAAACTGTACATAAATATTGTGATGTGCAGATGATACAAATGTGCAATAGTTATTATCTGTTAGAAATAGTGCAAATAGTACAAGTAGAGTGACATGAGAAAAAAAAAACACAACGTCAAATAAGAAAATACAACAGTAAATAATAAAACACAACAACAAATTACAAAACACGTGGACAGTGCATCAATCCTTGATGGGATTCTGAGATCTACACAAACACACATCAGTAAGGTAGCTGCTTTCCATCCGAACCATTTGAACACCAGTGCGTCTCCCCGGCTCACTGTATACATCAGTGTTCTCCGCCACGCAGACTCAAAACAATGCAGGTTCCCCTTCCAATCAGACACCCCCTGCTGGTGTCACTCATTAGGCTGCGGCTGTTAATTAGTGGAAGTGGCTGTTTGGATTGGCTGGAGTGAAACTGTATCTGTACGGCTCTCAGCTGAGTAGCACTGCACTGTGTCACCGTGTTTGAGCTTCAGCGCACTCTGAACTGTTTGTCGTTCCTTGTTACAACTGCTCTGCCCCAGCACCAGGTGTTTTACGTGACTTTATTATAAATAGTTTGCTAAAAGAACTTTAATGGGCTGCTGTTGAAATCGTTTTGCAGTGACTCACTCCCCCATTGTCAAGGACTGAACAATGAGAAACTTACTTTGTCATAATGAAGTATATTTACACTCCTGGTTACCTGAACTGAACTGTGCTGTTTCAGTTGTTCTTGTTTTTAGTTTGCATTGCATTAGAAGATCGCACAACTGATGGTTAACTAGGGCTGTGCAATAAAACAATAACGGTAATTATTGCAATGTCACTTCCATCAATAGCAATATGATAAAGGTTCAATTTATATATACACGATATAAATGCATAGTGTGAAGACAGTTAGGAGGTGTAACACATACATGTAACTGATTTCCTTCAGATTCATACATTTTTACGCTGCTGGTCATTCTCTGCTCAAAAAAGAAACCAAAACCTTCACTCAGGAGCAAAAATCATTTTTTTAAACTTCAAGGAAACTAAAATGTGACATTGGTCGTGGTAATTATCACTATTGATTGATATCTATTTTAATCGTGGTATAATTTTTGTCTATATCGTCCAGTCCTATGTTTCACCTCTGCACTGGAATCACTCTTCACAGCTTGTGTTCAGCTCCACTGACTGAAAAAAAAAAGGACCTCAGCTTTCTACTGCTTCTCCAGACAGCACTGGGCTGTTCTGCAAAACAAGCTTCGTCCTAATTATGTGCTCTCTTTGCCACATAATACCCCAGTGCACACAGCGCAGAGTGTAGGTGAATGAAAACATCTCCTCTGTAGAACAGTTAGAGTAAACTGGATGTGATATGACGCCGCACAAGAGCAAAATACAGCACCTACAATAACAGCTAACAAGACCAGGTCAAACTGGGGTCTTCTTACTACACGGTGAGATCGAGGCTTTGATGCTTCACTTAGAACATAAACCTACATCACAGGAAACTCTGTGCTGTGTTTACGAGTTATGGGAATTGGCTCGAACACAAACTTTTTCAATATTCAGGCAGCCGGGGGCCGACAATGTTTTGGTAAAAAAAAAAAAATACAGACATCAGTTTGGCAACTTTCCACTGTAGGTCGGACTTACATCAAAAAGGTATTTCTGCAGAGGGGGGGGGGGGATATCCGTTCTATCCCTTATGTGTTCTCTCTCCCTCCTGCCCACTCCTGCCATTCCCAAGGCTGCTTTTATTCTACATGGATGAATCGAGAGGCGGTTCTGAGGTTGACCACAGCAAAGCTCTCCGGACTTACACTAAAACGCCTCGTTACTCTGCTGAACCTTTAGTCGCTGAAGAATCCCGAAGCTAAGCCTAATTGCCATGAGAACAGGATGGACTCAAAATGAGTGTGTGTGTGTGTGCAAGGCTGTGTTGTACTGGAGCCACCACGTCACTGATGCTAAGTCCCATATGATTTTTCTCCACTTGAAGAGTTTTTGCAAGGGAAGGCCAAGTTCGCTATGCTGTGGATTTCCCTGGACCAAGTTCTACTCATAACAAGTAGAAAGGAGATACGACTGCTTGTCACATAAAATCTCATTTTGTTGAGTCCTTTTTAACAAGATTTTCTTCAGAGGTTGTTCAAGTATAAACAGGCAACTGGACTTGCTTGTGTTTGGATGAGAGGTGAAACGTCTGCAAGAAACACGAGCAAGTCCAGTTGCCTATGTACACTAGTACAACTTCTGGAGATACTACGACCTAGATGACTGAGAATCTTCACAGATATCCACGATCTTGTTTCATAATTCCTTGTCTACTGCATTTTTGTACAAGAAAGGAATGTGGCACGGTGTGGCAGTGGTTAGCACCGTCCCCTCACAGCAAGAAAGTTCCTGGTTAGAATACGGTTTGTCTGTGTGGAGTTTTCAAGTTCTCCCCGTGTTTGCTTGGGTTTTCTCTGGGAACTCTGGCTTCCTCCAACTGACAAA
The DNA here is from genome assembly GCF_009819705.1 of Hippoglossus hippoglossus. Taxonomy (NCBI): domain Eukaryota; kingdom Metazoa; phylum Chordata; class Actinopteri; order Pleuronectiformes; family Pleuronectidae; genus Hippoglossus; species Hippoglossus hippoglossus. The sequence continues at coordinate 16,181,009 of NC_047165.1, forward strand.
AGACATGCAGATTGGGGTTAGGTTTTTCAAGATGTTAACTTGACCGTGGGTGTGAATGCGAGTGTGAATGGTTGTTTGTCTCTGTATGTTGGCGCTGCGAGGCGCTCGCGACCTGTCCAGGATGTACCCTGCCTCTCGCCCATTATCAGCTGGGACTGGCTCCAGCTCCTCCTTAAAGTATAAGCGGTATAGATAATGGATGGATGGATTTTTTTTAAGAAAGCTCAACTTCGAACAACTGCACTACCACGTCAAATTCTGCATGTGATATTCGCCAACACTATTCACAATAATGATTCTTTGGCGGTGCAACATATAACGATTTCAGCCTACAGGTCTTTTTTCACATTTTTAACTTGCCTTGATCTCCTCTTAAAGCAATCTGAGCTTGAGGGGTGTATGCTCAGAATAAGAAATGTGATTTAGTGGCGTTCCTTCTATTGCTGGCACCTGGCTAAAACTGGAAATGACAGGCTAAGATTAATTATTACCTCTGCTCAGAGAATTTTAATAACCATTATTAAAAAAAGGTTCCCCACTCTCTCCAGAAAAATAAGTGGTGAGTCAGCGAGCTTCATGACTTAACTGTGGCGTTTCACACACAAAAAAAATGACCCACCCTGAGATTCTGATTATCAACTTGCCAAGGATGTCAGGAGTGATTAGAAACCATCTTTGTTTCAGTCATTAACTGAGGAAAGGTCCCTGCTGGTGGGTCTCCCCTGCAGCCAATGAGGAGGAGTGCAATCCCAGGCAGCCATGTTTGTTTGACTCACTCCAAAATGAAATAAACTTTGGCATGTCAAAAAGCACAGGCGTGTTGAGCGTCATCACTGATGGCTGCGTTCCATTTAGGTTTACAAGTTCAAGGGCCCTTGTGTGGCGTGTGTTGGCTCTCTGACATAAATGGATGAGGTGGAATGAATGGAATGGATCTATGGATAACATATTAATAATAACAATACCTTTATTTATAGAGCACTTGTCAAAATCTAAGTAACAAAGTGCTTTACAAAATAAAACAGACAGGTCATGAAATCATGAGCACTGCAAAAATTAAGGAATCACAAATATTAAAAGACGATATTCATTTAAAAGAACCCTGAAAGACAGACAATTCTTTTAAATGGTTTTTCTTTAAATAAAATTCAATGAAAATCAAATTAAATGTCAGGTAAAATCAGGAGAGGCTGTCTGATAAAACAAGGGATTCAGAAGAGATCACTGCCTTACCACCCTTTCCCTCTGTTAATCAAACCGAGGTGTGACAATGTGGCTACAGGAATCCTGTAGTTGTTTGCAACTCTGCTGCTGCTGTTGTTGTATCACACAGGTGGACTGTGTGTGTGTGTGTGTGTGTGTGTGTGTGTGTGTGTGTGTGTGTGTGTGTGTGTGTGTGTGCTGCTGCTGCCACAGGTAAATGACAGCAGGAAGGTAGAACCCCCCCCACACAGGAGTCCAAGCTAACGAGCAGGGGGCAGTGTGGACTGTTATCCCTGTGTTGTTGCGGATGTGGAGCATGACAGCACAGCAGGAAGCACAGTGGTAGCATGATGTTAACATGTGCACAGTCACAGTGTGCAGAGTGAGGGGCGTCAGGGAGGCTGTCAGTCTCCCGGCATGTTTAAAACAGCATGCATGTTGTCTGCCATGGAGATGCTGATAGCCCCACTCACCCCGCCTCCTCCTCCTCCTCATCTGAAGCAAGCCTTACCTCTCTCAGTCTTCCAGTCCTTTTTCTTTTTGCTCATGCTGCCGGAGTGATTAGACTTCGAGAGGTTGTTTTTTGACTGTGGCAACCCCAGGCTCACAGAGAGTAGTGCTCCAGGAGACAAAAAAAAAAGAACCGCGAGAAGCCGGAGATGTGAAAGTGAAACAGCCTCCGGACGCTGGTCTCACCTGTCAGATAATCTTCTGTGGAACCTCGGCGGGCTCAACCTACCGTGATGGCGCCGTACATTATGTGTACAGGTCCCGCCCCGGCGATTGGCTGTCGAGGACGGGGGAGGGCGAGTGCGGTTGGTCCGAAGAGGGTGTCAGTCACACGGCAGCCACAGAAAGCGGAGGCGTGATTGGTTGTTCGCTGCCGGTTCGTCCTCCTGCCGTGTGCGGGGATAGGCTGGTGGAGCCGGGTCTGCGCCACAGACTGGGTGAAGACGTAAAGAGAGTTTGTGGTGAGGACAGCCGACACCCGGTGTCGATGGGGTGTCAACAAAACCATGTGATCTCTGCAGCGGAGTTATTACGTGATGTCCAGCCTCTGTATATTTTGACGCAGAATAATAAGCAGAAAAACTAAGTAAACATACCTTAGTTAAGTAGATACATAGTCTGTCAGTGTCTTTCAAAATAATATCATTAAATCTAATAAAAGGATAGTGCTGCGGAGAATGTGTGTTTTCCAGCTAAAATACAAAGGAATCAAATAAAAATAGATATTTAGTTTTTTTTTACATATAAATGTTTGGTTTTCATAATTTTGATTGTGGACCAAACATCAGCCACAGCGCTGGTTAATCAAAATAAATCACAACAGTCACAAAAACCGCTCTTCAATCGGCCTTTGAATAAACATGTGTGTAGCTGATAAGAAGAACAGTTCTTGAGATATACAAGTCACATACTGACAGAGCTTTCTGGAATCACTAGACAGAGGAAAGGTCACTGTTATTGATAGATCGTTCTTTTTCATTTTCTAACACATACAGGTAGATGGAGGGTGAGGAGGGGAGGGGAGGGGAGGGAAGAGGGTAAGGAGGGTAGGGGGTTAAGGTGTAAGGTAGTGGGGGGAGCTGGGATGAGGGGATGATTGACAGGGCAGAGGGAGAGAAAGGATGGGAGAGGAGATTAGGAGGGTTAGAAGTTGAAGAGAAAACAGGGGAACCTCCTCCTCGTCGTCCCCTCATTCTCCTCCTTCTCTCTCTTCTTCCTTTCTTTCTTCTCCTCTTTCTCCTTCTTGACCCTCTCCTTGCAGCTGTCGGTCCTCAAGGCCTGTTCCTGAAAAGACAGAGACAACATAAGTTTCACTCTTTTCTTTTTCAAAGTCTGAATCGGAAACAAATCAACAATCCAATATTATTCAATCAGAATGAGTTGGTGTAACGTACCTGAAGCACAATGTTCTGCTGGATCAGGAGTTTTATGTCGTCCTCCAGCTTGATTTCCTTTTCTAGGGACTCCTTGTGCTCGGTGACCCACCTTTCATCTAAGTCTCTAATTTTATTTTGCAGCTCCTCTATTTCCTCGGACCTGCCCTCATTTTTGAGGATGTAGTGTTGCAGCTTGTCCTGCTGGAGCTTCAGGTCTGCATTCAGGGAGACGACCTCTTCCTCTTTTACTTTAAAGCTCATGTTCATGTTTCTGAGCTCCTTCTGCAGCTCCTTCTTTTTGGCTTTTTCAGACTCCACGAGCTGAATCAAGCTGGTCTGGTCGTCTCTGGAGTTCAACAGAAGTGAGGCAGAAGACTTCAACTTCTCGACCATCTTCTTCCTCTCTTCTCCCCAGGAAATATTTTCCATGGTGATCTGCTTTTTGAGAGCAGCGTTTTCAGCTCTCAGCTTCTCCAGCCGTTGGTTTTCAGCCTCCAGGTCTTTCACCCGGGCATTTTCAGCCTTCAGCAAGGCATTTTCAGCCTCCAGTCGGCCGTTTGGTACCTCCAGCTCCTTCAGACGGGCACTTTCAGCCGCCAGCTCCTGGTTCTCCCTCTGCGAGTCCTGGAGGGCTCGGCGGAGCCTTTTCTTCATGCTGCACTTGTGTTGCTCATCTCCTGAGCTGTTGATCCTCTCCATGTCGATTAACAGGTGCTGCAGTGTAGCAAGAAGGTTTCTGTAGAGTACTTTCTTCTGTAGCTGTGTACAAAAGTTTTTGCAGAGTATTCTCTTGCCTTGTGATGGTCGAAAGTCACTGGAGAGAAGTTTCTCGTGTGTCTGACGTTGGCTCACGGTCGTCGTGTCTGGTTCCACTGACAAATGTTTCTCTTAAATAGGTGAGCTAATTTGCTATGATCTGTTTCATTCTACAACACTAGTATGACTTATGACTAGTTGATCAAAGGAGGATTCCTATCAAAGGAGGATTCCTTTAATCACAGATGAAGACCATAGGTCTGCACACAGAGCTGCGGGTTTACTTTCTGTTTCTGCAAGTGGACATAGACCAAGAACCAGACAGGGAACGGTTCTCTGCGTTTATATAGAAATCAGTGTGTAGATATACAGCAGAGGAGTTTTGATCCTCATGCAGAGGAAAGTACAAGACACATGATAATAAGAGATAAGATAATCCTTCATTATATAAAAACGATAATAAATAAAATAATTATAATAATTATAATAATAATACATCTTATTTATACAGCACCTTTCATACATAAAATGCAGCTCAAAGTGCTTTACAATAATGAGATCAATTAGAACACGTTAGCAATAAAAATAAAAACATAAAACTAGCAAAAGGTATACAAAATAAGTAAAAGTCCCACAGCAGGGAAATGTGCTGTGCTACAGCAGCAAGGAGGACAGACGAAAAATAGGAGTAATGATAAATAAACATTTAATGTAAACGCAAGGAAATATGAAACAATGTATCTAAAAAGAAATATTCATTACAACAATAATAACATTAATATTGTATTATTATTATTATTATTATTATTATTATTATTATTATTATTATATATGAAATAGGATTAAAGAAATATGGTGGTCATTCATATGAAATTGCCAAGAATTGTTGGCATTTAGTTGAAATAAAATGTTTTGACTCGTTATAAGAACTAACATTCTCAGTGTTCTAACAGGATCTCACTTGGTGAGATTTGACTTTAAATTTTTATGACTACGTAATTGTCATGCTTGCAACTTATTGTGACCCCTGCTTATAATTGCTGTGTGATTGTTTGGATTTTAGCCACATATGGACAGTTTTGACTACTTTTTTATTTTTATTTTTACAATCGCTTAAAATAATTTACTCTAACAGACACAAATGGACACAGAGGCGTGTTAACCTGTCCATGTTAAAGGCTGAAGACAGTATCTGGCTGAATGGACCAGATCAGACCAGTAAGCCAGTAAGGCTGTCGTATGTGAGGGTCTGGTTCCAGAGACCACCGTCTGTCATCTGTTGTGTTCGCCCTGCTCCGGTTCAGACCCATCTGCTCCTGAAACCGCTGACATTATCTCAGAGTGGAAAATGTATTTCATCCAAGCTGTACACTGATCCACATCCAGATTTTTAGAATGGAGATTAATGATACTGACACAGTTCAGCCACTACAACTGAGAGAAAATGTTTGTATAATTACATTTATAGCTTAAACAATTCAATTCAATTCAAAACAACTTTATTTGTCCCCAGAGGGCAATTCTAAGGCACATCGAGCATATCAAAACACTAGTAAAAACAAGAAAGAAAAACAACGATGGCATCAGTGCTATGTCCACGGACAGTTAAACAGCAAACTGTCAGTATAGGTGGAAGCTATGCTCTTTTCCATTTGGGCTCATTGGGCTTATTATATCTCAAACTTATATTTCAAAGGGCAGAATTTACATTTTGGACCACTGTGGTGAAATTCTCCTACAGTGTTCACCAGTCATCCCATATTATAGTCAAATTAAAGATCTCTTATCTCATTGAGCGGCTGCCACTTTTAAGGAAATTAAAACTAGTAATCAGCTCTTATCTTGTACAGAAATTCATAATTTGCCCTTTTATTATATTTAATTAAATTAATTAATTACATTTTTTAATTAGCTTCCAATTGAACAACCTCATTAAGATTTACAAAATATAAGAATAGAGATTGTGGGTTTGCTCTTATTAAACCCACAATAGAATTTTTCATGTCTTTTTCTGTTTATAGCCAGAGCCCATAAAACTGTGAAGCACCTTCTCTGGTCCTGTAAACAAGGGTCTGATTTGAATGTGACAGTTGCAGTTTTCCATCTGTACTATTCAAACCAAACCACTAGATGTCAATCTTGCAACATTATCCGGAGCACTTTACAGTGTGAGTGATTTTGTTTAGACACTGAGGAAAGTCATGACATACAAAGTCTTAGAAGAGGCTCGTGAATCATAACTAATCTTATAAAGATTAACCTTTCAAAATTGAATCAATAAAATTATTTGTATAGCTCATTTTATACAGTTTACTAAAGCTTAATGTTGATTTTGACTGATGAGCCAAAAATACGCCAAAGCAAATAATAATCCTGACAATGAGATACCATAAAATAATTGTAAAAGCTGCAATAGCAATAAAACAAATGTTTTATATTAATGTGGGATATATTAAGTGGGAGATTGGACACCAATCCAATCAGAGAACCCAGGTTCAAACTCCTTTATAGGAGAAAAATCGTATATTTATCTTGATGACTATTAATTCAAATATATTTTTTCATGCGATTACTGTATCAAAACTCATAGTCGTCTCACAGAGATGTTTTCACGCATGTTGCCTGATTAGACCTTTTCTTGGGACTGTGTACTATATTCTTCATTGATGTCTGCTTCACTCTCCTGTTAGCATTGTTGCACGTGTTGGGGTGGGATGTCATGACCCTTCTACCATCTGCATTGGTCCATAGATTTCTTTGGCATCGCATAGAGGTGTAACCATCCAGAGTGACTGAAGACACTGTGTGGCTGTGAAAGGTCTAATCCTGTTGGGTCACTCCAGGTCAAATCTAGATTTGGGGGGGAAAAGGTGCAAACAAAAGGCCTTAACAAGAATTATGTGTATTATAAACCAACATTTCACACACATTTGTATGTTCCTTGGTGAGCAAAGAGTAATAATTGTCAAGATATTAATGCAAACATGTGTTTACCGGATAAGGTGCTTTCGTAGCAATACAAATGAAATGTTGAAGAGTTGAATATACGAGAGAAAATAGGATTTAAACAGAAATATTTCAACAGGCCTTGATTTTGATGGTCTGAACAAAATCTGCGATGGAGCTCGACCAACCTTGTCAGATTTTGGCACAGTCATTAAATGTCATTAAATGTTATATTGTGGATTCCTGGGTTCAGTTAACAATGATTGCAATGATAGTGTGTCATCTGGGCTGTGTTTCAATTGGGATTGATTTGAAATACATACATACAGCGTCATTCGCGAGATATTGTATGTTATTATTTAATCATTGTGGCTTAGTCATTGTTCTGATGTCTGATGAGCAGCACAAAAATAAAACTTGGCCTCCTATTTCCAGTGAGTGGTTGTTTCTGCGGGGCGAACTGTAAACTGCAAACAGAGGAGGATCTATTTGTGTAAGCCTGCGTAGGCAACTGTTATTGTCATGGTTACAGAAGAAGGAGATTAAGCCAATGGCTGTGTACCTAAAAGTCACTGGCAACAACACAGCATTGTCTGATCTGTTGTTGGCTTGGTACGTATGTTTTTCATATTCCACCTATGATCACAGCAACATAATTACAGCAAGCGGGACAATTATCTGCAGAAAAAACACACAAAGCGATCCCTCACTTTAAGTGTCTCCAGGGGCTATAGAGGTTATAATAATGGTAATTGTTTATATGTGTTCTTATGTCAATATCCGTGAGCCCTGTGATGGGTTTGAGTAATGATGGTTTTATAAATGTCTGTTTTTAGTCAGTGCCTGTTGCAACTGGTCCTCGAGGCCCTGAAATATTCGCTGTATACGTCATTTTAATAACTTGCCAATGACAATAAAAGTGTTACAGGAAACAGTCTTAGAAAAGGTTTGACAGTGTGCCTCTATAAAACGCATGTCAAAGCCTGTTCAGGATTTCTAAAGGTGATTTCTGGGAGCCGTAACAATTCCTCTGTCAAATTGCATTCACACGTGTGTCGACATATCACTTTATTTCCCCCATATAAATCTATAAACATACTAAATTAGAAAATACACTTAATTATTGTATGTTGAGCATGACTCTATGTTACAGGAGATACTGTATCTCAATGCAAACTACAAAGGAAAAATAAATGAACCTAAAATAATAGAGGAGGAAATTGTTTGGTGGCACTCCCATCAATAAAATATGTGCTGTGATCACTTTGACTCCTTTGACGCCGTTGCCTCCCCTCAACATGAAAACATTATACAGTGTGGTGGTTTGTGCGGGCTCTTTTCAACCTTCTCAATCAAACATTTGTCTGCCCAGATTACTCACTGTGTCCGGCCATATACTGTGCTCACATGCTCCACAGATGTGAGCGGCGACTCGCTATTGTGATCAAAAAAGAGCCCGACACTGTCATCGAGTCACTGAACAGAGAGAGAGACCAGCGAACGTGTGCACGGACTAAATCTGATGCACACCTGTCTGCAGGCTTGTTAAGAGTTCATTATCTACTGTGCAGTTTCCCATAAAAATACAAATAATACTTTCAAATGAGTATATGAAAGTAATTGAACTTTTTATTAATGACCTTTGTGGAAGTATCATTCTCTTCTTGAAGTTTTGTAAGATTCAACTTTACAAAGTTAAAACTAAACTTCAGCGTGTTTTAAGGTATATGCACATATGCTTTGTCTCATCTAGAAAGGGAATAATGATCAATTTTAGACAAAACAAAAGCTCCAGTAATTTACTAAACTAACAGCTGATGAAGATACACGTTGCACGAAAGTGTTTTTGCATTTTTACACAGTTATATGTTGTTTTATCATATTATGGTCTGTTTTCCTGTTGCTTCTGTTGTTTTGGCTGCTGTCCTGTAATCTGATAATTCAAGACTAAAAATATATCCAATTCCTCATCATCTCTTATTTCTGACTTTGACTTTTTATTCCTGATTATGAGCTATTTTTATTAATCACAGTCGCCACTAGTCTGTTATTCAACCTGATGAGCAAGTTGTCATGAGATGCATTGTGATGTATGGTTGTGAAAATGGTGGTTTACTGAGTGGTGCTCTGTTTAGTCTGGGTCCTCAGAATGAGCTCTGGGGTTGGATTAAAAAAAGCATCACACTGTGAGTATTCTTTTCCTGCAGGATTCCTGTGGGTTGTAGCTTTGGCAAAATGTGTTGCAACGGCTCCCTCTGTTTATTTTACTCTATTTAATAAAGCAGCCATCCAGCATGTCTCTTCACACCAGAGCACGCCTGCTCGCTGCCTGCTCACAGCAGCAGGAATTCCTTCCTGATCGCTGGCTGAACTCAAGTTGAATGGATTCGGTGCCGATAGACGTTCAGATGTTCAAAGTGTATCCACAATCTGTGATCAAAAGGTCCTGGCTTCTATGTATCATCAATTTTCTTTGAATGATGATTCTGATTATGTAAGATCTGTTGAACTACATTTTCCATTTTCAGCACAATCATTCTTTTATGTATGATTCTATTGTGTGTAGCAGAATAACAGAAAGGTGGAAAACTCTTTAATCCAGTGTATACTGGCGTGTCCTGAAACACATCAAATTATCACGTGTTCCCTTCCGACTTTACAATTACTGCCAGACAGAGTTACTCATCCAAATGAGCAACTGCCATGTCTGCTAGATGCCAGAGCAGAAAATTTGAGACCAGATGAAATTCCACAGGGGAAAAAAAGCAATCACAGAAACTACATTGCTCACCCTACAACACAATGGCTCTGCTTCGGGAATCTGACCCTCGTAGATGAAATTATTCTTCAAACAAATGTCAGGTCTCACTTTTACTTTGTGGGAGGATTATGGATGTATTTTCTCAGATCTCAAAATATCAGTATCATTTAAAAGAAATGTTAAGACGCTTGATTTTAGAGGTTATGACGGGGTCATTTTATTGCTATAGGTTCCAGATGATGAAGGGGAAAAAAGGGTCTGAATCATTTCTGCAGTCTGTGTGGTCATAGCAGATAACACGTCTGTTAAAACTGAACTTTCCTCTTGCACACCATTAACAACGGCAAGAAGTTGTTTCCACAGAGATTTGATGGTATGCGATACTAAAGCCACCCCCTGAAGGCTTGCTGGCCCCTCAGGGTGCACTCTGCACCCCGGCCCCAGCTCTCTCTCTCTCTCTCTCTCACTCCTTTAATTGCTCAACAGCACTCTTTCATCTCCTTTGACTTGATCCAAAGCAAATAACATTACGCTGCATATTATGATTAAAGATTGTGCTTGTTCGGGTCCACCCATACAACTCCTGCTTGGACCACGAATTTAAAAAGCGTCTGTTTCAGATCAAAAATTATAGTTTTGAATTTATATGACCAGGAGTCATGAATATATACATTTATATGACTTTGTTGCATTTTGTAATGTGAAACAACATAGACCTACAGAAAGCCAAGTTTTGAAGTGTCTTAGATAGAAAATATAATAATAGGTATAGTACAGGTCACCTAAATATCTTAAATTTGTACTTTTGTCTCCTTGAAGAATCTCATGAAAGGAGCAACAATATTTACATAGAGAAATGCTGTGTATCCTACTCTGTTTTCTCAGGCCACGATGGTGAAACATGTTTTCCTTAAAGAGGCAAATGGCTGGAGATTTCTAACTACATAGCAATTACTTTTAACACACAATGCCTGCGTATTTCTCAGAGTCTAAAACAGTACTGAGTCATTCATGGCAATCAGCGGCCTAATAGGAGGCAGAAAACGTAAACACAGATATATCAAAACCTGGGCAAATGAAAAAAGGTAAGATAATAACATAAGATAATCCTTTATTAGTTTCACAATGGGGAACTTAGCAATATTACAGCAGCAAGAGTCAAAATAGGCATCAGTAAGTAATAAGTAACATGCAATACTTAAAGCTTCAGTGCGTAAGATTTAGGTGAAAGGGATCTTTTGGCAGAAATTGAATATAAAATAATCCCACTAGTGTCTTATCATCTAAATTGTATGAATTGTTGTCTCTTTACCCTAGAATGGGCTCTTTATATTTAAATACTTTGTATTAACATCAGGAGCAGGTCCTCTCTACGGAGGCCACCATGTTTTTTTTACAGTAGCCCAGACTGGACAAACTTAACACCTTTTAAGTTTTTATGACACCTGAAGGCTTCCACAGGTTTTCTTTCATGTTTGGAAGGGGGTTGAGGTGAGGGGTATTCAGCTGCAACATGCAACTTCACCACTAGATGTCACTAAATTCTACACACTGAACCTTTAAGTGCAAGGATAATCATACTTAAGTGTAAGGAAGATAAAAAATATGGTAAAATATCAGTAGAATCAAGACTAATATATGCAGTGTGAGAAACAGGACAATATGTATTTCTTTGATTGACCCTTTCTTTATTTAATTTTCTTCTAAGAGTGTGCCGATCACATGAGGGCCACGTGAGAATTCAGTGAAAATGTCATCAAGTTTGAGATTACATATTTTCTATCCAGTTTTTTTGTGTGTGTGCATGCATACCAGCAAAAAAAAACAAATAAAAAATTAATTTTATTCTGCTTTATTTTCCTCTGTTTTATTTTGTGCAGCCTCACCCACGTGTACCAGTGTTTGCACCGAGCGCACTTCCTTAGCAACGTGTATCTGAACCAGGAAGTACTTTCGGTTCGCTGCAGCTAACAGCCCCGGATAGCGCAGAGCAGTGAGAGTGTGTGACAGCAAAGTTTTGTCACGGAGAACATTTGTGCGTCCAGCGGCCTCGTGTGTGTTTCTAACACACGTGAGGGGACGTCGTGTTCAGCAGGAAGCTGCGCCGCAGAGAGGAGACGAGGGGAAACTGTAAGAGCAGCTCGTTTGGATGGTTAGCGAGCTGTTAGCTAACATGCTAACGACTGCTAGCTTGACTTGAAGTCGTCTTTATTGTGCTGCTATTATTTATCCATTAAATTTAATGCAAATCAGAAGGGGGCCCGGTGAATACAGTTTAAAATAACACGTGTAGCGATACATTATAAAGGATTGTTTGGAAAGGATGAGTGAGTTCTTAATGTTGGGGTCAAGCTTTGAAATGTAGAGTTGTGCATCAGGACTATAGATTTGTGACACTAGCTACGAGTTAGACTTAGATGTATAGTTTGTGCACTTGTTAGTTAGTACTTTAAGTAAATGAAATGTTGTTTGCAAATTAACGAGGCCTGTAACTATGGCAGGTATCACTTTGGGTTCTGCAGGAGAGATGCTGCTTTTCATTTGGCCATTTGCACTCACTCTCCACTGCTGATCACTTTAAGGTGCTCAGATCATTTTAGGTGATCTTGCACAAACAGCATGTGTAAAGGTCCACCCACATATTTCTAATGAGGTTCAGGTGTGTTCCAAAAGCTTCATTTTCTCTTTCCTCAAGTAGTTCATTTTGGATTTTTAGCATTTTTTGGATTAGATCAGATTTATTTAGCACGAAACAACAAAATACATAAAAAACACAGTGCAGGGGGAAGCTGAAAACAGAGGGGTGTAGTTTGAAGCCTCTACATGAATACTGTTATAATTAGACAATACAAAGTTCACATGCAGAAAATAGTATGAGAGTCAGCTAATTAACAATAACATGTATAGCCCAATAAATAAACCAGCAACACTAGTGTCAATACAAAATCAAGGGTGTGCCGATTAATTCAAGTGTGTGTGTGGGTGTGGGTGGGGGGTGGCGGCATTATTTTCTACACATGAATTGACTCCTGAGCCTTACTAATCAATACATGAAAAAGAATAATATCTCCTGACAACAATACATAAAGTTTTCTTTGGGTCACTGCTGTAGGAGACAGTCTCACGTCGGATTCACTCTGAATCGACATGAAGTTTGCATCAACAATGTGCTGGTGTTAAGTGGAATCAACACCGTGGATGTTAAATGATCATGTCCTCTATAATCGCTGAGAATTGTTGTCTCTTTTCTCTCTTCTGTCTCAGGTGTGCCATGGAAATGCCGCTCACACCACTGTCTGATAGGCCATGATAGGCTTGTCGAGTTATGCAGGGGTTATGGAAAGTCTAATGAATTCTGCTGAAGAGCAGCAACCCTCCTCTCCCCTGGCCAAGGCATTGTCAAAGAAGCAGGAACCGAGCAAGCATCCAAAGCCAAAAGGTGTTGGTGGATTTGTTTTAGTGCACGCAGGTAAGTGTGCACACTGTTCACTAGTAGAACTAGAATGGCCGCCTCCGTGAAGGCCCAACAACCCCTTAAACTCTACCAAATATCACACACTCACATATATATCAGTTCCACAAATGTGCCCGATTTTTTCCATCAATTATTCTCTGGGTAAATCTTGAAAAACACCTTGTCTCACAATGTTAAAGTGAAAGAAATTCCTGTATCTGCCCCCTGATCTGGATCAAATTTTTAATGGGTTCTTCCCTGATCTCTACTTCATCCTTCCACCAAGTTTCATAGAGGCAAACACATAGGGGTTAAAACGTAACCTCCTTGATGGGAGTAATTAAGAGAAATTCTAAGCATCATTTCTTAATAAGTAAGCATACTTTATTGTCGTACGGTATGTCAGATTGGAAATAGTGCATCCCTTTCTTCCTTTAATGAATTGTCGTTTTTCCCCCCCCCATCTGATTTCAGGAGCAGGATACCACTCTGAATCCAAGGCCAAGGAGTACAAGCATGTGTGCAAAAGAGCATGCCAGCGAGTAAGTTCAATTTAGGGATGTTGCCATCGTAATGTGTGTCTGTCTACAAGCAGCCAACACAACCTTGTTTTGCTTGTGCACACAGTGTGTCTCACTCTGTCTAATTCGCAAAGGGAATTATTAATTCAGTGTTGATATTTTGTCTCTTCACCGTATTCATTTCACAGCAATTGATCTGTGAACATTGGCACAAGTCACCAATTAAAGTAGCATTTCAGAGCTTTCCTTAAATAATTGAATATTGTTGCTTTACCATTATATTGAAATGTAAATGTAGTTTAAAAATATTCAAGATGTCTGGGTAATAATAACATCTCAGTTCTAAATAATTCTGCTGAGACCCATGTATCTAACAGGAGTATTTTCCTTTATGAGGTAAATATGGAATAAAACTTTATTTGTGTTGTAGTTTTGATGTAATTCCAGTTTTCATTTGGGTCTGTTAAGATCATTTTGATTTTGGAAAGGGAGTTTTTGTTCTTTGGCACTCGGACAGGTTCTTCTCTAGAATTTCCTCATATTTACTTTCAATCATTGTTCCCTCCATTGTTTCCAGTTACACCATTACAACTGCAAAACAACCCCATGGTGTTGTCATCACCTGCACTTAACAATAGTTTAATTTACCAGTTTAAACATTTGTTGAGGCTTAAATCCCAGTTACATTTTCTGTCAGTTAGTGGCAGAATATATAGATATTCCAGTATATGCACTGTAGTGTGACTATTTGGGGGGTATAACAAAACAAGTGCTAAAGAAAAAGTAAAATAGTTTATTTCTCTCCATATCACATCCTAGTGTTATTTATCTGACTTTGAAGAAGGTATGAAATGAAGTATTGTATAAATCACAGCTGTTGTGTCTCTATCTGTCCCTTACAGGCTGTGGACCAGCTCAAAGCCGGGGCTCTTGCAGTGGAAGCAGTGGCTGCAGCGCTGGTTGAACTTGAGGTGAGCTGATTGTGATCCAATTTCACAATTTCAAGATTTCACAATTCCTCAGGGCAGAGTTGAAATGGGTTGAAATAAAGAATAACAACTCTGATTAACTCTTTGTAGCTGTAAGTGCAGTATTCTAATAATAATACAATAACCATGTGTTGTGTTGTTGTTTGATGTCTGCACTGACTCTGTATTGTCTGTAAAAAACGTCATTCAGGACCAAAACAAAGAGTGAATTAGTATTTGTTAAACTACATGAAAAGAATGAATGCCTTTTCTTCTATTCTTCTATTAACAATGACAGTTTTTAATTTGAGATCCTGTGTGTTTTTATATTAGGATTCTCCTTTTACAAACGCGGGCATGGGCTCCAACCTGAACTTGTCAGGGGAAATTGAATGTGATGCAAGTATCATGGATGGGAAGTCGCTACATTATGGAGCTGTTGGTGCTATTAGTGGTGAGTGAGAACATATGTGTTGATATTTATACACATGCACTGCTATAATGTAGCAGTGAAGTTCAGTCACGTGGAAGTAATAATAACAAGCCAAGCGTCATATGTTTTACTGATTTACATTTTATTATCTCAAAGTTTTTAGAGATTTGATGGAGAGAACAGACATTATGAATCTGAACAATGGGTGACGACCAATAAATGATATGAATATGTACACAAAACACGCGTATAATTTATGTTTGAATAAAAACTTTGGTTTAGATATGAAATGTGTATTTACAAACGTCTAATTTTTATAAAGTCTCTGAATTCAGTAAGATGTGTTTAAATAGGCTAAAAGCAACGTAGCATTCAGGTGTGCTTGTGTAACAATGACATGAGGAAAATGTGCAACACTGCGCCCATGCAATACAAACTAAATCCTCATAGAAAATAAAAATCATATTCAGTTCACCTGAAGTATATAACTTGACATGCAAAAAAACCGAGGGACACAATTTGGTGTTTTGTGTCTCCAATTTTCCTAATTGAAGTAAATTATAATAATATGTTAGTATTTCTGTTTTTGCTAAATGTAACCATGAGTTGGATATCATGATTTATTTTCCTGCATCCCTGTGGAATCAGGTACCACCTCTGTGATACTTCTGTCTTTTCCTTCAGGTATTAAGAACCCAGTCTTGGTTGCAAACCGTCTAATGACTGAAGCACAGAAAGGGAAACTCTCAGCTGGCAGAATACCACCCTGGTGATTATCATGGTTATTAATTAATGCGGTATTAAAGCCACTATTTCGGCTTGTAAATGTTTTCCTCCTGTCAGCTTTTTAGTGGGGCGAGGCGCACACGACTGGGCCGTCAGCCATGGAATACCACCATGCCCCTCAGAGAAAATGGCCACCAGTGAGTATTGTTGCAGTGGTTCACAAATGCTCTTCATCTAAAAGCAATGCATTAACTGTAGCTGTGAATCTGAAGCAGAACTCAGAGACTAAAATAAACATCAACTTCACACAGAGTTCAGTTTGTCTGCGTACAAGAGGAACAAGCGGAAGATGGAGCTGGCAGAGAAAATGGACACAGGAGAGAATCCGAAAAAGAAACGAAGACAATCAAGTGAAAATGTGAGTTCTGTGGTGAGTAAGAAAACCTATTTTAAACTCAAATCAGTCAGAGTGGACCCACCTCTTCTTGCTGATTTTATAGTCATGTCTCTCACAGTGAAAATCAGGCTTTGTCTTTGTTGTACGTGAGCTGTAACGGGTTGAGATCTGACCATGTGACCGGAGGAATCAGCATAAAGGGATAAGTTGATCAAATCAGGCCGAAACCTCATCAGAACCTTAAAAACTTTTCAGAAAAGTGTTGATTATAAAACAATGAAAATCCATGTAAATCACAACAAAAGTAGCACAACCACTCCATCTGATAATAAATACCTTCACATGGAGACATGTAGCTGAAAGTTGTGTTGAATCAAATCAACAACAAAGGATCTAGTTTGATGACGTTGTGAAGCAGTGTGGGATCATAGTAGTGGACGTCTTCACCACCATCACTGATGAAAATCTGCAACTCAGGCGCAAATCATGTTCACGGATGAGGTAATGTATTAAAATTGTCTCGACGTTACGCTGCAAACGTCAAAGTGATTCATTAAGAAGGACCAATAGAAACACTGGAAGGAAAAAACAGCTAACTGGCTAACAGTGTTGTTTCCCTTCCTCGTACGTCGTCTGCCCTGGAAGTTACAGTAGAGAAAATAAAAGGATAGCAAAATAAAAAGGTCCTGTTACCTTGAATAAAATTTGGGATTTCTTTTGGATAATTTAATTACACAAGTCAACAAAATCTGTAATATAAGATTAGTTGTTTTTAGCCTTTTTAAAATTTGTTACATATCAAATATTTAAGGCGTATAAAGATACGAAGGAACAACAGTGCAAATACTTAGCACAAGAGGCACATGAGCCTCTGGCTGCATCAGTTGGTCTATTATTGGTGCTGAAATCGACGTGCTCCTCAGTTTTACCAAGCTTGCAGCCCATTCGGCCGATTCTAAACCAGATCCGTTTCTTCTCCAGGAGGAAATATATATAAGCGATCAAGCTGAATTTAAAACAAGGCAAGCAACATCAAGTAGAATATGGTATTTTACACAAGAGAAGAACTAGATCATCTTCTATGAGCAAGAAGTCAAGATCCGTTTTGACAGTTTATGATCTCACATTCTCACAGGGTCATCAAAGAAAAGGGCTTTACCAGTTTGCACAGACGGTTCCAAGAAACGATTAAAGTGTTGACAAGAGGAAGGGCAAAGTTTCAGTGCCCTGAGCGGCACAGCTGGAGAGCGAGAGGCCTGACGATGAGCCGAGCTGAAAGCAGCCGAGAGCCGACTCGCACTCTGCTCCACGGTCACCAGCAGTGGCAGCAGCCCAGAGGAGGGTGGGAGAGTTTATCTTGGTTCAGATGTGAGATGTGTTAAATGGAGTAAAACGTGTAAACGGTCACAGCCCGCATGCTTCAGTGGTGCTGGCTTTCATCAGCATTATTATTTATTTAGTTGAGTCACATCAGTTCTCACTAGTATTAACGGTACATCCATCAAAAGAAACAACTACACGGACTGTTTGTTGAGTTACGCATGTTCAAGTGATAAATGATGGATTTCTGCGAGTTTACCTCACGAGAGTTGAGGGTTTGACTTGCCCTCTGTTCTCATCTGTCTCCTACATGTTTACTGCTTGACCCTTTAATGATTAAAATGCAGCTATTCATGCAGTTAATCTCCCACGGACTTGGACATAACTGATATTCAGACTATGACGGTTCACATGCATGTCATGTTCAGACTTTTATATGTTGCAGGACCTTGGACATTTACATATTAAGTCAATTAAGAGGAAACTAGAAGGGGCGCTCTGAGTGCTTTCCTCTGCCAAAGCTAACGCCCTATCTCGTAATGTTAAAACAGTGTTTGCCATTAATTATGTAGACTGTGGCAGCAGCCATATTCTCATTTGTCCTGGAACCAAAACTTTGTCAATGGATATTCACCATCTTGTCCTATAGTCATATATGACACTTCTATTAATAACACAAGGGTACTCTAACTTGTGGGCTGCGCTGTTAATGGCTACTGCGTGCTTACTTGCGTTATCGTCCATAAAGTTTTGACCATCCGTGCAAGTAGACCTCATAGTTTCAGCAGCAGTTGTGCACAGACCAACAAGTGGCACTCTCCACTCTCTCAGGCGAAACTTTGTCTTTCAGATTTTGTGTACATGTCACTTTGTTGTGCGTTAAAACGACGTTCCCCCACTACGGCCATAGAATGAATGAATTCTGTGGCAAACATTGCAGAGAAAGTGAACAAAATTACTGGATTCGCAGATTTAATTGGATCCGCACCAAAATGTAATGGGTTCTCTCCGGACCCATACCGCATCCTTCCACCAGGTTTCGTGGTTCTCCGTCTCGTAGTTTTTGCATAAACATGCTAACCAACAGACACACAAAACAAAAACATAACAAACGTAATCAATTTTTGTATCACAAATAGCCATTGAAGACATTTAGGTTGAACATAAACCTCATTGCAGCAACGGTTTGATTTTCATACATTGTTCTTCTTATGCCTCTTCTTTTTAATCTTTTTTCCAGTGCTGCAAAGGCACCTGTCTCACGACCGTTCCACATTTGTTTGGAAAAACCTAAAGGATATAATTATAATTCAAAAGATTTCCTCTAAGTTTTGCAGTCATTATCTATTGTGGGGTTTCCATTTAAGGACACTGATAAGCAGTGACATGATGGTCTTAGTCGGATTTTAAACTTGTTGGCTCTGGTTATTTTGGCCCCAAACTGTTGGAGACAGCGCTGATTTAGGAGAACATAAGACAGATGAGAAAAGCTATTTCCTTTTTTTTCACTCTGCCTTTTTATTTCAGGGTTCAATGAAGTTCAGTTTCTGGTAGGAGTGGAGCTCTGATCATCTATCATAAGGCCATTTTGCATATTTATGCTTCAGGACTGAATTTATCATGTACTCTGATTAACAGATGGTTACAAGTCACTTATTAAAACAAACCTCAATCAGGGAAGAAGCCGATTGAAATCACAAAAGCACGTTTTTCATGAAATATGTAAGCATGCTCCAAATTTTTGGAATCTCCTCAGTCAAAGATTGTGTCTCTGCTTCAGTATGTGAATGTTTGGATTTCTCATCCTATTTTTTGCCTAAATTTCTCATTTGAAAACGCGGATATATTTGTGTATATTCTAAATATATATTTGAGTGTTTCTGTTGATGTGACTCCTCTACTCACTGTGATGTAGGAGAATGGTTCTGGGTGTCTCGACACTGTGGGAGCTGTTGTGGTGGACCTGGAAGGGAATGTAGCTGCAGCAGTGTCCAGTGGAGGCCTGGCGATGAAACACCCTGGCAGGGTCGGCCAGGTAGTCGAACTCTCTTCTTCTTTTTATCCACAACTTAATTAAATAGTAATTTTGAATGTAACTCAAGTGAAGAGACAGCTGGAGCCATGATGGGGGCCCCAAGCACAGTTAAAATGTGTGACCCCGTTCAGACCCCGTTCACTTCTCTGATTGAAGTATTTTACTTTGAGACAGCTGTAGGAAGTTATGAGGTTGAAATAACAACAGCTCAACAAAAAAAAAAAAAAAACATGTTTAAAAACCTGTAGCTCAGAACAATAGAGTAGCTAGAATGGCTGTTGGTTCGTGTGTTGGAATGTCCTGTGGAACGTTCCCAGCTCTTAGCATAGCTTCTTTTCTTTTTTTTTAAAAATTCATGTATTATCATCCCTTACTCCAAATTATTATTTGAGTGTATACATTTACAACAACTGTATAACTATGTTTTATCTGAAACATCCTCTTTTTCTTTTTTTTCCTCAGGCTGCCCACTACGGATGTGGCTGCTGGGCTGAAAATGCCTGTAATATGAACCCTTACTCCACAGCAGTGAGTACCTCAGGTATACCACCATGCGCTCTCTACAACATACTATCATACTAATATATAATATATATACAAATACTAATATTTGATGTGAGCGTCATATTTAGCCTCAGTGAGTCAAGCTTCAGAAAGCCTCATCAGTCATTTCCTCAGATGATTGAGTCATTGTTTGCCGCTCCTTTGTTCATCAGCTGCGTGGCCAGGTGCATCGCAAAGCTCTTTGGATTTGCAATGACATTTGACATGGGACACCTGCTGTGAATATGATGGAAGGAGAACTGCCCGGAGTGCAGGAGAAAGATGGTATATTCTGTGCCTTAAGTGCAGTCATCGAGTTTCGCAGCATCATTTTGCTGGGATTAGTAAGTCATGCTAAATCTTCCTCTCTGAGTCACCAAATTCACATCGCCTCACAATATGTGCTTAATGTTTATGGTTAAAAATCTGAAATACTATCCTCTTATCGTCAGGCCATCATCAGTTTTAAAAAAAGTTGTATTCCTTATGTTTTAAGATATCCTACAAATAAAGCTTGTGGTAAAAAATCACCAGCATAAGCAATCAAGTAATGATACATTGGTGTTTTGCAAGAGAGCCACACTCACTCATTAATTAGTAACTATTAATGTAGAACTTAAAAAGACAGTTTTCACTAAGCTTCTAAATTTGAGTTGAATTCATGGAGTTTTCTCTACTCTACTTCGATCTACACTCAACATACATTTCTTTACTGCTGTCTGTAATAACTCTTATATCTAACTGTGTATGACATAAATATAGTTGGTACATAACTCAGATCATCAGCCGTGCCTCTTGTTTCAGCCCCTCGCGCCACCACCTCCCACCCCACACACATTGTGCCATGGTGGTGATTTATAGCTTTCACCTGTCACACCCTGCTTGTCCTCCCTTTCTTTCTTTCTGCTGTGTCTGCAGTGTCAGGAGGAGGAGTGGTAGGAAGTAGGTGGTTGCTATTGTTTGTCCTCATGCAGAGGTCGACAGGAACTACTCCAACTGGCAATCTCGCTGCGTTTCCATTGTGATTGGGAGCGGTCATCAAGGTTTAAGGTTGAATGAGGAAATAAGAGCTCATTGTGGATGGTGTTTGATGTCAAAATATTCAACTGGGAAGGGTCTTGGTCTTTGTGCTATCCAGAGATTGTTTTCCCTTGAAAGGAAAAATGCGTTTTTGGTTTCCTGCATTGAATTTCAGTCATCATTGTTGTATTCGGATGTCACACTTAAATTCTCAAAACCTGTAGTTAAGACATATCTGACTGTAAGTACCATCTTTGGAAGTAAAAAATAACGTCGATGAAAGTGAAATAAATATGACTAGAAAGCACTAAGGGTTAATTGAGAAATTAGGCTTCTGAGTGATTTGGACAAACTGACCTTTTTACAATCCTTAGTCTTATTAAACGAGAGGTCCAAAAAAGCAATCTACATTTCCCACCTACTTTCACTGAGGTAGGTGCAATGACAAGTGTAAGTGATTGAGCAGAGGATTGAGAGAATGGGCAATGTGCTGAGTCAAGTGGACAATGACCTCATTTCCTTTCAGGACCAACTTCCTTTTCAGGTTGCGTTCTTTTTTTGAACATATTTGTACATGGCATACAACTATGCCTTAGTGTTTCCAAAAATGAAAGTGCATGTCTCCTTCAGCTGAGAGCAACACCGCTGGTTGTGAGCTGCATTGTTTTGTAAGTGAGGTAGAGAGGCTATAGTATATACAGCCCACGTCCTTCAGATGTGAGGACATCTGCGACTTAGCTTCTGGGGAAAATTAAAAACCTTTTGAAGTGGATCTGAAGCCTAATGCGTCTCAGTGTAGATGAGCTGATTTGATCAGACAGGCTGAAATTTGACTTGGTCCAGTAACAAAGTCAGAATTTTGCAGTGTACGGCAGACCTGTTTCTATGATGAACAATCAAGCTGCTTTCAGATATGCATTGAAATCCGGACATTTTCCTGAAGTATCCCAGAGTGGCTCTAAGTACTCTAATGCTAATGTCTGAGTGAGTTGAAATGTCTGGAAAATATCCGAGTGAGCCCATGTGAGAATACAGCAGGAACATTTCTGACATTCACTGTGAGCAAGTGGGCCTGCTGATGACGTAATGTAATGGACGCAAAATATCTCGGGATCAATCCATGTTGTAGACGCAGACAAAGACTTCGATAGACTAGAGTTAAGAGCTTTCGATGATTCTAGTCGATGCCAGTGGGGCTGTAAACAAAAACACATGATTTCTGAAGCAGAATGTATACATCATTCCCTCACGTGAACATGTTCCTGTTGTCGTGAACGTGTCTGACCCAGAAACTCTCCTTCTTAGTTAGCTTCATATGTAAAAAGCAAACACTGGAAGATGTTCAGATCCAATTTCTAGACATTTTCACGAGTTCTTGTCTGAAAAAAAAAAGCTTCATTCAGAAAAATAGGTTTGTGTAACAATAAGAAGAGTCATATCAAACCTATTATTTTACTTTAAATATTCTCAGGATTTTGTACTGAAATCACATCTGCATTCCTGAAATGACCAGTGCAGTGTTTGTTAGTTAGAACGACCATTATGAGCCTCAATATATTTATTTGCTATGGCACATTTCATTGAAACAGAGTCACAAATCATTTTTATATATTCTTTACGTCCAGATGGTTTCTATCACTTTACTGTATATGCTGTGTTTGACACAGCCTCAGAAGTAAAACGTGTTTTAAGTACTGACTTTAATTCTGTACATTTATATCTATGACCACACAAGATGCCAGTTTGGTATTAATGGTATAGTTCACAGCTTAAAAGTGATAAGTAGTCTGTCCTGCTCTCATTTGATCTATTGTGTATTCATTTCATTAAACAGGCAGTAGAAGAACAACATGTTCATCAATTATTGTGTGTATGTGTATGTGTTCGCTCTGTTTGTACTTTCACCTCATCCTGTCTTTCTATATTGCGGCTTTACCTTTGATGTTACTTTCCTTATAGGGAGCATAATGTGTGTTCCAGTACAACACCTGTTTTTCATTTCCTAACATGAAAGCCATCCCCATCAAAAGAAGCAGAAAAACATAAATTTTCATTCTGACATGAGGAGAATGATCCTCACCCTATATGTCCCTCTTTCTTTCTTCACCCCTCATTCTCGTCTCCTCTGTCATATGCGACTCATGTGGATGTTTGTCTTATACGTGTTGACTGCTTCATCTGGCCTTTTCTTTGCTGTGGCCATGAGAGAACAGCTCTTGTACATCACTATGTACTCTTGGTGTTTTTTGGCTGTCACATATCGTATCTCCGTTGCGTTGTTACATTTCTCCACTGTTGCGTTGCTGCTTCAGTCTTGGCGTTGTGCTGTAATGTGTTCATGCTGCCGTAATGTCCAGTTCCCCGGAGGCAGATTATGTTATGGCAAACGCAGCACAGAATGGCACAGTATCTGACCAATCCGACATTCTGCGCTCATTAAAACAGAACTTCAAATTGCTCCGGGCATCTGGTCTCCACAGTTACCGACCTGCGTTCAGTTTTGTTGTAGTTACCTGATATTTTATGGGGCTTTCGTTTGTGTTTAGAGAAACAACAAGGCTATATCCTTAAGTCTTTATGGGTTTTCACAGGAACTCGTGCCAGATGTGATTTGTTTTCACCTTAAGATTTCTTAAGTATGGACTGAGTTTACTTGTCAGAAAGATCATATTGCAAACGTGCAGCGTGCATTCAATACCTCTCTTGTCCTTAGCAACAATGGTTTTAAATGTAGTCCTTGAGGAAAAATATGCAGCTTGTTATCTAAGATCCAAAAAAGCACACCTGCTTTGTTTTGACTTAAAAGTGGTTGAGGGGGCAAGGTGAGACATTTGTAAAAGCTGCCCGAGCTTTTATGGTTCCTGGTCTGCTTTGACAAAATGCTTCGCTCCACTCCTTGGACTTTGTGCTAATCGAAGCCCAGTGGAGCAAAGTGTGCTGGTACTTCTCTGATTGCATTTGAATGAAATTGGAGAATTTGTTTTTTGCATGAACATAATGATCACACATAGATAACTTGGATGTTGCAGTTTTGTTTCTCTGTGCTGTTCAGTTAAAAATATTTGCGTTTCATTTTGATTGCCGTCACTTGTATGATACCACTGTTTCATGTCTTAACTCCCTACTGTCAGCGTGAAAACAGTTTATTCTTGTTACTTTGCCCTACACATTTAATTTAACATTATTTTTTGGGTGTTTGTCCATTAAAGCATAGGAGAGAAAATCCTGTTTCTAAAAATACATATTATGGTAAAGTGTACAACTAAAACCTATTACCATAAAATCGATTCATAAATGTGTCATGGTGATACATGTTGCAGGTATGCATGCACAGTCTGCAGTGAGCCAGCGAGAGTGTACAGAAGTGGAATTAATACTGGATGGTTGCTGTTTCAAATTCCCAGACCAGCTGGGAATCTGGGCAGGGAAACTGAAAGAGAAACTCAAACCCTCCTTCAGCAATTACTGTCAGTGTGCCCTTGAGCAAAGCAGCTGTACTTGGCAGCCTTCAGGGGCCTGTCAACTTTAAATGAAATATTAAATCTCAATTACACCGAAAAGAATAAGTGAAAAATATCTGCAGTAGCACAAAATGTTTCTTATGAGCTGAAAAAGCCAATCCTTTCATTTTCATTATTTCCCACTATGTAACTTAATAACATGGAAGCTATTAATAAGATCAACTACAAATGATAATCTGTAGGTGCTTGTTAACACTGATCCCTTAAAAATAGTTTTTTAAACATCAAATGTGAGTTTTAAAGGTTTTTTTATGTGCTTCAGATTCTTGAGCTTAAATGGTCCGTACATGTGTTACAACTCTATCCAAGTAAATCACTGGAGACCTGGGGCAGTTCTGATTGAGACATGCACGCTAACAACCTTTATCTTGTAACTTTGCAAAGTTAATGTTACAGGGTCAGCTGTGTCTCTGTGTCTTTGGACAGGTTGCGGAGAGCATCTGATTCGCACCATGCTGGCACGGGAATGCTCCACTGCCATGCAGTCTGATGATGCCCACCAAGCACTGCTGGATGCTATGCAAAACAAGTTCATCAGTGAGTCACCTGCATGGAGCCTCATTCATACTACTCCTTACACACATGAATTTGTCAGTCAAGAACGTGTTTGCACGAACAGTTGCGCACAGAGAGAGTCAAAACTAGACAAGCAGATGGTGAAAAACATGAGGAATGAGCTAACAACTGGAAAACATTGGAAATAATAGAATCAGATGAGACGGCCTTTGATTTATGGATCTTCGTCACTGTTTAAACAGCGACTTCAAAATGTTCCTCACATCATAGCTGACAGCCGCGGATCATTTTGGAAGACATATTTGTTTTGCTGAAAGTTCATGTGAAGATGTCATTTTTTTTTTTTTCTCAGAAGTGGTCAGTTTTAGAAAGTCTAGTTAACTATATTTGCTGTGCCAGTGAATGGACACTGGGATCGCTCAGAAGACAGCGGAGGAAGAAACATGTGGAAACATGTGGTGGTTTTTCTGCCTTGTCCTGGCCCCCTTTAGAAGTCAGTCCCAGTCTGGCTTTGTCATGGACATCTGTAGCACCAAGACATGTGGACAGGCTGAATGAAGTCAATTTGAAGTTAATTCTTCTGTTGTTTCCTTTCAAGGTGCACATTAAGTTAAACAAAGCTCCATAAATTCTGCTGTAGCAGAAGCAATGATGAAGTCTGTGATGTGGAGGCCTCTCACTCCGCTTCCAAGACACATTTGAGTCAGGTTCTCTAAATGGAATTTCTTTTAATGAAAACACCATCAGTAGGCTACTCCAAGACACACACACACACTCACACTCACACACTCACACTCTCACATACACCCTGCGTACTCAAAGAGTTTAATCCCATTAATGTTTGCTTCCTTTGTTATGGGTAAACAATAATTGAACTGTTTACCACTTCACTAAGCACTTTACTAGGAACACTTGATTATTCATGCAATTATCCAATCAGCCAGTCAAGTCGCATCAGTGCAATTAATTAAATCATACAGATAAAGGTCAGAAGTTTCAGTTAATGCTCCTCTTAAATTATCATCTCAGCAATCTTTGAAAAACAAAAAAACAGCATATAGTTAGCGGGAGCTCTGCAGAGCTGACAGAAAGTAACTCAGATAACCACGCTTTACAACTGCTGTGAGCAGAAAAGCATCTCAGAAACCACATGTCCAACTTAGTAGAAGACCACGTCTGGTTTCACTCTTGTCAGACAAGAACAGAAGCTAAGTCACCAAAATGGAACAGGTGAAGACTGAGAGTAATGAAGACTGGTCTGATGAACCATTCCTTAATACCAACCAGTCATGGTTTGCAAGTCACAGCCTATCTTAGTATTGTTGTTCACATGTGCTTCAATCTATGGCCCCAGTTTAGCATCTTCTAAAGGCTACATTCAGTATGATAAGGCACCATGTGACAAAGCAAATGACTCACACTGGATTCAGGAATATGACAATGAGTTCAGTGAACATAACTGGCCTCCACAGTCAGAGGAGATTGGCAACATTAAAGTGCGATTTGTGTCCAACATCTTGTGGAATCCATTCCATTTTAGAGCAAATGGAGGTTCTGTCCAATATTAGTGTGATGTTGGGTGTTCCTAATAAAGTGCTTGTTGTGTGTTTGGTAGTTATTATGTATTATGAAGTGTCGAAGGAATACCAGGATTTTGTGTGGATAATTTCCCGTCTACACATTAAACAAAGTGCTTTATAGAGTGAAGCTACCTTTACAACATGGAACCCAAATCTGTTTGAAATACAACAAAGAAACAAATGGCAGGCAGACGCAAAAACATGCTCATCAGTTGGTCGTGTTTTTCTTTGTGAGGAGACATTTCATAACACGCTGTAGCTGTTTTTAGTTTGTTCTTTTCCAACCCGAGCCCTCTGTTGTTTTACTGCCCTCACTAGTTAGACAATCCAAGTGTTTTCATACACACAACACCTCATTCAAGTTCGCCTCTTCTGAGGTAAAGTTTGTTTTTCCAAGAATGCTTTCAGTGTGGAGAGTTCAAATTTACACCATCTGTCATTGACATATTTCTTCCTAAAACATGCCCATACAAATGGAATTTGATATTTCTATTCAACAGTCTGCTAAATACAATAAATACATCAGGACACAATAATTGCTTTCAGTTGTTTAACTTGGGCAAAAAGGCAAACAGCTTGAATGGGAGGATTTTCTTTCTCATAGATCATCTTTGCCGTTCTTGTCATGTGTTATCCTAGAATTAAAAGTATACAAGAGGTTTGTTTGATTGTCATTTTGACCATATTCATGCTATTTTTAGTCATGTCACAAGTGTTGTTTTCTTTGTGTGTCCAGGCTCCCCCTTTCTGGCCAGTGAAGACCGTGTTTTGGGAGGAGTAATTGTCCTGCGGTGCTGCAGATGTGTGGAAACCCAGCCATCTCCAAATATTCAGGGTATACTGGGTAAGACATTAATTGTTTCAAGCCTCATCCTACTCAGAACATCCAGGCTACAGCTGATAGTAGGCATAAAAACTAAAAAAAAATTCTGTTAATATTTAAAAATCCCTCCTCTGATATTCAGGAGGAGGGGGAGGAGGTGCTGTGGCTTTCCTGGCGGGTGGTCTGCGTTTTAACTCGCACAATCAGTCTCTGGTTTCACACCCTTCATCTCAGATTCAAACAGAGACCTCCCACTATGGAATCAACCACTAATCTTCAGACAAGCGGAGGCCGTCTGAACACTGCCCAGCTTGGCTGATTGTAGTGGCGGATCTGGTTTCTCTACCTGGAGCTTCTGAGAATGCTCCTTCTCTTCCCAAAGCCGCCATCATGGAATTTGACTTCTGTCTTGAGTTTAGCTCTTATGAAATGCTGGTGGGTTTCTATCTTTTGACCTCTGTGTTAATTCAAACCTGATGCACAAGATATCGAACCCTCAGTTTTATGGGAACAAGGGGTTGACTTAAAAGATGTCTCTCCAGTGTCGGAGGAGATGACATCTTAATCTCAAATGAAACATGATGGCGAATATGAAGTGAAGGGCTGTATATTGTATACATTATGGCAGCTCGAGTACTTAAATGTTCCAAAAGTCCCACTTATTCTGTGGTGTACGGGTCCTGTTTGAATCTGTTTCAGCAGACTGTGGACAACCTCAGATTACTGTGGCCTGCAGAGGGATCTGTGTTGATTTGCAAGGATAAACATTCTGTCAACCACATCCTTTTGAGTTTCTAATCCAACTCACAAGTCCTACCTTCCTCTGTGGTCTCAACTGCAAGTCAGAGCTCAGAGTTTACGGCAGTTTAGTAAATGGAGTCACCTGCCAAACCCTTTTCCTCTGGCAGAAGAAAAATCTATTGATTTCAGATTTTGTGACGCTGAACTTCACTCTGTAATGAACCTTTTTATGTGTTTATTTCCACAGTGGAGTTCCTATGGAGTCACACCACAGAGAGCATGTGTGTTGGCTACATGTCGGCCCAAGATGGCAAAGCTAAGGTGAGATTCCCGACTAGCTTGAAGAGCAAAATGTCTTGCTTTGAGTTTCAATTACACTGAGATGATACAGGAATGTAACCATCCCTATTTCATTAACAAAACTTTAACACAATTCCTGAGTCTTTATCAATTATAGAGATCATACGATGTACAGTCTCATATTTATGCCTCACTGATCAGTGCCAGTGGTTTGAATTTGAATGTTCTCCTTTTGAGCACTAGTTTTGTCTCCCCTTTGATTTTCAGTCAAAGCCATAGATCAGACTTTTTCTTAACTGTTGAAATCCTCTTCATCTCCCGATAGCCATCAATAAATCAAGAAATAAAAAAATAAAAAACTCTGTGTGTGGCCCTCGCAGGACTGTAATAAACACGGCCAGAAATGGGATAACCAAAGAGACATACTGTACATAGTCAGAAGTTAGTCAAGGAAAAGTTGTCTTCTAGCATTTGTCAGGCAGTGCATGTTCATGTATAATGGGGGCGTAGCTTGGACGAGAGGGACGATGGGACGGGGTGGGATGTATCAGTTGCATATTTTCAATGTGTAGCCTGCTTTTGTCGCTTTTCCAGGATTACCAACCCTCCCTTTAACAGTAACTAGGAAGAAATTTGGAAATTCACGTGGCACAATATTTGAAATAGGAAGCTCTTTTTTCCTCCTCAGGAATGTTAGCATTCGTTTTCCCCCTGTGTACTTCTGTCATGCACCTAAAATATAATAAAATCATGATTTATTCTTTTAAAATCCAGTTTAGTGATAACTTTTGAACTTCATGTTCATGGTTTATAACATAATGTCTGATAAAAGCTGCCAATGTGTTGCTCCGGCGTTGAAGATGTAGATTACCAATTATTCGTTCTTTATTCACCTATTACTTTAGTGATTTAGTCTTTTGTGTCCCTTTTCTTCACCTGCAGATTTTGTGTAGTTAGTTGCCACATTATTCCTCTGAGTTTGGAAGGTCAAAGCCCTGTTAAACCACAGGCCCTACCCCAGCTAACTCCACTGGTGACCTGGTGGGAGTATTGATATAAAAGCAGATAAGTGCCTGCTGCTTTTCACCTGATGGCACTAGATTTTACCCACAGGGTGCGATGTGCAGATTTACACTATATCTGCATCAGATCCCACTTCCTTATTCCTAACTGGAAGGTACTTAATCCATCACTGCCTTCCCTCCTGCAAACACTGAGGGTTGATGTGTCACACTAAGACACAACCAAGCCAAACTAAAGGCTCCTGTGGTCATTGGCAGGAATTTGTCCCCTGCACCACCTGTGCTTGCAATGTAGTCTGCTGGTAACTTTGGGCTTTTCGATTATGGGATTGGATTTGCCATCCTCCTGCAGGGAGCAGAAATTCTTCTGAAAACCTTTAACAACAGACATTGTGTGATTGGTCGGGGTCTGTGTGGCTTCTTAAGCAACAGGGCTTAATGCTCTGGTCTCCTGGCTCTAAGTGGAGTCACTGCTCAGACTGATTTGTTTGGCTAATGTATCGCTGTCACTCTGCATGAAGAGAGGGCACTGTTGTTCAAGCCTGGTTCACATTTCAAAGTCTTTGCCCTCCGTCCAGCCTCCCCGTTCTCCTCACTCATTCTTTCCCTCCGTCTCTTGGTCTATCTCTCTCGTCACCCCCCCACCTCTTTGCCCCTACCTGGTCCTAAAGTATCCTAAAGTTTACTGAAAGTCATGTACCACTGGGGATATCAGTATCAATCTGCATATTTGTCAGATGTGCTCTGTGTATTGGGGCTTTGTGGTGGAATGTGAGCGTGCAAGCTCTCCTTTCACGCCTGTGCCAGTGTAAAGCAGAGCACAGTGAACTGTGTACAGCACTTTTTAATCACCAGACACTGCTTTTGTTTCAAAGGTTTTATATAATTTAGTCAAAGGTTCAGCAGGCATTAGTGAAAGGTGATATTACTGGTGGTATAGATAGAAGCCTTGGAAGTGAGTTTCTCTACATTGTGTCTGCTGTTATATAACTTCTAAACCTAGTGCCTGCAGTGTGGAAATGCAATTATGATTTACACTGTGAAAAATACACACACACACTGTATCTATGTACTGAAGAGCGTAACAGTGGCCACTTTCAGAACACTTCTGGTTCGGGAAGTATATTTCACATTTATTTTCTCCATTAACGTTTCAGAAAATCCTTAGAAAAAGAGTTTTAAAACTGAAACCATGTCGACCAGCAACGTGATGAATTGTGACCATAAAACATTTGATTTGGAGGGAAAACATTTTTTGATTGGAAAATGAAAAAATAGCCAAAAGTACAAGATTGTACATAATTATTTCAAAAGTAACGGAACTATGCATCACATAAATCATTGCGAATGATCTCTTTCAGCGCTCGTCTTCTTTTCATATAGTGTATTGAATTGTAACCTTGTGTAGTAGTGAAACTGGACTGCAATCACCACTCGGGTGTCCACACTGAACGAGCTGATCGTAGTCTGCACGATTTTCGCGGTTATGGTAAACATTTCCATTTCCTCACTGATCAGAGATGTTGCTATTACACCTGAGGATTGTGGGTAATTTAGTATTTGTCCTTGACATTTCGAACAAAACATGTTTTTCTTAAAATGCAGTTGAACTTCGACAGGAACATGTAACATTGTTTCCTAATCTTGTAGCTTGTGGGATGTCTACCTTGGTTACAATATTATGTCTGATAATAACTTTTCATGAAATAAATGGGATTATTACTTGAACCACACTGATGTGACTGGTGCAGCAGACGATTGTGTGATATTAACTTGATGATAGTGGAGAAATAGAACTAGACAGTTTAGATGAGAAGAAGTCATTAGAGGGAGATTCAAATTCTGTGCTATTCCACTCTTCTGCAAATGCACTGTTTGCCACAGGGGCTCAAGCTGCTTTGTCCACAGACAAACACAGAAATAGTGCAAAGAACTAGGGAGGAGCAGGACGGCAAACTATAGCACTCGCAGTCTATCACTTAACATTTCAAGTGTGGGTTCTGGGAAACACGAAGGGCATCAAAGTAAGCACCTTTTAAAAAATCTATTCTGGTTAAACTGTTGCCCGGCATCACTTCATCAGGATGCGCATGAACAGTGTTCTTTATAAAATGAATGTGCGCATTGGGTGCTGATCCGGGAATATCATCTGTCAGTTGTGGTTTCTGGATCTCCCGGGAGTGGGTATCACTTCCTCCCAGGGGGGCCACTGGTAGCACAGTGATTTTGAAGAGTGCAGCCAAGAACACAGCTGCTCCACCAAACCTCACACTGCTCCATCAGAGACGGAGCAGTGGCTAGTTGTTGTGGGGCAGAGGCTACGAAGCATGCGTGTGCCTCCTGTGCCTCTCACCATCTGCATACCAGAGAATCTTAGATGCTCTGTCCTTCATGTCTTCAGACCGGGTGCACAACAGGGTTTCCATTGCTGCGCTGCTGGGCCCAGAGTTGGACCTCGTGCACGACTAACCTAACGTCTACTGAGGAGAAGCCATAGGAGAAACATCTGTATTTTTTAAAGATCAAAAGGAGATGGCAACCTTTCTTAACTGTGTTGTCTTAAATACTTCTTAAACAAAACTAGGAGTATTGTTTCTGTTGCACTTTCATTTTGCATGAATATTACATCTATATTCAAGCACATATAAAAATGTTCTGTGCATTAAGTGGCTGAGACTGTTAGGCATATAGAGGCAGAGGGATCCACCGCCTCAGCTGCTATTCCACAGACATTCTTCTCATTCCTATCAGCATCCCACTGGGCGTTTCTAACCAGCCAGTCAAGTCCATCTTCCACTGCTTTTCTGTGATAAGAACACAGACGGGCCGATACACAGCAGCAGTATTTAGGAGAGAGGTCAGACTGGATACTGTATTTAAGCCCATTTCTTCTCTCCCACATTTTAATTCTCAGCCTTGTATGTATTTTATTTTTTCAAAAAGTGACAGTTTCATAAGTTCAGGAGAAGACTGACGCTTGTTATAGCTCAGTCCGAAATGTGTTGGACGTCAGGTACATTTTTCAGACACTGTAGTCATCTCCTCTCAGGTTTTTCTTACTTTTTAAAAGGACGCTGTTTCTGGGGAAGGTTTAGTCTGTGTCGTAATTATTTTGACATCACACTGTAATATAGCAGCGATGCAGAGGGAGGGCATCTGGTTTTATTCAAACGCTCACCTGCGTCTGCACTGAATAGGACATCAGAACATCCAGCCGTGTTTTCTGTCACCTCTGGTACAGCGAGACTATTGTTTTATTGTTTGTCATGATTGGACAGATGAAAGAGAAGTGTAGGATACTCAGCACTGCCACCACGGCTCAGTTCCCGCCTCCTGGACATCATTACCACTACAAAGCTTTTGCCACTCCAATCATGTGAGGCCAGAGAGAATCAAACGGCATGCAATTCAGAACTCCTGGTTATTGTCTGCTTTGTCTATTAAATGATAAATGCTTTTTACTATGGTACATTTTGTTTTTATTATCCATCTCGCCTCGAGAATAAATAGCGTATGACTGTTTTTTTTTTTTTATTTAAACAGGAAGAATGTCAAAACCACATCAGAAAAACAGCAGCATAGTCATGGAGCTAAAATTATTCTTTGGCCTACACTGTGGTGTTAATCTGTGGCTTCTCGAGCTCCTAAACACATTCATATCACCAAAGAATGTTGTTTTTCTCCGGAAGATACAATGGCACTGTGTTTGTCACGTTATGTTTTGACTCAGCTGTACTGCTGTCATGTGGTCACTTCAATCCCTGGGTTAACAAGCTGACAACTGTAGGTTTCCGTGTCTTCTTTTTTTTTTGCTGTTCATCTAGCCCTGTTATAATATATTTGAACTTTTTTCTATTTCCCCTCTTTTTCCCACTGACTGTATAATTGCTTGTGTCAACACGGGTTCCACAACAAAGATTCATTAAGCAAGTAACACATGTAACGCTGCAGCACTTTGTGAATGAGACGTTCATAAAACCACCAAGAAATTACGAAATCTTAGGTGTGAAAAGTGCTTTGGTTCCATTGGTCTGCACCATGGATCCAAATTTATTGAGACCAAAAGAAGCGGTCTCACTCCAGATCAAACTGATTCGGTTTGTTTACATTGTGAAAACACTTTTATTGGTAGTTTGGACTTTCAGGCCAATTGCAGGAGTTTGAGACAAAGAAGCAAAAAGAAGCAGAAGTGGTTTAAGACAAGAACAGAACGGCACATTAGAACTAAACTTGGTAATTCTGTTAGTAATGATAATAATGACGATATTACAGTGGCAATGGAAATAACTAAATTAACTGGCTAATTTATTTTCTCTATTCAAACGAAAAGACTACTTTTTTATGTACTTAATCCAAACATTTTACGAATACAATAACCGAATTGACATCATGACGACGTAAGACGCACGCCTGTCAACAAACCCACCACTGTCAAGTATAGGTAAACGGTGATTGTAATGGTATGGTAATAATCCTCTTTGCTCACTTACTGGGACCAACACAACAAGAAGTTTCAAACTAAGGACTATATTTTATTTCTGATCACATTGAGCAGAATTGGTTTTAAAAGGCTTTTTCTTCATTTGAATCAAATCAAATACACAAAAAACCTCTATGAATGATTTGCTATTTAGTTTATATACCCATGGGCTCAGCTCCAGCGTGTGTGGTGCCACAGAAACATTAGGACATCGGTCGTGTGACTTCGGAGCCTAAAGCACTTTCTCACTCCTGTGCCCCAGTAACCTGGAGTGATGAACCTGTGCCACAGTTTGTGAAAGGCACGCACTGCTCTTAGCACCGTGGTGGTGTAATTACTCCCTTGTTTGGCTTAGTAAGCCCTTAACTCTTCCTGCTTACTCACTCATGTTGTCAATTCTGTCGGACCGGAAGAAAAAAATTAAGGTCTGAACATATGGTGCAAGGTTTCATATAGGGGTGAGGTACAGGGCACGTAGGTGTCACTAACAGGCACAGTTTTCTTGCAAAATATATGAAGTCATACAGCCCCACGCTAATTGTGCCTAGTGGTGTATTTTCAGCTGTGAATTCAGTGTGGTCGGAATTTTGAAAGAACATTGCATAGCTCTTACCCGCGGACATCAAAAGGAAAACATTTAGGACGTCACCATTAGTCGAGTATGACCCAGCTATGGAGCTTCACTCAAAACAGATTAAACAAGGCCTCTCTTTAACCTCATCTTCAGAAGATGAAGGGGAGAGGATGAACACAGAAAGGGGTTCTGGAGGCATAATAGCCCCCGAGAGTGCTGCCATGTGTGCATGGCCTTGTCTGGCTGTCGTCCCATTGTAGTGACAGCAGTTGCCCTTGGGCTGCCAGGGGCCATAGCTCAGGCCTCCTCAAGAAATAAAAAAAAAAAGAGGTCCAGTAGAGATGAAGGCTCCTGCATGTGAAGGAGTGATGTCAGGCCAATTCAGTGGTCTGGTGGATAAGTGGAAGGACTCTTCCCTCAAGGCTGGAGTCTGTGTTACCCTCAGTGGAGAGAGGAAGGAGGATGACAGCCATTATTGGCACAGGGAGAGTCAGTCACCTTTGATCCCCCAGTGGAAGTATCACTCCCATCTTCACAGCTGTGTTTGCCCCTCGCCCTCCTCATCTTACTCCTCTCTGTCTCTGCTCGAGCACAAAACACTAGCAGTGTGTTCCCTTTCTCCACTGACACCCTCGCTCTATAAATACTCACATGGCATCTTGGTACTTCAGGAGTACATGCTCAAGACGCAGCAGAAGCAGTCCCTATGTATGGCCTTGTTATCTCTGGTTGCATCATATTCATCACCCTCATCTGTGATATTATTTAAATGAGATTCCAATTGTTTTAATACCAGGATTCATCCTTAAACACAAAGCGTACAGTATCTGTTTACGAGTGCTTAGGTATTCATTGTGGTTGTGGGGTTGCTCTTGGATTATTTGAGTGGGGTCCTGGAGGTGGGACTCCGTAGGGCATTGAAACCTGACAGGATTATTAAGAGGAACAACCTGCCTGATCAGAACCTGAACATAGGTTTCTTATGAGACTTTGTGTACTTGCCATGGAGTGAGCATTAAGCCGTGCTTGGACATAAGGCTGATGACAAGGGCAAGTGCACTTTGGACCAAAAGTTAGTAGTTGTACTAAAAGTTAGCGTTGTGTGTAAGAATTGTTATAAAGCCTTTTTGACACATCCATCTATACATACAGTAGTAGTGTAAGGCTGTGTTTGATTGACATTATCTATAACACACACTAACAAACAGAGCCCCATTGGGCCACCATGTTGGAGCAGTGAGATTCCACAAGCAGGGAGTCTAGATGTGATTCAACTTTTCCTGCGGCACAAACATGACTCACTTTCTTACTGAATGGCTAAGCATGCAACTGCCCATAGCTGGAACAACACCACTCTAAATAGTATTATTCTAGTGTTTCTATTCTGCTTCTATTCTAATGTTTACACTGAAACCACAGCCTGTCTGATAGCTGCTGTGAGGTGCACCTGATGAACCTGATGAATATTTCATATACAATCAATTATTTCATATAACGAAGTTAAATATTAGTTAAATATTCCACTATCATCCATATCCACATTTTTTTAATTTAGCTCCACACACAATGTGAAAAAACAGATCACCATCCTGTTTGCATTATCTTCCCCTTGTGTAGCCCTGCCTCTGTATATACAGCTTTTATGGATGTGTTTCTCATTGTGTGTGTGTGTGTGTGTGTGTGTGTGTGTGTGTGTGTGTGTGTGTGTGTGTGTGTGTGTGTGTGTGTGTGTGTGTGTGTGTGTGTGTGTGTGTGTGTGTGTGTGTGTGTGTGTTTCTTTCTTTTTCAGACACACATATCCAGATTACCACCCGGGACTGTTCCTGGACAGTCTTTGGCCATCGAGGGAGGTGTGTGCCGACTGATGAGCGTAGTGGAGTGAGCCACATCCGCCCTCCTGGGCTTCTTCAGCAATACTCCAAAACATACCCTTACACACACACACAACCCTCACCCCCACTGCTTTAGCTGTTTTAACTAGAGCATGACCAATACTGGATGTTAAGACTGATACAGTTTTATTGTTTCTCTTCACCTGCCCAGAAACTACAAATGCTATACACTTTATATATACAGTAGGACGAGTGTGAGGTCCTTGCTGGACAAACGGACGCTTGTCCCAGCAGCGCGAAGAGTGAAAGTGATACAGATGTTATGCAGAGGAGGGTAAAAACTTTATGGTTGTTTTGACCAATCACCGACATGGTCAGAGAGAGAGAGATAGAGACAGACGGACAGACAGAAAGAGCGAGCGAGCAATGCTCCTCTTTTATGTCATTATGAGAAGTGTTCAAAGTTTTCAGATCACTATTTCAAAATTTTCGAAAGCATCTTTTTCCGCATAACGTTTTGTAAAAATACATTTTCCCATTAGCACATATCAGACGCCCTGTCTGCCAGGATACAGTATCTGTGATAGGCCGATATCAGCTGATAAGATCTGTTGACCGACGTATCGGTCGGGCTCTAGTTCTAACAGGTGTCTAGAAAGGACGCAGGGGGGTTAGCTTCTATTTAGTGCACTTACGGGACTTCCCTTTGCCACTGTCTGCCTCCAGCATGTACTCTATGCCAACTTACTCCCAGGCTCTTCAGTGTCACCTGGATTAGACTTGATGCACCATGTCTTTCTTTGTTACTCTTTTCCAACTAAAAGTGACGTCCTTCCTTTTGTATATAAGCTATGAGGATTTAGGAAAACAGGGTGGATTTTTTTCGTTTTATTTTGTATCGCTGAGCAGATGTGACTATTTTCAAAAGCAAGATTGTATTTTGTTCTCAAAATACTTTTCATGGTTAAAAAAAAGATGTCAGATTGCACCTTGTGGAAAGCCTGCTACTCAAAACAATTGTTACAAATGAAGCATTTGTAGCTGCGACAGTTAGTGATGATAACAGCATTTTTACAATGTTAACATGTACAGACCAGCTTCCATGTACTCGTGAAGGCATATTGTTATTAACCCTGCAGCTTTACTCCATACTGTAGCATAATGTGCATTTTAGGTCAAGTATAGCATGTATGGATTCTAAAGTACGCAACTGAGACAGATGAAGAAGCAGGAAGCTATTGGATATATATATATATATATCACACACACGCACATATGTGTGTGGTTGTTTGTGTGTGTGTGTGTGTGTGTGTGTATGTATACAGAATACTGTTTGTGTGTAAATACATATATATATATATATATATATATATATATATATATATATATATATATATATATATATATATACACATCTTTGTGTACACGTGTGTACATACATACATACATGTGTGTATATATATATATATATATATATGTATATGAATATATATGTGTGTGTACAGAATATATACACTATATATATGTAGTATATATATTGTGTGTATACATATATACATGTGTGTGTATATACACAAACTGTGTAAAGTACATTTATATATATATATATACACACACACACACACTGTGTATATATATATATATATATATGTATATATATGTATGTGGGTATATGTATGTATGTAGTGCATATGTATAGTGCTCAGGTAGCAGCATTTGACCCCACCGTCAGACATGACTGTTAGTCATCAGTTATATCAGATAACAGTTTATATTTGTATAGTCACACTGACAGAGACATGTATTTTCTTGCTAAACTAATTTATGCATCAAGCCCATGAAATGGTGCTGTTGAGAATTGTACTTGAAAGGAGAAATGGCCTAAATTGACTTCTTCTGTCTGGATAATCAGTTTCACTGGTTTGCCGTTTCACCCATAAACAAAAAATACAGTCTCACCAAATATTCTTTACTTGAAAATGCAACTAATATAAAATAGTATAAGCTATGGAAATGGTAAGATGTGCACCGCTGTCTACAGTGCTCAAAAAGTAAATAAAATCTATGTTACTACATTTCTGGGTCTGTCTTTAGTCTCTTAAAGTCCATAACATGAGACATATTCCTCCAGCTGACACACGAGTGGTGAGTGTAAACCTGAACAGACGGCATAAAAATCATAATCTGAACTGTGTACTGCCAAAGATGTGTAGTCTGGGAATAAATGATGCACTGGACAGTCACTGAAGTGGAGAAAGAATTCTGATGAAGGATTTGTGAACATTCAGCTCGAGAGGAGAAATGTTGGACTGTGTTTCTTTAGGTACTTTGGAGACTATTAATAATGTGTGCTCTCTCTCTCTCTCTCTCTCTCTCTCTCTCTCTCTCTCTCTCTCTCTCTCTCTCTCTCTCTCTCTCTCTCTCTCACACACACACACACACACAAGGTTTTTTTCTGAGCTACTGTTTTTTGACATCAGATTTTCTTCTCCTCTAAAATGTGTGTCTTGCATAACCACCGTTTTTTCAATTCCTGTCCAGAATTCTCTGTTCTTGTGAGTTGTGTTGATCTGACTCCTCGTAAATACACTTTTACAGGTTTCCAGATTAGAGAGAGGGCAGTTATTAATATCAAGCTCTGCAGTAAGAGTTAGTCCAGCTGCCGGCTCTGGATCGTGACCACTGCAGGGTCTTGAGAGGAATGTGCAATAGAGATGTTGAGGAAGATAAATATATTCACTGTTTGAAGAGAGGGATGCCTCCCTGTCAGTGCATCACGTCTGCGTGCGGGATAGTATTGATGATATCCAGCTGGTTTAGCTCTCAGGTGTAAGATGTCACGGTCTTTTGACATCCCTGACGTGCAAAATGTATTTGACAGGTCAGAAGACGTGGCCGAGCGTTGCTAGGGGAGGTGCTGGCCATGTTTGTTTTTTAGCTCCACAGCCCGCCTGACCCCCGGTTTGATCTTGAGGGTCCATCTGAAGGGAGATGTATTTTACCTCCCCCCCCCTCACCCACACTCACACCATCCTCCATTAGTTTGATTATGTGTTATTACAGAGCACTCTCCTCTTTCCTCCTCCCTCTACTCTGGAGCTAATCTGTGTTGCTGGGAGACCCTGGGCCCTATTCAGCTGCAGAACCGTCCCCTTTAAACATCGCCGCTCTCTGTCCTGGATCCCCCTGAGCTTTGAAAAAGAATCTCGGGTCTTTAAAAAGTGGATGGGGTCCTGAGCCATTCAAGGTGTATCCAATGCCTCGCGCTCAGCAAGGCTCTTAAATGCAAAACAGACGGTGGAGCAAATAAAGATCAAAGCAGCAGCCTTGCCTGTCTGGCCTGCTGTCCTCACATGCCAAGCGCTGCTGTCACAGTGAATCACGGCCATGCAGCTTCCGTGCTCACGCTGACACCCCCCCCCCCCCCCCCCCCCCCCCCCATTTCCCCAAGCCACCAACCCCCTCCACACTGTTACAGCCCGCTCTGTGCTAGTGTCTAACAACAAATAGACACAAACACACAAGACAGGGTGTGTATATATATATATTTGTTGAGCTTTTCCGTGTGTGTAACGTAGTGGATCATTCTCTGGTCTTGAACGATGCAGAATTTCACCTTTGCATTTGCTTCATTGCCTCTGTTAGTTAGCAGCATTACAGAAGAACGACTGAAAGGATTTCCACAAAACTTGGTGGAAGGATGTGGTCATGGGTCACAGAAGAACCCATTCGATTTTGGTGTGGATCTGGATCAGGGGTCAGATCCAGGAGGGGGTTTTTTTTCACTTCCCTTGTTTAGGGGACCTATATCTATGAGTGTGTGCAATCTGGTGCAGATCCAACTCAAAATCTGGATCTAGTAAATGTAATTGTGGTTTCATAAGGGGACTGTTGGTGCCTTGGTGGAGGTTTGTGCTCTACCGAGGGACATTCTAGTATCTCATCATGAAATCAATGTATTTCAATGGGGAATCAAAATGTATAGTACTTTACCATGTAATGATCTGTTTAAATAAGGTTTGCCTCTTTTAAAAGTCCATTTTCTTTTGGGTGAAACTGATTTCCTCTCACTTCTATTGGCAAATGATGCAAGCAGAGCATATAAAACGCGGTGGTACATCCGTCAACATATGTTCAGCGCAGTTAAAAGCATGACTAAATATATTATAATTATTTTATGAGGAGGCGAAGCAGATTTTTTACCCTCTGTTGTCTTCATTTATCCGACAGTTTTGTGTGTATGAATTTACGAGCGGCTGCATTGTTTTTGTTTTATTATCCATGATCCATTATCCATTTATTATCCAACCACGCAGCACTCGATGGCCATCTAACAAACTGAAGTTCATCGCATGGTAAATCTGAATGTCCAAGTGAATCAGAGCGTTTAGTCATGTGCTTTGTCCCTGCAGCATCTCAGCAATGTCCTGGCAGCCGGGGTTAAGTAAGGCACTCGGCCCCTCTCAGATGCTCCACAGCTACTTGACCTGTTTGTTCAGCTGCACACCCAGGCACATGTTTACCCCCGCTACCCTCTCCTCCTCCCCTCACTCGCTGTGCCAAAGATGCAAGCCCGCGGCAGAAGTAGTGCCAGCGGGCCCCGCCCCTGTTTTGCTGGTAGGACCTTGGGGGGGGTGGTGACGGTTGAGAGGGAGGGACAGTGCGGCTAGATAAGAAGCCTCCTGGTCCAGGTCAGCTATTCCAGATTAGAAGACGTAAGAAAAACCTTTTAATTAGCTTTGCCGTGCAGTTAGGGCCCTGTGGTCTTGCGGCCTAGACACTTCCTGCATTGTGCTCCACCACCCAAAAAGGAGGAGAGAGAGGGAGTGAGCGAGTGACAGAAAGCGAGGGTGTGAGGCTAAAAATGGTTCTGCCACATCTGTGACCGCGTACGCCACAAAACAAAAGAGATGCCTCATTGCCACCAAGCAACCCCGGTTGTTTACTTACTAGAACACCAAGCTCCAGCATGGACGACAAACCACCTGGACTTTCTTAAGAGTGAAATAAGCCGGAGGACAACTGAGCTTTCTCTTCATTTGCTACATTCACCAATCCAAGTTTCCACTGCGTTCTTCCTCTTCTGAGCTCCTCTTGTTTTCATATTCCCACAGTTAGCTCTTGTGTGTAGATTTGAGAAGTCCCAGAGCCAGCCCTGTCAAACTCGGTCTAAAACAGTGTAAGGACATTGGACACAATTTCCTTCTCATAACAAAAATAGAGGCAAAATACCAACAATCATATCTTGGTGATGCTTAATGAGCCCTTTCGGATCCTTGACAATATACCACTAATATGGTGCTTTGCATCCTTTGAAACATACCAGAGTGGAGCCCTGGAAATAGTAACACAAAAGTGAGGCCTCATAGGCATCCAGCCGCCAACCCAAACTGGTTTTTGCTCTGTACTCCCTGTACTCGCTGGTCTGCCCTCTCGTGCGTTTTCACACCAATTATGCACAGAACTCAAAATCCCGTGCCCTTATTCCTACCTGCGCCCCGGCCCAGGAATCGCATTTCAAGTCGTGCCAGAGTTTGCGAGGGAGGGGGAGAAGAAATGAGAGATGAAAAGTGAGGAGGGTATACGAGTAATTGCTTGCTCCCGAGACACGTGGAGCCTGTCTGGGGAAGAGATACTGGGCTCGGAGGGAGCGAGCGACCGCGGGGGTGGGGGGGTGGACGTATGTCATCAATTTGAGCTCGGCCTTAATGTTTCAAAATAAAGACGGACACCTTGCTTTGATCTTCGTGGCCTGCTGAGCAGACGGTCCGCTTAGATAACGATCCGTGCCAGTTACTGTAATCTTAGCCTGGAACCATGCTTTTATTGAAGAGACGGACACAAGACTTGAAAACGGAGCTTTACTCACGTTCTGAGGGAGACGCACGTCTACATTCTACAAAGGGCACCTGAGTGATTTACAGTGAGCATTTGAGGGCGGTTTCTTGATTAAAGGGCGCTTTTTGGGGACAAATGGGCCGAATGACGCGGGCGGAGGAATTTTGTATGACTAGTGAAGCAACCAGGCAGTTGCATGTAAGCACCTCGGGGATGTGGGACATGCTGGGGCCTGCTTCATTGTAAAGACAATCCCTGCACCCGGGCAGCTGTGGCGTATACAAGACTGCAGGAATGAGGGCATCATGAATGACTTTCTCTGTGTGACAATGACTGCCAGCACTCGGCGGAGAGGGAATGGTCAGAGGTCCCCCGCTATGGGCAGGCAGCATTGAAGCAGTGTGTGTGTGTGTGTGTGTGTGGGTGTGCGTACACTGAGAAATTACTCAGGAATGTGAGGATACATGCCAAAGACAAATAATTTGAGTCGCATTCAAGGGAATCTTACCCTCCATGCCTCTGAAGAAATATCACAATCCCATCAAAAGGCCTGAAAGCCCCACTGGATGGAACTAATGGAAGTCTTGTGCGCTGGCTTAAGCCTGTTAGAGGAGTTTAATTGATGAAATGAGATGGTGTGTTTTTTCCCCCTGCAGATGAATTTCCTCTGGCAGCAGGAGGGGGAATCAGATAGCAGCTGATACAACTTCTGCTTGAACTATCAATGTTTACCTTGAAGATCACACATACACAGATTTTCTTCTCGCAAAAATATTCATAGGCATTTAAAAAAATCTTTATTCATAGATTTATATTTTGAAAAAATCTTTCCATACAGTTGAATTCACACATTCTTTACGGTCAATCACGGTTTAACCCTAACTTGAGACGGGGATATGCACATCGATGGCAACGTTTGGGCTAGCGAGAGATCTCAAGTTGGCGTTTAGCCACACGGTGTGTGAATCCGAAACCACAGTCGTAGACGCAGCTACAGCTTAATAAATACTTTACAAAAATAATGCAGGCTTTTTACAATGATCTGCCTCTGATCTGCCATGGTTGTTAAAAAAATGTGCATGCTAAATAAACATACTCACAAGTTTACATGAGAACCTGGATATTGCTATTGACAAAAACAGGAGGAAAAGGGGGATAAGTTTCATACCCTGTTCTCTGTTCCCACCCCCCCCCCCCCCCCCCCCCCCCTCCCAACCCAACACACTCCTGACACACTCTAATTTTTCTATAATCACAAGCCTCTCAGATTCATCGAAACACGGACACAATCTAAACGGACATTCCTAGAATAATACGCTTCCCTTTTTTAAGAATACAAAAATCGCTTCTCCCTTTTATTGACCAAATCTGACTGAGTTATAATTGGCAACACAATTACTTGCAAAATTTCAGAGACATACTATCTTAAAAAAAAGGTTAAAAACAAAGCAACATTTTGTGCCTGTTTTGGTTAAGTCAAGAAAAGTTCCTTGTGACAAAGTAAAGGTTTCTGACTCTGTTGTGTTTTTATTCCTCTCGGTTCATCAGGGCAGTGACGCCATGTTCCTCAGAGCCTAAAAGTTCATTTGTTATTTGACCTAAGACAAAATAAAGAAAAGGCTTCAGCCCCATTTTAGCTGAACATTTGAGCAGTGTTTTTTTTTTTTTTCTTTCACTCTTCATTGGGTTAGAATTCCCTTGCTTCTTCAAACTGTTTGGAGTAGTCCTCATCCTGAGGGTTGTCGGGACATTTCTGCCCGTTGTTTGGCGGCCTGGCCTGGTTGTAGCGGCTCCAGTCCCCTTTGCAAATGATCCAGGGCAGGATGTCCACCTTATAGTGCAGGTCAGCTGAGAACTCTGTGCTGATGAGGTTGGGCGCGCCGGCCCCTTTCCCGCGGGTGATGAGCTTCATGTTGTCGTCGTAGCAGCAGTGCTGCGCCGCCAGCGTGGTGGACTCCAGCGTCAGCATGGAGCGGATGCAGTAACGCGCAGTGGGTTTGTAGATCTCCAGCTTCTCTTTCGGCCCGCTGGCGTCTTTCCAACGGAAATCTTTGCGGGTGGGGGCATCGTGTACTTCCGCTACGCTGTAAGCCACCTCAGTTGGGTAAGAGCAAGGGCAGCTGGGAAGGTCGTTTGCCACCTTGGTCATGTACTTCTTCAGGAATTCGCTCTTGCAGTTCATCCATCGCTCACAGCTGTCGGTGTCTGGAAGGAACAAAGACACTATTTAATGCTACAGCTCCTGACCAGCGTAATGTTTGAAAAGAAGACGCATTTTCACTGGGTTGATCGAGAGCAGACAGATAAAGACAGAGTGGACAGCGGCACACTGTGCTCCTCCTAACCCTGTTGCTCATTTTCATCTCTGCACAGTAATGAACCACAGCCCGGGCAGCATGAGGAATGCTAAGTGTGTGCGGGAAACTCTGCTGCCAGATGGATAAACTACCTTTGATAGTGTAAGAACATCTGAATGAAGGATCGTCTGCAAGAAGACAAGAGTAGGCAGATTCTTACCGACACCAAAGAGTTCTGTGGCATTGAACTCATCTGTTCCGGCTAACAGGCTGACTTCAGTCGCTGCTGTCCTGAAGGCATCCTCGATACCTTTAAAGTGATGAATTAACAGTGAAAGGTGAAAAGATGAAAACTACACATATGGCTATTTTTTACTGGTGAGGAATGTTTTGCTCTGTGATCCCATATCAAGACTTTACCTGGACAGTTGGGCATGTCGCAAGT
This sequence comes from Hippoglossus hippoglossus, assembly GCF_009819705.1. NCBI lineage: Eukaryota > Metazoa > Chordata > Actinopteri > Pleuronectiformes > Pleuronectidae > Hippoglossus > Hippoglossus hippoglossus. Next base: position 16,225,947 of record NC_047165.1, read on the forward strand.
CCTGGATTCGGTGGCCGTGCAGGCGTAACCGCAGGACCTGGTCCTCTTCTGGTTGCCGTTTCCGCAGGTCACACTGCACGCCGACCAGTTACTCCAGTCACCCTCTCCTTCCATATAGTCTAGATCAGAGAGAAAGGGTGAGCGAGGGATCCACAGCTCGGATGCAGGCCACATGCTCAACTTACTGAGGCCTATTAGCATGCCTCACTAATAATAAGTGGGGGGAGTACATGAAAGGGGAAGTAGGAGGGCTCAAAGTTCTCTTTGACTTTGCCCCTCAAAGCAGATACCACGCAAGCCTGCATACACACACACACATACCCGCACACATGCACACATATAGACACTCTGTTCTACATGCTGACACATAGTTGTTGAGCCAAAGAGTCCAAGGCTAAGAGCACAGTACGTGTGTTCTGTAAGTGAAGTAACAGGAAAGCGTTTTGCAGAATTCCAACAAAGCTACTGCGGATCCAGCAGGAGGCAATTTGCAAATAGAAAAACTTTCAGCGCCGCTCGAGCATCCCACCGCCATCCCGTTCTGACCGTGATTCATTGGTTTGAAAATGGGAAGTGAAATGGCGAGAAATCCTCCTTAACTCCAATTATCTGTGAGCAGACCACTGTAATTGGGTATACATGGAAACACTAGGCTCTCTGACCACCTCGCCCAACCGCCACCGTCACCCGTCGCCACCACACGCAGACACACGCGCATCTTGAAAGCAGCGCTCCATCAATGAGGAGAATATATGTGGGCAGGTTGGGTTGGAAGTACCCCCCCCCCCCCCCTACTCCCCTCCTGCCATCTGCCCCTCATTATAAACATTTTATATGAATACAAGCCAGATAGTTGTGTAGCACTGCCCCTGTCCCCCTTTCATGGCTTATTACAGCCAAAGAGCTGGTGGCTCCTCAAGAAGACTTTGTAATAACCTTCCCTCAGCCCACAACTGAATGCATCATGGGGGGGGGCCTGTGATGGATGACCCTTACTGCCTGTCCACAATTATGACTATTCGGTTTAAAACCAGGACAGTAATGATGATAAAATATTTCCTCTTCCATTAGTGTGGTATGAAATAAAGGATGAATGAGCGCTGACCGCAGTGATAAGACAGGAACATGAAACATGGGCAAAAAAAAAAAAAAGATTATAAAATCGCCTTCCTAACCGCGAGAGTTCAAGTGCAAGTGGATAAAATGATATTTTCCACAGCGCACGCATTCCTGTTCGACCATGCTGGTTTGGGCATGCTACAACACGGGCCGGACGCACACTGTATGACAGCGGGTGTAAATTCTTCCGCAGAAGATTTATCTGTGGGCTTACGTTTTGGAGAGTGTTGTGAGAACAGTGTGGCAGCCTAACAGTACTTCTGGCCCCACTCCTGCCGCTGAACTTTGATGTCGCAATGCGTTTAAACTGTGTCACGTAGCTCGCTCCACACCACAGAGGAATCTGTCTCATAAAAGAGTGTTAAAGGCTTCAATCAGGGGCTCCCAAAGGCTCGCCTGGGATGAGTGCACTTATTATGGTGACAGCTTAAATCAGCAAATCTGCAAATTACAGATTCCACATCGGACTATGACCATCTGTGGAAACGACCAGGGCTCAAATAAGGGCGTGTGGGTCCTGTTAAATATTCCGCGATACGCATTGTGCACTCATTTCCTTGCAAATGCGGGAACACACCCTCCTGCCACTCTCACCATATTCAGCTTGAGCTTTGCTTCCTCCCCCGGTGCCTCCTCTCCTGTCCCAGTCTGCCGGCGGCCTGAGGAAGTTACTGTCCTCGCTGTTGCTCCCGTAGGAGCGCTCGTGCTCCTCGGCCTGATGTGTGGTGGTAGTGGAAGACGAAGTACGAGGCCACCAGTTTCTCCAGTTAGGAGAAGCCCAGTTGGGTTTGCTTTCCTTGCGGAGGCCTTTCTCTGGCTCATGGCCCTCCAGTCCATCCACCACTTCAATGGTCACCTGTATTAAAGATCAGAAGTCGTTTTTAAATTCATCAAAGAAGATACTTAAATATAATTTTAGGGCAGAATTGGTCAATTGGTTTCTGTGAGGTGACACTTTTTGATACCCCCACACACAATATTAACCCCCTTCCCCCTTTCGGCCCTAACACATGTGCCTCCCAGATGAGGGGGGGACCACCACCCCTGCCCCACAGCCACCCTCCCACCTCTCGGCCCCTCTCCACCTAAACACAAAGTTCAAAGGGCTACTCGGCCTCCTCCAGACCATGAAAGCCAGATGAATCCTGGGATCAAAGACAACCCCCCCCCCCCCCCCCTTCTTGCACAGCCTCACGCCCTTGCTCAATTGGTTGCTCCGCTCTCTTCCCACATCTTGAGATGTTAATACACTTTGTTCGTGCTGGGATTTAGCAGTGATGCTCTCATAGATGGAAAGACCCCCTCGCTGGATTAGACAGGAGAATGATTCAAACATGGCATCGGCTCCCTCGACCATCTGCACCACCAAGGGACTTATGAGCAAGGGCTTGCCACACATTTACATAAGCTGTCGTCAGACTGCCTGCACATACCAGTAGTGAGGCATTGGTGGTTAGCATCTGCCTTTTAGCTGTCATTATGATGGACGCGAGACCTCAGTATGTATCTTCTAGGCTTCACTGTGAGCCAGGAGGTGTGAAAGAAGACAGGGGGAGAAGGAAGGAGGAAGGGGTGGGAGAAAAAGGGGGTAGTGATGTGCACCAAACTATTCTCTCTCTTCCTGTTTGCTCTTCCTGTCCTGTGTGCTTGAGTAGCCATGTCTTACAAGTGAGTGAAAAGCATCAAAGCCGACTGGCAGGTGCACAGACACACATGATCACCTGTATGTTGGGATTCTGTCCATTGATGTCGGCTTTGGAGAGGTCGGGGAAATTATGCAGATCTAGGATGAAAGTGCCAGCGCCGTCCCTGTGTACGTTGCTGCCTTGTGCCCAGGGCAGCGCCAACCGGTGTTCTGGACCGGACCTCCGGTCTTCAGGAGCCAGATGGGCCGAGGAGCTGCTTTTTACGTTGATGTTGTTCTGCAGAGGAGAGGAAGGAAAAATATTATTCATTCATCATTGGTTTGTGCATTCACGATAAAGGATTATTAGAATGCCTATGAAACTAAAATGGCACTCAGTAAAGATCATAACTCCACCAGTCCCCCAGCAGCACCAAATTGCACACACGACTGTTTTTCTTCATCAACATCCACGAATTATTCCCTGGGAAATTGAAAACGTCAAAAAATGCCCTATCTCACTATTTAAAAAGTGGAAAAAATTCCTGGATCCGCCCCCTGATCCGGATCTACCCCGAAAATTGAATGGGTTCTATTCTGAACTCCACCGCATCCTTCCACCAAGCAACATTAGACTGATCTCTTATGTTGTTTCTTTCCTGTCAGGCAGACAAGTTCTGGGGCCCAGAAAGACGGAGCCACTGAAACAGCGGGACAGACATGGCCCTGACTTCTGTCTGCGTTTTCCAAAATACAATGCATCTCGAGGCTGCATTCAGAGCGAGCACCACAGTGTATTTATATTTTTTCCGTTTTTAACTGCTGCTTCTTTACCATAGCAATATGATGTGGGCATATATAGCATGTTCTGGTGCTGGCTGGCAGGGAGAGAAAAAAAAGAAGCTCCGCAAGACTGATGGTTTTCTTTCGCGGAGAAACCAAAGCAAACATTGCAAAATAATCACATCTGCCTTCTTATAGACAGAAAAACATTGGGTCTTCTGAAAGGGGAGGAGGGGGGTCGTTCATTTGTCCCAAAGGGACAGTTAAGCCATATGTCCCCTGTCAGGTATGCACAGAAGGAACAATTACTCCTCAATTGGACACGTAGACATAAGTAGTCAGCAATCATCCGTTCAGGGGTGGCAGAAAATAAGATCAAACAGAACCATCAATCATGTTCCTTGTTTTCTTTTTTCATGTCCCCTTTTTTCTCCCTCCATAGTGTTTTTGTGGCCGGGCTGAGGCCTGAGAATATGGCAGCAGTGCTGTACAGTTGCGGTGGCCAGTCACAGGCAGAGTGTCAGCTCAGCCACATTGTGGTGGGCATAAAAGCCCCCAGCGGAGCTGTTTGTGTCCAGCCAAGGTGCACTCTGGGACAATATAGGCGCTGTAAATGGGGCAGCGCAGCACGGGAGGAAGGATTATAAATGTACAATGTAACTTGAATTCAGCCACAGAGTTGGGGAGGGGGGCCGCGGCCGGCTGCACAGAAAGACCTCCCTGTCCATTTGGATTTCACTTTTTACTACCCCAGAGACCAGATGGAGTCAATGTGATAACATGATGCATTTCAAAGAATTTAAAAAACAAACCGCAATAATTATAATGATTACACAATTGCCCATAATTTTGAGGAAGAAGAGCAGACGGTTCTGAAATTTTTCTGTAGCCACCAAATAAAAAGGGGAGGAGGTCACTGTAGATAAGATAATGTTTTTAGTTATGATAATTTATGTTTAAAAAATCCTCAAACTTGAGGGAAAAAACTGATTCCAATTAAAACCGCAAATGTCTTTTCCGCAACCGCATGATAATGGCTGAGAGGTCAGGACACAGGAAAGATCGCTTTCAGCCGCACTGACTGTGCATCAGCTATCATCCGTCTATCTGAACATCGCGCGACCCCGATAGTTCTATGGCAAGTACTTTGGCTTTGAGATGACCATGTGATAACCCCCGCCTTTCAAGTTCCCTGCCCTCAGAAGTCACTCGGTGGCTGTAACTGAGCTCCAGCGACGGAGCAGCCTCGACACAGCACTTGCAGCTTCAGTGACAATGCAAATATATTCGTACAAAAACATACACTTGTAAATGGAGTAAACAGATGTGGTTGATCTCCTCCTCTGGGTGGATTAGATCTTCTTTTCCTGGATTATATTTAATTAGAGCCCACACAAGTTGCCTACTTCATGATATTGATACTGCAAATAGGGATTTCAATCCACTGTAAGTACGACACACTGAACACAGAGCGTTTCTCTTGTTTGGCCTTTACAAGAGTGGCATTTGTTTTCATCCACAACAGCTGACATTTAAGGAAATTCATCCAACGATGCTCTGGCTACTGATTAAAACGAAAACAAAAAATCCCTGTTATTGAGCAACGATTTACTACTTTCTCCATGAGTTGGTCTATTAAAAGCAAAGCAGATGCCGCCACAATCGGTTCAGAATGTGCGCTGCGTTGTCAGGAAAACCCAGTCACAGTATTTTCCAGATTAATCCCCCATTATCCCGACTAATCCCATCTGAATCTTATGTTGAGTCATATTATGCTGTATTACACATGGCGGGCCGATAATCTAATCCTGACACAAATTTGGTTTATTCAAAGTCAAACTTCAAAGTGTTCTGATTAATCCCGGAGCGTCGCTTTGTGATGATATTTCAATCAGAGGGGAAAGCTGAAGTCCGCTGGTAAACACGGGGGATTCGTCAGTTTGTGAGCACAAATCTGATTTGTTTGTAGGTCATAGATTATTAGGCAGATAGCGGGAGGAAGAGTTCAGTTTTAAACAAATATATTGAATATGGCAGAGTGGTAATAATTTGATATGAAACTGCTTCGGGGTTAAAACTAAGAAATTAGAAAAACAACATCAAATTTAACTTGTATTTGCAGTTAAAAACTGTTAAAATCACATCCCAACACAAACTCAGATGTTGAGGTATATATTCGGTTGTGTTGTCTGATAGACAGTTCTCTGCAAATAAATAATGTCTCATCACAAAAAGATTTGAAAAAAACTGAAAATGCAATCGCCAGTTGTCACTTTGTAACGGGCCGTATTCCACATTTACTTGTCCGAAACCCAAATGTGACATCTGCCAATAACAGGCACATTTGTTGAGTTAGAAGCTTTTATTTAATTAGAGATTATTTTTCTAGTCTATATTAGATCATTATTTGCAAAGAACTTTAGACTGAACTTAATCTTTATATTGCCTCAATATTTTATGTCAAATACATTTCCGCCACTCGAATGAAATTGCCACAGGAATTGTCTAATTGTTCACATGCTATTCTCACACTTTCTTTAACATGTGATCATTTTCTCACTGGAAGTAAATATAACACAATTTTGCCAAAATATAGAACAATATCTGCCTAAAATAAAAAGCGTAAGTTGAGCTGAATTGCAAATAGTAAAATTGTGAGATTGTGTGGTCTATAAACCATCAGCTGGACAGAACCAGGGAAAGTAAAACAGATTTTTCTTCCCTTGAGCGCTGAGATTTCTCATAATCTATATTTCTATTTCTATATTTTTGGGACAAACTGTGGTGTTTCATACGTCCATTACTGACTCTTTGTTTTTGTCTCAAGCGGTACACAAGTGGAGCGGATGAGGACATCGAGTTGAGTTGGACATAATGGAAAGAATGCACAGGCGATGCAGGAATTACTCATCAGAAAGGAATGGCGGTGGTGTAAAGTCGGTTCCGGATAATGTCGACATAAACATCACTTTCTGTCCCTTCTGAGAAAACAGTACTCCGGATTGTAACTCATTTAAATGTTAAAACAATCAGCAGTGCTCCTCTTTGATGGCGGCCGCTCCACAGTCCCCATCACTCATCTGAGATCTTCCTCAGCGACGAGCACGCTTTAATTTGGAGATCAAAAGTGACACACCATCCCTCAGTTCATCTGGGGGCCTCCCAGGATGTCCCCCCCCCACTCTCTCAAAAAGCCATGAATGAACACTTGCATACACAAGCCACCCCCCCCCCCCCCCCCCCCCCCCCCCCTCCTCACAGTATCTCCTCTTCTTTTCCCGCTCCCCCCCCCCCCCTTTTTCACTTTGTGAGGGCTGCTTAAAGGGGCATGACTCCCTTTTCAATTGGGAGCAACTCAGGGGTCCTTCCCCCCGGGGACGCTGGCAGGAAATGAAGGCAGTGCACATTGTGCCAGATGCTTTTCAGCGCTGCACTTCTGTAGGTGGAGGAGAAAACTATCCTTCCCCTGTCACACGCCTCACACTGGCTGTGTGTATGTGTTCATTTGCACCATCAAACAAAGACGTAGCATGGTGGGGAACTGTTAAGAGAAATGTTGAAAAGCAGGATTAATTATTCACCACATTATTAATCCAATCTGTTTTGAGTAGTTCTGGTCTGACATCACACCGACTGCAGACTGAGGAGGAACCTCAGGTCCCGTGCCGCAGATCAGAGAGTCTCCTCCTCTGCCGCACACTGCAGGTGCACGGAGCCGCATCCTGTCCTGTGTGTTTCTGTGAATGGCATTTCGAATATGACACCTTGGGATGACAATACACCCCCTGGGCCGTGACAAGCCATGACTGAAAGATGACATCACCGTGCTCAATGGCGGACCAGCGAAGCATGTCTGCTCATAGTCAGAGCATTCATGAGCAAGAAAACATTCAGCGCCTGCCTCGACATGGGGCATGGGTGGTGGGCAGCGTCGGGGCCCTTTCATCACAAGCCAGGATCTCTATGTAATTGTGAACTTATGACAAAAGTGAGGTTGGAATGGGTGGAATGTGTTCGGTATTGCGTTGGACTGTAAATGTTCCTCGGGAGAAGCTGCCTCCCGCTTCTCATGCTGCCAGTCCCGTCCAGCGTTTGGCTGCGGGACAGACATTTGATGAATTCCTGGAATATTTCCTCAGCTCTGCATAGTCCTGATATCCAACCGGACACAGGCTTTGCTGCAGGTCAGTGGACAGCGAGGGCCGCCACAGTGGAGTTAAGAGAAATTACCCGTCGTCATCCTCCGTTGAGGTAAACATTCTTTCCATTCAACTCCCCCCCCCCCCCCCCACACCAAGCCCCAATAAAGCATTTATGAAGGGACACCATTCCAGTTGATATAAATACCCATTTATCACAGAGGGAAATGAAGACAGTGTTTCAGTAGCAGGCTAAATATACATCAAAAAGCAGCTGAAGGATATGCTTAACACTCTCTAAAGAGGCCTGTTGATCCTGCACCCGTCTTAGCCCCCAGGTCAGGATCGGGGGCTCTGCTGGAGTCTGGGTGCGTTATGCTGATGTTCAAATGGGCAGTTAAACTGTTAAACCTGTCTTAAGTGGTGTCACGTTGACAAATGGCTCCCTTGTTAATTTCCTTTGGGGGACACATTCTAAACCGGACCTCCAGACAACACAGATGAGAAATGATATCCGAAACGTTTTTTTTTATTGATATGATTCTATTTATTGTCTACAGGGAATGTGTGTTAGTGGTCAGGGGGGGGGGGGGTGCACACAGGCAGGGGTTCAGCTCTTCAAATGAGCACTTGGATGACAGTGATGAGCCAATGATGACAGAGAAGTGCCTGCAGCTATAAGCATTTAACCCCCCCAACAATAGGGAGGTGTGTCTGGTATAAGGGGGCTGATCTCTGACCCTGCCGCATCTTCCAACCCTCTGCCGGCTCCCTGCCATTCCCCGGGGGACACCCCAGGGAGACCACATCCGTGTATGTCAACAATCCCCACAGGCTCCCAGGAATGGAGGACTTAAGTTACCTGGGCCAATGGCTCATGTGAGCACTTTTATCAAGCCCATCTGTGACCGAATGAGACCCCTCAGATATCACAGACACCGCAACAAATCCCCCCCCCCCCCCTGAAGAAGTAATAAAGGAGATCCCATCGGTGCGGGTGTGTTTCCCTGACTCACCTCTGTAAGTGCTGTGTCCTGATCCAGGCTCAGGGTGACATTTCCCTGCGGCAGCGGACTGCTCCGCAGCACCGTGATGTGCAAGGTGAGGAGAAGGAGTCCCAGGAGCAGCAGCAGTTCCGCCGCCAGACGCACCATCCTCTTGACGCGGCCGCTCTTGGGAGCGTGCGCTGTGGCCGGAGCTCCGACTCCGCCTCCTCCCGGTGCAGAGACTCCGATCTCCGGATCCGCCGGGGACGAGGAGCCGCAGCACCACTTCGGAGCCACTTCGGGAATCAGAATTGCAAAAAATAAAAATAAAAAAAAAAAAAAAGGAGAAGAAGGGAAATGGGTCGGAGCGGGGGGGGAAGTCAGATAATGTGAGCGAAGATTGATGGATTAAATGGGATCCAGTGGATTTTCTTTCTGGAACTGTGTCATAAGTGTGGATTTGTCCTCTTCTAATGGTTATTCATATGATGTGACTTCATGCGATGGATGGTGCGGAACCTTTACGCACAGCATGGACACGTTCCGCTCTTGTTGCGCCCCCCCCCCAAAAAAACCTCTCCAAGCTCAGGAAAGTTGCAGCCCGGTCGCCCCGCGGTGTCCCCGCCACATTCTCAGCAGCCCTACACCTCCACGCTCTTCCTCGCGTCCACTTCAGGCGCTTTACGCACGTCTTGTTTGGCTGTCCACATTCTGCACCATCCAACCAGAGCGCTTTTTCGACTGAGATTCAACTTGAGAAGGGGGGGGGGGGAAAAGTGCAGGTAACAGGAAAAAAAAAAAAGCAACACGAATCTCACTTCACGGTGGAGTTGTGATTCAAAAACGGTATTCATCCATTCTGCTGCTGGCTGAGAGCGCACCGAAATCAACAAGTCCTGCAGGAGGAAACCAGTCAAACCACACCAACCCGCGGCTCATGAGACACACACGCTGCTCTTGTTGTGCGCTCTTGAGGTGGTTTTATACCACACGCCCCCCGTGCCAGCGCCCTCCCCCTGGTTAACCCCCCCTCCTCCAGTCCTCCCTAAACTGCTGGAGTCCGCCTCACTGCTCTTGAAGTGGTGAGGAACACTCCGAATGTTGATAATGCTCCACTTCCACATTCAAGTCATTTTAAAGTCAAATGATCCAAAATGACATGATCTTTTTATTAAATATCTTAGGGAGACATTATTTCCCTATTTTAAACCCGCGTTAGATCACTCGTGGTAAACCACTCATCCTTACACATGTTATTATTTAAAAAAAAATAAAAGAAAGCAACTAGGCACAATAAGGACCCCAAGGACTCAACGAACCTTGGTGGTCCCCTCCGGCGCACTGTGCGCACAGGCCGCCGCGCAGAGGAAGACACCCGGAGGCGCGTTCCAGGAGGTCCGCCTCTCCTGTTGACATGTGTACAGCAGCAGCAGCAGCAGCCTCGTCTCATGCCCGCGACCACAACACTCGGGAGTGCGGAAGGTGCTGTGACACTCCACTAAAGCAAGACAAATGGTGCCTAATGTGATTAAGCCCTCGTGAGACTTTTGTTTTTTATGGTTGCCCCGGCTCTTCAAAGGGCAGATCGCTGCAGTGTCAAATTATGCACCAAGCAGGGATGCTGCCGCTGGGGGAGACTGAACCAAGAGGAGAACACCCAGCCCTCTTAATATCATCTGTCACCTTTGAAGTCAGTGCGTTCCGTTTGTGGAACAATAATGTTCAGAGACACTGACACGCAATATCTGATTCTGCAGCGTCCCAACGGTTTGCTCTTGAAGGATTAGTGGAGGGGATGTTTCAAACACACTGATCATTTGGTTTTTGCGCATGTCACAGCCAAATGACGCATGACGCACAGCTCTGGGGCAGCAGCAGAGCCAGAGCATCGTCCAAATTACACGTCTGTCGCCTATTTACATCAAAAAATAAACTTAAAAGTGAATGTGAGATATTTCTGCATTTGGTGCCGTTTTTGCTGCGTCACTTAGCATCAATATCAACTGAGCGTGTTGAACATGTAGAATACAAGCCAAAGAAAACCCCGCTAAGAGTCAGCACAGCTCCAGGTGTCGTACATGTCGACTTTCAGTGAAATGCAGCTTTCAGAATAATCCTGACAAGTTTGTTCACCTCTGACCGAGATGGCCTGTGACTGCCATGAGTCCATCTGATGCCCATGTGTTCCAGAAGGTCCTGTGAGCCAACTTGGCGTGAGTGGCAGCTTAGTTTTTTTTTGGTACTCTGAAGAAAGTCAGTGACTGGCAGCAGATGGTGCAGATTTTTTAATAAATGTTGCCAGATTTCATATTTCATTCAGTCCTTAAAGCCTCTGTGTCGTAAATAAAGCTTCACCAGTTCATCTAACACATATCTGATGAGGCTTAATTCTACATGTGAAAAACAGATACAAATTTATGATTTCGTTGCATTTTCTCAATCTCGGTCATAGTCGACCAGGTCATGTTCAGAAATTACTGTTCTTTGGTTAGCCAAAGATCAAAGGTTCAGTGTGTAAGATTTAGGTGAAAGGATCTTTTGGCAGAAATTGAATATAAAATAATCCTAGTAATGTTTTCACTGGTGTGTTTCATCTAAAACAAATTATTTTGCCCTAGAATGGGCCCTTTATATTTAAATACTTTATATTTACATCGGGAGCAGGTTCTCTCTACGGAGGCCTCCATGTTTTTTACAGTAGCCCAGACTGGACAAACTTAACACCTTTTGAGTTTTAATGACAACTGAAGGTTACTACAGGTTTTCTTTCATGTTTGGAAGGGGAGGGTGAGGTGAGGGGTATTCAGCTGCAACATGCAACTTCACCACTAGATGTCACTAAATTCCACACACTGAACCTTTAACATGGAGACTCTTAATTCATTATATTTATCCATTATCTGTTACACTTCATTTTCTCCATCAAGTACCAGAGCTAACTCAAAAATCATCACATCTATACTCATCAAACTTTGTTTAAATCATTATTGTAATTATATAAACACTAACATCTCTTTGCAGAAGGAAATGTGACAGGTGTAAATTTGGTTCCTCGCAGATTTCTGATCAGGCAAACGCACCGAGACGTTTTTTCTGTTTGAATCAAAGGTGGTTTATCTTTGCCATCTTTATTCTGCCCCCCTGTTAACATGCATGTCCCAGCGCACAGTCTTCAGTTACAGTCTTTCTACTCCGAGCAGGGCATAGCTGTCCAAACCATGTAAATCTGTCTTTTGTCTGCCTCACTTCAAAAATCACTCTGCAGAATAGAAAAATCTCTGTCCAAATGGGAAACAGAGAGCGCTGAGAACGGCCTCGGCTGCTTTGGACACAGTGGTGGACATCAAAGGGTCGTGGCGGAGGATCCCCCTTCAGAATAGCAGCTACATGCCATTCCAATAAGCGCAGTGTATTTGGATCTGCAGTTCAAAAGAGGCTGGTGCAGGCAGGCAGGTCTCTGGGGCCTTTCCACCAGTAGTCTGGCCGCACAGATGTTTCGAATGCCAGCGCCGGCCATTTGCCACTTCTGCTGAAAGCGAGGGCAGTTAGGAGTGACTGGAGGGAGCTTTGGCAGGACATGTGCTCCCCACCTTGCCCCACAGCAAACGTGCGTTACCATTATTCTTTCCAATAACTCCAGCTTTGATAATCCATCAGAGAAAATATTTTAAATCATTTCTGACATTATTTCTTAAAAGATTGAAATGGGTTGAGTGCCAGCATGGATTTTGTAACGTGCAGGATATGAATGTATCACGATATATGTGAATGTGAATTTTCTGTTTTGCTGACAACCACTTTGTTCTGTCATTTAAAATGTTTTTATTATACACACTGAACTGGAGAAAGTTTGAGTTTTCTTGAACCTTTTGTTGTAGGTTTTCATAAAGCTTCCATCAGTGTTACTACACAATTTTGTCCTCCAGACTGCATTCAAATTCAGTTTCCTACTGTAAATGCAAAGTCTGAATATCATCTAAAGCAAAAACAACATAATATCCTCTTCAAAATGAGTTTCATTCTTGAAACTCATCCTCAGAGCTGAGTTTTCCTAAACATTTTTCCTGCCATGCAACTGTACAACAATGTCACTGGTGAATCTCAGCAAGTTGGACTTTGCCTTTAATCACAGTGGAGCTCAGCGCTTAAACACCACGTCTGTAACACGCCGTGTTGTTCCGAGTTCCTCTTCACCCACATCTGTCCTCTGCCATAAACCTGCGATGAATTTCACAATGTTCGCAGTTTGACGAAAGGTGAAAGTAAACACAAATTAATAGCAGACATCCTGAGGGCGTCGGTGCAACATTTGAGGCCACCTTTCCCCCGTCTCCTCCAGATCTGTATGGAACAGAACACTGGTATGACATCACAGATTTGAGGATTAAAGAAACTGCTTGTATTGTTTCTGGCTATGGGAGCCAGATGTGAATATTCACTTACAGAACAAAGTGATCCACCATAGAGCATAGATTTCAATTGTTTTTCTTTCCTTTAGGGGAAAATACATTTAAAAAAAAACAAAAAACGTATCAACTTTCTTCATGTGTCTGCAGTTCATTTACCATATTTTTCCAGAGGGTTGCATTTTGTATTTTTGATCCCATCATACAAAATGTACATGCTGCATTGTTGACGAGGAGGTAGAAACCCAAACATGGTAACATCCACCCGGCGAACAAGCGTCGACTAGACCCAATCTGACACATTGCAAAAAGCACATTTATCATCCGTGTATGATCCTCTGTGCGATAATCAAATGACTACCCCACACCACAAGAATTTAGAGTTCAGTGCTAATTGCTAGGTTAGGCTTTTGGCTCAGGTGCCGCTCTCCCGCTGCATTCTCACCTTCACAACCGCTCTGCAGTTTGTGTGTGTGAGCGAGAACAGCAGGTCTTAAAAACATCAGCGATTAAAAACTGTGAAGACTCTCCACAAAACGAGCCGGAGCACCTTTTCTTTTGTTGTCGGGATTTATCGACACGTCAAAGAAGTAATTGCCGCATGATCCATTAGTTAAAGGAAGGTTATCATTTACTCCGGAGATGAAAGAGGCAATACACTGAGGAATGTTTTTTTTATGAAAACAGTTCACTGTGGAACGCAGTAAAGGCATCTTCGTCATTTTTTGTAAATAATCACGTGCCGGGAATGTACACTATTCCACGAGGGAAGGGTCGGGACTTTCTGAAGTCTGTCATTTGGATAATTTATCATCCTTCCTATTCCAAAACACATAAAGGAAGTTTACATGTGTGGTATTTAGGTATTTAAAATTTGAGCAATGCAGTCGTAGACCAGAGGAGGAGAACTACACATGCCTCTTTTATTACTACTTCATGCTGAGGAAGTAAATGGGATCCTTACTTCTCAGTTCTTTGAGAATGTGCATCACTCTCTAATAATAACAAACAGCTTTTCTTTTTAAAGATATGGTGCCAGATAAAAATTTCATGAGAAACAAAAAATGCCTCCACCAAAAAAGATTTCAACGACTAAATAAAGACAATATCAACAACTGATGTAAACATTTAAAAACTGTTTTCAAACGTGCAGAGGAACTGAACTCCTGAACTGAAGAAACTTTGTCTCAATATAAAAAAAGATAAATAAGTTCTGAGAAAAATACAGCAGTTCTTTGAAATTCATTGAAATAAATTCATTTATGTATTCACAAATCAACGCATTCAGAAATAAAGCATCTAAAGAGTTCATATAGTTTTTTGGGAAGCATAAATATGTGTCCTGTTAAATCACAATCTTTTACAAACATTTCCAAACGCAGATGCCAAACATTTGGCCCCTTTTCCTGCGGCGAGCCGCGGGTGTTGCCGGCTGCGTGCGTTTAAGGGTCTGCTGTGGCGTGGACACTTAAGACTTCGTTTTGACACTGTGGAGCGAAGGTGTCAAGGGTCACATCAGCTGTCCAGCTCAAAGTCTGGCCTGTCGCAGAGGCCGGGCCGGGAGGAATATTTCCGCCGTGAGAACTTGAGACAGAGGCCGTCTCCCACCTCGTTCAGATGGTGCAGCACCTGAGGAGAAGGAGAAAAGTGTAGGTTTGATTCAAAACATATACTCACTGAAGTGTCACAACATATACTCACTAAAGCCACTAAAGCTGTACCTGGTCCAGCATTGCTCTGGTGTGTGATGCAGACAAACAGAAGCGAGCTCGGGCCTCTGTGATCGGTGTGGCTGGGAAACCTACAACCACTACGCCAATTTTCCTCTCCAGCATTTCTCGAGCGAAAGCCCTGTTCAGAAAAACACAGGAAAAAACAAAACACGTTCTGTTTATATGTTATCTAGTACACAAATATACTGGATTCAATTAAAGGAAATACAGTCCCCTGTAGTATCGTTAAGACTATATTCCCTGAAATTACTTCATTAAAGTATCCCGGACTTGAAAAAATTCATCTGCACGAACCACGATGCAAAGTGCAACTGACCAGAAAACTATTCCAACAACTTATGTTACATTTCTGAGGTTTGAAGCCTCCAAAATGTGCAGAGACCACACGAGCCACCTCGGAGTGATTGAGCATTCACCGCTTCTCCTCATCACATTGAACCTCATTAAGAATTCTGCGCATTCTTCAAAATCCATAATCATGTGGTCGTGATGTGCGGCGCGAGTGACCTGTGATAATTTCTGCAAAGCACGAGAAATAAAACATAAACATAACTATCAATTCTCTGAGGTTTAGGCAGTGACATCCGTGATGCCTTCTACGTCACTGAGGCCGAGCAAAGAATGAGTCCTGGCTCTGTGGCCAAGCCGACAGTTCGGAGAGGTCAAGCTGAACACTGTGTTCTGAAAAGTACAGTTTTGTATATTCCAACACACATGAATACTGATGTGTATGTTTGTTATATAAAACCAGAAGCTACTTTGGCGGTGAAATATATATTCGTAGCTTCTGATTGTGGTGGTTACTGGGCTGAATCGGCCACGTCATGGATATCAATGGTGACCGGCTTTGAAAGACACTTTATACCCAATTGATTAGACCTGAGTGGCTCTAACAATCCCAGGTTGTAACTGATCAATACCTGATGTTGCCTCCTAAGTGGTTACAGATCTCCACTAGTGATTAATGGAAACGTTAGTGTGTAAGATGGCAGCCGCCCAAATGGCTCCGACACACAGTGATCTGACCTGAAATCACTCGTTACAACAACGTATGAAGTGAATATTTATGGATATTGATTGATTATACACTATAAATATTCTGATTACCTCAAACTCTTGAACTCTAAGTGCTTTCAGTGAGAGTTTGAATGTGCTTACACCACTTTGCCTGGCATGTAGAGCAGGATCGGAACCACAGGCGAGTCATCATCGCCGTAGATGATGAAGCCCATCTCCTTCAGTCTGGCCCTGAAGTATCTGGTGTTCTCTGCCAGCTGGCGGACCCGTTTAATGCCTGCGATGAACAAAAAGGAAAAGAGAAAGCACCAGATGTACATGAGTAAAGCACCGACTCACTGCTGTTTCCCCTCATTCTCCCGCTGTCCCCTGCATGGAGGGACGTCACCTGCCAGTAGCAGCTAATGCAGTGTTTGCCTGCTCCATCTGGGCCGTTCCAGCCTCCACTGTGAACTTGCTCGAGATTAAAACTCGGCTGCACCGGCAGATGGTTGGGTTTTGTCAGAGTGACTGGTAAATGCAAAATGCACGGTGCCAAATCGAGGGTTTACACATGGATTTCGCACAAAATGAGTGACTGCGGCCCGTCAGTGGAGCGCAGCCATGACTGAAACCGAAAACGAATAATGCTTTACGCATCTCATGTATTACAGATATTGTAAACACACCAGAAAACAAATCAAAGTCAGCAGAGTCGGTCTGTTGTGCTAAACCCCTGTGTTCCCTCGCAATGAGAATCGATGGGGAACCTGGTTATACCGCGGCTACGGCAGAGCTTGGCACCGCGCAGCCTTGGAAGGCGGCTCTGTTTCCCTTTGATTACCTGGGAACAGGTTGGCAGTTCCTTCAAAGGGATGTAAGAGAGCAGTTTAAATCTCCTTATCGCAGCAGAGAGGGAGACAGAAATGAACCATAACATTCAGGCATCTGCCAAAAAGCACAGGCCCCCCATTTCGTAAATTATTCCTCTCTGCTAAAATAGAGAGCGAGGAGGTCAGAAACCTGCTGTCAGACACAAATCTCGTGAGTAGGTGAGAAGATGTCACAGGGTTTCTCCTAATCTCAGAGCAGTTGCCGTCGCGTTTCTTTTAAGATTAAGAGGGAACGGAGGAAAGAAGAGGAATTAAAAGCCTCTCAGGCCTATCTGCGAACAGGATGATGTGACATTTCTAGTCACCGTGGCGCTGCCGCAGCGTTGTGATGGACGCTGGGGCCGATGTTTTGAAAGGCTGCACTGTTTGCTGCGCGCTCCCTCTCCTCCATCAGACAGGTCAAGACTGATTTTTCCACAACAGCTATTTCACTGGGCTACGTCAGATCCAAGGCATGTCTGGTTCAGAGCCAGACGAGAAAGTTACTCATCTCCGCGTGAAACTACAATCCACCTCAGCCATGAGACACCGGCTCCCCAGGTTTTGAGCCGCGAGAGGGATTAACCCATTCCAGGAACCGTGCGGCAGCTCGGGATTCATGTACGTCACACAATTTACAATTTCACCTATTCCTGTGTTATGGGGCACAGTTCCAGTCTCGTAGATTTTGGATAAGATGAACCAACATTGCTCTGAATAACACTCTGGCTACCACAGCTCCTTCCACAACTACAACTTCAATAACTCAAGAATTTGCTCTGGTGGTATCGCCACTAGTCCGGTAATGACTACTTCCCTGCCCTGGTGTCTGATGTCATTAAAGCAGAAACTTCTCAGAGGTACAGCGTTCCTCACAACACACACATGAGAATGATTTCCTCTCCGCTGGGGTCACGTGTGCTCAGGGACTGCATGCCCCCCCCCCTCTCTCTACTGCTGCAGACCACTCTAATTGCTACCACATTTTCGGACCAAGCAGCTGTTTGTCTTTCCCTGCAGGTCTGGACTTACTCCTAACGTTAACATTGGTATTGTCCTCTGTATTTGGTTTGCTGTTCTTTCCATAAAGATTATATGAAGGTGTAAAAAATGTTATAAGCCAGACATAATATTTGAAAAATCAGGGCTCGACGGGTATGTGGATGGTGAGGCCGAGATTGGAGGCGACATTTACTTGATGGAGACCCAGTGTGGCTCGGATACTCACCCTCTGTGGTCCCGTCCTTTCCCATGATGCACTTCATGGCACGTATGATCTGCTCAGTGATGGGAGGGGACATGGCCGAGGCGTACACCGCACTGTGGGAGTGAGTGCGGAGGTAGTCCACCAGCTCCTGCAACACGGCAGAGTGTCACACAGATAATTAAAAGATTGTGCAGTTACTTGCACACACATTAACAGAAGCCTGTGGTCTTGCACTTTTCTTTTCCCACCACTAGAGAGCACTCATGTACAGTTAACACCTGAGAGTCAATTAAAATACCTCAAGTCATCCTCCTTGGCATGGACTGTAAAATAGCTCTGGATCCTTTCCTGCTCTCCGCTCTGAAGGAGCCACTGCACTAATTTGAGAAAGAGCCGGTGCTGAAATGAGCCAGAATCAGGACTGTCATGCTCATTATTCCTAAATGTCAGCAGGAGATTAATTCTGCTCGTGGTTGTCAGGAGAAGAGCAGGATTTCAGGAAACCGATTCGGTCACGGGGTCCCAAGAGCATGTGTGTGTAAGTGGTCTGGGGTTGGGAGTGGGCCTGGAGCTGTGATGGGCTGCTGCTCGGTGGCTGCGTGGTGGCCAGCGGGTGCAGGGTGATGACACGTAGCCGGAGATGCTGTCTGGTCACCATTTCCACTCTACTGCCATCTGTCCCCACTGGGCGGCGGCTGCGGCTTCCTCACACACATGACGGGAAGGGATCTTAGGGGAAATGCTCGAATGTAGGATAAGAACCCTGAAACAACCTGACATCTGTTTTCGTTTAAGGCGGGGGATTTTCACCGCTTTAGGGCCCTGCAGGATTTCGGTGAGACCAAGATAAACCAGTTAAGAGAACATGTCCGAAATCCATTTCACATCTCGTGGCGTGGAGTGACAGTTCAGTGTTTCCTCAGCCACAATGTGGCTGCGACACTGACGTGGCGATACATGTCCACAACGCCACAGAGCTGGGGCTGGGCCAGAGCAGCACACACACACACTTCCACACACGTGGTTCCACATTGGATGCATTTAATAACCTTTTCCAGTGCAATCCGAGCTTTAAGTAAAGGGTGAATTAATTACGTCTCCTTCATGCAAGGTTGCAGTGAATTAGAAGGAGCTCGGAGTGTAGTTACTGGGGTATTTATTTTTGGTGCTCTCATAAAATAGCTACAACATGACTGTTTTCCAGAAGCACATCTGCGGAGCGTTTTGTTGGTCAGCTCGAATCTACTTAATGTAAGATTTGGGGAATTCGCCACAACAACAAATGCATCAAATCTAAAGGCTTTCTCTCTCTTTTCCGGCCCGCTTCTTCCAGGAGTTTACTACAGCCAGCTGTCAGACCAGGCAGAGTGTTCATACTTCAAACATTATCATGCTTGTTAAAAGTCATCCCGTTAAATCTGGAGCGCAGTTCCGACGCCTGCCACAAGAAGGGGCTGGCCCTCTGCCAGCTTTACCTTCTTATTATGGCGGAGCAGGGCTGAGCCAACATGAGGCAGCAGCAGGAAGGGTCCCTCACTGGATACCTAATTCAAACAACATGGCCGTTTCCTCTGTTGCTTTCTAATCAACTGCCACAAAACCGATGTGGTTATGTACTAAAGTGTACTTTTTAATGGAGTAAAGAGGAATTACAAAGGCCCGGAGTCACATGGGAAACATTTGTCAGACAGATGAGAGCAACGACAGAGGTGGGATGTCCCAAACCTCTTTAAAAAACAGACATGGGAATAATTGCGTATAATGTATTTTAACCTGCTTTGCCAGGTTTTTAAAAAAAGCATTTCAGAGAGTCAACTCAAGACTTCTGGAATTGTTTGATAGTGATTTCCCCGACCAATGTTTCTTTCAAATTCATCTTGACCCAATTTTGGTCCAGGAGGATTCATTTTCCATAGCAACCAACTAGTTCCCGACTGGTTTACTGCAGTGTGTTTACAAGTTCAGTCTTTTACAGGTGAGCTATGAACTGGTGATCCAGAGCGATGGGAAAACAGTGATGATAGATGTGTTGTGATTTCAGAAAAGCTGGGTTGTTGTTGTGTAACAAGGGAATTCACCACCTCTTCTATCACATTGTGCTATGACAGGACATGTAGCTGTTTCCTCTCAGAGTAGCCTGTGTGTTAAAATCTGTAAAAGTCGAGGATTTCCTTGTAAGCCAGTGGCCTTCATGCTGCAACTCCCCCTAATGGCGTTCTGCTGAAGGCCTTTAGTGCAGGTCACCTCCTCTCTCTGGAGGTCAGCCCCAACTAGTGCTCATCTACTCAAACGTCTTTTCACTCTATACTGCCGACTATAAAATATAACCAGAAAAGGCATCCCCTGATAATAAATACAAATTATTTTCTCAGAACATATAAAGTGATACAATAAAAAAAACAAATGGAAATGTTTGGATGCATTCATAATGATAAAACTGTGATATACATGTATTAACTATCCTTTGCAAATGATGAATTGAAGTCAGATAAAGCTGAAATCCAAAAGGGCCACAGAAACCTTTTTCCCCGCGATGTAGCCTCCTGCAGCCCCGAAGCTCTTGGTGAAGGTGCCCATCATAACGTCCACGTCCACTGGGTTCAGATCAAACAGCTCGGTCACGCCCCGGCCTGTCGGTCCCACTGCTCCGATGCTGTGGGCTTCATCCAGGTACAGATACGCTTTATACTTCTTCTTCAGAGCGATGATCTCTGGTAGTCGCACCACTGAGCCTTCCATGCTAATGACAAGAGGATACACTTACAAAGGGAACGACTAGGGCACACACACACATATATATATATATATATATATTTATATATTTCATCAGTTATACATCAAACTCTTAAAATGACAAAGTTTAAAAGGAACAGAACGTGACCCCGACCTCACTTTATCCACGTAAGAGCATCTGTACTCCCGTTAATTCACATTACATAAATTGACAAGCCCCAATCTTCCAAGAATCTTTCTGCGGGCCTCTTTCACTTTACTCCCACGTCTCTTAAATGTCTTCCTCCCCACTGATGCAAGCCTTTTAAGGCTACAAATAGACAACCTCGGTGGGTAAATGGCCGGGGAACGGAGCAATCCCAGACCTGCTATCCTCGCTATGGCTGAGAACGTCTGCAGCCCAAATGACATAAGACAGGGGGTTTCACCAGGGCCGTTGTGGACATCAAAGCAGACCCAGGGTACATCTAAAGCATGCTCACTCCTTATCCAGGCTTTTTGATGTTACCGGAACATGATAGATGGAGCATTAGTTCTTTCAGTGCCGTACTAATGTGCAATGCAGTGGTCTCTCATATTACCAGCGGAACTTAGTGCATTAATAGCAACGGATGGCCATGTTTAAGGTTTTTCCTCTTTTATTAAAAAATACAGTTGGCAAAAAGCCCAGTGAATATGTCATGTTTTAGTTTAGAAGGCCTGAAACGTAAGGTGTGATCCAGAGAAAAGACGAGAGAAGAAAGGAGAAAAGAAAATGGCCGTGATAAACAGTAGGAGTTGGGGGTGTAGCCAAGTCAATCTCTGTGGCTTCATTTGGCCTTGATTTGGAGCTAATGAGCAGATGGAGAGGGTCACTAGGACTCGGGACAGCTCACTGCCGGGAGAGACACACACTACCTTTCTCCTCTCTCCAGTAATTAAACAGTACCCGGCCACACATGCTTACACACACACACACACACACACTCACACACTCTATTATTCAAGGGTGGAGAGGGACACAACGGAAAAATAGACCATTACAGGGACGACTAAACACGAGGCTGAACGCTCTCCTCGGGTTACAAATGAAGATTTCTTACCTGAGTTTGGCAACACTCAAAACCTCCTGGACGGCCGAACTAACAAAGAGTGATAGCTCAACTGGCCCGAGATATGTGTGTGTGTGTGTGTGAGTGAGTGAGTGTGTGTGAGAGAGAGAGAGACAGTGAGAGACGATACAAATGTGTGTGTGGGTTGACAGCTGACCTATAGATGCCTTCCACCATGATGAGGATCTTCTTCCAAGGCCTGTGAGTCCGAGGCTGCCCTGAGCAAACCGCCTCTCTGAGCATCTTCTCCAGACTGTGCATGTCTGACACACACACACACACACACACACACACACACACACACACACACACACACACACACACACACACACAACACACACACACACACACACACACACACGAAAAAAAGGAATTCAAGAATCGAATCTAAAAGAACTTCATGCACATTAACTCTTGAACTAGTAGTTTAGGTTTGTACTAAGAAATCATATGCAACTAAAGAATATATATATATTTAATATTAAATATTACAATCTAAAAATCTAAGTATACAAGGAACACCAACTACGAGCAAAACAACACTTAGTAAAGTACTAATTTCCACAGGCAGGGCAGTTCAAAGAGTAAACAAGGCACTATTTTATCTGAGAGAAACACCTTCCACAAACTACACACAGGGAATAGCTGTGCACTCTGATGCTAATGGGCACCTGCAGAGGATTACTAACTGAGCTAAATATAGTTTGGGCCAAAGGTCTGCTCAGCAGAGTCTGCACGGTTGCTTAAGATTATAACTGAAATCTTGGCTTCAACAAAAAATAATTTCCCAGTGGCATTTAGAGTGGGTCACAGGAACGATCCCTTTGCACACCAGCAGATGGCAGTATTGAATAGCTTTAGCTAATAAACAGCTGCAATCCAACCATTCCCAGCTGAGCAGCCGGTAAATCTGTCATAGCTAATAATCTGTCATAGCTGATTGATATCGCTGCCTCGACACAAAAACAGGTTTGCTTAAGAGGCGGGAGATGCTCTTCTGATAAAAAACACACCCAGAGCTCAGCAGAGCACCGCAAATCTAATGTTACCATCAGCAAGGAGGCAACTTGACAAGCAAAGGAACCCACGGTGGCTCGGTCTGTGTGTACAGACGAGAACGAGGGAAAGATTGTTCCACAGTTAAGCACTGATTTGAGATAAGACGCCGTGGTGAGGAGGACGGTCGCCTTTGCTTGTGGTACAAACCCATAAAATGTCATTATCCTATCTCTGCACTGACACTCTGCTTGCACAAAATGCTACTTGCTTAATAAGCAACGCATAACCTTCAAGGAAAATGTTGTCATTATATGAAAGAATGTAGAATGCAAACCTTCAAAAAGGAGTGTCCTTTATCAGAGAATAGTTTAAATATTTTCAACATAGCAGCCAGACAACATTCCAACTCTGTTAAATATATGCCTCTAGAAAAACCTAAAACATTTCATATTATAAAACAGAACTTTTAGAGGGACTCCACCACTAATCCTTGCTGCAGAAACTACAATGTATTCAATGTTCCCACATCCTTTGTAGTGGTTAAGTTCACTGGAATAACCCTTTTAGCAAATATTGGCTTTGCACTAATCAAAGAGTGTCTGAGTGTGGAGGTACAGAGACAGGGAGGGGTCAACTGCTCAGGTGCCTGAGGGTTCCTTGCCTGTAGACGGACCTCTGGGATCTGCTCAGAGGACCCATAACTGACTCTGCTTGTACCTGTCAGGACACATTTGCAGCCAGAGGACCGGCTCATTTGTCCTGTCTCCTGAAAGAGCAGGGAATGTTTCCTGTGCAAGCACAATGAATGCTGTATCTTTCATGCCTGATAATCCTCCCTGAGACTATAGTCAAAATATGTTATTTGATACTTCAATAGAGAACTGAAAGTTAAAGTAAGATGACGTTTTAATCTAAAAAAGAAAAAAAACTTGATGCTCTGCTGCCTTTGGATAAAACAGTCGTGACTGTAAACTGAACCCGTTTCATTAAAGCTTTTACATTTGCTGCTCTAAACACAGAATATTAAGTAGGTATTTCCTAAGGCAAAGACAGTTATGTGTTTCTCTCGGTGGCAACAGTTTGGAAGGAATAGAAGAAAAACTGAATATAATGAACAGCAGTATAACAGAGAGAAAATCTAATTGAATCAACCGATAAACTCAGGATATTGAAGCGATAAAACATCACGGCTCTTATTTTTAATAACATAAACGATGCTGCGTATTGTTTATTTGTTAACCAGAAGCTTTGACTCTAATGAACCAGTTCGGAGACTTACTGTTGTGTTTGTACACCCGGATGGTCGCTCCTGACAATCTGGCCCCTAAGATGAGAGACGTGTGGTTGAGCTCATCGCTCAATATCAAACAACCCTGAAAAACCAGCAGAGAGAGAAAACTTTGTTCACACATCCTGGAGAAAGCTTTAACATTCATGCATCCTTGAAAATCATAATTTTTCTGGGGAACTCCACAACATTTCAGGCTAGTTGGCATTAATCTTCGATTATGGATATGAGGGTGAAATGTGAATAGGTAGTGTATGATGGTGTTTTGGATTTAAAGGTCTGAGGGCCAATTAGATTCTCCCATGGGTAAAAAAAAAAAAAAGAGGGAGAAAATAATTGGCTTGTAAACAGTAAACACAAACATCAGTACTACAGTAAGGGCTTTTTTCACAGCTGACATTTCAACATGTAACAGGAGGAAGAACACAGATGCAAATAACACGAATGTTCTCTGAATTCCATTTAGCTGCTCGGTCATGTCCTGTTAGGACACTTGAACTTAACTTCAGACCTGGTATTAACATTTGTCCTGAGAGATCGGATACCAAGTGGAGCGTGTTAAATATGTGCTTCACAGCATCGGATCTCACTTCCGCGCTCTCTATGCAAATAAACCCGTACAACATTTGTTGTGAAGACCGAATTCTGCGGAGTGGAGGTAACTTCATATATGGCTCAGGATAGATTTGCGTTCACAATAAGACTGTGGCTGTATACTTCCCAGACCACCTTCAATTGTGGTTTTAATGGATATCGGGACCGTTCAGATTGTAAGACCTGGGCGTTTCCTACAGTGACATATCAAAAAAGTGAAAAAGTGAAAAAGGCCGATATGGATGAAAATCAGTGTGTGCGACCCATCCATACAATTTTATTTGTTTTCTAAATGTCTTTCCACAGATCTTTTGTCCTTGACCGTTTCCTTAATGTGCTGTATGCTAGTAGCTAATTATCTCTCAGCCCGTTCCCCTTGCCCCACCCCCATTCATGCTAATCCCTTTTGTGTGTATCCTCTATGTATGGAAATAGATGTATGTAATGCATATGTTTGTCGTTTTTTTCTCCTCTCATGTCTGATGAAGTTTCAACCAAACACATCCCAATTTTCATAATGGAGAATATGGTGCCTCACATTCCATTCAAATCAGCATGCAAATGAATTCAGCAGTTCTGCGGAACATTAACATATTTAACACGCAAGCTCCGAGCATTTGAGTGCATTAGTTTGAATGAACCATTGTAGAGAGTATGTTGACACCGTCTCGGTGACAGATACCCTCGGTTTGGCCCGGGGTGCAGCTTGGCCCGGTCCCTGGTCTACCAGCAGCTGTCAGTCTGCCAGCGCAGCACGGCCTGTCCTGGAAAAGCCTGTCCCTGCAGGACAGAGTTGGCAGGATGGGCTGACCCCAGTCCCTGCAGGACTACTGTGGGGGCCTGTGGCCTGAGGGGGCTGCTGCACCTCTTGAGCTGCATAGATGACCCCATTCTTATCACTTAAACCATCAACCTCCCCTTCCTCCTGTCCAGTCCAATCACAGATATTCATGCTGCGTGTTGCCCCTGGTAACCTTTGGTTATCCGGCTGGTCTGCCGACAGGCCAGCGCATGGGTAATCATCCCCTTGAGTGTTGCTCTGAACAAGAACCTGCCCTTCCTTATCCATGTGTCTGAGAGCAGCTATGTGTGCCCAGAGCCTTGTCCTCTAGGCGACTGTAATGTTTAATTATGATTTTAATTAATGGGGGTGGATCAGGAGTTGTTTGTAGCCGAGTTTAGTCGACTGTTTTTCATTCATTAGGCCATGTCTAAGAAAAGGAACAAAGCTAAGCTAATTAGATTTACTTCTGCTGCACTGTGACAATTACACCCATATCTGGTAGATTTCCCACATACAGTTAAAGCCATTTGTTTTGTAAAAAAAAAAAGAAGAAAACCACACACCTTGCCAACGAGTGCTGGAATGTTCATGGAGTTTGTGGCGAACCCCATCCCGAACGTCATGGAGGACTCGACTCCGAGGAAAGTGGCCACAAGTTTCTCCAAATCTTCGTGGATGCTCAGGTTACCTGCAAGACAGGGATCATAAAAGGATTACACACCCTGGGACAAGGTTGCCTTAACTGTTGATTTATCTGGTTGTCTTGCAGACCCTGGGCTTTGCTGGGTCCTTGTCATTCAATCACAAGTTTCGACAGAGATTAATGCCTCTTAATAAAAAAGCGAGACACCCCCAGACAAATACCTGGACCTCCAGCACGCACAGTGTCAGCGTCTCTCACTCTCTGAGGATTTTAGGGGTTTATAAAGATTTCCGAGGTGCGGTAAATTCGTAATTTGGTTCAACTACACTTTTTCATCTCAGGTAATATCAATACCGCTTGTCTTGTGAGGTGGTAAAATGCTTTTGCAGCACATTTTGGGCTGAGGCAGTTGGTTGTGTAACCCAACGTGACAGGTGCAGGGACCTGAATTCATTTAGAAAAATTTATCAGACTGTAATCTGACACCAGACATTGTGTTTTTCTATTTTGTGTAATAAAATGGGATTTTCAGGTAGCTCTGGTGGGCTTTCAGCGATGCCTTTTTGGTCCGCTGATAAAAAAAAAAGAAAAAAGAATTACTGTTAAAATTGTGCGCTTCAGAGCAGGACGCAGTGAAAGGTTCTCATATACTGCATTTTATTTTTGCTGGCTCTTGGCAATGTTATATATGGTAGAAATATACTATAACACATGGGTTCAATACACTTTAATATACTTTACCCTTATTTACAATACTATAGTAGAGGAGTTGTAAGTTACTGTAGCGTGGACTTGAACTTGCTCTTGAATTACATCTCATTAATGATGCAGCTAATAACTGCTAATGAGTGTACTAATAATACAATAAACTACCCCATTCATTCTTATTATTTCAGTGGCTGTTACTTTTAAGATACAACTGCAAATATTACAGAAGAAATACAGTAAATTGTCAGTAAGTACATCTATTTACGCACATTCATATCTAATACTTTTAAATCTGTGAGATGAAAACACATGATTTGAGACACCATCCTGATTGCAAATGAAAATGACTTGAGGTCTTGTGATGTAAATGAGGGAATCCTCATCAGACAATGATACATGAATTTCATACACATGGGATTCTGCCTACCGTTGTAATCCTAATCAATGACAATCAGTCACTAAGCAATGACAGCTGACAGTTCAAACATACTGAATGCTTCAGCAGCAACAGGGAAAGTCGCATTGAGTGATGTGTTTGGAGCCGTAATGCAGTGAAGCAGCTTTGTCTGTATGGTGATTCCCCGTTCTGTGCTTTCCATCAGGCCCCGCGCCAAGTCCCATCGATTCATACATGTCCTCCACCACTCGCAGCCCCTGCTGGCCAGTGCAGTTGTTTTTTTAATCAGTCTGCACTGGCATTTCGCTCTCTCTTCATAGAGCATTGTACTTAGCCCTGGAATCACAGGCATGTGCCCAGCCTTCTTATTGATATGCTAACCTCATGTTGGCTGCCGTACGTCTGCATACTCTTCAGGTAAGAGAGAGCGGAGTCCTTCTTAGATCTCTTACTCTGCTTACATGAGTGTATGCATCTCATCAAGTGTGGTCACCTGTCCTCTGGATTCCCAAGGTCACCTTCCTCCCACCACAATCATCACGGCTTGTTGACGCGATAACTCAATAACTATTGCCGGGGTTGGAAAGACAATAAAAGATAAGGAAAGACCTCACAGCTAAAACTTATCAATATAATTGTAAATGTGTGACGGAGGGTTTTTATCAAAGCCTTTACAACATAACAAAAACAGGATAGGAGCTCAGAGTTTAATCATTAGACAAAAGCAGGCACATTCCTTTCCTTGTCATTTTTTACAAGGCTACTATGCTTGGCGGCTACACTTCTTTGTTATTGTCATCGCCATTGAATGTGTAATCATTTCCTAATTTACTGTTCTATTAATGATTGGAGGAAAGGTGGAAACAGGGAGCTATCTATTCATACAAATCCATGAATACTTGACATGTGTTTATTAACAAGGTGTTCCTTTCAGTGAACTTTGGATCTAATTACTCTTGCCCATTTATAATAAAAAAGAAACTCAAATTACACTGGGAGAATGATTTATAAGTTTCCAGTCACTTTTGACCTTGATAAACTGAAATCTACAATAGGAAGATGTGAGCGGCAAATAGAAGACTTCGGTGTAAAATGGGATTTTTAAGTCCGATTTCTGTTTTGAATAAACGGGATTAAGTGCTGCTAAATAAAAAGGAAAAAAATTTTGATTTTGAAGATTTCCACCCGATACAAATTGCTGTGTGTGAACTGAAACACTGGCGGTGATGGTGTCACCTCTACAACAGAGACACTTGGGTCTTTAATAATGAATGCTTAATAAGGTCTCCTGGGAGAAATGCTTGTCATTCCTTAACCCTCTTTGTGAGGCAGCTGAAACACAGATTGCAAACCCAGGGAAAAACAGTCCCATTTTGAAAGAGAAATAAACATATAAATAAATGAAACAAATGAATAATGGATGGTGTGGAGTGTAGTGGTGAGTGTGTGCGTGTTTGTGTGTGCGTGGTGGGGGGGGGGGCCTTGACTTCTGACAAACAAACGTACAACTAATGATCACATGCCCTTTTAATTCCTCTGGTTTCCTCAGTTCTCGTCAAACTGCTGTTATCATGCAACACGCCGCTGCGACTCACCTCGAACTGAGCCTATGTGTCAGCTCACCTTCTGCTCGTCTGCACGCTGTAGATACCGGTGTCAGGAATAAATATACATTAAACTAAACATCACTGACAGCAAGGAGAGGAGGCACTTTTGTGGATTTAACTTTTCCAAGTGTGGCCTGTTCAATAAGCTCCGTGACATCAACCCATCATTAGGTTTTGATAAAAAAAAAAAAAACACAAAGCTGATTGCACTGCTGCCTGCACCACTGCTATGCTGCAGCATGAGATCCTGACATACACGACCACTTAAACACCATCAGAGGAAGGGTTGAAGTTCAGAGGATGAAACGACATTCAAAATTCATCTGAAGCCCGGGATCCCGCTGTCGGAGCCTTGCTGTTCCAACACTTCCATCACACATATATTCGTTTTGCATCCTTCCAAATGTCCAGGGTGTTTCGTAATGTTGAATTCCACTATGATATCGTTTCCAGCACTTCTCAGCGTGGACCGGTACGTAATGATCTCAGCTTATGCCCAAACGGTACATAATTTAACAAAGGCTGAATTATTCATCTTGCATTGCAGCCACTGAAAGATAATTAAACATGTGGGCAGTATAATTCACAAGAAAAGATAATAAATGATGGCATCTGAGATGAGGGAGATGGAGTTTTATTTCCAGTTCGATACCCGGCCTTGTCAGTGTTACTGGGGCCTGCCAGAGACTTTTAAAAGAGATGCAGATGTAACAAATCAAAGCGCTGTCAGTTGAACTAAAAGGGGACGCCGCCGATGCGACTCACTTCAATTGTGAAGTGGACATCAAATGATTGCTCTTGTTGAAACTGGCTGTAGAGGACAAGTGCCACAAATGATATTTTTTCACGTGTATATTACAACACTGAACTCACCTATTTCCTTCCTTGTGCTGCAAACCCCGACCCCATACTGGCTTATTTTGTCTGCCACAGTTTTCAGAAAATCCTCATTGTTCTCAGCGAAACCGAGGTAGTTGTAGGAGCCCATGTTGATGGCGTTGTGTATAGTCCTGCCTGTGAACCTGCAAGCATGAACACATTTTAGGAATCAATCAGCCTTTCTATACGTACGCATACTGAAAATTACTTATGTAGATGCTCTAAAAAAAGTAAAAAAAATGTAATCAACATTCAATTAAATGTCACTGATCATTCTAAACTTGTAACTTCATCAGTGGAGCTCTGTTCATAACAAGTGCATACATAACTAGAACTGCACTCAGTAGAATGGATACCTCTGCCAAGGCACAACAGTTCCCTTAAATTCAATCAAGCTGCACCAAATTTCACACACTCATTAGTTTGTTTCATCAAGATCTATTTATTATTCCCTTAGAAAACTGTGAAAAACGCCTTAACTCGCAAAGGTAAGGAAAGTGAAAAATGAATCCTGCATCCGCCTCCTGATCCATATCCGCACCAAACCTAAATGAGTTCTTCCCTGAGCCATACCATATCCTTCCAGCAAGTTTCCTGGAAATCCATTCAGTTCTTTTTGTGTAATTTTGCCAACAAACAACCAAAACCAACCAACACACAGAAAGCAATCTGCTTGGCAGGGGTATCAATGTTTTCAAAGTAAACAGGAATGACGGCAAAGGCAGCCTGACTGACTGTCCCATTTCTAGTTTTTCCAGTCTTTAAACATCATTGAGCCTGTGATCCATGGTTACCGCTCTTCCCAGATTCATAATGTCCTTTCCCCTCGTTGTGGCTTTGTTTACATTCCTGTTTATAATACATTCACCTGACCCCGCTGAGTAGCACAGAGGAATCTAAACTGTGGTCCAGAAGCTCAGCTCTCACATACCCTTCCTAATAACAAATAAAAAATGTCCTGTCTTCCTCTGTTACCTCATTGGAGAGGAGCTGGATCTGTCCAATTAAATCCAGAAGAGATATGATTGAATATAAAAAAACATTTGCTGGCCTGTCTGAAGCTGGAAAAACAGTTAAGTTGAATTGTGTATATATATATATATATATATGATTATGAGTGTATCATAGATACTCGATTACGGTACCTGAATGTCCAGTTGTAGTCATCAGACACCCTCTCCATCAGGTCAAAGACGGGTCCCGGCAGGCTGCACACTGGACGGTTCCAGTTGTCTCGTACCCTCATGTACAGGTTTCGATTGTAGAAGTTCTCAAAATCTTGATACAGCGGTACGAAATCCTGAAAGGAGAGAGAAACAACTTCACTAACTCGGACGTCACAGAGTGGTGGATCACTAGAAGTAGAATTATGATCCCATTAGTCACACTACAAACCAGCCAAGACCTAGAACAAATCAAACAAACTCAAATAGATGTTGTGTTTAGATAAATTCTCTCACCTCCTTGGTAACTATTGTCTTTAAAACTAAATTGTTATGCGCATTCTTATCGTGCGGCATTGGATATATACTTCAGTTTTTGACCATCGTCACACATTACTGTAAATTCCACTAAATATTATGTACATAGTGTATATCACACATTATATCTGTACACCATTAGGAGAATAGTGCCTGTCTAGTTCCACAGATACTCCCGTCTCTCTTCGCAGTGCCCGAGGTCAGGTTATAGATAAAGGACCAACCAACAGTACATTGTTGTGTCTCCGCTCATTGACTTTCATATCTAACTCAGATGCTACAGACAGAGAGACACCGACTTCAACGCTTCAGCGAATTTCACCAGTGGCAAGACGCAAGTACACAATGTGATTTAGGAATGCATGCTTCAGGCTTAACTAACCAATAGGAATGTAAACACCTACATGTAACGAAGAGTGACAGCAATTCTAGCCATTCATGGATGTGCTGTTGGAATGGGTGACGAGGGAGATATATACTGGGATGCTGTGGGAGACATCTTCAGACTCGGGGGTGACAACTGCTCATATTACTCTGTTAGCGATTGTATATTGTTTCACCTTCTGGTCTCCTTGATGCATCGAGTCTACATTAAAATCTTCTGCAGAAGACATCAGCTGCTGCCTGAGTTCTCCTTTCACCAGCTTCCAGAAAACTTCCAGAACGCCCTCTAAGACCATAAACGTGCTCATTATATTGTGTCCACCTCTGCACTTCATCAAGGCAGGTGACTTCTGTATTTAACTTAGAATCATTCACGCCAATTCAGCTGTTGCCTTGGTAGGAGAGTTGGATCAAAGGAACTGTAGCTCTTACAATTACTGTGTATTTTTCAATAAAACCTCAAGAAGATATCACACTAATCTCGTATTAGTCTGCAGACAGACATACAGTACTAACTTATCAAAATAATGACAGAACATTGCGATAACGTTGCTGTTTTCACAGTTTAAGCTTTTTTTTCCCAATATGAGTTGCACAAAACAAAAACAATTAACAACGAAGTGATCTTAACTGCAATTTTTTTTAAAAAGAAATAAAATCTATGGCAACGCAGCTCTTATGTGGCAGTGTCTGGCCTTATTTAGAATCTAAAGCACAGTAACAAAGAAGGAAGTTGAATCCTCTGAGATTTAATTAGGTCCTCAACAGATATTCTCTGTGGTGTCCTGTCTCACCCATGGCAACATTCTAGTGCAGAAGAACACAAAGAAAGAAGGCACAGGGAGAGCTTAGGAGCAGAAATGGAAATAATTAGGGGAAAACAAAATGTGTTAACACCCAAGGCAAGCATGCTCTTCTCCCCCAGCTGCATATGTGCGTGTGCAGTATGTGTGCACGCCCCCAAAAAATGCCTGACAATATGCGTATGTTTGTGCTGATTGCTGAGTTTCACCCACCTTCTGTTCCTCTCTTTCCTGAGCTTGGTGGCACTTCTCTAAGCCCACAGCTCTGAGGAAATCTCGGAAGTAGCCAAACAGGGTGACGATGCCAAAGCCCAGGTATGTCATGACAGCCACGTACATGGGTGCCTGTTCAAAGGGTTCCTGCCTGTGCTGCCTGGAGGCAACACCAGTCCGGGGGCCATTTTTCTGTACAAGAGGGAAAAAGAAAATCTGTCTTACATTGCAGATGACGAAAACAAGAGAAAACAATGCTGCCTGAATAAAGGCAAGGGGTTTTAGTTTACACACCAATTAACCTGAATAAGAAGGAGACAGAAAGTGGCCTGCTGGTGGACTTCAGAAGTCACTAACACATATTATTCAACACTAAAGCAAGAAGGTCTGGAGGACTATCCACAGTAAATAGCATTTTACATTGTAAACACTTGAAAATGAATGAATATTTACATTGAGGGGTAATTTTAAGTGAATAAACCAACGTAACTAATCCCTCTGTACCTGAGAAAATCCAGTTCGTGCTTGAAACTTATTTTTTGTCTTTGGGAAGCAGAGATCTCATAGAAAATGCCACAAGCATCACATTACAATGGTAAACTGGCCAGTGCCATTGTTAAGTACTTTCTATTGTGAAAGGACTAAATGTCTTTGAGCAACCTCTGGCTAACATTACTGTAGTGGCTATTTGTCCAAAAGATGTTTCTGTCAAAATAAACTTAACAAAAGGCCACTGAGCCACCAGTCTAGTTGGGTTGTACTCAGGCAATTACAGAAGTCCATTGTCCACGCTGAATTCACGGTTGGGTAGATTTATTTCCCGTTAGAAAACAAAGACATGTGCTTCTCCTCATGCTCCGGTAAAAAAAACATTTCCCTTCCTGGTGCTTCCCCTCATCAACACACCTGCTACCTTTATTGTGAAACCTACCTGGTCTAGTGCTTAGTGAATAAACTCATATTCTCAAAAGTTTGTCTCATGTTTTTAAGCTTGACTGAATTTTCTTTTCTTCGATGTTGGATAGAGAGAAACTCTGGTTCATAAATGTTCGCCCGGAAATCATCCCCTCTCATTCCCCTGGATGATTCATCAACTGGATTCTCCTTAGAACCAATATATCTCCATTGTTCAACATCAGTTGCTTCTCTTATGACAGCTGTTCTATTTGCAACAAATGTGTGGAAACGCCTGGTTTCATTATTTCCAAAGTTCCTCTTCAGGCTCATCAGGCGCTGCTCCCCAATACAGCGGTTGTTTGGTAAGATGGAATTTGTGTCTGAAAGCAAAGTCAAGGCAGTAATGGCCATCTTTCAGCACTGCTAAGCTGTCAGCAATATTCAGAAACTCTTCTCTTGACGACCTCTAGCTGAATTCATGGTTATTGATTTGATTGGTAGTTACAGCTTAACAGCCAGTTTGTTTCCTGCTGTTGTTTCCATCGCGAAGTGGACCATTAAGAACCCATCCCACTTTGGTTCTCACCGCATAGGGTCCACCTCCCTGGATATTAACCAGCTCCCACGGTTCCATCTCTTTTGATGGGTTTGTTCCTATGAGCAAGTCAATGTCAGAGTCAATTTCATGGAGTTCAGTCCCTCAAATATGGCCATTGATCAACATCTTCTTGCATGAGAACATGACTGTCCACACTCTTTTCTTGACCCATTGTTCGTAGCAGAATGTGGGTTCTTCGTCCACTCGCATTCAACCGTTGCGCCAGACTATTTGTGCAAAACGTACCAGAACTGCAAGGGTCCAAAAAAGCATAGGTTTGCAATAACTGGTCACCCTTTTGACTTTTCTCTTTGACTGGGACAATTGAAAAGATGCAGTGGTCCTCACAACCGGCCCCAAAATGGCCACATGTCTGTGTTGCAGCAGTTGCAGTGCTCACCGCTGATTTAGCTGGCTGTTCTGACTGTTCTGGGGATGTTCCTTTATCCTGATGCACAATATGGAGAATTCCCAGATGCTTTTGGCTACATTGGTGGCATCTGCTCCCTTTGTGCCCTTTTGTTTCCTTTATTTGCTTTGGCGTGAAACCTTTGTTTGAGGTTACAAGTTGTGTATCATAAATGTTGCCAAACAAGGGATCTGATACAATCTTGACTTGTTTTTTAATAAATCTGACGAGGTCGTAAAACATGGCCGTCTGCCCTCGGCGCTCTTGCAGATCACAGGCAGAGCTTCTCAAACTTTCTCGAAGCCTGAAGGGCAACTTCAGCACAATGTTTCTCATGTTTGATTGCTTGTCCAATTCCTTCATGTACATGATTTGTTCTGTTGCATTGCAGCATCCACCATGACACTTGTGATAGCCATGTTTGTTTGGTTTATGAACCGGTTGGTGCTGCAGACTGACTTATTGTTTACTTTGTACAAAGACTTGTACCTTTTGAGCTGCGGTGAGTGTTATTGCAAGTAGCTGTCAGGGCTTTTTAAAAAAAATGTCACCATTTAAATATCCCTTTCAAAGACTAGCATTCTAACAGTTAGCTGTGTACTTACTAAATCTAATTTAAAAAAAACTTGGTCATTGAATTGTTGTTGCCTGAAGTGTGGAACGGGGTCAACATGGAGAAAACTCACCCACTATTTTTTTATCATATTATTTGAGTAAATATCCGCCTCATTTGCTTATAATAAATAAACCCATCGCATGTTTCAGAAATTAAATGCTGGATTGACTGAAGTAGCTACAGGTTGCATTTTATCACAGCTAGTAAATATTATAAAAGGTCCATTTAACGATCAAATGAATCTGTTCGTGGTTGGACCAGCTAACCAGCTAACCAGCTAGTCCAACCACCTAGCTGTGCACAGGCTATATTCTACAGAGACATTTTCAAAACAAAAGCACAGAGGCACCGCACCTTCCTCACCTCGGTGGCCTGAAGGCAGAGATAACTTAGAGGAAGTATGTCGGGGCGGGTCCTCGGCGATTTATTCGTTACCGGTGTTCACGTCGATGTGCTCTGGGTAAATTACCCAAACCTCTTCTAAAAAGGGTGACGACATCTTCCACTTTGTGTTGTTAGCATTTATAATTTAGGGGTTTGCCTCATAGCAACCTGCCAACCTGCCAACCTGGCAGCGGAGGTGTGGGAGATTATAAAACACATGTATTACGCGGCAGGTTTGGCAGTGAGGGTTGTGTTCACCTGAACGGTTTTCATTCAAAATAAAAGTGGTTTAAAAGTGGTGAAATACCTGAGAGCAGGAACCGGAAAGAAGCGTGCGCCCACACAAACACACATACTCTCCCTCTGTCTCTCTCTCTCACACTCTCACAGTGAGTTTGTAAATAAATCCGGCCGCTCGCTGGCAGACCCACCTCTCCGTTGCAGTGACAGACGCTCCTCTTCACATCCTCGCTCCTCAGTCCATTACAGTTGAGAAGTGTGTGTGAGTTCCCGCTCGCAGCAGCAGCACTAGCAGCAGCAGTAGCAGCAGCGGCTCTTGCCATGTTCCTGGAAGCGGAGCAGCGACAACCTGCTCCGTGTGTGTGTGTGTCTGGGTGTCAGGTGAAGCGCGTGTGTCCTGCGCTGAGCTTGACAGGTGACTTCCTCCTTCTTCTGCTGCGGCGGCTTCGCCCGCAGCCTCTCAGTCAACGACAGTTCAAGGGAAAGTCACACTTCACTGTTTCGATATCGTGTAAATGGGCCAACTTCCTCTGCTTGTTGACCCCCCCATGTGAAACTTTAGAGCATAGGGAAACGATCCACTTCACTTTTACTGTGCATCTACTCTCAGCCTTAAAATATCATATGTTTTGATGTAATATATATATATATTTTTTACATTTAGTCTTTCTGATTTTCATCATTTTACTTTAACTCAAGTACTGTGCTTTTCTAAAGTGGTTTATTTTCAATTGAATGCTTTTTTTTGTAACTTCCTCCTCACTTCTTCACAGGCAGATTCTCAGACACCTTTTGTCACTTGTCGCTCACTCATTACGATCTTGTTTAACATTAAAAAACTGAGTTGATGAAATCTGATGCACAGTCGGGGGTTGAAACAGATACACCTCAGAATCAATGCATCACTGTCAACAACCCTGTTAAAGGATAACATGCCAATCACAGGAGCTAGTTTCTTGCAAATATGACTTTTAATTCCTAAAATATTTGTTTTTGATAAAACTTGAGTGTGTGTACTTAATACTGCTACTAATATATACACCAGTTGGAGAGTGTAAAAAAACACCTATTGCACTCATGATTTGATTGCAGACATAATCTAATCTTATGTTAGATATGGTTAGTCCACCAGGGATACATTAGCAGTGTACGTCGTTTCGTGCCGTGCATTTACCAGCAGTGTGCATGGTTTGATTCCTGAAGTAATCTGATTGACAAATTAATACTGAAAATCAGTCACATTCAAATGGCATTTAGATTACATTATTTAAACAAAAGTAATTGAAGAGCTGAACACTGTGATCTATAATTTGATTTAATCTACTTGTCTTGCTCTTGATGTTGAACTTTGTTTTTTGGCACACACAGGTCGGAGGTCAGGCTCAGCTACCACCTGGAGCTGAGGAGGTGTCAGTATCTGGCTGAGGGAATCCTGAGAACTAACGTGGGGGCTTGAACTTGTGTTCACTGTGCTGAACTGCTGTCCCAGATTCACAGTGAGTTAAAAAAAGAGAAAGATGTCTACACATGCATGCGGCCCAATAGGTTACGTTTATTGTTCCAGCTTTAAGCAGTGATGTGTGAGAGTCCCTCTATGTACACACCGTGGCCGTGTATCTGCCAGGCACAGACACACTCCTGGTTTAGAGCACAAAAGCGCGCACAGTGTGCAGTAGTAGTATTAAGTCCTTCTAGTTGATGATTTACCCAAGTGCCATAAATGAGGTACTGTTAATGGCACAGGTTAAATCAGCTGTAAACTTACTTCTGTATGCCGGCTGCTGACAATTTGGTGTCTGCTGCATTGTTCACATTTCCCCCTCTCGGCAAACACAAAGATGTTGTGCGTTTGTAAAAAGGTCAACGCCTGCTCATTGGTCTTGTGGTGCACTTAGTTTGTGGTTGCAGAGCAAATCAGAGAAGGCAAGGTGTTGTTTCAATGTAAATCTTTTTTTTTATTGGCTTTGGCCTATTCCTGTTTTGGAGAGCTTGTCTCTTGGTGGGCGTGCACTAATGGAATAAGCCAAATGTGAATATTGCAGGGAAGTTGAAGTTCGGAATGCGAGTGCATGTCTGAACACAATGCTGTGAGTTTAGGGGATGTTTTGGAGGACAGCATCTGTTATATCAGGGTCGGTGAACATGTTTCTTATTAAGTGTCATTTCAATTTAAGATCCTCGAAAGGCCATTCTAAGTTATCGAACTTGTATGGTTGGTGAGGTGTCTGACGTCAGATGGTAGGGATGATGATGATACTACTTACTGGTTTTACCGGTTTGGATCACTCAGTCTTTAGCAGGTGTGGTTGGAGGAGTCACTTCTGAGAGGAACTGCCCAAACCAGTAGGTTGCTCCAAACAGAGATGCAAACTACTCTCCTCTGGATGTCTTTAGAACTCAAGCAGAATGAGATTGTTGTGCCTAACTCCGAGCTCATCATTACATCAGTTGCCTCCACAAATATGTTCAATACCTTTTGTTTATTTTTCATAAACACAATCCTCTTGCTAAATGCCTGAAGGAATTTTGCAAACTCGCCAGCATTTTCAGATGTCATAGCAACTCTTTTGTTCTGTATAGTAGGAAAATGCACAGTGCACCCTCCCTCCCCTCTCTTGTTGCACTTGCCACAGCTTGCTTGGCTTTGCAAAGACAGCGATTCCTCCCTCGAACCCTGAAAAAGAGATTTCTTGCCGTGTCCTTCAACGTTTTTTTTCAATATCTTGCGCCATATCATTAAACTGCTCAGCTGTAGCTCTTCTGAGACAAACCGACAATTCGGAACAATTGTACTTTGTCCACTTCAATCGGCTCCGCAGAAGCAACCAGGCTCGATCTGAATGAAGTTTCATCATTAACTCTCACCACAAAACGCTCCTGTGCACCTCTGTCTCTTTCCGAATGAGATCTTATTAAAGCTGCCACCCAAACTTCACAGAACAGCATTATTAACTTTATCTAAATTTCACCACAGAGCGTTAACTTTATCTAAGAGTATTTGTCCTTGCAGCTCATCCAGTTTAGCCCCTTGTGTCCAGCTGCAATGACACTGAAGAGCAGACTTTTTTTATCACTGCCAGTGCAGCAAATCCTGTAAACTTGGCACCGTAGGTTTTACGTCAACAAAAAACAAATCTGTTCTTTTTCTCTTGGAAAGCACAAGATTCCGCATCTCCTTTTTTTCTTTTAAATTCCTTTTCTTATCTGTGGTGATATTAACCGATAAATGCACGTTACATTTAGGTTCACCCCGACCGTGACCTGCTTTTGTATTTAATATGAATTGTCTGTTTGACCACATCTGGCTCGATAGCTGTACTTTCCTCACTATATATAGTGTGTACTTACTCTCGGTTTGGCTGATCTGCTGCTCCATGTGCGCATTTGATTAAAGAACTGCAATGTGGGACATTTTACAACCCGTCTGTTATCTTCCGTCTCCGTGTCATTTTAACACAAATCATTCATCACTATAGGTGCGAGACTATCCCTCACAACCATTCACCGTTTGACAGACATCATTTCCTCCTTACCCAGCCCACCAGAATCGGAAATTGTGCTGTCTCTTTGACATGTGTCTAGAGGTCTTAAGTCTTCATTTAAATTGCAAAGCTGGTAGAATCAGGCCTTCTTTGAATGCATTGTGTGATGTTTTGGCTGAAAACACTCGGGCCCTGTGGGATGACACATGTCATCTGACATCACTTCAGAGCTGCCTTCGCTTCACACTAACTGATGAGGGTTGGTGTTGTCTAATAACTCAAAACCCTTGTCAGAGAGGGAGGGGGAGCTCAGGCTGACACTTGCACGAGGGTAACCTAGGAAGGCTGACAGACGAGTGCGGGGAGATCACGTGTGGAGAGAGACAGAGAGAAAACGACGCATCGTGAATGTGGAATAGTCGGCCCGCATCCAACTGTTACCGGGAGAATGATTGAATGGAGGGGAGCATGCCGCAGTCTTAGTTAATTAAAGGTATTCACCGCTCTCACCTCCTCATAGCTCAACTCGGAGTCTTGAATGGAGCTGTCACAGCGGCTCGTGTCCCCCTGCCTTCGCTGCAGGATTACTTTCTGCCAATGGGACCAGATGTAACCTACATGTGCCAGGCTTCATTAGCTAAGTCAGTCTGGATAGCAGCTTCCCATTTATTTTTTTTTGTTAAATCCTCTTTCCAAATGCCTGTTTTCAGGCATATTGCGATTTTGCAATTTGAAGTTCCCAGCACTGAAGTTAAAACCATCCTTCATGAGTTGAACTAAACTTGATCAGTCATTTAAGGAGGATCACAAAATCAGGCTTGTCTCTACAGGGAAATTCTCCATTTTACATTTCGGCAAGCATCTTTCATGTTTTTTTCAACGCGACTGAAGATGGGACTTCATTCCTTTGCTTGAAATGCATCCTGTTTGATATTGATTTATGTTTTAATTTCCGAACAGGATTAATCCCTGTATTTCTCACCTTAGCGTCTCTCCTCTGAATTTGATATCATTAGATGCAGTTTCCCCTTTTAAGATATGAGGGGGAAATTATTTTGAAGTCTCCATGAAAGACATTTCCTACCTTGAATACAGATGAATGGGGAAACGGTGTATGTAGGGAATAAGTTGCCCACAGCTCTCAGTGGGGCATCTCCATCTCCATTGCTTTCATGTGAATGTCATATAAAATGGACTTTCCTTAAATTCACGATGAATACTAATCCATATGTGATCTGCTTGCATGTTTATAGATGATTATTATTGTATGCATTTATGTGCCGCATATTTGATTTCTGTGTTCGGATGTTTATTGAATTTAAAACAAGGTTATGTGTGTTTAGAAAACTCTCAGTAGAGTCCAGAAGGCCCACACCAATTACATGTCTATTATGACTGGCCTACAAGAAGTACAGGTTGTCCCTCCACCTAGTGGCAGTGCTAAGGACAGCACACTTACATGGCCCCATCCCCACTTCCCTCACCCCACCCATGGTTTGCCTTCGCCCAAATATTTGATTAGAAGCAAATATGTGTCCTTCAGGAGACAGACAGGTCCTTATTGACGTGCAGAATTTGCTCACTGTAATACTCGTGCTTATGGGGGAACTCATGTCATGCTGTGCTGAAGCCAGTTGTAATGCAGAGCTATATTTAAA
Organism: Hippoglossus hippoglossus; assembly: GCF_009819705.1. Taxonomy (NCBI): domain Eukaryota; kingdom Metazoa; phylum Chordata; class Actinopteri; order Pleuronectiformes; family Pleuronectidae; genus Hippoglossus; species Hippoglossus hippoglossus. The sequence continues at coordinate 16,266,700 of NC_047165.1, forward strand.
CTTCCCCTGGGGTGCCATTAAATCATGTAATTTCTTCGTCAGGCCTGGCTGACCTCATTTTAATAACCACATCAGACAGCTGTAAGAAGAAATGTTAGAAAAGGAATATTGAATTCTGTATCTGCTGCGCCATCTTAAAGTTACATTTTACATTGGAGCCCCTTTTCAAACATTCTGATCCTGTGAGACGTTTACAAACTCTTTATGTGTTGATGTTGGAGTGACAGGTGCATCATAATACGTGTTCTGACATGCGTGTGTAAGTGTTAGGGTGTGTGTGGCTCTGCACAGCGCTCATACCATTTGGATTCGGATGCATAAAATGGCTGAATTGATGTTTTTCTTTTTTTCTTTTTCTTTGCTGGTGATAAGAATACAGAAAGTATTGTCCCTCAGCTAAATAGGATATACAACTTTAATTGTGTTTCACTGTATTAGTTTTGAGGGAAGACGGAACACACTGAAACATCTTTTGTATTAGGGCCTTATAGACCATAAAATTCAATTAAGCTTTAGGTTCCTTTAGCTGATAAGTGAGTTTGAGCACTCGTAACCTTGAGTGGGTGTTCACATCCACATGGGGGTGGAAGATTCCCCTGTTCTCCTCAGACGCGAGCCGAAGACGAGGGGTGGGGAGGAGAGAAAAGACAGACTCAAGACAGATATTTATAGAGAGAGTGGGAGAAAGTGAGATTGTGGCTTGAAAGGTTAAAGTAAGAGGGAGCGGCGGAATGACAGGGAAGAAGAGTGACAGAGTTGTCGTGTGAGACGGGGAGATGGTGGAGAATAAAGATGAAGCGGGAGGAGTCAGAAATAGATGATGTTGCAGACATTACCAGAGGCTGTGTGGACCCTGCCGTAAATTTATGTGTCTCTGTAGGTCGGGTTGGCTCTTTATTGTCTGTGCTGATCCTAATTGTCCTGCAGATATTGTGAATGAGTCACCGCAGGGCTGGAGAAAATATCTTCTTGGGGTATGTCCTGCATTTATATTCCCATTGTTTCCCCCCCCCCCAGACTGCGTCATAACCTTCCCAGTCTATCTGCTTTACAGTGCTGATGCTAATAACAGATTATTAATACCATGGCAGAATCTGAAATATTTATATACTGCAGAACTAATAAAGGTATCTGAGTTTATTAGCATCACCAGTTCAAGTGAAATGGGCTTTTTCTGAAGCATTATTAATGTTGAATATCTCATACATAAGTCAGAGTGTGAAGTCTTAATATTCCCATCGGGGTAGAATTATTGTCACTAAGCAGACAGCTAAACCACTAAATCACCTCCTCTGCAGTCAAATTTAACCAAATCGGTAGCTCGCTCTTTCTGCTTTGACAACTGAGGGAACCTTTTGTTCCAGGCACCCGGGAATCTATTGGCCTTATGACATCACATCTCTGCAAGGCTATGGGTCCCAGTGAGCGCCCCCAGCTGTAATTACTATCTCCTATCTACTGGGATTGTCCCCACCAGGCCCACTGAGACGCTGCACTAAATCTCCTTGATGTTGTCAGTCGGCCATCCAGGGAGGTGGCTGGGCAGCCAGGAAAAGGCAGGGCCTCCTGGAAGCTAGCTCCTCTCCAGGGTGTTTGATATATGGACCGACATGGGGTGATTTTAACGGATGGTCTTTGCCTCCCACACCGGGGGCCTTCTGAAGTCATTGTCACGCAGGGCGAACGTGTCTGGGGGAGAATAGATGGGAGTTTGCCGTGTTCACGATAGGGTGGAGAAAATGTTGGCTTTCTGGACACACGGCTGACGAGGCACGCGGAGCTTCTAGACTCAGGGATGTCATGAAAAGGAGTAAACGAGGATATGTGGAGGGAGTTGTTGGTCACAGCTCGGATGAGGTGAGTGCAGGTGCTGTATGTATATTATTATAAGTTTGATCCATGTTTGTTATGCCATGAAGATGTTGTCGGTATAGCTCCAACACCTGTAGTTGCACATTGCAAATTGATGATTTAATAATATCTCCAAGCACACAAAATACTTTCTCTCACATTTTCTTTTTTCAAGTTTGAACGTGTTAATAAGCAGCACCTCTCGCCAAGATAATTCATCCCCCAGACAGGTGTGGCGTAGAAGATGCTGATTATACAGGGTGATTATTGCACAGGTGGCCTGGCTGGTGGTCACAATAAAAGCCACAACAAGATGTCAACATTTTTCGAACGTCAGATGCCACAGATGCCGTGAGCCGTGCGGGGCGTGCGTCCGCATGCTGATTGCAGGAAGGTCACAGAAGCAGTGTCGCACAGTCGAATGTCCATTATTCAACCGTCGGTCGTCTGAGCAGGCGTTTCCAAGAGTTAGGCGCACTGTGAACCACGCCGCATGCCAACCGGCCGCGTGGCATCACCCCAGCACAAGACACCAGAAGTCGTGAAATTTTGACCATATTTTAATGTATATAACAATCCATGATCGATGGGTACGTGGATGGTTGTTCCTGCGTTCCAGACAACTACCTACTTGAAAAAATGCAAACGCTACTCAAAGTCCAAGTTCCGAATTGTGAACTATCTACCCCGACTTCACAGAGAAGCAGTTGTTCTGACGTCACACAACAATGGCGGCACTCATGGAGAAGATGATACGGTTGCGCCCGTCTACCCTCTGTTGGACTCTCGTTTCCTCATTCGTGAGATTGAGTGACTGTGCGTGTGTTTCTCTCCCAGTTATGTATTGGAATGGTGTTTCCCAAGTATAAAAGTGCTGTAACAATGCATAATGGTGTCTCTTGCCTCATGCATCCTTTTCCCTCCTCTGCTTTGTTTAAGTATGAGCGGAGGCTGCAGACTGGTCACAGTTGAATTCTCTCATCATGAGCTACATAACATCTTCTTCTCACGGTCAGACATGTTTATGTTTGACATCGTGCCATCACCGTGCATTGGAGCGCTTGGAAGTCGGAACTCAGAAATTTCAAAGTCGGAATATCCGGCATGCAGGTTTATCTGTAACGCGGCATTAATTAGTTGTTTACAGTTCATTAACAAATCTAGTTGATGTAGTGATGTAGAAGGCTGACTGACTGACTGAGCGCATAGTTGAATTTTAGTAACAAACATTTCAGTTCATTGGATGTCTCGGGCTTTCTTTTGAAAAGGTCTTTTTTTTTTTTTTACAGGACAATGACTGAGATTTAAACCATCTCAGGCTGAGAAGGGCTGATGATGACAGGTGCTGCTTTCCTGAGTGGCTTTTAAGTGTTTTATTTTAGTTATTGTCCAAAAATAGTTGAAAACATCTCAAATCAACCCGTGGCTTTTGAAACTAAGATGAAATAATCAGACATTTATCAGCGGAACAGGTTTGAAGATTGTTGTTAATTGCGCAACATGCCACCATTGTGGATTCGAAGAAGTTAATTAAAACGTGACAATAAGTGACCATGAACATAGCATGCAAAAACATGAAACCATGATAAATCATACCCAGTGAGATCCATTATGTATAATCATCCACCGCCATGCATATCGGCGTGTCAGCCCACAAGAAAAGTGGGACCAGTAGTGCTTTGAGCTGGTCTGCCATGCTGTCAAATTGGCATTAACGACTTAAAGTGAAAGAGAAATAAAAAAGAACAAGAGAGACAGATCGCTGAAGGGGGCTTTTTTTTCTTCCTTGAAAGCCCCGCTCAGTCGAGCACAGTCGTTATGAGATTATCAATCCACATTACGACACACTGCTGTTCCATTCATTACAGCTTGCTGCCAGTCCTCACATGGGAATATCACAGTTACTGTATTTAAAATTCACATTCAATATTTGTTATTCTTCCAGGTTCCACTGGAGAGGAATGCTAATAAGCTTTATAAGCCATGCAGGGCTTTAACTCCTTGTCCACTGCACTGCAGGTTTTATCCCGGCTTGTGTGAGTCAATGCTTGCGTGGGAGCTCGAGTCTCAGGCCTCTGATTTTTCCGAAAGCTGGGTGTAAATGCAACTAGTCGTGCAAGGTTGGGGCGCAAGGCTTTAAACAAATAATTATTCCAATTTTACAAAATGCGCGGAAGAGGCTGGAGCAGGATGGCTCTGTTATTAGAACCACTATCAGCAGCAGGAGTTCTGGTGGGCTTCAATAGATCGGAACAGTGACAGCCCACTTTTAGAAAGGCTCTGGTTCCGCAAGTATAATTTCTCATTCATTTCTCATTGATGTTTCAGATAATCCTTGTAAAGAGAGTTTTCAGTCTGGAACCAGGCCCACAAGCTACGAGATGAATCGTAACCATAAAACATTTGCAGCAAAAAATTTATTGGAAAAGAGAAAAAAGTCAAAGATACAAGACTCTGTACATAATTATTTGTGAGTAAAGGATCTACACATCCCATAAACCATTGCGAATGACCCCTTTCCAACGACTTCCAGAGGTTTCGTTGTTGAATTTAACCTTGTTGTAAATAAAATGTTGAAACGTTTGTAGTATTTCATTGTGGTAAACATTTCCATGGTAACAGTGACCTCCACCAATCAGAGACATTGCTACTTTACCTAAGGATTGTGGGTAGTACCTCGACTTGGTATAAAACGTAGTAGATATCATATGAACTTGTGGCTTCTACAGTTATAACGTTGTTATTTGCTGTAACATCGTAGTTGTGGTAAGTGTAAAATAGTTCCAATATGGTGGCTGATGTTGAGCTCTATAAAGGCCAGTCAGCTCTTCTCGTGTCCTCCTAAAAGCAACAGATAGTCTATTTGACCTATTAGACCACAGACATGACGTTCTCTGTGGTCTTTGAGGTTTACTGTTCACTTTCCTCAATGTACTTTCTGTTTGGAAGAGTCCCAGAGAAGAATGGGTCAATACAGGAAACTCCCAAAGCAAGGAAATTAGTTAATGGTTTACTTTAAGACTTTGAAAGAAAGGATCAATAAAACACATGGATGTATTCAATACAGTATTTCTCCAATGTCTGTCGTGCCCTTTAAAAAAAACTAATAGGAGATGGGCCTGATGTTTACCTATTTGAATCAATTAAAACAGTATTCTGTGAAGCCGTGAATGAAAATCTCTCACAATTGATATTTTTCTCTTGCCTCTGATTTGGTGCTAAAAGCTGGAGTGCTAAAACCACACATATTGATTGGGTAGTGGCGCATTTTGTGCTCAGATCTGAGAAATGACTGCTCATGTTACATCACCAGGGGCATCTGGTTAAACTTATTTATATTCCTTGCACTGATATCGAGCAGGAAACAATGCGAATTTAAATGAGCACCAATTCAGAATTTTCCTACTTTTTCAATGGTCAGGGAAGACTAAATTAGGGATTGTCTGATACATTTATCTGATATCATCACTGATACCAATTATTAGTAATCAATTAGACTGTTAACTGTTGAATCAAACCAGTATGTACGTGCTGTAAAAGTGAGATCAATTGATGTCAAAATTAAGAATAACACAAACTCTACTGTTTTATAAAGTCTTTGGACACCTGCTATTGTGTCCAGGTGATTCTGTTATTTTATTTACCCCATTTATATCATTGAAGGTCGGCTTAATCACAAAGGCAATGCAGTTCAACATAAAAGTTTACCACTGTAACCTTACCGGAGGATGTGTTGCAAGATTGTTTTACTACATTTAATTAGTTTTAGCTGGATGTACTCAGGACTATATAAAAAGATGGATGACCTAACAGCTTCCCTGAAAGTGAAGCCAAAACGGCTGGCTGCAGTATTGGTCATAAACCCCACGTCCTTCATGTTGATGTATGAGACATGGGCAAAATAAGTACACAACAAATAAACTTTACCCCAATGATGTTTCTATAAATTTAGGTAGCTGCTGTCTCACTGGTGAATTCGCAAATGAGTCCCAATCAGTCGGGTTAGGGTTAGCGAGACCTCTATACTGGGGCTCCAGATCATCAACTGCACAGACTGGCTCCAAATGACATCGCCTGCCCTAGATGGCAGCACTTTTATCTGGGAAATCACAGCTTCATTTTTGTATAGTGGGAGGAAGTGGAGCTGCATCGTCCATCTTCATATAGTCATTGCGATGAACCTATTAATGAATTACCACCTAGAGTATATATTTGTAATTATGAGCAAAGGCTGCAGAGTATCTCTCTGGAATGTATTGGTTGACTTATTGACAGATCTCCCCTGGGAATGACCATGGGCTTTGAAATAACAATAAATATATGGTAATCTACAAATATCTATGGATTTAATAGTTTCATCAGATATGAATGGTATCATGTGTTTTTTGTACCTCTCTTCTTCCCCATTTAAAAACATACTCTTAGTTCATTTTATCTGACTTACTTTGTTATTTTATTTTTTTACTTCTACTGGACTGATATATCAGTTGAGTAACAGTAGTGAGTGAGGATTCACATCCTGAGGCGCTGCAGTGAGCGTATTGTCTCATTTCCTGTTGCTGGTGTTTTCTGTGTGACATGCTGCTCTAACTGTGCCGTTAATTAACCTTCTTTTTTCATTACAGCAGCTAATTACCTGCTGTCATTTAAACTCAGACTACCACCTATAGAAGCACTTATAGCCCGCTCCTTCTTTTAGCAACTTTCTTGATGATCTCACAGACGGATAAAAGCAAGGGTTCCAATAATCCTAAAAATGCTTAATATCGACTTGCCAGACCGATACTTGGTCAACCTGTTGGCTGAATTGATTTCGTAATAACAATTGTTAACAACCGATTGAATGGCAATATTTCCAGTATTGATAAGTGCTGATTGCATTCTTGCATGAGCTGGATTTTACACTCTTGATTTCTCTGCCCTGCCTTTCAGTCTGCAGTGAAGAAAAGAGGACAGAGACATTGAGACTGATGGCGGCTGGCTGTGACACGGGTGGCAACAGGCCTGTCTGTCTGAGTCTGGAGGCAAAGGGGGAGGGGGAAAAGAAGGAGAGGTGAGTGACTGACGGGCATGTGTCAACCCTAATCCTATAGTAAATGTTGAGGGGGGGGTGGGGACATGCGTGGCTCGCTAATTAGGGCGAGATGTAAAAGTTCATGTCAGTCATCATCATCATCTTCACTAATGTGTTTGGAGGCAAAAGGCAGCTGAAGCATAGAGCTGAGTGATTAGTCAAGAGTCGGGGGAAAGGATGCATTTCCACCCAAAAATGTTTTTTGGGTGTAGCTCGTACTGATGGTACCACGCTGTGCCGCTGAACACAAAGCTGTCGGCTTTAATTACTCAACATCTGTACATTTATTCATAGCACAACCCTGTGAGACCGGATCCTTGGATTGATATGTTTTTCTTCTTTTTCCATCAGTGCACCATTCCGGTAATAATTACAATGTCATGGATTGTCATGATGGTCATAATAAAGTACAGATCTTGGCCTTCCGGCATCTACAGTTTCTCTCTGACCTTGAGTTGTTCCCTTCTTTCAGAACCCTTCATGTGACGTCCTGAGGGAAATAACGCTGAAGAGGGGGGGAGCAGGAAGCCTGCATCTGGAATTGACTGTGAAATTAATGGGACACACCCGTAATCCCCGCGCTGCTTAGCCAATGTGAAGAGCAGATAGTGACAGCGATAACAAAGCAGGTAATGAAGTAGTTGGTGCTCTTTCTTGCAATCCTCCCTGACAGTGGAATAACTAACACAGTAGCTGTGGTTGATAATTGCAGTTTGTTGACACAATGATTTAATTTAACATAATGAATTATACTCTTTTCCAATATAAATTAAACATTTCTTTGTATAATTAAGCTTAATTTACCATATAATTAGATTCATTCTACCAAAATGTCCCATCTCTTTTAATGACTGTTCACTACTGGCAGTTGGTATTTCCTGCTCTTGAATCTAACGATCCGAACAAAACCAGCCCGTTATAGGGTCTAATTTAAATGGCTTTTAAGACCGTTTAGAGATCTCATTTCCATAACCTTCTAACTGGGAAAACAACATCAATTATAGGACTGGTTTTAGCATGAAGTGACACCCCTGACACCCCCCGTCATGAAGCAGGTGGGTAATTGGCCCTGAGCTGTACAGTAGAACTCTGTGGGACTGTCCTTGTCTCGTGATGGGGACGCTGGCCGCTCAGCGGGGCTCGCTGCCCCCGGTGCCAGATGTAACATTTTCATAATTAACCGAGTGAGATGAGCGGGGTCAGAGAGACAGTGCTGTAACAAGCTCTGCAGCAGCCTCGCTCGTACACTTACAGCAAATGTGTCTCTCCTCTCCTGCCTGTTTGCTCTAGCTCTGATTCCATCATGTGTCCAGTGTGTAGATGATGTTTGTATTTGTTGTTATTTGTGAGCGAGACAGAGAGTTTTTTATTGCTGAGACGGAAAGTGGACTCCAGAGGCCTCCCTGGTGTTAATTGAGGTGTAATGTGATTTGTTTTGCTGGTCCTTCTCGCAGCCCTCTCCAGTCCATTGAATCAGGTCCCCTGCGATTACTCTCTAATGGCCTCAGTTACGTCTGTGTGCTTTAAACAACCCACAACTGCAGAAGATAAAATTATAAGGTTAATGCTGCAATGACACTATGCAAAGTGAATCTGTCCACAGCACCACTGCAGTGTACTTAGACAACTGTCTGTAAACACAAGAACCCTGTTCAGGGCAGATGCAAAGACAAAGGGCCGATGCTGCTGCAATAACAACATTTGCTTCTTGTGCATGTCCATACTTTTTTGTTTTGCTTATGTAATAATTTGATCCACTGAGTGTTGCAGGTGAAGTTGTGTAAGTAAAGAACCAATCAACAAACGGCTTGTGAGAAGTTCACACTGAAACCTTTCCTGAAGGACATACACTGAGAGTTCTCTGTTAAAGTTCATTAAATGCCTGTGGTCATAACTCACTGTCATGCGCTGAGCTGTTGCAAGAGTTTGGTGATATTGTCGAATAAAGTAATTTTTTAGCCTTAAGGTACTTTAGAGTTAGAATAGAAAAAGTCAGCCTGCATGTCTGTGTCCGAATGTAATGAGAGTTACTCAAAGTAAATCACAGATGTTATTGTGATCTCTTAAATACAACAATGTTTTCAACCAATCATACCTGCTATCTGTCCTCAACAAGACCTGTTTTGATAGTGAAGCTAAAACCATATTTTAAGACTTTTGATTTCCATAAATCATTTTTTTTTTTACCAACATTTTCCCCATCCTTCCTGGGGCTTGAGCTTGTTAAACTGCCCTAACTTTAACCACTGGTGTGATCCCTCGATCATAACTGAACCAAAAATACACGACTCAGACTGTTGGAGGACAATTATGATAAGTTTAATGTGTCATTTTTACCAAACCCTAATTCTTGGGATTTACATGTGTTTAAGGTGTAAAACGAAAACTTCTTTGTTACATTAGGAGATGAATGAGAGCTCAACAGGCTGGCAGTGGTGGCTGCAGGTTGGGGTGTCATGGTTCCATGCGGCTGTGTCGCAATACAAGAGTGTGGAAGTTTGTATCGAAGTTTTAGTCGTGACCTTGTGCTCAGTGCATCATGTGAGCTTCCCCAGCCGTCCTATAGCAGCATAGGTTCAGGGCCCTAATTATAAGCTTTATGGAAGAGGAGAGTTGTTTTAAGCCTGACCTTTAATGTATAAAGGGTGTCTGCCTCCTGAACCCAAACTGGGAGCTGGATACACAGAGAGGAGCTTGGTAGATGACGGCTCTGCCTCTCTCCTTACTTTTGGAGATTCTAGGAACCACCAACCTGCACTTTGAGAGCATTCAGATGGGCTAATACGGAGCCATGAGCTCTTTACGATAGAACGGAACTTGGTTATTAAGGGCTTTGTGGAAGGAGACTGTTTTTTAATTCTGCTCAGGATTTTACAGGAGCCAATGCAGAGACGCCAATACGGGAGAAATATGATATCTTTAGTTACTGCCATTACTTGCCCTGTAGCATTTGGCTTTGTATCATGTGCCTCATATTCAATAGCAACAACATGCAACAATGGGATTTTCTTTTTCCATCACGAAAGGAGCAGGCTACCAGGTGCACGTCTGTAGGGAATGAATTTATTTATTATAGGCAGGCGTGTTTATGCGCTGAGCTATACCTGACTAAACCGATTATACTTGAGTGACCTTTCTGCATTGGTGCCACTGCACTGCATTTCATGAATGTTTAATGGGAAAGGCAGGCTGTTTTTTTGGGGGCCTGCCAAGCTATGTTTGCTGCCTGACAGAAACATGCTAACTCCAAGGCAGAGTGGAGGTTAAAAACAGGGGCTGCTACAACCAGAGGACACCAGACACAACCTGTGACGAGTAAACACCCCTTAGACCCGCAGAAAGCACGCAAGTGTCAGATGTGGGCGGTATGCAATTATGCAGGCACACACACGCACGCACAAAGCCCCACTCTCACTTTGTCTCCCTCTCACATGCACATTTTCCTCTCACATGTTATCTATTGAAATGGGATCTGTGGCCTTGTTCAGCTTTTAGAGGCGTTGCGACCCATGAATTAATGCCATCAGATATCACTGAAGAACACCACCTAGATAACAGGCTTGATAACTGGAATGACAAATAACAAGCTCAGACAGAGAGAGACAGGGAGGGACATTGTATTGAGAACAGGAACAACAGGATGTTCTGCTGGGGAGGTGCCATCGCAACAATGTGTTCTCCACAGCCCAGTGGTTCTCATCCTTTCAGTCACAACCCTCCAGTATAATCAGGCTGGTTTTCTCCTGTACAGACTAAATGAGTCCGTAGGAACATGTTGCATTCTCTTATTTCTTTTTTTAAATCTTCTTCCCTTGAACCGCCAGGCACCTGGTGCACGGCAACAACTTCTTCTTTAACCTGACTCTAGACCTTCTGATTCTGGCTTAGGGTCTGACTTTGACTCTAACAAAAATACTCAATAACATCCATCTAAAAGCAGATCTTCTCACCAGTACAGAAAATGTTATCCTAAAATAACAAATCTCAGTCTAAAATATTTAATTTTGTTCTGAATATTATATATTTTTTTCCACAACCATCCGACGACCCCCAGGAGTTATCTTGCAAACCCGTGTGGGTTGAGAATTACTTGTTGAGCCCATAGTCTGAATCCACTACCACAATCATTTGTACGCTACTCATAAAACACCTTGAAATAAATAGAATGGAAGACAGAAGCAAGAAGTAGTTTGTAGTGAAAGATAGGAAAGATAATTGGGTTTGAGAACGAACTGAGATTCAAATGAAATAGTGAGACATTTTTTTTTATTTAAATAAAACACATCCAACGGTTTGCTGATGCCTTGTTTGACTATAAATGAACAAACAACAGACCTTTACTCTCTGCTTGCCAGATAAACACAATCAGCTCCTCATATCTGTCGGACAGCGTCCCACTCTTCCAGCTTTACGATGGAGACAGCACAAAGGGAATACCAGTCAAGTGTGTCATGAGGTGTCAATATGTGTGAGAGAGAGAGACTTAAACTGCCTTCAACGCCATGGAAGTGTGGGGAAACTTTTACTCCACTGAAGTCCTACATTTAACTGCCGGGGTGGCATGACAAGATGAAACCTTCGGCTCTGAGCTGAAAATCTGAGGGAAAGAACGAGCTGATGAGTCGGCTGCACAGTGGATGGCATGTGAATAAGATTTTATATATTCATATTCTGTAGAACTCCTGCGTACTCCCTCAGTGGTCACTCAAGTTTGCAACTTAAACACAATATCTGTCAAACTGTAGGAAGTGAAACAACAATAAGAGGAAAAGATTCTGGAGGTCAGATGCAATGTCTTATGTTTTTTATATTATGATGAGTGGCAGTTATTTTTCAAACTGCACAAAACATTGGAGTTGCAGAACATGTAAGACCCTAAAGTAGGACTTGGCATAGCAAAACAACAAAAGTCCGATATATATCAATATCTTGCTGAGAAAGTAAAACTGAAACGAAATAATAAGGGGACATTTATCATCCTAATTATGAATATCTACTGCTCTCAAAATTTTTATCTTGATATATTTTTCGGCCATGTCGCCCAGCTCTACCCTAAACTATCTCTACTACTGAAAGACTCAAACCTCATCTCGAGGCCGCATCAGCTCCCCTAAGTCCCATTACTTCTTAGGTGACAGAAGCAGTGAAGAGGGAAATAGATGATAGAGCCCCTTCTGTCTGGACTGGGGGGGGGGTGTGATGCAGAGAGTGGCTCTCATTGATAATGCATCAGAAAAAGAAATCCATCAGGAGCACATTTATGCATGAAAGTGCCCGTGGCCTCTCGTTCCAAACATGTGGCCACAGGCTAAGTGGGGACGGTCCTCTCCGGGTCGTCACCTTGTACAGTAGCTGCGGGTCTCAGGGACGCAGCAGCTTCCCCCGGACATCCGTCGAAATATTCATGAGACGTCTTTTACAACAATGGTAGATTTAATATTGTTTGGTTGTGGCGGCCTCCGCACGTTTGTCTTCCTCACTTCACTCCACGCCCCTCCACACCGCATCATCATATCTGCTCGCCCATAGATAGAGGTTTCAGGTGAAAAAACAAACCAGTGCGGAGTGATTACTGAATTGCGCTCCTGCAGAGGAAGGAATGGCATTTCTCTCTTTGTTGTGCATCTGACCTTTGAAAATATCACGATTAAATCTTTAATTATTTATGAAGGCCATAGTGGTGGTGATGGGAGAAGAGAGGGGGGGGGGGGGGGGGGGGGGGGGGGGGGGGGGGGGGGGGGGTGTTACCACATGCGAGGGGGCGTTTCTTATTTTAAGAGAAAAGGCTTGACTTTTTTAGCTGTAAAGGCGCAGAGGCACCGAAATGTTTGTATCTGTCCTTTCAAATGTTATGATACAGATTTTAATTCAACCTCTTAACATTGGACATCCGCAGGGACAACCTTCCAAACATGTGTTGCAACACTGTGTAGTGAGCTTCAAAACAGCAACCCTCAGATCGTCCCAGCTCCTCACATCACCTAATCTTAGGCAGTAAATGTTTCTGACACATTCATTTCCAAATAATCAAATAATCATGATGCAAAAAAAAAAAAAAAGCTAAACAAACAACAGAGGAAATAACTAAGCCATATGGGGGAAAAAAAGGTATTTCCCGGGAGAATGGTTTAACCAGTGTTTGATATGCAAATTCCCCTTTTCATGGGAACCCCCACTAAATGTCAGGCAGAGACACTGGGGAGTGGCTGAACATTTCAATTAGAAAGCGGTAACATGCATCATTCCAAACAACCCATGAAATGAAAGGCATCATTTAGATTGATCTACAGCATCTGTGAGAATAAATCAGAGCCGCAACCTAATAATGCAACACTCCAGGGTGTGTCTGCAAATTGCAGATTGGGGTTCAGAACGGTATCTGCATAATGATGTTCCAGCTGATGAAGTTGGTGATCAGTATTTGGGGAAGCGGCTGCTGTGGCTGTGAAGTTAAATTCTCAGATGGTTCTGTTAGGAGAAGAATAAGTGTTTGGCTGTACCTCTCTGTGTTGGCTGAATTATGCTTAGAGTTTGTTTGTCTTTGGATCAGACTGTGGTTAAAGGCAGTAAAATGATTTGTTTGCACCCCCGATTAACCTTCTGTCGTGTTTGTGGCAGTTATGCGTTTTGAGGGAGTTTGCAAATACAACCCTTGTTAGACTTGTTCTGTATATATTTATATATATATATATAACACGCTTCAAGTTGGCTCTGGGTGATTTTCAGTATTTGTAATTGTGCATTTTCCAAACATAAGAAGTTACTGTTGTCTGAGAATATCCACAACAGCTTGTGCACAAAGTCTTCTCTTAATTAGTCAATATACTTATTGTTCTGATTTGGACTCATAACAAAATGAACCACTGACTTCTTTGTCTTTGTTTTGAGAACAATACAAAAAATCTTCCTGCAAGTTCTTCCGAGCAGAACCAACTTCCCTTATCCAGAACATTTTGTTTCAAAGTCAACTCATAACTTTTATTTTCTCCACTGACAGCACCGTCAGTAATATATTTTAGCACAGAGCTCTCACACGATTTGATGGGTGAAGGCGTTTCATATCAGTGAAGTTTTAGTTAGATGGTTTCTATTTTCACCAATGGACACAAGATATTATCTCACAGGATAAATAACACACCAACCTCTAGTCTACACGTTTATGCTCTTTGTGTCATGCATGTGTCATATAACAGTGTTTGGATTAGGGTTAGCTGTAAAATCCTGAAACATGAAATAACGTGAAAAGAAAAAGAATCATTGTGAAAACATGTGAAAAAATATGACCTTTGATACCAGGCTGCCTTAAAGGACAGATCTTTTTTAGTCCTTACTGTCCTTATAGCTGGAGGAATTTCTTATAAAATCATGCAGTTGGACATAAAAGTGCTCACTTTAATTAAAGGTTGACATTTTTTTTGCTAGCTCCAGGATTACCAACCCTAGCTTTAAACAGAATGTGAATTCATTTGCTCAGTATGACTAATGCACTTGGCTTCACCTTGGTGGCGTCAGTGCAGGAGCAATAACCCACAAAGTCTAATAACAAACATGTATTTTCAAGAGCACACGTAAACCTCAAGAGGACAGTTCAGCACAATGTAACACGGTTGATGCCGTCAGACAGGTTTAGCTCAGTTGCACAGCTCAGATTGCAAGTATTAAGCTTACACTGTATGACAGTATCAAGGGGTTATATTAATAACTCCCACTGAGAATGACCTAATTAACTGACCAAGGAGGGGTTGAGATGTTTGATGGCCACAGCATGAGGGGTCGTACCACCACCTCCGATTGCACAGTTTGCCTCTTTATAGATGAAACACCCATGTGGATAGACTTGTCTGATGCATTTAAGTTTATTAATGAAGAAAGTAAGAGTTCTCCGCCTCCACGTAGAATATTTTATATTTCTTTGCAGTACTGCGAGGACGACGAAGACTGCTTGCTAACACAATAGATGCTCTTGTTTCCTTTTGGCTGTTCTGTTCAGTGTGATGTCCAGTTGCTCCCCTTGACTGGGAACATTTTGATCAGATTTTTGCTTGGTCACAATGTCCTGTCACACAGCGTGACCACCAGCAGTTCTGCTCCGACTGGAATCTGGGACAGTCTTTTTTTTTTTGCTTGTTACGCCGCTCAACATATTCTCCAGCATCTAAGGCGGACGCAAATGTAAGATGTTGAAGATTAAAAGAATTACTTGGAATTTAAAAAAAGACTGCATTTAAGGCTTTTGGATGACCCAGTTTCCAGGCATCCATCCAATGGCTCAGATGCTGTGGAGGCTTCCGAATGTTGTATTTGTGAATTCTCAATGCACCATGTACGTATTTGTGTTCGTGCACAAGTGTATTTATGTTGCCTGCACATGCATGCAAACACTTTTTGGGGGTTTTTGCTTGTATGCAGGTTTTTTCCTTTTTTTTTTTGCTGGAGTTGGCTGGTACACATTCTCAGATCTCATCAAAAAACAGTGACCTAGATATAATTAACCCCCTCAAACTCACAGAAAACAGTATTTAACAGAAGCACGGCGCCTGTTCTGTATCCCAGCACTGAGGGGTTTATTTGTACAGAGGGAGATATCGGACTCCCCTCGGTATGTCAACACACAAGTCAGGTGCTCAGAGGTGATGGAAGGAGTAAGCCTGTCTCAAGGCAGTCTCGTGTCTGACAGATACTTAACGCAAAACACAGGAATCGCTTATTGAAGAGCAGAGAAACAATTAATGCCCTGAACCGTAGCTTTTGCATCTGCAGCACAAAGGTGCTTGAGAGGGATTCAGATTTAATTTCTACTTGCTGAACCATTGTAAGAAATCATAAGGAGTGATTTTCCATTGGCTAAACAGCTTCATTCATCTCCTTCGAGCGAAATGAACACGCACATCACATGCTGCTTCTAAGAATCTTCAGCAACGCGTGAGAACCTGATTACACTTTGCCTTTAATATGATAATCTGATTTGATTTGATTGTTCATTTGTTCATGCATATCACTATAGAATACAGTGTGTGTAAATGGCAGGGTGACTCATGGATGCTGTAGTTATTATGATAACAAGCCAACATTAGCCCATTTGTATTCTTTATCCTACGTGATCTGATCGGTCATTTTTCAGTGTTCATGTTTTTCACATTCTCATGAGATATCTTTCCTCTGAGGACTTCTCAGAAGATCAAGATCCTCTCAGTAGCTCGTGCGTGAATCTAATTTCATAGATTATGAGATGGATCATCTGTTGCTCGATCTCACAAGACGTCGAGAAGTGGCTGCTTAGTCAGAAAAGGGGAAAATTAATTCAAGGACATGAAATGAAGACTGATGTGATTACAGGCAGAGAAGTGATGCCACTTAGAAAAGGAAATGATCAACTCCTCACAATGATTAAACATAATTACAAAGGTAAAATTCACAGGATTTCCAGCAGCACAGCTCAGTTGATATTATCCATCTCAAGTTATCTTTTTTTTCTTTTTTTTACACAACAAAGTTAAAATGGATCCGACTTGGGGGCTGTTTGGAAGTTTAAGAATAGTTTAACAATATTCTTGTGTTAACAGTGGGCGGAAAAGTTCAGATTTTTACAAATAGGCTATTACCATCGGGTATTCTGACATGTTTCATTTCAAGTACTGAAATTGAATGTGAATTTTGTGGCCAAGTACAGAATGTAACAGAAACGGCATTGCACTGAAGTCAAGGTCAAGCTCCTGCCTATTTTTAGTGAAACAGGCCTCTTGCTTCATTTTGTGGCCTCTCAGCTAAGCTTTAAGTTTAACAAGTGCACTAAGTAGCAGATTAGTCTCTTTTTTGTCATAGATTCTGCACAAAATTCTGACTTTCGCTTATCAAGCTTATGCCTTTACGAGACAGCATTGTTCTGCAAAAAGCCTTTTTTCCTCCTGCTCTTCTCCTGCACAGCGTGGCAGTGCTGATGCATAGTTTCCCCAACCTCCCTCTGGGAGGTGTAAACCAAGAGAACGGGAAGAAAGAGACGTAGGAAAAAGAGGAGGCAGGGAATGCAGAATGTATTGAACTTCAATAAACACAATGCTCTCATCTCCATGTTCTGTGGCTCAGAGTTTCCAGTTTTATGTGGAGGAGATGATACATTAATAATCCATTACCCGTGACGTTCTCAATAGTGTTTTTAATAGTTGATTAGATGATGGAGTTATCATGCAGAGCTGCACACTGTAGTTCTAGCAGGATCCCCACACGCTCATTAAACCTTAGATTTAGTTTAATGAATCCAAGCAAACTCATACAAAATATGCAACTAGAAAACTGTGCCTAGAAGTATTTTTATTATGTAGCTAAAATAAAACATTGCAAGTTGGAATTTGTCGAGAGCAACAAGAAGAAGATTGGGGCTTCCCAGAATAATTCAAGTAAAAAAGTGAATACAGTTATGATAAAATATCTTTACTCTGTCCTTGTCACGATGGCTGTGATGCTGCGAATCCTGCTTGCACACAGTCCTACCCTGGGGCTCGGGGATTACATGTTCTGCGTACATGTTAAAGCCTCTAAACCCTCGCCTCTGCAGAGCTGATCTGACTGCACAATCACCCCCCCCCCCCCCCTCATTCGCAGCTCCACCGGCCATGGGGCCTCCGTTCTCCCAGGATGCCGCCCGCTTACTTCCAGATCAGCAAAGCTCTGCCGTGCCCGCAAAGGTCGGACCATGAGTAACTTTGTCAGCTTGCCTCCGTGTACACAGGATCATCTGGGAGTTGACCCTCTTGCCCACCGTCAGTTCATGGAGTCGGGCCTTCTGACTGGAGTGAGCATATTTCAAAACATATGTGTCTATTTTGATTAATCAGCTATTTTTAGACCAGGAAAACACACACACACACACGCACGCACGCACATCTGCCATTTCAAGGAGGGGTGCTTTGAATGAATCCTGCCTAGAACCAAGGAACACAGGCGGGAGCATATTCAGTTAGCCACTGGCAGTTTCTTTACCCACACCTATCGTCATTGCATCACATTTCAATATTGCACAGAGGTGTGCCGCCAACGCACTGCTGACACATCAAAGGGCTGCGGCAAATCCACCCTCCTCCTTGGAGCCTCACAGCTATGTCACAGCCGTTCATGGCGCAGGCCAGACAGGCGCGGGGAGAGGCCAGGCATGACTGAAGACCTTAGCAGACATATTAAAAAATGGAGTCTCTATTTCCTACTTCAATAAGTTAAAGTTATTCAGTGCAGCCGGTGGGCAGAGCGTGATGCTTTCCTGGTTGAGCGTGGCATGGTTACCTCGGAGGGTCAAGGAAGAGAGATGATCTGATCATAAGAATGTAGATGTGTGAAGTTAAAGTGCAAAACTTCTTCAGATTACTTTTTTTGCGCCTAAAGTTAGTTTTCTGAAGATTTTACTTCACCATGTTCTCTGTCTGTGAAGTCTGTAACCAGACAGGCCAGTAAGTACACCAGAACAGGCCCGGTGCACAGGAAGTAGTCCATCGATGTAGCACTGTAATGACACATAAGACCAAGGATTGAATAATAACGTCCTCAGTCTGTGTTCTATCTCTGTTTGGGTTGGTGCAGTTGGAGCCAATATGGATAACAGAGGCTCACTGAGATCTTCATCAGCATTTAATAGAGGGGTCGGGAACCTCAGGCCCTCAGGGTCGTACATCATCTACGAGACAATTCATAAATAATAAGCAAGCAACTCAGAAACAATATATAACAATAGTAGACTAATGTCAGCTGAAACCAGCATCTGACATTAGACACCTGGCCAAAAGGTGTATAGCCCCTTTAACAGATACAAAAACACAAAATGCTTTACATCAATAAATAAATACGTAAGATATAAAGGCAAAGGTTAAAATAATAATTAAAATCATCAAAAATAAGGACAGAGACTTTACAGAGACTTAAAAAATGCATGTCCTGCAAAGGATAAAACGTGAAATGGCTGCATGATAGGAAAATGTTTCCCCACCCCTGATAAAGCAGAAACAAGTTTATTTGCAACAGGAGCATAAACATAGAAAGTTCAAGATAAATCTCGTGTGCTCGTTCGTTCCCTCTGGGTTCCCTACCGCCAGGCTGTCACGCCCCCTTCCCTTCGCCTTTACTGTTGAGTTAGGGCTCTAAATTGAATTCCAGTATCATGTCTTTCTTCCTGAGCGCTTGCTAATTAAGAATTTAATTATAGTTGAGAGCAAAACAGGCAACAAAACCCGCTCATGTTTAAAACATCTTTGGACTTGCCATCTCTCTCTCTCACCCCCCTCGCCCCCTCGTACATTCTCCCTGCCTACTTCCATAATTGTGTTTTCTGAAAGTTTTGAGGTGAACTGAAGGTAAGACATGCTAAGATGCTAATCAGAATGGACTATACCAGTAATTCTCAGGAGTGACGATATGCGATGCATGCATGATTAAAGAGATTTAAGATCATCATCATCGTTCAACGCTTGTTGATGATGTAATTATAGACCTACTTGCTTGTAAAATTCAGTGTTTTAGTTTCTAAAGCTTCTTCCCCAAAACATATAATAACGATCATATCATAATATATTATTTGAAAAATGGGAAACTTTATTTGCATCCTGCATTTTACTTTTCTCTCTCTAAGAACTGCATATGTTATTTCTCTGCTGACGCTTTGTACAATGACTGCCTGAAGGATAGTTCCCCTGCCTGGGGGCGGGGGGGGGGTCTCCATTGCACAGGTCCGTCCTCTTCACTGCTGTACCTTTTCTGCCTGTCTCCATTACACAGACCCTCTAGTGTTGTCTCTGTGGACCAACTCTCCAGCAGCCATTTGTCACAAGCAGATGTTTCAGAGAACCGTGACCTCCACGTGTGGTTGCAGGGGAAATGGGAGCTCGGCACCAGTTCTGATTGGAAACCTGCGGAGCAGAGAGGGGATGGTCAAGGTGAGTAATACTAGCCCCTCTCAGGTCCTGGGGTCAGCTAATCTCCCTCGGCAATCAGGGAGGCAATAGAATGAGTGCAAGGTCCCTGAGTGGGGCTGTCCCGGCCCTGACATGGCAGTGATGGGGCCAGACTGTGACCCATTTTCAGGGACAGTCTCTGATGCCTCCTCTCACATGATCTCACACACTTATGGGTTAAACTTATGTCTACATAGTAGCAGCATATATGGTGCTAGAAATCAGCCTATTTTTTTAAAGAACACACAAAATGCTTCTCATTAGGACTGTAAGATATATCATTAATGAACTTGCACTAGTTACACCTTATATTTATTTATTATAGAATAAAGACAGTCTGTTGGCAAGTGACAATATACTGGCATCGATAACATGCTGGTTTCTGTGGAGGTCAGGTCGCACTAATGAGCAGATCCTTGGCAGGAATAGGAGTGAAAAATGTGCAGTTAAACTTGTGGAGAGTGACAACAGCATCGACTAAAGTTGTTCACATATAAGGCTGGACTTTGGATGGTTGGATACAACAGAGACAGATGGGATTAATCTGTCTTTGTAAGGTGTCGGGCTACAGATGCATCTTCACAGCAGCTTTTCTTTGTGATTGTGATGGAGGAGAGCTCCAAACCCTTTAAGTGGGTTGAGATCTTGTGACCATAACACACGATTCACATCCTTCCTATTCGTATTGAGCCACTCACTGCTGGTGCTGTGTTTAAAACAATCTGCATTCAATAAGTTACTCTCCATATATCCTTTAATAGCACTATAATTTGTTTACATATTTTTAAACTTGCGTTGGTTGTCCCTTTAGAAGCTAATCTGACTTTTGTTAATTTCATTTTAAATAGATTAATAGTTTATCGATCCCAATGGACGTCATGATCATTACTGTGGCTGTAGAGCATAATAATTCATTGTTTGAATCATTTCTTCTTCTAGTCTTTTACAAGAGAGCAGAATGCTTCTGCACAACACGATGATGCACCGGATGACGTTTCTTCCAACTGCAAAGGGTGTTAACAGTAATGGTTGCTAAAAGTAGCAACACACCCATAAAAGAGAAGAAGACCGCAAGCAAGTGCAAATGACTGAGTTTGGAGCATTTAAAACATCTCTGCTTTGTGAGGTAGGAAATGTCTTTGTTAGGCCTTCAAGATGCATCTTTATGAAAAAAGTTAAATAGGAAAGCAACTGTGCTGTTTATAATTAAAACTGACAATCTCTCTTTTTTTCTCCTGCACCCCCCACTCTCTCTTACACACACACACACACACACACACACACACACACACACACACACACACACACACACACACACACACCTGCTGATTTGGCTGCTGCTGGTTGTCCTCAGAGAGGGGTTTGTGCTGTCACCTCACACCTTGCAGGTCATGTGTTATTACAGTCCATTCTTGTGTTCCCAGAGGCACAAGTGAAATGATTTCCCACTGGCCTGTTGCATATAATTTTTGCTTAAATTGGAGAGAAGCGTAAAAAGAGACATAGAAGTTAAGGGGACCACGTAACCTTCGAACAGTACATAATGAGTCACGTTCAAGCCAGTGTGGAAAGTACTTTTCATAAATCTTGGCATATAGGAGAAGCAAATCAAACGAAGTAGTCACTGTCGCTGGAAAAGGATGACATGAAAAAAAAATAGCGCTGTGTTTAAAGGGTTCTCGTGTATGATGGAGAATTTTCAGTTTGTAAATATAGCTGTATATATAGATTGACAATGCATCTCCACTTCCTCCCACTACCCAGAAATGAACCCAAAATATCCCAAATGCTACCATCTTGCTTATTTGGAGTCTATATTTGAGTTCCTGCAGAAATACATGTACGACCATGGGTCAGTCTCACTCTGCAGTATACACTCATTAAATTGTGGTAAGTGGAGAGATCTATATTAGATCCCATTTCATTTTTATTAGCTTCACAGATGAGGTTATGTTTTCAACTTTGTTTATTTGTTTGCGAGAAAATTACAGAACAGATTCGAGCCAAATCCCTCCACTTGAGAACAAGCCTTTAAATAAGCATTCGATTTTGGCACTTATCCAGTTGAAGGGGTGGTATACAGGATTTTTAAAAAATGATTTCCTTACAACATTTCGAGAAAGGATGTTCTCCCCTTGACTGTGTGGGTTTTCTGCAGGGACTCCGTGTTCCTCTCACAGCCCAAAGACATGCTGATGGGGTTAGGTTAATTGGAGACTCTAAAATGACCTTAGATGTGAATGTGAGTGTGAGTGGTTGTTGGTCTCTGCATGTGAAACAATGAAGACCGGTTCATGGATGTACCCCGCCCAATATCAGTGGGACCCCCTTTGACCTTCGAAGGATTAAGCGGTATCGATAATAAATGGATTTCAAGATAGGACATTTTCAATATTTTCATTTATTTCTCAAGATAATGTTTTAAACCTGAAAAAAACAATACAAACATATTCATAGTGTTGAGATGTATGAGTTTGTCCACTTCAGTGCCCTTCTAGTTTACCTTCTCCTATAACTGTATTAGCTACAATATATATTTAATAGTACTTGTCTGCATTGCATACCTTTTGCATCACCTTTGTGGTAATAATTACCTTCGCAGTGAATTACTCAGCTCAGATAAACTACAATAAGCAAGACAGGACAGAATAGCCTTTGATATCTTTTACAAATGGAGCCAACTAGCAAAATGATGATGTTTCTAAGCGCACAATCGAGATATGATTAAAACAAAACTCAGAGTAAATTACTGCCACATCTGGGGCCAAAGCAGCGTAATTTGCATTCTCAGAGAGGCACGAGGAACTGTGGTGTGACAAATTACCCTAATGATATGATATACACACTGTAATTCATTAAAAGGATGCATTTGCTGAATAATATTCTAACTTCCATAATGAAGATAATAAAGAGCACTCATCCCTTTCTCCTCCAATTGCCGTGCGCACATAAACTGTGGATGTATAATTAATATGTTCTGAAATCAGTAATTAATAGAAAGGTTGGCATGCACATAATTCTGCGATTTAATCTACTAAGCCTTGGATTTCAGAGTCAAATCATTCTGCCGTGAAACCACTTTGAATTTCAATTTGTCCTTTCAGGAGCTGTTGTTGGAGTTTACATCTACACTTCTCCCTCACGTGGTCTATCTCACTTTGGCTTAGGTTTTAATGAAGAGACTGGAGCTGATGACGAGTCTATTTCCCAGGACTTGATTCAGCTGTTTCTCCATCTGGCATTGGAGCACCTGGGGTAAGCCTTCCTCTGCAAACTGCCTTTCCCTGCCTTTTCCATCGTCTCCCTGTGTAAAACAGATTTTCCATTTTTGTACGCTTTGTTGTTTTTCCCCCCTTCTTCATCTGCTTCTCCGCTGTCTTCTACTTCCCAACCATGTGGGTCGATTTCAACCACGCACTTAACATAATTAAAAGAACAACGGCAACAACCAAAAGCAAACAGTAAAAAAACGTGAGCACTCTGATGAACACCAGCACATATTTCTGTGGGTTTAACAGAAATCTGAATAGCTCCGTATGTTACATCTTAATACATTTACGCTACGTTTGCTTTTATGGAACGAGGTGTGTTTACTGTTTGATTCCCCCCCCCCCCCCCCACATGAGTGTGAGCACCGAGCACTGATCTGAAGACTAAAACTGGAAACTTCCAAAGTGAACAGCCTGAGAGGCCAGATTTGATAACACGGTGTAGCACAGAGCTCCTCGGCTCTAATGAACACTACAGATGTGTCAAGCAGGGGAGGAGGGGTGTGCCAACGGCAATGTAAACAGCAGCCAATTACCTGCCTGGATGATGATTCTTTAGTCCTGCTTAGTGCGTACACGTGAAGAGGCCAGTGCATCTGCTGCTAAACCCGGCACCGGTGTGTGTACACACACATTATTAACCACTGAACTGCTGTTATACATGCTGTTATACCGTTTTAACATAGCATGTTGTTATGTATTTATTTTTCTATATATAGACTTATCGAAATACTAATAATGGTGTGCGATCGTGGAAGTAATGTGTGACACTGAGCACAGCAGTGAGCACACTCGCACTAACACACACACACACAAAACCTTGTACTTCTATCTAAGTGGGGACACATTGGCATTACACATTCCCTAGCCCCTTGCCTTAACCATAACCATCACAACTAAATGCCTAAAGCGCTAAAAATCAAATCTTAACCCTCAAACAGCCATTTGAAAGTGGGCCAGAAAGTGAAGACCGGCCAAAACCTCCTCAATTTCCCAAAATATCCTCACTCCATAAGGTCATGGCTCAAAATGGTCCTCACAAAGAATCTGTACAAGTTCACACTGCACACACACACACACACACACACACACACACACACACACACACACACACACACACACACACACACACACACAAAGATTGAGACTTGGCATCTGGATGTTTCTTATCTCAGCCCCGGGCAGGATTGGCTGATGTGAAGAGCTGCCCTGCTGTTACGTAGATCCTGTATAGTTTGGTTTTGTTCTTTATGTAAGAGTTACACAACAGACATACTCAATAAACCTATTGCCTCCACAGTTTGGAACTTTCAGTTTTGATGTGTTCACACGATGTAGGAGAAGTTACTTTTTCTCAAATACACACCCTGGACACCCTGGTCTCCTGACTCTTCTCTACTTCAGCACATTCAAATAGAAATATGACTGTGGATAGAACACTAAAGTCCCAAATCTAAGCTTAAATATAAATATGTTTAATTAAATCCTGACCCTAACTGTGTAGGAGACAAAGCCCTGTTAACACAGTTCATAAGTTGAATAGATACATGTGTGTCTGACTCTCGGACATCACCAGATTTGCTGGTGATGCTCTACCAGAGTTCTACTGCAGCCACCTTTAGGTCTCCCATGTAATGGGGTGTCTCTGCCTTCTGGTCTTCAGTGACATGCTACTCATTCATTTTCAGATCAGGTGATTGACTGTGCGAGTTCAATTGGAGCCATACCGGCCCGAGCCATGACAGAACAGTAGGTGAAGGTCATTAACTCTGTCCATCATCAGTTCATTAAACATTGGTAAAGAACTCCACCAGTTTCCTTTTTAAAAATATTTCTGTTAACTGAAGTCTGGAGTTTCTAGGTTTACCGTGGGTTTGTATCTTGTGGTGAGGTTATCATTATAAAGTCTTTTCTTGATTGTTAACAAGAAATCATGAAAACCTCACCTCAGAGAACACAATTGACTCGCTCTGGTGTTGTAGAGGGGCTTTACCTTCACTATGCAAATCATTCTCTGGCCATCCACAAAACCAAGTGCTACTGTGGCAGTCAAACCTACTACCTTTGATATCTCTCTGATAGATTGTCGCCTAATTGCTTTATTATTATCATCTTCAGTCTTAATCTAAATAGCAACTCACATCAACTCGGAGCAAGACGTAATGTTCTTCAGATCCTGAGGATAAAATAAAAGTGTAACCATCCAAATATTTATAGTCGAGTCTAGACCTGGGAAAAGGGAGCTGCTGTGCACCAAGTCATGTTCTCAATAAGTCAGATTTGGCAAGCTTGTGCTGCCTGCTTTGATGACATGCTAATGCATGCATCGTTTTCTAGGCCACATTTATTTGGTCTTCTAGCTCTTACAACTCTTGTGACTTCATCTCTCCAGTCTTGGATGAAGTCATTTGTTGGAGAGAAAAAAAAGGAAGATGATGTCTACTCAGTGAAGAGGAGGAAGTAAACATGAATGATAATTTGTCAATAAATTATATTGAAAGAAAAAGGTAATATATTCAGGTCTTGACATTTTGATGCTGCTGCAGGAAAATGCTTTGTGTTCAGAGGAAAGATGTTCCAACCTTAGGACTCAGGCTCAGACCCTAAACTTATATATATTATATATAATGTAGCAATCAGGACATTCATCTTACCGTCAGGGGCCACCCTTAATCACCGCTTTCCTCTATAAATAGCTCATTTAACATGCTCAAATAGGAAAAGTAGAACTGAAAGAACATTGATCACATGAGATGAAGCATCTGAGCCCAACGAATGCAGGCAGCTTGCCCACTGAGCCGGTTTTCCAGCAGGTAGTCATTTAGGGGTGGCATTAAATAGGCATACAAGTTCCTGAAAGGCTGCACAGCTTTCATTTAGTGTGGTTAGACAGTAATGCATTGTAACGTGTTCCTAACTGACCTAGCTCGTTACGCAACACTGTAAAGTACTCACTTTCACGTCCATAGCCTTTTGCTGATGCATGCTCATGAATAAAGTAAATAAGAAGAACCTAATGTGAGTGTTTGTGGAGTTCCCTCTCTTTGGATTTTGTAAAAGTGGCAGTCCTTCGCTGCAGGCGGAGCTAGTCAGCATGCTGTGGAGAGATATGTGGGATGGCTACAATATCACTGACAGAAGGAATATGCCTCTCTGGAGTCCATAATCATATTTCGCTGTGGAGTGTGGCAATTCTGATATGATGTAAGTCTGTTTTGTGCTTCTAGGCAGAACATGGGCCTCGTTGTCTCAAGGGTTTCTAGAGGCGGTCATACTTTATGAGGCAGAAAGCCTAAATCTCATTACCTTTAAGTGCTGAAATGCTGATATGCAGGTCATCGGTGCCTTTGCTGTGTGCGAAGCCCAGCGCTCCCAGATCCGAAGTGGCCTGACTTTATTCTGCCGGGACAAAAGCCAGCACCCATCATGGCCTCCCATGGGTTTAAATTAGTCACATCCATGTCTCTCTGTGGTCTGTGCAGCCCCCTCACTTCTACTTCATATGGTTACAGCATGTCTCTAGTGGCGGGGCTTACTTAAAGCCCAACCCACATACTGTACCAAGACATGAGCTATCTTTGAAAATAACCTTGAGAAAGTAGGGCTGGAGGGAAGGGTTTTGGTACACTTGATTTGTCTCCTCCGTAATGAGACTACATGATTTCACTTCTCCAGAGAGCGTGTCACAGAGCAGTCAATGCAGAATTCTGCCCTCTAAAACTATTGAAAGAGCATCAATGCATTTCATGGTTTTGTCTAGTCTAGTGCAGTTATGTAAGCTCTGTTTAAAAAAAAAGAAAAAGGAAATGGATGTGCCACGTTGAAATAGTACATAGCCAGTGAGCTTATTAACCGGATACATATGGCACATCTCTGTGTTATACACTGTTAATATGTATGCGCTGCTTCACTAGAGACATTTTTTTCAAGAGGAGCCCCTTTAAAAGGCCTAAGGGAGGATTTTTGTTTATCAGCAAGTCACTGCACAACCTCCCAGCTGAGCTATAAAGTCAGGGAGAGAAACTAAGATATCTGAGCTTCTATGCATGGCTATATGTGTGATAGCTGAATGTGTCTATCTGCAGTTTATATAGTGAGCACTCGTGGTTCTATATGTCACAGGTTCCTCTGTATGAATACTAATGTCCCCCCCCCCCCCCCACGCCTACACCCCACTGTACACACTTTTCTTCTGTCTATCAGAGCTGCCCAGTGGCCAGCACCACTGTCAGCTTGGTGATGCCTGCCATGAAATATTCACCATACCATGAGTCATGTTCAGACTGCGAGGCGAGCTGACTATCCTGTTCCCAGATCAGACCTGGCTAAGAGGAGTCGTTGCTCACTTTGATCCTCTGCTGGGCCTCCTGACTAAAAGCTGTGTCTCCCCCGTGCCAAGCTGGTTCTATATACCGCTCTTTATTCTGTCATACTATGCTGGCCTTTGGTCTTTCTATCGTACGCCAACATTGACCAACTAGTTCTTACCTTGTGTTCTTTCCTTTCTCTAGGATCTAGCTCTATTTTAAAATGTGGTCTTTCAGTTTGAGAACAGGACTTATTGATTTCACGTTCAGATTTGGTAATGCTGTCACTCAAAACCCTACTCTCGTAGTCTTAGATTTGCTTAGATTTGCTCTGCTTGTGCTCAAACTGCAGTCCGATATTGGACAGAACCCTTGTTGTGGGTGCGTTTGCTTTATTTCTTTAAGAGTCCCGTATATAAGCGGTAACCTTAACCAGGTTCATGCACTCCCGCCCTCCATGCCCTCTACTGTTCTATTTACACACACAGCTACCTACAATGAGGGCGGCACCATTTCATTCCTCAACAGTACAACTTGCATGACTTGTTTTACAAAAGGAACTAAAGACAGAGGAGGAATTCTGTGAGCAGAGGAGGAATTTGAGAGCAGATATTCACACATTTTGAGCACAAGAAGAGCAAAACTAAGCACAAGCAAGAGCTATTTGAGTGTATCCCAGCAGATTTTATTTTATTATTGCATATCTTATATTTTATTTAATTGTATTTTAATTTAAATTATTCTACTTTCTATTTTACTGCTTCTACTCTGATGCATTGCGTGTTACTGTCTTCTTGTTGTACCTTATACTTATGAAGCACTTTGGTCAACCTAGTTGTTTTAAATGTGCTTTATTAATAAAATTGACATTGACATTGACATTGTGTGAGTGTCAGTGAAAACATTACAAAATAAGATTATGTAATCCATTCGTCCTGCTTTCAAATTAAAAGTCCACACTCTCGAATAAAGATATAAACATAGTTTTAGATTCTGAATAGGTAAAGGAAAGGATAGTTTGGCTAAATAGATGGATACAAAAAAAAGGCTGGAGAGCAGATTGACAGCTTCAAGCACTTTAATATAAAGCCACACTGTATTTTCTTGTTTATGTACAGCTCATCCTGTTGTTGCTGTGTAAACTTGCTAAAGATGTGCCTCAGGAGCTGTTGGCGCTAAGTGCTGCAGTATACAGAATCGGAGAGGCATGATGTTAGTTCAAGGTCTCAGTTGTGGAGAGACCATAAATTAACAGAGGGAATATCATTCCCCTCAGCAGTGATTCATTGTACTTTTGGCTTCTGTAAGGCGGACCATTCATTCATCAGAGAGCCCTATTGAACACCAGTGGGCTCCTCAATTGCTTTTTGTTTTCCCGCTCGTTAAATGCAGTTACTGAATGACACTCGAGTCGTCTCACATATTTGAGTTTCATAGTGGAATAGCTGCATACAAACAAGCTGTATTTTAAGGGACAGTGCAGTGTGAGTTTCTGCTCTGTAGTGTGCCATATGTGTTACTGATCCTCTCCTCGAAGGTCCTTAGTGCTCACCGCACACACTTGAGGTTCTACAGCAACAGCTCGTTTGCTGCAGTTGTCCTAAAAAGCATTTAACTGCCTACCTGCAGAGGATATGAAGTGCTCTCTCTTTCTACTCAGTCACTACAACTGCATAATTGGACTTAACACATCTGCTCTTTTACACAGTATGTCCAAGCTATATGTCCAGCGCTCTCCAAAAAATGTTCGGAAAGGTTTGGATCCAACAAGATTTCTTCCGAAATAGAATCCAATTGTAAAAAAAAAAAAACAGGCTTTGATTTTGTCCCACTTAAAGCCAGTGTGGTCATTAGTCTGTATGGCCCTGTTACCATCATGGGCGTATTGAACTTAATGGGCCACAGTTCAAAGTAGTTTGTTGTAAAAACCAATGTGAGGAGAAACAGGCATCACAGAAGGTGCATTTGTTGTCTAAAGTAGTATCCTAATGAGCTACATTAAAGGGATGGTTCACCCCAAAATGAAAAACCTCTCATTATCTCCTCACCGCTATGCCGATGGAGGGGTGGGTGAAGTGTTTGAGTCCACAACACACTTTTGGAGTTTCAAGGGTAAACAGCGTCGCAGCCAAATCCAATACAATTGAAGTAAATGGTGAACGATTCTTCAAATGTTACAAAATATAAAATGCCTCCATACTGCTCCTTTGGTGTGATCCCACTGGCCGTAAGCCCTGATACTCAAATTCCACTCGAAACAGCTTCATTGACACCCTGTCCGCTG
The DNA here is from genome assembly GCF_009819705.1 of Hippoglossus hippoglossus. Taxonomy (NCBI): domain Eukaryota; kingdom Metazoa; phylum Chordata; class Actinopteri; order Pleuronectiformes; family Pleuronectidae; genus Hippoglossus; species Hippoglossus hippoglossus. The sequence continues at coordinate 16,296,417 of NC_047165.1, forward strand.
TTATCCTCCTAGTTACTGGGATTTGGATTTGGCTGCAACGCCGTTTATCACTGAAACTCCAAAAGTGTTTTGTGGACTCAGAAACTTCACCCGCGCCTCCATCGGTCTTCAGTCTTTCTGAAGATAAGCAGCTGTGTTAGAAGGTACAGTACAGGCCTCTTTTTCTTATTTCTCCTGTTCAGTGTCGTGACGCTGCCATTTCTTTTGTAGAAAGTAACAGTATTTTCTATTTCTTATCCGAGATTGTTATGAAGGAGAAAAGCTTTTTTTTTAAATGACAAGAACTGTTCAGCTGCCTTTAAGGCAAAACTTTTAAAGAACATTATGTCCTTGCTTTTTTCCCCCGCACCCACCAGAGCTGTTTCTGTACTTGTGACTGAGTGAATAAGTGGCTGATATTGACTTTTGAACAAAAATGTCAATGAAGACTGAAGACTGTGCTTTGCATACTTGTGACAAGCAAAAGGACACTTAGAGCAGACGGTGGTTATTGAATCTGGCACTCATCTTGCCTGAGAATTGAGATGCTGCTGCATGCTGTTAACAGACCTCCTAATCAATGATGGACAAACATCATGAGTTCTCAGCAGGGACTCTCCTCTGCTTCAGAAAAATACCAAGCAAGGGCATCCTGTGGTCTGTCTGAGCGGAAACAAAAGATACATTTTGCAGCACACTGACAGAGATAAAAAGGCAAAATTGCTCCTTTGTCTCGTTTAATTCGTCTTCCAGTTTGAGAGCGCAATCAAAACTCTGCAGCAGCCGTGAGTCTGACTTGGTCTTTTTTTAAACTAATGTCAAATTTGTTTGACTTCTGTGATAGCGCATAATTATGTAAATGTCCTTGTGGTTGAATTGCCGTAATGAGAGTAATTTGGAGCGGTCCCTCAAACATCAAGAGCCTGAAGTGTTGTTCTTTCGACACCTGCTGCCCTTGGGAGAAACAGGAAGCCCTTTCAAGAAAAAGTCTACTAATAGAACCAATTAACCAGTCTAATAAGTCCCGATAGTAATCACCATTGGAGGTAGATTGGATGGCACTTAAAGCCAATCAAAGAGACGAGCAGTCAGGAATTAAAAGACCATTAAGGTTCAGCCTTTACTTGGACTCTTAGCCATTGCAGACTGGCTGGGGGGAGAGATTTTTAATTTAACAGTGAGGTGCAATTTTTATGGAAAATGTTGTAGAGAATGTTTAAGCCAAGTTTCCTGCTCAACAGTCAAATGGCTTCTTCTCTGTTGATTTATGTACCATACTCGAATGTCTGATGTGTAATCCCAAACAAATTGATACCGTGTATATAGAGCCCCCCCCTAAAAGCAAGACAGACATCCAAAGTTGAATGAGGGCAAGTCATATTTTTTTACAATACATGAACAAAGCATGAAAAACAAGAAACGACAGGATGACTTTAACTGAAGGAGATAAAGATTATGAGGAAAACATTTGCAGGCAAGTAATATTGGAATTTTTTTGCCTGACTCACCAGATGTTGACAGCTGTTTACTTGAATGCATCACATCGATATTCAATTCACGTTTTATGACATGTATGAAATAACAATAACATTTCCCTCATGTAATCAATTTCATATCCGTTGCATGACAATAGTCTGGCAGATAGCAGGAGCAGAGACGCACAGTTGCCGAGCGTAGCAGCACTTACCTCATTATTTGTGTGGCACGAAAAAAATATTTACAGCGTGTCTGCTGACATACAGGAAATGCAATTTGTATCGATCTTTGTGAAATACATTGCAAATAAAGCAGTAGCGGTCACACAGAGAAATGAGATGAGTGTAGGAAAAAAGACAGAAGGACAAAACTGCTGCTCAAAAACATTTTCAAAGCGCTAAAAGACAAATTCATGCTGTCTTAAGCTTCTTTCTACTACCATGCAGTCTCAGCAGAGTATCACCGTTGCTGTGATCAAGGTCAGCTCTCATCCTCCAGACCTGATTTTCCTTGTCGGTATTCCAGGCACCTCAGAAGACGTTGGCAGCAGTTTTTACTTGGCAGATACCCCCCCCCCCCCCCCCCGACCCGATAGGGCACATGCAAGAGACGCTCCCTGAATAGTCGATTCTTACAACCTGTGGTCAGCATTCCGCATGCATCCCTCGGAGCTAAATGCTCTTCCTCCGCTCTCCTTTTAAGCCCTCTGACAGGAAGGATGCGATATTGCACCTGGCCTCTTTCAGGGCACCCCCCCCCCCCCCCCCCCCCCCCCCTCCACTCCCCGCCTCGTCTCTGCCTCGTAGTGGAGCCGTTCCACCACTCCGCACTAATTGTTCATTCTCTCTCTCCTTCTTATTCCGCTCTGACACCTTCTCCCTGTAGAGCTCCAGTGCACCCGCCTTGAGAAAAAGAGGACAACTCTGTATTCAAACTGTTAAACAGATGAGTTCATAAGCAAGAGCGGCTCTGCACCGCGGGATAAAGAAACAGTGACACCCACTATAAATCTGTTTTTGATCCGGGCAGGGTTTCAGCACAGCAGACCTCTCTGATGCCAGGATGATAAACAGAACATCCTCCTGCTCAGCCTCAATAAGTCTGTGTCCTTTAATGAAGTCCAATCAGCAGGAACAACCTGGCTAAAGATTTCAATCAAACTTCATTTTCTTATCTAATGACTCCCTGTGGGACTTCCAGGTTCCTGGCCTGATGCACCTCGGAGTCCGGCTCATGGACTGCCTTTTTCTAATAATAATCCTGGCTCAATATGTAAAGTGGCAATCTCTACTGATTAGAAGACACAAAATCAGACGGGTTTGGTGAAATGCTTCATACATACATCATACTCCTATTCAATTTCTGGGTGGCACGGTGGTAAGCACTCACGGAGTCAGTCACCTCACAAAGAGAAGGTTCTTCTTCCAGTGTCTGTGTGGAGTTTGCATGTTCTTGGTATCAGGTTGATTGGAGACTATTGATTGACCGTAGGTGTGTATGTGAGCATGAATGGTTGTTTGTCTCTGTATTGACCTAATTGGGGTGTACCCTGCCTCTCGCCCAATGTCCGTCCGGATTGGCTCCAGCCCCCCCCCCCCCCCCCCCCCCCGCGACCCTCAAAGGATGAACAGGTAATGGATGGATGGGTGGTTGTTTTTGCATTGTTGTGTATTGGTATTGAATGTCTGATTTCAGGATTAGCAAATTATTATTGATTGTTAACAGAAGATTCGGATGATATTTCGAGATATATTAAAGAGAATCTGTCAGATGTTTGAATTAGGACATAGTGTGGCAGCTCGTAGTGTAATTGTACCTAACTGTTGATTTTTCTCTGACCCACGTGAATGAACTGCAGCATCAGCATCAGCATCTTAGTTAGTTGACTGAATGGATATAACAAACAGTTATTAAAAACATGAAATATGTGATCCATAAAAAAATAATTCCAAGTTTTATTCTGTTTACAACACATTTCAGTGGCAAGTCTTCCAACATTTACACACAAGTACTCAACTTTGTCATCTGCAGCTATAAATAATGAAATTTCAATCATGAAATTTTACACAGACGATGGTTTTTATTTTCTGTGCTCGTTCCACAAGCACCGCACAAGTACAAGCTTTGTGTAACTGGTGTACAAACACAGTGCGCATCAACCTTTGTGATTCTACATGAAACCTTGTAAATGTAGTTTTCAAATGATCTGAAATGGGGTCTAGTGCTTGCACACAGCAGATGGCCACTTAATTCAGGGTTTATTCACAATATGGGTTGTACCTGATTACTCCTGTAGGTTGTACTTTTTTTTCCTCATCTCTTGCTGGTCAGAACTGACACAATCCACCTCAGGTAGGGCTGGACGATACGGCCCAAAATTATATCAAGAGTAAAATTTCCATATCAGTCAATATTGATAATTAGTCAGTTGAAAGACTAATTTTATTCCCTGAGTGAAGGTTGTGGTTTGAAACTCTTCTTTGTGAGCAGAGAATGACAAACACTAAATAACACAGCAGATTAATTATGTGTAAATATATATAATATATCTTTACATACAGTCTATGGTTATACCTTATAACTGTGCTTACGCAATGTATAAGTCTAATATCAATATATGTATTGGACTTTTGTTATATTGCCATTGATAAAAATAATATTGATATTGTTTTATTTCCCAGCCCTAAATCTACTGTCAGTGTCTTTATTCCGTGAAATGACACCGATTTTCCATAAACAACAACGTGAGCATTTCAACGTAATGTCCGTGATCTTCCTCCTCACATATGAGAGTGATCGGGGATTCATTAGAACATCAATGCTCAGGTCGCGTACATGTGTGCAGTGGATCAGTGGTGATTCACCAGCATGGAGCCTGGCCTTGTCGTGTGGCGAGGGGCTGTGCAGGAAAGGAGCAGGGAGATTAAAGCAGCTTTGTCCGTGCATAAGTGGATTATCAGCAGGTAGAGTGCTCCCTGTGTCTCTGCAGCGATTGTGTTAGTGCACTTCCTGCCTGGCCGCAGAGAGGACCATCTGCCATTTAGCTCTGATGGATGGTCCCGAGCAGACGTCGGTCTCCTCCACGCAGAACACCTGCTGAATCCTGATCAGACCGTTGGATCAAATTAGTTAAAACCATCAATTTGACCCAGTAGCATTCCCGTCTCGCTGCTGAGGATCAAACACACGTGCACATGCACACATGCACGCACCGTGAGCCACTATGAACAGATTTGGGTGCTTAACCAACGTGGCATTGTTCCAATATAGCTACTGCATCAGGTAGACATATAAACAAGCTTCATTATGGGCTGCATTATGCCCATAGCTCATTATATCGCTGAACAGACTGTCATATTTTGACTGGCATCAAATGGACATAGCTGTGCCAATTCCTAACAGGATTGTGTGTCTTGATGCATAAACTCACCCAGTGACAAAGTACAGTATGTACTCGACTTCTTGCACATAGAAGACGAAAGAGAAACGGAGGGAGCCGACGAGAAAAGCGCGCTGAGAGGAACCTCACTATAAAGCGCAAATATCCGATTGTACAAAATATATCAAAGTCATACCGTAACCCTGTGGAACAGACCAGTGGATTATTCAGACATCAGACAGTGGGAGACTTTAGAAGAGGAAGAGATGAAGTCCTTTCATGTGACAAGTTAGGAGACATAAATGAAAAGAGAAAAATGTTATCCATACATGACAACAGAGGGGGGGGAAATCTTTGTGCAAAGGAAACCGTCGTTTGAAGACAAAAATATACCTCACGCTGTCAGATGACCAACATCTTCTGTGAGATGTACAAACTACAAACAAAGATACACTGTAAAAAAAAGTGCGAGTGCGACAGTGGCTACCACATGACACATGGCAGAATATACATAGTGACACATTGTGCTTTTGCAGGCTCACTTGTAATTGTGTGAATGAATAAATCCCACCAGTAGCAGTGTACATTTTCGATGTGACACGTAATAAACATAAGTCTTGTTTTCCTGCCTCCGCTGTATTGGAGGTCCTGTCACAGAGCTACACGTGTGTTCGCTGATAAAGGTGGAAGCTCACGTGCTGCATCTGAATCACTGTCGCCATGACGGTATCTTTTAATATTACCCATCCCGCCGTTGTCCCATTGTTCATCATCTCACAGTTATACTTATATATAATACATAATTATATATTATTTACCCCCACCCCTCCATTAAGACATTTACACACTTAAGATTAATCATATGTGTGTTGAATGGGCGTCAGTCACAGAACAAAGACAGGTTTTGTTTGCAGCGTGACGGCCATTGACCCTCTCAACGTGGCAGGCGTGCTCTCAGCCAGATCACAAACCCCGATAGCCACCAAAAGGCGTCCAGAGAAGAAAGACCCTCGTCTCCTCCTGACAACCGTCTCCTACCACTCATCGCTTTATCTCATCTAGCCTGTCGAGAAACAAAGTGGAATATAGCAAATGCAGAGAAAAACAGAAGCCGTGCCCTTTGTGGCACACGAGACATTCGCTGACAGTCTGACAGCCGTGAATGCCTCGATTATTTCGTGCGCGTGCATTTTGAGATTAATTACAGTTTGAACCCAGCTCACAGTGTGCAGTTCTTGAATATATCTGAAGGTGCTGGATGTAACTTCTATGTGCTCAAAGATATTTGTTGAAGATTTTGTTGTAGATTTCTCCAGCACAGTAATCTACAGATTCCTTTCACCGCTGCAGCTTCCAGCTCTGCAAACCTGGACACCCACACAGTTGAACTCTTAAACTCACAGTGACAGACTCTTTAGCTTTCTCCTTCTCTGCATTTTGCAAATCCTATTTATTCAGCTGCTCTGTGAGGGACGTGTGTTTTGTGCAGTCCTTCAGAAGCAAAAAAAAAATGTACTTGAATCCATGAAGACAGGAGTATCCAGACATTGACTCTAGCTAACATCGGCTGGTGACCAACCATCACCCGGAGTGTGTGATATGAATGAAACTGCTCAGACGCTAGTGCGAGCTGTAAACAGTACCATCAATCAAACTAAATAAGACAGCTTATGGCAGAATACGGACAGCATAAACAAAATCTCACTTATACTTGTGTGTGCATGAAGATTGCACACTAGTAATTGTGTGGATGCCAGACAGCCAATCAATTCCAATCTTTCCAGTGTATTCATTCTTATCTGGTAAGAGTAAACCAACATGATTTTATTTGCAGTAATTGTATTAAAAATGTACGACACCTTTGATTTTCATGTGGGCGATATTTACATTTATATTGTGTGCAGTGTCTTTACCTGTTGCATGCTTTATGGTCCTCTGGATGAAGTAATCATTTCCATCTCACCAGTCTGATGGAGATACCAGGCCTGTGCCCGTCTGCATCTTGCAGAGTTACACCACCTCTGCCTCGCAATAACAACCCTAAATCTTCATTGTAGCCCTCCATCCACCACTCACTGCCTCAGGCCACTTATATTCTATCAAAACAACCAGCACGGCCACCTCGGTCTTCCACCACCTGCAGTGCCTTTTACTGCCCTTCCCCATGAGCACCGGGGCGCAGATGTATCTAAAAAAACACATCCACTTACCTAACTGCCGACAGGTGAAATGGTTTTCCCTGCAGCCCTGAAAGCGCTGTTGAGGGGCAAACAGGAAAACATTGTTTCACTTTGGTGCCCCAGTGTTCTCATTTCCCGCCATCACAGACAATCAGTGCCACTTTTAAAGTCAGTATTTAATCTTTGAATGCTTGCCTCAGCCTGAGAGTTCCCACTGAATGGTAACAGTCACACCCGGCCGGCATCCGAAACCAAAGTGATCTGGCCCCGTGCATCTGCCTTCCCTCCCCCTCCCCTTCCATCCCTATTTGACCCAGTGCTGCTTTCATCTTCCTCCTCCGACTACAAAGTGAATGCTGTGCTGCTGCTGGGACCCAGCCAGCCAAGGAAGGAGTCTACCACTCAGACACTGACTACAAACTATAAAATCACCCCCGTCCTTCCACCCCACCCTCTCTCACACTCTTCTCTCTCTTTCTCCAAGCTCATAAACATCCAGGCTTCCATTTTGCAGAAAAGACATTTTGCCATAACTGCTGTGCTGTTCGTTTTTTTTTCTGGGGCGACAGGATTACCGGTTATATCCAGGCCTTCACATATACACTGGCAGTGGCAGACCAGTGTCCCACTGACCCTCCAAAGCCTGCAATTTAGCAGGGTTATTTATGGAGCGAGGAGAACACATCCTCCCTGCATGCTCCTCTCTGCTTTCATGATGCTGGACAGCCGCAGAGGCCCTTCACACTTGTGCCTCAGCCCTCCCCTGCTCGGTGAGCATGGCACTTTCTCCGTGAGTCACAATCCTATTACCCCCTCTACAGCCTCGTGGCGGGGCGATAAGAGCAGCTCGGCATCCTGCAAGAGGTGTAGCGCTGAGCCTCCTTTAGCTGCGGTAGGTGGTTTAACCGGGGGAAGAATGCTCCACAGAGCTTTTTGCCCCCCATCATTTCAGTGAGAATTAGCTTTTGCAAAGAGGTGTGTGTGTTTATTAAAGATGAAATTGCCTGGAGATAAATAAACCAGGATGTGGCTGTCAAATCGTTGGTAACATAAGAAACATTGAAATAGAAATAGTCCTGTGACATCTGTAGGGAAAACAGAACTGCAATTTAATTTATTAAAACAAAAGACTATTTAATATCATATCAGGGAAGGTGAGTTCAATTGAAGCCTATTGGAAACCATGTCACAGTCAGGGGGTCTTTACACTTTCACTTTCAGAAAGAGAACCGCTGTCCTAAAAGTCTCTTTTGGGTTATTTATGCCCACAATTCATTTCTGAATCCATTTCGTTCATGTACAATCAGAAGTGCAAGCAGAACCCTCCCTCTCCCCTCCGACTCACTGAATTGTAGCAACAGCTGCTGCATGCTGGTTGTCTCATAAGGCAGAAGAAAATTTACATCCTGAATTTAACGTTCACTTACATATGCATGCGTAGACCTTGCACACACCGAGACAAGCACACAAATGGGAGAAACACAACTCGCTGAGACACAATCACCTGGGCCAAAATGTGATATTTATCAACTGTGGGCTTTATGTTTATGCAAATGGAAACAATTTCTGTGCTGTGTAAAAAAAACAACACAGTCGTCATCTACGTTATATCTCCCCATGTGCCTGCCTCCGCTGCCTCTCCTACAGGGGGCTCTGACACTTTTAGATATATTAAAAGCAGACAGCCTATCTCATCCTCCTCTCACCACCTGAAAGGAAATGAATGTCACCTTATTGAAATTGGCTCTATTTCATAGCAGGGGAGTTCTATTATTTCAGATGAATATTTGCTATTTGGTGCTGCCTCCTCTTTCCCCCGTATTTTGAAAACGCACTGAACTGCGCAGGCTGTTTACCGTCAGGTCTCAAAATGCAAAAAATGCATGTGATGCGTCACACCATGTTCTCTGCGAGCTGCGTGTTTTGTATACACAGGGCTCATGTGAGGATGCTACATGTGTGTCAGCTGACAGGGTGTTTCTCTATAACGTGTAAGATTGAGTGCGCTGACAGTGCTCTTAACCCCCTCTTCAAAGCCCCGGCTTCCTTCTGAACCCGCTGCTCACTCAGGCCTTTATGTGAGCATCGGTCCCCCCCCCGCTCAGCCCTGTACACCACACCTAATTATGTCTTGGCCAAAATGGGAAGTAGAAGGAGCCTCCACCGCTCCAACCCTGTCAGAGCAAGAAAGAGGGAATGGGAGTAAAGGGGCGGATAATTAGGAATCTGGTTCGTTTTCCTTTTCCACTTTTCACTCCTCTCCTTCTCACCCCGCTTCATCTGCATGTTTCAGAAGCTTTCTCCAATTACTGAGGCAGTACCCCCAACCGCTTCTCCAACCGCCACCAGCAGGCAAAGTGGGAGGGTGTGTGAGAGGAGATGGAATAATTCCGAGAACAGTGTGAGTTTGAACTAATGGTTTAAATTAGCACTTCTACAGGATGGAGTCAAATTGAAGGTGAGGGATATCTGCATTGTGGTTTCTGCCATATGCACTTTACAGCGTTGGTGAGGGAGCTTGCTTTTGTTTGCCCTTGTTCCTTCTGCCAGCCTGATGCACACGGACAAACATACACTGCGGAACATATTTTCCCTCAGGGACGTCTCACTGTGCTCCCTAAAAATGGCAGTGTGACATCAACTAAAGCAGGATATGGTGTGAATCAGCATCCTTGAGGGAACGTATAGATGTTGTACATCCATGTAGGATTTACACTTCTCTCCATGAGTCATTGACGACATCATGGATTATCGCTCATCAGCCTTGAAATGGCAAAGTCCATCTAATTGAAATATTGTTGGATCAGAGACATTTGAGTTTGTAACGTCCACGGCTGTATACACACATGGTAGGATGCTGCCACGTACACACACACAGATGTACACATGTGCAGTAAAGCCCCCCCCACAGCCTATCTCATTTCTCAGTTTTGCAGAATCAGCTCCAGTAGAGGTGACAATATGATGGCGCAGAGAGGAGGAGGGGGGCAGGTGAAAATGAGGGAAACTTGGCCGGGGGGGGGGGGGAGTCGACCAGAGATTTGGATTTGGTGTCACCTTTTCCCACTTGATTGAAGCGAAGGTTGATATTGTTCAGGAGGAAAACGTCATGAACAGCAACTGCACAAATATGCAGCACTGTGACTTTCGTGCGAGGGAAGCGGTTGAAAATGTTTGACCACTGGATGTGTGAGTGTGAGCAGATGGAGGGAGCATGAATAGTCGCACCACGAGGCTTTTAAGAACAAAAAAAAAAAGAAGATAGGTATTAAAATAGATTTTCCATCAGGTCTGGCTTTTTCATTATTTCCAAGCTTGCACGGCTAGCATGGGAACTCCAGACGACTGTCTCCTCTGTACGGCTGCCGTGTGAAGCCCTTTTCCTGTGCCGTTTTAAAACAGCCAATTATTACACTCGATTAGTCCCTACTGACTGAAATATCAGCTTTGATGGAAAAGAACTCTTTAATGGAAAAGTTAGGTGTGCTTGGCTTAATGGTAATAATGCATCCAGTGCAGGAATTATAGAGAAGAGCATTTTTGACAGTAACTACAGGCATTATCTTACGTTTTCACCTGGAAAAGGATTGAATGAGGATTTTTCCTCTCCCCATGTTGCTCTACTTTTAGTCCAGAACTGCAGGCATTGTTTCCCTTTTCAGTTGCCGGTAGTTTCCCCCCTAAAATAGCAGACGGGAGCGAAATCCTCTGAAGCTAATCTCCTTCCTAGTTGGTCAGTATCAGCCCCTTCCTTGCTGTTATTCTCAGCCGAGATTAGGATGTATAAATTTATTGGCCTGGCTGTAGCTTTCTGAAATGAAAACATGTGAGCCCTGTATCGTGACATGTGTGCTACACATCCACGGATGCACCATCACTTTATATTTCTGTTGACCCCATAATTCTCAGTCCATGATTTATAAGTGAGAATTGCTACGAAATCCCCTCCACCGTTCGGCATCCATATACACAGAAACCACTCAGAGGCATGTCACCGCGTCTTATGAATAAAAATGGATAACATTATGGGGTTTTCATTTCAACCATGTAATTTTGCTGTCATTTCTACTTCTCGAAGCCCAATGTATGCCACGCCAGAGAAATATCCCCCAGATCCCATGGGGGAAATTTCATTCTCCCACAGCCGTAAGTCCGGCAACATCCTCAGAATATGAATTCCGCCAGCGGGAATGGATGGAAGCAAAATTGCCACTGGGTGTAATAGGCAGCCCTATTAAAAGCATACTGCGGTCATGGGAGGAGCCAGTGTGGTTACAAGGTCGTAGTGGAGACCAACGCAATTTACTTAGGCCAGTAATGTTGCCTCGAAATGATCTAGAGTACTTACCTAGCAATATTGAGGGAGAGAGTCACTCCTCTCATGCATTAGTATCGTTACTGATTGCTAAATGACCTCTGTGGAAGCAGCATCATAGTGCTTTGCCAGAGATTTCGAGCCTTTCAGCCAAACAGATTGGAAGAGTGGCACCAGCATATGCAGAAGAAGAAAAAAACAAAAACACAAACAGGGAGAGACGGACAGAGAGGGAGTTAGCTTTAGACAACACAACACAACACAAGAGATTAACAAAGCACCATATTAACCTTCAGGTGCATCTAATTGTTGGGAAATTGAATGCAGCTCTCAGTGAGGGAGGGGATCAATATATCGAGCTGGCCCGGCTTACAACCTCTAATCCTGCAAATCTTCTTGAGGTCCTGAAGTGCTGTATTGAATATCTGAATTACTGGGATAGCACTGCTTAAGCATAATTTATGTAATGTATCTGCCTGTGTGTACATTCACTCCACTCACATTCACCGGTGCGCGGCAATTTTTCAAGATCAGCCGACCTTTCTCCAATCAAGATACATTTAGCAGCAGTGACCACTGGAGCCTTGGCACAAAAAACCTGGAGCCCGTGTTTCTTTATCTGCTACTCGCCGAGACTATTGTTTCCAGCAGCCTCTGATCTGCTCAGACGTTATCAGGGATTAGCTTGATCTAAACAGTAACGATACACAGCTACAGATAGAGAAACATCTGAGGCGATTGATTACAGCTGGTTCAGCCACTGATAAATCCAATATGGCACAGAGAAAGTATAACGTCTCCTTTATCAAGAGCTGAGTGAAGCCTTCACGGATGCTCTACCTCCCACAGACCTAACGAAAACAGAACAGAAATATTCTTGCACTCACAGATAAGTGTATAACACTATCAATGGGCTGATGCACAGCGATAGAAAGAAATGGACGTGTTTCAGTCTTTAGTTTTATTCAGTGCTTTTAAGACATGTGGGTGTGACCCTTATTAAATAGCAGCTAGGGACCTGCAGGGATGAACAAACAGCTGATACAAATCATTAAAGCAACATCATAAGACAAATATAAGAAAAACAGACATGAGAAGAAATATATTGTTTCATGTTATTGACACAAACAGACATTTGACCAGTTTATCTACACAATAACAAGATCAGTTCCCTAAATGTGCCTGATTCTTTTTACCAAGATCCATACATTATTACCTGGGAATTGGTGAAAATTGAAGTTTAAAAAAAATGATTGCTTTGTCCGGATGCTCGCCAATATATCACCGGTTCTTTCTTGGCCTATGTCCCATCCTTGCATCAATTTCCATCGAAATTTAAATAGTAGTTTTTCCTTATTTTTTCCTTAAACAAATCAACAGAATCTAATGCAGAATCTCCATAGAATACAAATACATTAACCACTTTCCCACAATGGAAACGCACAGTTCCACAATTCTTCATCCAAGCTCTTTCTTTGGAGAGGGATCCACTCCTTGTCTCCTCCTCTCGATAGTGGCCTAACCATCTCAATACTCAAGAGCTGCAATCTACTAATGGTGAATGGACTGTATTTATATAGCTCTTTTACGGTCGTATTGACCATTAACAGTGCAAGTCGCGTTAACCCATTCACGGCACTTACTATACACAGCTCATATACGTATCACATCCATTCATACGCTCTCATCACGGCCGTTAGGAGCCATTTGAGGTTCAGTATCTTACCCAAGGACGCTTCCAAATGCAGCCTGGGGGAACTGAGGGTCAAACCACAGACCCTCTGGTTAGTGGATGGCCCTCTCTACCTCCTGAGCCACAGCATCTACAAGGCCAATATAGTTAAAGTGGTTATAGGAGGGTCCTCATCCCTATATCTGATGAAACTTTAGTCATAAATATTTTGTCACAAAGAGACACTTAAGCTGTCTCTCCAAGTCTTCTTCAGAGCTATTATTCTTAACAGTGAAGGAAAGCTTACTTTCATGCTGTATATTAGGGCTGCACGATATTAGAAAAACATGTGATAGCGTTGTTGAATGTTGCGATGATGATATGACTTGCGATAAATAAACAAATGCTTAAGTATACAGCGTTAAAGTCTCTCTGCTTTGGGTTCACTGCTAACATAGACCTCATACAGTGAGTAGCCTATGCAGACACTGCAAAAACAAATGAGAAGCATTATTTGCATGGATTTTGAAAAAGGGACCATGGACAGCTCCACAGCCCGGTGGCTCACAGTTCTCTATGCAGGAAAAACCCTGGACAGGAACTTCAGTGATCTAAATATCTTACATTTATTATAGGGCAGTAGGGCTCCATCTGATTGGCCAAATATATTGACATGCAAATACGTATATCCCGCATGTTGATATCGTGATGATTGTACATTTTAGATATATTGTGCAGCCCTACTGTAAAGATTGTGGTAACTGAAGTAATGAAACTAACTATTACTTCAATCTGGGTATTTTTGTAAAAGACTAATGCAGTGACCCAGATTTATTTAATCTCATATCCCGAGAATGACACTGATACTATATCTACCCTTACAGTAGTAGTGGGCAATCCTGAGTAAAGATACTCTATAAAAGCTTTCAGTTTGTAAGCTGTACCAGTAAATATAAGAAAAAGTCCTAAATTTACATGTATCATGAAAACAAAGTGTCTCTTCTCTTTGTTTAGAAGCTGTGGTACTTCATGTGCTGATTTCAGAGGGAAGATGACATCTACATTCTCTTAGTTGATGCTTTTGTCGTGTGCAAATGTGTTACTCTGAACATTTAATTTGTAATTTCTAGTCATTCTGGAAAATAAACCACATTCGGTGTCTTTGAGCTCCTTAATCCACTGAGTCTAGTAATTTGTGCAGGGTGATGCTGCCAGAAATCCTCCTCTCCCTTCAATCACAGGTTACTGTGCCACTTGTCATCTGCATTCAGGCCCGTTATTGAGAGGCTTCCCTCAGGCCGCCTCTTTGTCTTTAGCGGCTCGATTAAATTAGAGTGACACCTGGCATGGATCCTCAGCTGTAATGGCCCTTCTTTTCATCCCATCCCCTCTATCAGCATAATAGACCTCTGATGAAATATTACAAACCCTTTTTTCCCCTCTTTCTCTCTGCTTCATTGAACTGTGTGCGGGGTTGGAAGAAACAAGTTATGGGTTCATGAGAGTTAAATGCTACAGCAATTTGAAAGGATGCATTCAAATGGGAATTATCAACATCAGGAAACAGCAGACTGTCTGCAGTCCTCACACTGTATGTGTCATTGGATAAATTACTTTTGTAATTACATGAGCATTCTAATCACATTAAATGTTAAAGACTCGTGTACACTTGTTGTCGAGGCGGGGGTGGGAGGTGATATTTTGAACCTCGCCAAGGCAGCGGCAGATATTGTGCAGACTAGTTTACTTCTATTCCTGGAAACAGAGGGCTGCGTTGGAAAGACAGCGTTCTTGCGGCGGTTTGCAGTTACACATTGTAATATATAATGCATTTTATGCACCTTTTGTTATGCAAAAGAGGCATGATGAAAAGAATTTCATCATTGAGAAATGGGATTCCAGCTGCCCCTCCTCCCCTTGGTCATGAGTGTTGCTGGAGGTGCAGCTCTGCACATGGGCGGAAAATCCCCTCCACTCCAATCTTGTTGAGCTCTGACGTACTTGGCCTTTTGATATTTCATGTGCCTCTTCTATGCAATAGAGTGATGGGCAGGGTGATGCGGGGGGTGGGTGGGTGGGGGGGGGGGGTCGGGGGCTTGTTCAGAGCTGGCAACCCTGTGTTCAAACCAATTCATTTTCCCAGTAAACTGAGAATACTGCAGATGTGTGAGAGAGGAAGGAAACTACAGGATTTGCCTTTTCAATGAACCGACTGTTGGTACTTTGATGAAAGATATTAATTATTCACATAGTATCTTGCTAACTGTACGGGTGCACATTTCCTGACCTTGCACATTTTGAGCATATTTAACTACCTTCTATTGTTCTACCTTCCATTCATGAATGCTAATTCTGCAAGAATTGCAAACAGTTGTATTTTAGCAGGGGCTGCTTGCAAATCCATTCTTACATTATCTGCTCTGTGTTGCCTTAGGTGACAACAGAATAATTAATAGCAAAAGGAATTATGTTAGAATTATATGCATTGCTGGTTGGTTAATATTACCTCTCTCGTTTGACTCTAGTTGCCTTGGGGGTGGTAAAGATCTTCAAGAACAAAAGTTATCTTTAGAACCTTACCCATGTATTGGGGCCGAGGCAGAAACCACCAGGGAGTAAAAAATTACAGACTGACTGACATATATATAAAACAAAAATTAAATTTGTCAATGATTCCTAGGTGCTGTTGTCAAACCTTGTAATTGAGGCTTGACATTTTGCAGTTTTACTTTAATATGTACTATAAATCACAATAAAAAGAATAAAAATACAGCCAAATGTATAGAACTTCCATCCATTATCTATACTGAATATCCTTTTGAGGGCTGCAGGGGCAACTGGAGTCAATCACAGCTTATCTTTCAGCCTCGTAGACTGTAAATAAAGATAGACAACATGTCACCACTTCCTTCCACTATCCAGAAATGAAGCCAAAGTATCCAAGATACAAACGCTGCTATTTTGGAGCAGAGTCATTTGGAGAACTAGTAGCGACCGGGAAATGAAGCCGTGAAATTGAGGAGCCGCGGATACACGGACCAGATCGATCGTTGTTTTTACATCATCATATATCATCACTAATAAAATCAAACTTACTGTGAAAAAAAACAAAAACATACTTTAGCGTGATAAGAAACCCCTAAAATGACAGAAACCATCTTTGAGAAAAATGTATTTGACGTGTATTATGTCTTTTTAGTTTGGTCCACGTCCCATCCAATAGGAGGCGGAGTTTATCACCTAAACTGCAGCCAACCCAGATACTTTGGCTTCATTTTTGAGGAGCTGTCATGTCGGTTATCTTCATACACGTTCTACGATCGGGCTCTTGTTATCTGTCAGAGAATCCAACGGGTTCAGTTTTGGTCACTGTGTATAGCCTGCGAATGGTCCTACTCTAAAATGAAAAGCAAAATGTGTCAGCAACAAATACTTCAAGCCCGGATTTTAGTATGAAATACATAAAAGCAAAAATGTAAAAAAATGTTATGTTGTGGTTTACAAACACTTTTCATCCCACCACTACCATTCAGCGGATAAACATGACAGCATGATGGGTTCAGTGGAAGTGCCACTGAAATGACATCTGCCCACACACTGTCAATCAAAGACTCCCCCCCCCCTCCCTTCACAGCCATGTGAAGAAAAAAACATATGAAGCGTATATATTCTACCTCCCCTGAATTACTACATAATGTTTATCCCACGCCTGTGCACATGTATGACTCCCTGCCAGCGTCTCACACACACACACACACACACACACACACACACACACACACACACACACACACACACACACACATTACTCACAGCCAAACAGATAGCAGGTTTGTTTGGCACAAGCGCTTCAAACAAATGTCTGATGCTCGCTTTATCTATCATTCACACATAATTTCATTATTTTCATTGCACCTACAGTAGAGTTGGCAGCGTTTATCAGAGCTGACACCTGGCTTTCTTCTGTACAAAGCATGTGTAACGGTCTCGTGGTAAAAGTTAGAGCCAGACTCTAAAAAAAACACACAATAACAAACGAAGATATCTTCCCCAAAACGCAGGACTTTTATTCATGTCGTGTCCTGTGATTATTTCCAGCAGCTCAGAGCAAGAGAAAAAGCTTTGGTATCTCAAAAGGGAAGTGAAAATAAGGGGACGGTAAGGCACAGTAAAGCTTAAATTGAGGCCATTATTGAGGGCAGTGAGGGAATAGTGTGGCCCGGCTCAGAAAAAAAAAGCATAGGCAGAGACAGTTTTAGTTAGGCTAGATGAACACTGATGGCAGCTCCTATAAATCTCCTAAAATATCTAAAGCTACAGAGCATTGAGCCCACTCCCTCACCTGCCATTTAGAGAAGATATGTCCTATATTCTAATGTTGAAGGGCAGTCATTTCATGTTACCGTGTGTAAACCCGGACTGCCTTTTTTTACTTTACCTGGTTGAACATAAAGAAATAACTTTGGACATTTCAGGATGACTTTGAGACCGATTTTTAGCTCTGACAGTTGAGGCGGCTGTGGCTAATTATCGGAGTTAATGGTAAGTCGAGAGGAAACTATGTGCTTCGCCAACATCATTTTCATCCTCTTGACAGTTAGGCCTTCATCGTGCAGCTGTTGGGTGGTTCATGTAGACGGATCATAGAAATGTGAAGCTGTGTTGTATCCTCCATCCTGAACACAGAGCCTCTGCTTCAGAGATGTAATTAATTGTGTGGCGCTTTTACATTACGCTTTGTTGCCTAGGTAATGCCTTCTGGAACGATGCTAATTGTTTGAACTTTTAGACACAGGGGCTGGTTTCCCCCTGTGGTAAGCAGGACATAAAAAAGGGCAGAGAAAACAGGAGACAGCGTTCCACCTCTTAAATTAGGCCAGAAACGCCGGCTCTTAGAGCTCAGTTGGATTTCAAAGAACTCAGGTGCAGTAGTGCTCCGCTATAGATGCTATTATACTCCTCTCAATAATTCAGACAGAAATTGCCAGGGTGGGGAACTGTTCGGTC
The DNA here is from genome assembly GCF_009819705.1 of Hippoglossus hippoglossus. Lineage (NCBI taxonomy): Eukaryota > Metazoa > Chordata > Actinopteri > Pleuronectiformes > Pleuronectidae > Hippoglossus > Hippoglossus hippoglossus. The sequence continues at coordinate 16,314,425 of NC_047165.1, forward strand.
ACTTTAAGGTTAAACTGAGCGAAAATGGGCATTCGGCAAATGAAATTCCCTCTTGTAAATGTGTATTCGGGGACAGGGGATGCATTTCTGTACTGCTGCATTGTTGAATTGTGCTGACTGTCCGTCCGGTTGATATTGCTCATTTGTTTGACAAAAGGAACACCTTGTTGCGAGCATTGTCTGTTGATTACCTCGCTGCCATGTGATAAGATCCCAAAGCAGATAATGACTCAATATGAGAAATGGGCGCAGTTGAACCATTATTCCGGCAGTGACCAAATAATACATTCCTATTCAAATTCCTACAAATGCAAACAGTTGAATGCAAGCGTTTCAAATCAGTCACTTTTGTCCGAGCCGACAGGAAATAATTAAACTGGAAGGATGTCCTGTGTTGGGAGTTCTGAATGAATGGACGTAAAACCGCGGCCCTTTCCCCTCTCTGCTTTCTTTCTTCATCTGTGTATCACTCTCCATCACACATTAAAACCCATTAGCCCCCCTAGCATAGCTCACCCAGAGAGAGTGAGAGCATGTGTACGACTGACTCACTGCTGTTTGTTGTGCTGTTTCAGGCTGGAGCTGCAGCTCATGTTTAGTAAGCTCACTCTCATTATATCAGACCCCGGGGAGAGAAAGGACCTCTCTCTCCATACTATCAAAGCCACGGTGCTGCCTTAGAGGACATGCTTCAGTATGAATAGAGGCTCCCGATACATCCAAAAAGTAGCATGCTCAGCCCCCATCACCTCTCTCAGTGGGGAGCTGCCAACACTCAAGGTTTTGATCAAGCCTCGCCCGTATTGGCTGTGGGTGACAGATATACAAGACTGTAGTTGTGGGAATAAATAGCTTGATTTGCATAATGCATCACCAACAAATTCAGTTTTCACAGTGCGTGAAAGAACTACTTTTTGCCTCAGTGCGGCATTCAGACACCGCCTGGGATCGTATTTCATAGGACAAACACACAATTATGTAAACAGGGTGTTTACCTCTATACAACTGGAAGATAATACAATTTACGGTTAGTGTGTGTCCAATACTTTTTTGGGGGGGGGGGGGGGGTTGAATAGGCTCTACAGCACCCATTGTCCTCCAGTAGCGTATTTTCTCCTGCGTTTCAGCAATCATAATTCACCTGATACTCGGAGCGCTTACCTCCCGAAATCCCAGCCGTATTGATCCATCTGCAGCCGAGCAACATCGCCATAAACAGGCTAATCTAACATAAAAGCTGGCCCCCTCAATTCTCCAGCCTGTTGAAACGATTCAGTTCTGCCTGGTAGCAATGAATAAATAAATAGATAAATGAGACGCACAATCCCGGGCTCGATTCCCCGCAGTGCATCCCAGCCGTGCATGTGACTGGAGGCAGCAGCTTTGAGACAGGAGATTATTTTGAAATAATATCCTTTACATCTCGCAGGTCTTTTTTAGCGGCGCAGGTTTAAAAAAATGGTGGATGACAGGGAAGGGAGGGCCGCTGTAATCAGTCAAACTCGTGTCTTCTCTCTGTCTCCACCTGCACCTTGGATTTGATCCCTGTGACCTTTTTGCAATTCTCACATGTGATTAATGGCTGACTCTGGCTGTCCGCTAATCACCTGTGTGATAATTATCAAGGGAATGGCCGTGTCGTCTGAATTCTAGTCAGGCCAGGCTTGCCACTTAACTCTGCTCCCCCCATCCTACCCTTTCCCATTCTCCTCTCACCCCCTGCCTTCTTCCTGCCGCACTGGCTGCCAGTGGGCTCAGGTTAGTGCCATAAGAGTAGTGGGGGGGCTCCGATATACATTTTTTCATCTGACTGGATTACAGCAATTCATTTTAACCTTGAGCAGCCCGAGCCAGATGCTCTCGTAACGGTTAATGGGCTGGGTTTACACCTAGAACGCCCCAGTACAGTATGAAACATAACCTGTACTTTTATCGCCGCTGCACAGTATGCGGATACATGTAAACCTTTAGAGGAAACATATGGTTTAAGGGGAAGTAAGGGGAAAGGGCCTGGAGATTTCCTGTGAGATTTGTTGAATTAAAAAACATATTTTTAAATTATTTTCTTTGATGAATTCTTTAAACCCACAGCTGTGTTTCCCTCCTCTTTTCTTCGGCCATTATTAATTCATTGACATTTTTGCTCAGATGGAAATTATCGGGATGTTGAGGAGTGGATCTGGGATTGCCTGCAGTGATCAGACTGATGGCTAATATGGTTAAAAACAGAACGTGGTTCCTCTCACCATTTCATTTCCCCCCCCAGTTGTTGGAGCTGTGCTGGTGGAGTTTGGTGAATTTGTATTCCCTTTAATTCAACCCTGCACCCCACAAAGCAGTCAGTGATGTGAGTGTAAAGTATGTAAACCACAGGGTAAGGAAACCGCACCATCCCTCTAAGATACCATAACCTCTTGGCTCTGCTCACAGACTCATCTGCACTTGGAGCGATCAATCTCAGAGGACATTAGGAATGATGATCAGTGGTAATCCACAGTCCTCCCTCAAGTCTGACTGAATCTTTTCATCCTTAATTCTTATTGAACAGTAATTAAATCCTCAATGAGACTTTCCTGTGCAATATTTTCCCGGTCTGAGTCAGTATCCACCATGTCCATTTCCCCCCTATTCCCTCCTCATGTTTATTCCAAGGTTTCTATACTGTACAAAGAATCCATTTACATTTAAGATTAATTGTGAATATAACAGCTGTAATACTGTAAACAGTTGAATTATAAGCTAGTTTGAGTGGTAAAATCAAACAGGAAAATTATATTATTATATTATTAATTCATTATACAAAATCTTTTGTTTCCTTATTTTGACAAAGTAATTCTAATTAGTTACCTAATCATGCATTTTAGCCCTGTAGGATTCAGTTGCATTCCATCACCGCAATTAAAAATTGGTTTCCCTCAATAATTGTCATCTCTCACTAAGTATATAGCCTCATCACATATTTAGTGAATGATAGATTGATATCTTAGAGTGTTTTGGAAGAATAATACTGCTTTGTGATGAATGGTTATACATATGATGAATGAAATCTAAGTATTATATCAACAGTATTTTTTGGAAGGGGGTTGTACAGCTCACTGCCAGAGCAGAGCTGCTCCCACCTCGGCTCTGGCAGTGAGCTTCTGCCGGGACCCCTCCTCTCTGAACTCACCGTGACCAAAACCAAAACAATGTCAGGTCAGGTAGACGTGTGTAGGAATTGTTCTGAGGGAACAAATTGAGGGAAAGTGTCTTGTCCTTTTACATTTCACAGTATCTGAGCTCTACCTGAATTGTAATTTTTCCCGCTATAGATCAGTTACATTTGCAAAATGAAAACATGTGTCTGTGTCTGTGTCTGTGGAAAACAGGCCTGACTCTAACTCCTGGCATATTCTAGTCCCTTGCTGCCTCCAGTGCAATTAATGATCTTGCTTACAACATTAGCGCCACAATCATGAAAAATCGTGCTCTAGCACCAAGTCCCCCAACATACTGAGTTCAATTCATCAAGGGGCTTCATGCTCATTGGCAATGTCAAACTTGGTTTCAGCCTTATTGAGTGCCTCTGTAATCAAGTACCTGCCATAAACTCTCAAGAGTGATCATGTTTTTGAACATACAGTTCATGAAGAGATATGAGATTCAGTTAATGACTCGTCCTGCTCACGAGTTTTGCAGCACATCAGCCGCTGAGATAAGGTCAAACTTAAAAAAATCGATGAAGTTGCTTTTTTAATTTATTGTTTTGTCCGTTTTTTGGGCAAGTGTGTCTGTGACTGGAATTTTTAACTGTGGCTGCAACACAAGTGCACAACTTGTAAGTGGTGTCTGTGAGACAAAGATATGAAATTCTCTTTTTTTCCCGTCTTTTTCTTATCAGCAGTCAGACAGCCAGTCAAACAACCAGTGTGGTATTTTGGGAATTCACCACTTAATTTTTTTTTTTTTTTAGACATTTGGGATCCTAATATCGTTCTTTCTCTGTCTCCTGAAACTGGATGGTCATGTCTAGGAGCCGGTCTTTATGAATGCAGTCTGTAAAAACTCAAGGTTGTTTCAACAATTCGATTGTTTGCTAAGCTTGTTTATCATAGAAGGGATTGCACATCGAGAAGCCATTCTTTGAAGCTGTAGCCTATAAAAATTCTTATTAGGGAGCGCGGGGGGGGGGGGGGGGGGGGGTATCGGGTTGTATAGTTCAGGGGGATGCAAATAGAGTTAGTTTTTGAGAGACAAAACTCATGTTGTAGAAGTTGCATCGAGACAGCAATCATCAATCAACAGGCAGGTCTCCTTGGCATTGTAAATCACTGCAGTGCTGAAGGGCATCATCTGTCCCCATCATCTAATTTCACTGTATGTAGCACTGTGCTTTACAGATGGTGCACACAACCAATATGTACCACTTGTATTGTTCTTTTTTATTTGCATCATCAACAATCATACACATTCGTTGGTCTCCCAGCACTGTAGCACGTAAACACGGGACATGAACACTCAGTTTGCCCATCTATTGTCGTCGGCCAACATTGAATCAAAAATGAATTCGAAAATAACAAAGGAAATCAAAACTGATCCAATTACGAAACCAACATCAGTGCAATTCTGTAGCATGTGCAGTACACTCCTGCAAATACTGACACGGTATGATCACATTGGGAGGGAGTGCTCAGCAGTTCAGAGTGCACAGGGTTTTTTAAAGCAGAGTCAGGAATGTTCATTAGATAAAAAGCATCTAACATTAAATCAATCCTTGATCTTTTGGCTGTAAACAAAACCGGGGCGCAATGTCAATTAGTAGCACACGTCAGATGAAACGGCACTGATCTGCCCATGCCGTAAGTACTGCAGTGCAGACAGACGCCGGAAAACCAAAGGAATCTTTCGCTCCACCTCATCGTGGTGAATGGTCACTTTGAGTTCATTCTATAGCCATTAACATAATAAAACTGAGCTAAATGATACCTCACTGGAGTGGACTGAGATGAGTGTAGTGCAGAGCGACATGCTACAGAGACATACTGTAGGGGTTGTGTGTCTCATTATATATAGTGCTCCCTATTCTAAGACCCCTCAAGCCCTCTCTAAGTGTCCTGTTACTAGATTCAAAGTATCAAAAAGCTGCAGATTCAATTGAAACCACTCACATACAGATGTCTAATGGGTATTGCACACTACAACAGGACAAACAGTGTTTCTGACTGTAATCATGGCCTTGAAATGTTGCTTTGAGTATCATACAGCCATTTTTGACTTCTATTGTTTTATACTGGTGGACCAGACTGAGTCATGACAGGAAATGCTCATTGAAGATTATAGAATGTGAAGTATTGCTGCTCTATATGTGCATTCTATGCAAGCATAGACATAATAAACATACTGTAGCATATTCATCATATAAGATATCTTTGTGGCCAGCGTTGGCCTCAATTGTGGCATCATATACATTTCAGAATTTACATATGTTCATATGTACATGCACGTCTAGTGCAAGATATTTTTTTCATCATTTAGAACTTTTGTTCATCCGGCAATCCCACATCTTGAAAAAGACCTGGTCTTACTCAAGTGGTCCGTTTACAAAATCCAAAACCAAACAAAGACCCTTTCACACGTCTCAAATCAGTTTTTGTTTTTTTTAAGCACAGTAGTGACCAAAAATAAATAACAGAAAGTGACGCTTCACAAAGTGATCGTTTTCAATTTTCCATAAGTGCATTGAAAATCAGTCATACATGTGCACAGGTCTGGTCAAGCATAGAAGATGAGCTCAGGAATCTGTCCCCCCTGCACCCCTGTGCCGTTAGTACTGTCAGAGGAGCACTGGAACTGAAATGTCACTTTCCCACACTGCACCTCTGTCATCCCCTCCTGTCCAAAGTAGCTCAGCTCGTTTCCATCCAGAACCACACTGGCAGTGTAGAATGTGTCGGGTTCAATCTGGACTGGATACTCAAACCACACCGGGAAGGTGTTGCTGGAACCGTCGGAGAAGTACTTGCTGAGGTTTTGTCCCAACAGTACTCCTTGACGTTTCAACTCGATTTTGGCACTGTACTCTGCTGAGCCACAGCTAGATCCGTAAAGTCCAAACCCAGCAATGAAAACTCTTTTATCCACTGCAAACTGTATACTGTCACAGCGGCCCCGATATCGCCACTGATTGCTTCTATAGGCACAGGACTGGAATCTGTGGCAGCGCTGGGGTGTCAGGCCCATCCTGGGCTCGCTTGCAAACTGCATCTCGGGTTTCTTGGCTGCAGTGTACCACAAGAAGATGTCGTTAGTCTCATTAAGCGTCAACACGCCCGACTGGGCTGCTCCATTGGCGAAATCATCCAAAGCCATTGTAGGTATACGTATCAGGAACATGGCCTTGCCCAGAACCTTGCGCTTGTTGTCTGTTGAAGAAGTGAGTTCCTGTCTCTGGCACTCAGCTTCGGCCCAGCTGAGCGCCGCCTCGAATACCACTATCTCTTTAGCGTTTAGCGTCTCTCGCTGTAGGATGCTCTCCAGGGTCTGGGCGTCGATGTCACAGAAGCCCTCCGAGCGTAACGCCAGCTCTGCCTGGGCATCAATCACCTCCCAGCAGCGCTGTGTCAGCTCCGGCTCCTCGAACAGGCAGCTCTGGGAGAGTAACACGCATGCATTCTTGGCACTCAGGCTGGTCTCCAGGAAGTTGACGCAGGCACGTGCCAGGTGAGGGACAATGTACTTCTTGGCAGCATAAAGAGTGGCCAACACTGTGTCGGCGCTCAGGTCAATCTCATCACAGTAAATGTACCTGTTGACATAAAATTTTTACTTTCTTAGTTTTATTGACAGCAGTTTAAACGCCAAAGAGCAAGAAGCAAAAACATATCATATGCAGAGCGATATAGTGTGAGCATGTTGGCTGACATTTCTTATAATAATATCGATATGAAATAACTGTAATAACTGACCAAATTACAGGATTTGGTCACAACCAAGTTGAAGACAATTTGTTGTTATAAAAAGTGAAATCACTGCAAATCAGAGCAGCCAACAGAATGGTGTAGCACCTACTGTAGCTTGTCTGCAAGGACGCAGAGAAACACTACTTAAAAAAGAGATGGCGAACAGCAAGGAGGAGGTGGAGAACAATATGGACAAATTCAGTCTGAAAAGTTAAATGTATAATGAAATGAAAATAGACAAAAATAGATTATATCTCTGAGTAACAGGAATAAACTACATGACAAGGTCGGTAAGGACTTATCCAAGACATGTTAGGGATAGATTTAGACCGGTTTTATCAAAGCTTGTTTTTTCACTAACATGGAATTTTAAGAGCATTAATGTAAAAAAAAAAAACTGCTTTTGAAGAAAGCACTGTAACATCACAAGAACGGGGCCAGCCAAAGAGCTAAGACAGACGAATCCTTACTTAAGCATTGCCAGAAATGCTGCTGGTTCCACATCTGGAATAAGGATTTCATCCGTGTTTTCAGCCAATTCACCATAAAACATGGCATGGAACACTGAGCTGCCCACAGCCAAAACATACTGTTGGAAGAAGAAGAGAAAACAAACTGACGGAGGGAAAAGAGGAAAAACAAAAGGTGCCAATATCGCATGGAAACCATAAGAAATTTGGGACATTTCAACAAAAGCATTTGTAGTTTGAAATAGGTAGTAAATCCAAATAGTTCACATGTAGCTCTGTCTCTTAACATAAAAACACTAATATCTTCATGAATATTGAACAACCCTTCAATTCTAATCACTTGAGAGATTGACCCTGTTAAGTCTCCCACATAATGAGCAGTGCTCTGTCAGTTACTATTTCGCCCGAGGAGCAGGAGGAGGCGGATTTCTAATGAAAAAATATTGCCTCTGATAAAAGAAAAGGGGGGAAAAAAAACTGGATATCTTAATAACACAACCGAAACCGGGTCCAACAAAAGTTCAATTTACAGAAATTAATGACTAATCTGAATTCATGATGAAATCAGATGCAACATAAGGACCCTAATTATTTCAGTATTAAGCCCTGTATACAAGACTGTGATTCCTGTAATTGTACTCATTTGGTGTTTTAGGTCTTTGTGCGCATGTCTAGTTTATATGGTTGTGTGTGTGTGTGTGTGTGTGTGTGCCTACGAGTGTGCATGTGCATGTGTAGGTGGGTGTGTGGGTGGTAAATATTTTCTCAAAAAGGCACACAGAGTTTCTCTTGTGTGATTGCATTGCAGTGAATCCATTCTAAAGCTTTCTAGTCTGAAAACAATGCAGTTGTTGTTGTTACTCACTGAAATTCATGTTTCTTTTCTTTTCTTAATGACAGTTCCTCTTTTATTTGGGATTAAGAGACTAGTATATAGATGAAACATATTTGAACAAGATTAGTCCCACCTCTTGACCCATTGTGTTTTACAGATATACACATATACATATATATACAGTATATCGCTGGTTTTAGCTGCTGGCTGCATCCTCCTTTTTGGAAGGATATACTGCAACTTTGTTATCTGACTTCCTGCCAAGTGGACACAAGAAAGATTGCTGCGCCGGATGCCATTATATCCCATTGGCATAATGTCTCAGCATAAAGTGCAGTCGAGTCATCCAGAATGACCTTCCATAACGGCATTCTATAAATGCACTGCAGCTTCCAATCACAGACAATAAATTTGGATCCCATATAAAGAACAAAAAGACGATGAGCCATACAGTGCAGATTTTGGAATGGATGTCCAAGCCCAATTCAAGGCTCCCAAATCATCCATCGGGTTTAATGTGAATGTCAGGATCATATTCAATTAGAGAAGACATCACATCACAACAATAAACCGTGATCAATCATTAATGTGATCATCTTGAAAGAGTTATGAGGTCAGAGGATGGACTAGACAAAGAGACAAAGGAGTGTATAAGAGGGTATCAACCTGTGAGTATGGGCCCAATCATGATAACCAAAGATTTTAATAGTGGAATTCACTGTACATTAATTTCAAAATTCACAATCTAATCAAGTAAATGAGTACCACAGTATTTCAAGAGTGTGAAATGCAGCGCTAAGGCAACCCTGCTCTATACCTTATTAATGTGAATGGGTTCTGTCGGATGTGTTTAAAAGTTGAGTAATTGCGGTGTGGTTTTTAAAACGCTGAGCTAAAGCCCAGACAAAGGCGATCCATTCTGTGAGCTGACTGCTGAAGAGGATATCCCTTCCTCCTTCGCTCACTCTGTGCCTCTATCTTTCAGCCTCATTTACATAAATAATTGAGGACTGTCTCGAAAAAAGACACATGGTGCGGAAGTGAGAGCGGAGCACAAAGGATTTCAGTTTCATTACTGCCGGCAGTGAGTTAGATTCTTTTAAATTTTTTTGCTGATATGATATGAGCAGGGTGTAGTAGGGTGGTTGCTGTTAATGAACATGCATTTCCTCCCTGCTACACCGTGATTTTACAGGTGGATGGAAATCTTACTCTGTGTCCCGGCAGCCGCTGGGTTCTTCCAGGCTGACCCACCACAAAGTGAACATCTGCCATCAGCTCATTGTTGAACATTACTGAGTTTCTACAAAGGGATAAACAGAGAAAAACCCATTATTGTGTACATTTACTTCAGAGGAGAAAAAGACAACAGGCAGAAAGCATATCTTGAAGATAGTGTGGTGGGATTAAAGCAGGATCAAAGCCCATAAAACACATTTTATGTTGTTTGTGTAAAAACATACATATTCTTTTTCCTGCTTTTCTGACGACAAGAGTTTCATGATTGTTTCAAAGTGTCCTAAAGACCAAAGACTTTTTATTGGCTCATAAATCTCCCACAGAGCGCGCAGCCAAATCATTTTTCAACCTTATCTTTTATATCTCCATAAAGACAGACAAACGAGACAATGAACTGAACGGAAAATCCCCGCCGCGAAAGAATGGGACCAACAATAAAGCTGCGTTCATATATTATTGAATGGTGGAACATGTCACAGGGTGGGTAAACAGCCCCATGATGTTCTGGAGAGACAACAAAGCCAGGTCGGCGAGCACACATTTTACTCTGGACAGCTGGGGTCTTTTACTGATAGGCCAAGGTAAATATTTTGCTTTTAGCACAGAGCAGCCTCCGCCTGTTGTGCACATCCAACACACCCGGTGCCTGTCCGCCCTCTGTTATGTCAGAGCAGCAACGTCTGCAGGAGCGGGAGAGGGTGTAAACAGAGATACCCCCGGCAGATTGAGGGCAGGGCAGAGGGAACACCCGCCCATACTCTCCCACACACACACACACACACACACACACACACACACACACACACACACACATACTCTCCCACAGACACACACACCCATACTCTCCCACACACACCCATACTCTCCCACAGACACACACACACCCCTACTCTCCCACACACACCCATACTCTCCCACAAACACACACACCCATACTCTCCCACAAACACACACACCCATCCTCTCCCACAGACACACACACCCATACTCTCCCACAAACACACACATTCACACAACATCTCACACAGACTCAGTACACGTGAGTAATTATCTTAACTAAGTGTTTAGTGGTACATTTTCTGGATTTAATGGATGTTCTGATCAGAAAATTGGCAATTAAAATATGCTTGAACTTTTCAGATTACAATTTCAAAATCATCTCCACTGAATTAACTGTTGATGATAAAAAACAATTCAGATCCACAGTAATTATTTTGTAGTGCCTGCAGAATGATGTTTGTTGTACCTACCTCTCTCTTATAGTGGAGTAGAGTCCCTGCCAGTTACAGTTCTGTATGGTGTTGTTGTTGTTGAGGTTCTGCTGCTGGTAGTGTTGCACCGTGGTGGTGGATGCCGGCTTTTTGGTGGGAAAAATGTCTGCTGCCATCTTCTTCTTCTTCTTGCTCCTCAGAGTGATTATCTCATAACAGACAGGAGGCAGCTTGGAGCTGCCGCTGGCATTCCCTTTCTTGGAGCTTTTACTTGACTTGCTTTTCACTGACTCGGGAAGCATTAAGAAGAAAGTCAGACATTTCATGTTCCTTCCCTTGGCATCGACCATGAGTGTGTTCAACTGCCGAGCAGTGGGAGTTCATGCAGAGAAGACATTCACCGGCAGCAGGCAGGTGCGAGGGAGGACCGACGGGGGACTTGGGAAGAGGACGGCAGAGAGTTGAGCTGAACTTGGCAGAGCAGTAGATCAGAGATCCTGTGCGAGGTTTCACCTTTCGGGGGAACTAACTCTCTTGTTTTCTTCCGTCTTCTGAAGGGACAGGCTCAGACTGGTGATCCGAAGGCACTTTTCCTGAGTGAAGTTTGATCTGCTGATGGAGAAGCTCTCAGGGTTCCCATCCCTGCTTGTCCAGAGTGATGCGATCAGCTCTCTTCAAATCCTGTGTTCTTCTCCTTCGCTCTCTCTCTCTCTCTTTCACTCACTGCTCTGCTGAGGGTTGGCCTGACAGCCCCAGATTTAGTGCAGCTGCAGTGGTCCTCACTCGGGCAGCGCGTGTTTACTCAATTCCTTTCCTGTGCCACTTTTGTTCTTGCTGTTCCTCTCTCAGTCTTGCTTCACGTGTGGATCTACCCTTCTCTCTCTGGCACTTGTTCTTTTTTCCCCCCTCCCTCTCCTCCATTGAGCACAGACATCTCCAGGATGCTGTAGCCGTGGATGCTGTGCCGCTCCGCTCAGCTGCTCGTTCTGCTGACTACAGAGGTTGAATGGGAGAGTGCAGAGACGATACAGAACCCCCGTCCCCCTCCTCCACCCGTCAGCCAAAGCACAGTACACGGCTCTCTCTCTGAAGCTCAGCCAATGGCAGCACGCAGCATTCGTGATTGGCTAATGCAGCCTAGTGCAGCACATACTTGAATATGCAATAGTCAACGTCTCTATTAAAGTAACAGCCATGCTCCAAAGGAATGATATATTAATCCACAGTTTTACTACCTCTGTTTGCTTTACCTGAAACCACAGCATTCACTTTGCACCACAGCAAACATAGACTCTGAGCTTTAAATCAAAAGGGCAATGCAAAGTCGCATTGCTCTTTTTAAGGGCAGAATTTGCTTAATTCATGCATCTGCTGACGGTCATATTTCGTTTTTTAATGAGCTTTGCACAAATGTATACCCACAGTTGAATTTGCAATTCATTGCTCTTTTCCGTTCTGATTGGACTTCTGACCTCGGGACTGTTTTTTGCGTTTCAAGGAACCTTTTGGAAGCAAGATCTACAGCGAAAGCATGAATGTCAAACACATAATACACCAGCTGTTCTTATACTACTACAAATGGACAATGTAGCTTTTTGCAATGAGCTGATAATCCTGTATCTTCAAATATTTCCGGATTGAATTAACATACATATTTTTGCATTTCAAATTAGTGAAACTGCTTTAGAATAACAGAGATGTTTTCCCAGAGCCTTGCTTTTTGAAAAACCAACGGCTTTCACTCCAAACCAAGAATAAATGCTTGTACAAGCTTTCTTGTTAAGTCATCTCTTCAGGAGAGTACACAGGGCTATAAATGTAATGCACTCTTTGCACAATGTATAATGCATACGGTTCCTTTGCTCCCCTTGTCTAGTTGGGCCTGTGCACAGTGGGTATTCTATTTAAAGCGCTGGGATGATTTAGCTTTTTGCTAGTAGTTTCAAATGATATGAAATGCTGTCAGATGCAACGGTAGTTTTCTTTCTCTTATTTTATGGTGTTTTGTTGGTGTTTTCATTACTATTGCTGGAGTATACCTTGTATTAGTAACAGTATTTTCTTAGGTAGCACTATTGTTACTTTCAAAAGTAATAGCAATAATTAATTTGCGTATAACATCATATTATATTTTGATAAGTGAAAAGATTTTAAGACAAAAACAGATGAATGAATTAAATAAATATAGCCAAAAAAGTCTTTCATTGAACCACTGCCACAATATGGATTTTCCCATAAACCTGAATTAACTGTCTTAGTGTTTGCTGCAATGAGGAGCACTGGACCACTAAGCCCCCACATACAGTGTGTGCCGTAGAACAGAGAAATTTGCTATGGTAACATGGAGGCAACATTACAGGGCACCATACTCTCAAATTGCAGGCCACTAGAGATGTTACCTTGGTAACCACATCCACAAGCAGCAGCGGGATAGAAATCTAGTGTATGGACATAAAAAAACGATGATACAAGTACAAGAGAAGTCCTAATGCTGCTCCACATTTTTTAACAATTAATTATGAGGAAATTTAATTTGCATTTACGCTGTGAATATTTTGTTATTTCAAAGCCATCCAGTGCGTTTACCAAGCACTCGACTGAAGCTGCTGTGTTAAAAAAACAACAACATTGACAACTGGTGACAGAGCACACATGTTAAACCAACAATTGTCTGATTTATCTGCCATCCTGGTCCAGCAGCCCATATGATAAATAGGATGTCGTTCTATATTAGCCCGAATGCCTTCCTGCTTTCTTTAATTACAGTCTCTCTCCATTTATCAGCAGAAAATGTAATGTGTTATTCACACAATCAGAGGTAGGAGTGAGAGCAGGGGGGTAATGATGGTGTTGTCACAGCGTCAACATCACCTTTGTCTCACACTTTGTCATTGCGCGGTCACACATTTCCACAGAAAAGGAAAACATTAGCATGACTGTAGTAGCACAGCAATCAGCGTTACGGTCGACAAACTCTGCTACTCCTCAATTAATCTTTCATGATTAAATAATGTAGAAATCAGCACAAATACAAGCTGATGTGTGCACAAAAGTTACAGAAATATTTGGAAATGCTCATTACAGTATATTTTTTATTTTTTATTTTTCTTATTGGCTCTGGAACCATGAACACCAAAATAAAATATTGCATCAAATACACATGACACATTTCCCTCATAACTGCTTGGAAAAACTCCAGCCTCAGCGTGTTAACTTCAAAAGATGAAGCAGCAGAGTTCCAGCTGTGCCTTTGTTGATTCCTTCTTGATGACAGTACTCAGTGCAGCCTCTTTATCTTGAAAGCAGTTACACCAGGACACCTTCATCTCTTAAGAAGGAACTGTAGTCACAGTGAAATACATAAAAGCCATAACAGTTGATAAAATAGAATTAGTCAGGTACCTCAAATATATAAAGTTATTCCGTATCTTAAGGAGTCTGTTTCCTATTTAAGTTCAAGAGCACTTTGAGAGCATTATTTCTTTATTTCACGTTCAGTTTTTGTAACGTTTACCTAAAAAACCCTGTCGTCTCTCTCAAATAGCCCCGGCTTGCGTGCAGATTTACTCTGTTCCTGCTCAAAACTGTTGCTGCTTCACAGTAAGTCCTGCTCCTCACGCTCAGGCTGCTTGTGTGTGAAATAGAAACTCCTGCTCTGTTTCCTGAGTGGATGTTTGTGAAATGACCTTGTCAGAATTCCCAATTCCCAAATGGGTGGGCACTGCTAAACCAGATTCACTGGCCACTGTATCGCCCAATAAATACTATATTTTATGTTGCAGTTTCTTTCTTCAAATTTAATTGGTGAAGTCATTAGCAGCGTGGGAGAACATACATGATTATATTGTTGGTTTTCATGTGTTAATCATGGTCAGTCATGTGAACACCACCGCTAGGGAACAATCAACAAAATGCCAATGTGGTTTCCACTGTTTGTCAAGCTGTGACAAGCTCAAGGAGTTTAATTAAATAAATATTGTGTACAAGAAATTCCACATGGGATGTGGCCTGGCCTGTGCTCACAAAACTAAATCAATTTGTAATTCGAAAAAAAAAGTGAAGTGTTGTTCGTCTTAAAAAACAAACATAATTGTGATCAGGCTCCGTCAAGTTGCCATCTTCTTCAAATCTCACAGGTATCAAGATTCCAAATTCACTCTATTGTCATGCAGATTATACGACAAGTGCACAGTCAAACTAAATTATGTTGCATCCAGCTCACGAACGCAATTTAAAATGCTATCGGTTCCTACAAAAATGTATAAAAGAATAGATGTAAACATATGGTTCAAACAGACATTAGGATATTAAACACAACTGAACGAAATGACACATATTGAATAAATAGATAAGATATAAACAGACATTAGGACATAAGAATCCCACTGAACGCTACAGTCAGTAGTGATGTTGTGGAGGTGACTGGCTGCCTCTCCTAGTCTGAGCGCGGAGATGCCGCCCTGTGCAGTGGCAGTGCTCTTCTGCAGAGAGAGACACCTGCTGAGAGGCTTGGCTGAGCACAGTGGAGCAGAGAGGAGGCTGAGAAATGAGCTGTGATGCAAGTCTGGCACACTGAGGCAGGGACAGCATCCAGCAGCTCATCCAGCATTCACCCCCACCACGTGCCACCCACACCCACCTGCATGCTCCTCCACCACAATTAAGGCAGGCAAGGACACCTGACAGGTGGAGGGGGCGGAGGTAATGGCGCCTGCATAGTGATGGGGCTCTGAACTCCTGAAAAGGAGAGCTGTTAATCAGCAGGGTCCAGGAGAGAGCCGGCAGTCATGCACAAGAACAGTGTGATGTTTGTGTGTGGAACCAATGTTATTGGGTAGTGAGATTTCCCCAATTGTCTCTTCAGGATCTTCTTATCCGCCGTTGATGCTGGACCCTATGTATAAGTACTGAGGATAAGTCCAGGATTCTGCCTAGTAATTTGGTATGGGGTTAGTATTCGGAGTCGAACCAGAGACGTTGTGACTTCAAGGCCAACACACTGCCGTTGAGCTATGCCACACCACACCAAGTTACTAGGCAGAATCTTGGAATTCATTTCAGTATTTATACACAGGGTCCAGTTTCACTGGGTTGGCATCTGAAGAATAAGAAGAAGAAGAAGAAGAAGAGGAAACATCAAAGACCAAACGGAGGGCATCTAAGATATTTCAGATCAAAGGCATCTGAGCTTATATAGGTTAGAGTTTAAATTTGCCACCCGCCAATAAACCTAACTAAGAACAAGTATAAGTACATACACAGAGAGCCAATAAACCGAACAATGAAGATTTCTATAAAGTCACTAAGTTCAAGAATTCAGCGTATGCCTGAAACAGGCCATGATCCGAAAGACCATGATCCGAAAGACCAGAAAGAGAGCCAGTGCAGATTGTTTGCCATCATGGTGATACTCAAGATGCTGGAAGAAAGCCACACTCTGGAGGTCTGGGGAAAGGACAAGTGTAAGGAATATTCATTACGTATGGTGGACCAGATTATGGATGGACTCTCAGGGACTGGGTCGTGGCATATGAAGTTTTACAAAGCGAGAACCTTTGCAAAAGCTGTGCTGAAACGCCTGGAGGTGGAATATCCATTTACAAGAAGGGATCGGATTTTGTCAGAGGATCCAGTTTTGGAGATCACCATTGCTACATATATTCAAAACCACATCAAGGACTACATTGATCATAGACGCCTACGTGACAATATAGGGATTGCTGCAGGAATATTTGTGCTTATATTTGTTTTGGCAGCTTTCTACGGTAGCATAATATGGTTGTAAAACCTGTGTGTCTTCTGTCAGAAGTGTATGTAAATTAGATAAATTAGGGGCAGCTGTTGCTGACGGAGGAATAGTGGTCGCTCTTCAACCAAAAGTTTAGCGGGTCGATCCCAGTCTTCCCCATCTGCATGCCGGAGTGTCCTTGGGAAAGACACTGAACCCCAAATTTCCCCTCATAGAAAAAAAAAAGGCTGCCCATGTTGCACTGTAGGAATGTGTGTGTGTGTGAATGGGTAAATTGCAAAACACTGTACTGTAAAGCACTTTGAGTGGTCATCAAGACTAGAAAGCGCTATATAAATACAGACCACAAATACAGATATCACAATTGCTTGGTTACCTTCAACAATACAAAGATGCTCATATCTCAGCCCGGTCCCCCTACTACTCACACCTCGTACACCCTGACTCCTCCAACCCCAAGGCTCTCTTCTCCACAATAAACAAACGCCTCAAACCCAGAGACAACACCTCCAAATCCTTCACAGTAAACAAGTGCAACTCTTTCCTTTCATTTTTCCGAACAAAAATTGACACCATTTACAGCAACCTGAACACCTCCCCCGCTCCACCTTTCTCAGTTGTCCCCTGTGTCCCCGATGGAGCTATCCAACTTCACGTAAGGAATGAGAAGCTAAGACAAGAGTTCATCAGTATCAACAACTGCACCTCCTCCACTGCTTCTCTGTTCCAAGGCGTCCCCCAGGGTTCGGTGCTTGGTCCTCTCCTGTTCATCCTCTGCTTGCTCCCCCTAGGTAATATTATATGTCAACATGGTCTCCTCTTCCACTGCTACGCCAATGACGTCCCGCTCTACATCTCCACTAAATCCATCACGATTGCTACTCATTCCACTCTGACCAACTGCTTCACTGATATTACATCAAGTATGCAAATCAACTTCCTCAAACTGACAAATCGGATATGATCATCATCGGTCCCAAATCCCTCACTAAAACCAGTCACAACTTCTGCCTCACCATCGACAACTCCACTCTTTCTCCTTCCCCACACATCCGCAACCTCGGAGTCATGTTTGACAGCAGCCTCTCCTTTGAACACCACGTTAACCAAATCACCAGAACTGCCTTTTTCCACCCAGAAGACATAGCCCGTCTCCGCCCATCACTCTCTCCCTCTGCTGCTGAAACTCTGATCCATGCCTTCATCACCTCCAGAATCGACTATTGCAACAGTATTCTCTATGGCACATCATCCAAAGTCCTAAGTAAACTACAGTACATCCAGAACTCTGCTGCTCGCCTGCTCACCCACTCCTGCTCCCGTGATCACATCACCCCTGTTCTCCAGAATCTCCACTGGCTCCCCATCCCACAACGCATCCAATACAAAGTCCTTCTCCTCACTCACAAAGCCCTCCATAACCAGGCCCCCTCCTACCTCACCGACTTGCTCCACCACCACACTCCATCCCGTCGGCTCCGCTCCTCTGATGATAACTTCCTGTCCAATACACTCAGGACCAAGTACTGGACTTGGGGCGACAGAGCCTTCTTCGTAGCTGCCCCCTCCCTCTGGAACTCTCTCCCCGAAAACATCCGAGACTGCTGCAATCTCACAATGTTCAAATCACAAATCAAAACTCACCTTTTCAGACCTGCTGTTAATGTTTGATGTATGTTGTGGGCTCTATGTTTTTTTTGTGTGTGTAGTTTTTTTATATACATTTCAACATTTGTAAAGTGTCTTTGAGTATTATGAAAAGCGCTCCATAAATCAAATGTATTATTATTATTATTATTATTTGTATGCTAGGTTGATGAGCAGTTTCTCACTGTCAGTGAATTGGTTTACCCTGGGTGCTCCAGTTTTTCCATTTTTACAACAACAAAAAAATGCGTTTTTGATTTCTTCTTATACTTAAAATACAGCTTTAGAGTCAGATAAGTTGTGATCCCCAGACACACACATTGTAATGGTAATTGAAATATTTACACAGGTTGCATATATTCAACAATTCTTCACTAAAGCATGTTGAAACACCTGGGGCCTCGTTTATAACCGTTGTGTATGACGCTACTGTGCCAGTGGTGTTTGAGGGATGTGTGTCAGAGAATGTGCAGCACAAAGATGCACTGTATCAATGTGTTTGTGAATGGGTGAATTTCATAAGTTGTACTGTGAAGGGATCTGAGTGGTCATCAAGACTAGAAAAATGAAACTACTTACCATTTGATATCAATACAATGTGTTTTATCCAGTTTTAATAAGGCACATTCAGTGTCTCTTTTTTCTTTATTCCACAGTGTTTAGTTTTTCTCGTTCTCTGTCCAAGGCGTCAGGTTCCTACTCCGTCCTCTCTGGTTCTGTATCTCTTATCACCATAACTGTTGCTGTCATTAAAGAATCGCCCTTGTCTCCAACACTAAGCTTCTTCTTTTCTCAACATGCGAATGTGTTTAGGAAACTGAAACTTTAGCCAGACTCTCTTTCTGACTCTTGAGTGTGTCTCTGTGTTTTCTGCACGTTCCGTTTGTTAAAAATTGGAGTTTAATAACAAGGTAAGGTAATCGAGATAAGCACTTATGTTTACACATAACCCAACAACAATCGTGTCTTGTTCAACATGAATTTCCAATTGTGTCTTGTCCAACAAATGGCCTAACACCATAGATGAGACGATAGCCTCTCCTTTGGCTTACAATCAATATGTCACAGGCAGAAGATGTATGGGGGTAATTTTACTTGCCTCAAGAGCACAGAAAAGCACAAGACTGTTGGACGGCTGCAGGAGCCACAAGCCTCTGGATTACATGCACAAGAGTAGCCATTTTAACATAGGCACATTTACCCCACACATACAGTTTCTGTCTATTTTTGAAAGGATGCATCTGTCTATCTTGCAGCTGTGTGTGCGTTGTGTGCGTTGTGTGCGTATGCGCGCTTGCGTGCGTGTATGTGTGTGTGCTGCAGAGTGCGTGGACACAGTAATGACAGTGTAGAGAAGACCTTGTAACCCCGGCCCACCACATGCTCACACGCTGACTCCTACACACTTTCCACCACTGCTCACTCATTGCCCTCTCTGTGCCGTCATATACAACTTGATAGCTGTAATTTTCAGGGTGATTAAATGTTTTGTTCGTGGTATGAGGTGATCTTTTCAAATGTATCACATAATCTGCCCTGTGGAGTGTTGACCATTGACTGTGAGAGTTGTCTGAGCCTGGTCTCGGTTTGTATATGTGCATAACACCTAATGGCCATTTCACCTTTTACTTTCACATTTACACTATACAACAAAACTAAGAATACATCTGAGCAATGTCACCATCTCACAATAACTGTATTATTTGTAAGGTTGAAATTGGATCTTAGCAATAAAACTGAGAACAATTCTGACCACTGCAACAGATTTGATTGCAATTGCTATTCCAGTACAGTTTAATTGCATGAACAAGTGTGTAAAGTAAGCCGTGAACAGTCCAGCGTCTATTCTATTCATGCAACATAGCTTTACATGGTGAGGATTTGTCTGGACATATAAGAAACCAGATAATAAAGCTTCAAAAAGAAGGGAGAGAGAGCATCTCTAAGCTATTGAATATAGGGTTAAACAGAGCTCCAATAATAGTTGGTTAAATTATGTAACCTTGTATTAAAAAATAGATGAGTATGTGCTTCCGACTTGGCACAAGGGTCATATGCGGAAATTAATTTTTCATTGACTGATCAGAAAGTGTGAAGGACGTTGCATGGAGTTAAGCTCTAAAGATTGAATCTAAGAAGAAAAATCATTACTCAAAAAGCAGCAAAAACGGCAAGATTAAAATTGGATTATCAAAAAACCTTGATGAATATTGGCAGAACACTCTTGGGTCAGATGACACCAAAGTAAATTAGCTGGGATCAGATGAGCAGCATGTTAGGGCAGGTCATGGCCCAGACAGTGACTGCGTAATGTTGACCTTTAAACATGGAGGTAGAGGTGTCCTGATATTGGGATTCTTAAGAGCTAAAGGTGGGACAAATGACACTTATAAATGGCACGAGGAATGAAAGTTTGTTAATCCAAAAACTGGACTGAAAGAGGTTTTACAGGATGACAGTGAGCTCTAACACTCTAAAAATCACATGAAGAAAACAAATGAAAACTATGTCCCAAACAAAGTGAAATTAATACCAACACTAATCTCTGGCAGAATGGTGGAACATCTCCTGTGTAGTCCAGGTCCAAGATGTTTGAATCTGTAATTTCAATATCAGATAATTACATTTAAAAAGCAACATGTAATGTCACTAATTAAGAGTACACTGACTTGTCAGAGTTGGTGATAAAATCTGGATTTGCTAAACTTTGCTGTGTCTCAAATTAACTGGCTTGAATTTCTTGGGCCATGCTTAAATCAAATAAAGCTGGTTTTATATTTACTTTTCATAGAAATGGACCAGGGGTGTATCCAGTTGTGTTGGATGCTGCATTTACAGTGAGATTACAATATTTACTCTATTGGCCGCTGGGAAACTGGGAGCTGTACCCAAGCTTTGTTAAAATATCATTTTAAATATCACTCATAACAAACAATATAATCAGGTGCAACACACATTCATGACTCAGAAATTGGAAACCTTGGGCTGAAGATTGAAGATCCACCAGCGTTTGTCATCAGTACTGACAACTCACTAAAGCCACCGCTTAACAACTGTAACTAGAAATGGCAGGTCTGTCAAGCTTTGGATTTCTTAATATGCTGAAGTGGTGTACAGGGAGCTGTAGTACGAGTGATACTCTATCATTAACAGTTTGAATCCGCTTTCTAGCCGTTCAAATTCAACAACACAAGAGATGAACTGTTAGGAACAAGAAAGTGTGATTCTCTGGATCAATGTAAGCTGTAGTTGTCTTGTGAATGCAAAATCTCAAAAATACCTTGAGGGAATTTCTTCAAAGTTGGTACAAATATTGACTTGGACTTAAAGATAAACTGATTAGAGTTTGGTGGTGGAAATAAACAAAGGCCAAGGCTGCGATGTTCCCTCATCAATGCACTAACCTTAGAACAAATTTGGAACAATTGTTCAATTAGAATCATAGATTATATTATTCTATTTGGGAGGTCAAAGGTCAAGGTCACGGTGGCCTCCCAAAACGTGTGCTTTACATGTGACAATAACCACTGTCCAGAATATCTGATCTCATATTCTGTATTTTATTGAGACAAACTCCAGCCATCTCTGACTCTCACCAGTGCCAAGCAGAGGATGAAACTCTGGTTTGCGTTGGATCAGCACACAGGAGCAGGCGGGCCACAGAGACCCGAGCACCTGCTGTTACAAAGGTGGCAGCTCAGCTGTGGGAGAAGTTCAGAGAGGCAATGGAAAATGATTTTTAGTTTCTGATTTTTGAACCTCAAAGAGGAGAAACGAATCGTTGGCGGCTGGATATTGCTCGGTGGAGATGAGGAAGTGCTGAAATTTCTTTGGGGGACATTTTTAAAAGGCGAAAATGCACACTTTGAAAAATCGATAGGAGCTGCTGTAGCCTGGAGTCCTCTCTGGATGGCATTTAGTGCTACCAGAAATATCTTGGTGTTTGGATTTTTATTAATGATTTTCAGTGAGTTCAGTCCTGTGAAGATCAAGGCTATTTATGATTATTACACATTAGAGTCCCGCACAGGAAACACCAGGGTCTCTCTTTAATTCGTTCTTATTCTCCTACCATCAACATGTGATTCATAAAATACAAACAATTTTGGCAGCAGCATGTCTTTTTTTAATTAATTTAGAAGAGTAATAAAGTTCGAGTTTATGAGATCATGTCGTTCATTAAAATCAGTCACGTGAAGTGTACTAAATTACATAACCAACATTGATTGCCCTGCTCTTCTACTCTACCGCAGGGATTCATTTCTGCTGACATGACTTTTGATGTCTGGCTTGATCTGTGCTCTCTGAGATCTCCACGAGGAGATGCTACTGAAGTGTGGCGGGGCGGCCACAGGGGGGGCTGTCCAGCTCTTTTCACACTCTGCTTCAAAAATATTCAGCTTTTCAGTAGAGCTTATTCAAAGTGGCTGCCAGTTCCATCTCATTTCCTGTCAAATATTTATATGCCCCGTCCTTATATGCTTATCATCGCAGCATTGGGGGATGGGGAGTTGGTGAGACCTAAGTCCCCACCCCCACGAGTGTCCAAGATCGACTGATTCAGCATCAGATTTGACTTCCAATCATCTCGTTTCAGATTTGACTTCCAATCATCCCTTGCATTGCCTCATCCGCAGCATCACTCAGTTGTTAAATTTAAAAAATGTTTGATTCAATGAAGCGATCAGAATCATATTCACCAGAGGTTTTCATTCAAACCACACCAGGCGATTCCACTGATTAGCACAACGTCGACAGGACAGGAGGTGCTTGTCACATAAAATCAGCAGTTTGGTGATCTTTAGCGAAGGCCTGCGTGCTCCGAGACCCGCGCGACACATGGTTACCTATCCCAGCGGCACACCACCACGCTCCTCTGTACCTGGAATATGGAAAGCAAGGTGTTGACGAGGCTGGTTGAGTGTTGGCAGGAGTCCCACTGATGCTGGGAAATAAGGCCGGCCATATGGTTCGTCCTGGGATGTGACTTGACACGTCTGCATCCCAGGCAGATGTGTGAACCGGTGTATTTACACAAGAAGCCCGTGTCATAATAGTGTGCACCTTAATGTATCTTCAGCTTCTACATTTTTCAAAATATGATCATAGGGCTTGTGCTGTCTTGTATTTTGATGATTATGTATATGAGTATCTAAACAGAATCCTTATGCGTTAAATATGCACTAAAGGAGCCCCAGAGGAGCTGACCAGGCACATACAGGCATGGAGAAATAAAGAGAGAGGGGGGAGAGAGAGAGAAGGAGAAGACAGATGCAAAAGAGATACTGAGACAGTTTGTAATGAGGGTCCCTTTGTCAACAGAGAGGAGGGGACGTCTCCTTGCTGTCTTAACAAAGCAGGAGGAGAATGGCAGTGGGATAACAATGATGATGTGCTCAGCCGTCTAGAGCACGCAGCATTTATACAAACACAGTGGGAGTGAGTGGAGAAAAATAACATGTAAACATACAATAAACATGTTAGAATCTAGACCTCTGCTTGTTATTTGGTTTCACATTGAGATGCTTTAGCATTCTGCTGCTGTGGGTTGTTGCAAAGTGGACGCTGCCATGTGACCCCAGTATTCCATATTGCAACATTAAATAGTGTGTGTGTGTGTGTGTGTGTGTGTGTGTGTGTGTGTGTGTGTGTGTGTGTGTGTGTGTGTGTGTGTGTGT
This sequence comes from Hippoglossus hippoglossus, assembly GCF_009819705.1. Classification (NCBI taxonomy): domain Eukaryota; kingdom Metazoa; phylum Chordata; class Actinopteri; order Pleuronectiformes; family Pleuronectidae; genus Hippoglossus; species Hippoglossus hippoglossus. The sequence goes on from NC_047165.1 coordinate 16,338,192, forward strand.
GTGTGTGTGTGTGTGTGTTAATCAACAGAAACTGCTGGGCAAGAGAAGGTCAGGGAGGAGATTGGGTTTCCTGAACTGAGTGAAAACAGTCCCTATAGAAAGCTGAGGAAAAGCAAAAAAGTGAGATATGGTTCTGTGGAGCACATGGGAAAAGACCTTCAAAGCTGATTCTTAATCCTTTTTGTACCCCAGACCTCCCCCCTTCTCCTTCCCCCAGTTTAATCTCCCCGACACTGCATTAACATTTAAATTTTTCACAGCAATTTCAATCCAGTGTACGCCACGACCACCTAGATTTATTCAGTTATACTAATTACCTACTGCTGGGATGGGAGTGGATGGTTTAACCTTCTCACAGCTAATTTCTCATGATTTCTCCTAAGCTGCACTGCAGCCCCATGGGGCGAAAATCTGACCTTTTCCAATTTTATCATCAGCAACAGAGGCAAAATGACACTAATAAGGATAATGTGCTGGCATCTTTAAAAAAAATTACGACAATAATGAAAATGGACCATATATTTGGCTTTGTTTTCAAAACATGTTTTCTTTGTGCGGTAGTTTTTTCTGTCTTCAACATATTCTCTGTCAGCCGGCCCGTGTGCTATATTCACTGGGATTGAACATTTGAAGCACTTAACCTGTTGCAGAGATTGCTGCGTATGTGCACTTTTGTTCACTCGTCCTCTCCAGCCAGCCTCACAGTTAAAACAGCTTTTGGATTGTTGCTCCTGGCAAAGACAAAATAATGGGTACTTGTGCGCCCTTGAGAGTCATGCTATACGTGACAATTTCACAAAAAGACCCAGGGTAAGTGACAAGAAGAGAAACCACCCGGGTTTAAAATGTTTTTTAATGATTTCTGTTATTATCTTATTTATTAAACTAAGACTTGCTAGGTTTTTGGCCAGTTTTAATGGCGGTGCAAGGCAGAGTACAAAAATGTGATTATTAAGAGCAGAACAGTTGGTGGAGTACTAGAGGGAGGGGGTGAAACAGAGGTTATCAAAGCCACTTAAATTGTCCTGAGGGCCAAGTGCCCAGATGGAGAACGACTCCCAACACGTCCTGCAGATAAATGCTAAAATAAGTGATTGTCATTTCCTTCCAATCTGGTGTCCTCATTGGACAGGACAACATCTTTTGTCTGTGTTTTTATAAAATACATGTCATTGCTACAGAAAGGATCCATATGTGTTTTCTGAACTGCCACCCTCAAATGTGGGACAGGTTAGGGAAACTGCACTGGTTGGCGGAGGCATCCAACCGCAGTACACACCTTGCCCCACTTGTGTTGTTTTCTGCCCCAAGAAACCCAAAAGCCCACAACAGAAGTAGCAATGTCACTGTGGGAAGTCGAAGTCTAACCTTTACATGCATGCAAATCAAACATATGCAGAGTGCCAATTACACTGACAACTAGAGATTGTGTTGTTTTTGCTTCTCTTTTTATGTGTGTGTGTGTGTGTGTGTGTGTGTGTGTGTGTGTGTGTGTGTCTGTGTGTGTGTGTGTGTGTGTGTGTGTGTGTGTGTGTGTGTGTGTGTGTGTGCGTGTGTGTGTGTGCGTGTGTGTGTGTACTGAGCCCCGGGCATCTGGTAATTTCTCAGCACAATTAATTTTTTCGTAAACTTTGTTAAAAGGTCAGCAGTGAATGATGGATTATGACTTGTTTTGATTAAAACATTTTTTTCTGTGATCAATGTGAGATAAAGAGTCAACGCAAATTCAAAAAATACTTTTCAATATCTTCTTTTTGACTGGCAAGATATTCTAATAGTTTGGATTAGAGCCCGACAGATATGGATTTTCAGGGGCTGATGCTTAAAGGGATTTACTAGATGCGAATGAATCCTAAAATGATATTTTCAAACCCCTATGACACAGGAATGCAATTGAGGTTTGATATTAAAATGAAAAAAGGTATATAAAACAGATCAAATATAAAAAGTACAACCAAATATATAGAACTTGAATAAAGAAAAGAAAAAAAGAAAACTATTTAAATGCACAACTTTTTAGCATTGTCTCTTACGTAAAATACAAGTTTTCATATCAGCAACATAAATACAGATACGTCTGTGAAAGACTCACATTAGCAGATATTTTTGGTCAACGGATAAATATGTCGGGCTCTATTTGGATCTATTTAATTACGTGGTTTTGTCACAGAATCATTGAGCTTCTGGGTTAGAGGAAATTCTCCGTGTGACATGTGCATGTTCTCCCTATAACTCTGTTGGTCGTTGGAGACTCTGGTTTTTCTAACTTATAAGGGGTAAAGAAACAGTGCAGCCTAATAGGTGACTCCAATATATGTAGGTGTGAATGTGAGTGTGACGGGTTGTTGTTCTCTGTGTCAGCTCAGTGATAGACTGGTGTCCTGTCCATGGTGTACCCTGCCTCTTAGCCAGAGTCAGCTGGGATTGACTCCAGCCCCCTCACCACCCTCAAGGATAAGCTGTATAGCTATAACGGATGGATGGATCTATTTGCTTATGCTGTATGCATCTCACTGAGGTATAAGTGACTGCACCAATGCACATTAAAACACTCTTTTATGCCCCTGACTGCAAAGTAATGCATAGGTACACAGGATAACAAGTGATTTTACCCTGAAGCGGTGCCATATTTGTGGTCTATAAAAGCTTCATATTCTCTAAAGTGCTTATGTCAATTAAATCTAACAGCAATATGAGTCCCAAACAACCTTTTTCACATCTTAATTTGTTTTGAAACAGGAGCCAAAGGTTGGCAAATCAGAGTGATACTGCCTTTTAGAGCTGCATGCTGCAGTTTTGCTGTCTAATTTCAGAATTGTCTGACAGTGGTGCAGCCCACGTGGGTGGTGTTAAAGCCTGGCAGCTCACATTCAGCATGCCAAGAGAAAAGACTGCACATGCTTATTATAAGAGAGGAACATTGTCACAGTGTAAGATGGTACAAGATTTGTATTTGTTTTTTTTTGTCATGCTGTTGATTAAATCCTTCACGATAACCTCCACATTTCATCCTCCAGGCTGAAAGCGTGCTCATCCAGTTTTAAATGACTATATAGTAACTAAATGATACTGTACAAGGGATTTAATATGTGAGCCACACATACAGTAAGGGGTGGAATTCAAAGGGATTAATATGTGAATAGGATTTACTTATTTGTTTGTTTTTTTATTTATAAGGTGCTAAAAACATTAAACATGACAAGGGAATTTTCCCTCCTGCCAAATTACACCACTAAAACTACCATGACGCAGTTACACAGTAAACATTTGCACATTCTGTTTGCTGCAGGGTTTCTTGTACTGTACAGTAGGTGTGGTGCAGCCTGCCGCTGCTGTATTCCACCCCTGAGTGCTGTGAAGGTGATTTATTGGAGGGAGGGGCCCATGAGCCGCAATCAGCCCGTTTCCATCAGCGTTATGGCCGCATGACAACATCCAGCTGTCCCTGATGTGCCACCGATGGTCAATGGCGTGCTTGTCAGCTGAGCAGCTTTACTGCAGTGATGAGAACATGTACACACACACATATATTTCCCCACACAATCACATATGCTGACACGTATGCTCCCACACACAAAAAAAACCCCAGATGAAATACATCATTGTTTTTCAAGTTTTCGTCAAAGACGTTATTGATTATTAATGATAGCAGCAACAGTTCATAAATAATTAATAATAATAAGTATTATTGTTAATAATATTAATGATAATAATAATACAAATAAAAGTTGTTATCCTGCAGCTCTGGAGTCAAAGATACCTGAAAAGAGAGAGAGAGAGTTTTAAGTTAATTATGGTTTGTAAATGTACAGCTGCAAGTATAAATTACTGAGATAATGACAGGCCATGGATTATTATGGTTATGTCACTGCCAGATGTTCTGATACATCCAGCTCATAGAATACTTTACTTAACCAGTGTCTGACAAAGATCCAGTCCACACAGTGTATGTACAGATGGACAATGTGTCTCCACTTCCTGCTGAAATGAAGCCAAAATATCCCGGATACGAACCCTGCCATCTTGCACCAATGACATCATCTGGAGCCAGAGTCTGCACAGTAGCAAACAGGGGGCGGAGCTGCGGTATCGAGGTCCCGCGGATACACACACTCGACCAAATACGAGTCAGTCTCAGTTGTCAATCATGTTTTTATAGCGTCAAATACCTAATTAAAACCAAAATAATCAAAAAATTAACACTTGGGCTTGACTTTGAACATTCACTAAATGATGATTATATTCTTGTGATAACACAAGACATATACAGTTATTGCTTCATGTATAGATAATATAAAATATTCCAAATGTTGCCCTTTCTGCTCTGCATTCCACTAGACCTTTTAATTCCCAATCTTACTTACGATTCTCCATACATACAATCTGTTTCATAATAAGAGTCCCAAATTCTACATCCCAAGTGTTTGCTTTCATTTTTATTACGGGCGCTAAGCAATACCTTTTCTCCAATTCACTGCCTGTAACTTTCAAGTGTAAGTTGCATATGAAAGTTACAGACAGTTTTAGCTGAGTGACTTAGAAACTTCTCCAGTGAATGACTTTGCCAAGATGGTGCTCCGTTCTTCTTTCAGTCTGAGCGCGCACACAATCAGAACACTGACTCACCGAAACATCAGTGCAGGTCTCTCGCTCTGCTGTTCTTACCTCTCCAGCTGCACCTGCTAACTTATGATATAATGACATGATACAATTGCCTGATGAATTGTTAACCCAGCGGGCTAAATTTGATTTTGCATACAACAGCTGGGATGCTATGTGTGATGTGCGTGAAAGGAAAACATTAACTGTATCATCCCTCCTGAGTTAGTTATTGATGATAACAACATCAAATATGTTCTTCTTCTGTAGTTTGATGTTTAAAATATAACTATAACTAAATATAAATAAGGATTTAATAACACGGTTTTTCCAGAAGAGAGTCAAGCATGTTCTTGAGTAAATAACCCATTGGTTCTCTGATACATGCTGATCTCTCACAGTACAAAATGTTCCCTACTAGTTGCCAGTGATGCTGCGACTTGATGCTATAAACTGAATATGTGAGTACTGTTTTGTGAAGAGGGCACGATACAGACACTCCTGCTGTTTGGTCGCCAGTGGAATCACCTTTGTTAAAACATTGACACATTCACTAATGCCACTGAAATGAGCTGTAAATATAGTGTCAAACCATTTAGTAAATACTTAGTGTTTATGGCAACGATCAGAGCCCTGTGGCACCGTAATTCATTCCCAGTATACAAAACTAAATTATCGGGTGGGAGAAAAACAGAGAGAGGACAGATTTATCCTCAGATTCTGCAGTTTGCAAAAGAACAATTATGTTGTTACCTAAACCACAAGGGTGTACTTTCTTCACAGTTTTAACAGCACTGTCACGCTAAAGTAGGCTAATATGCTAACATAGCATTGCATATTAATGTTAGATGTTAGGGGTTTTGTGTTAGGATGATCTGTCAGAATAAAAGACTGCTTATAAAGATGGCTGAGGCATCTCCACTTCCTCCCTCTATCCAGGAGCAAAAATGCACATTTGGAGCCAGAGTCTGTGCAGAATATGGAGCTGCCGTGTCAAGGTCCCACCGACACACATGCTCCGCCACAGAAACATTTATCCACATATCAGTGTGATACGAACTCTCTTTTGGGAAGCAGCCATGTTGTCTATCTTCATGAACAGTCCATGGTCAGAAATTAAGGTGTACTGTGTTGTATTTGTACTTCAGTTTCAAGAGTGCAGCGAACATAAAATGTGAAAGGCCCTCCCCAGGGTCAGTGTTTGTTTGGTCCGTTCTGTTCTGCTCTTGTAGAAACATGGTGATGCAACATAGTGGAGTCTTCAAACGGAGACATGTATCTTACATTAAAGTGAATATACACTCGATTTTCAATTCAACAAGTCAATTAAGTCAGTGTCTGTTATCAAATGAGTTAATGCAATGGTGACTGAGACTATCTGTGGTACCTCAACTGCACAAAATCGGAAGCAGCTAATGCCTCCCATCTTTGTACACTGAAAAAAACTGTGCAACTGTACCAGAGATATTTAGCGAACAAACCAGATATCTGTACGATAGGATACAGAATTTATTGTAGTTGTAATTTCCAACGCCCAAAGAAATCCATTGCAACTGTCTTATGTTTTGTGTTCATATTTATCCTCTTATGTGCTTGAAAGACTTAATCAAGAGGTTATAATCACAAGCCTGCTGGACAGAGAGCAGGGCCACCCGGTGAAAAAACAATTTCCAATGTCTTAACCACGGTTAACTTCTGTTTTCTTGGCAATTACATTTTTAGACAGAGCGTGAAATAAAAAATGTGTTTTTTCCGGGCTGGCGGACAGACAGCGCACACATTTATTGATTTTGCAAATTTAATGCATTCGAGATATAACGCTAAAGCTCCGTGCAGCTGAGGAACCTGTCAAACTTTCTCTTATCAAGCATAAAAGAACAGCTTACATTTCATTTGGAGCATTGTTGCTGCAGTTGGATGACGGTTGTCTTAAAAACAGCAGCATAAAGATGCCACACAGACTTTTGAATTAATTAATCAATGTGCATACAAGCATTATATATTATATTTGACTTTAACAGCTTGCTCGCATTGCCCCATTATCATCCCTTTATTTTCAGCTCAATATCAGTAATGATGACAATAGACACAGGTGCAATTTCTGTTCACTGACATCAACAGCAAGACACAAAAGCAGACAATGGCAATTTGTCACACATTTAGGACAATGGGCTTTAATCATAGGGGAAAATGGTGGCAATTGAAATGCAGTGTCATTTGGCCAACTGCTGATGTGCAAGAAGTGGAATCGAATAGTTCTTAACGTCTTCCTCTCGCTGTTGTTTTATTTCCTGTTATCATTCAAGACGCAGTTACTAGAGGAAACCTTTTGAAGACCCTTTCTTTGTCGAACAGAGGCCTACAGATTAGTCAAATCAGATTTAAATGGATGTAAAAATGAACCGGCGGAAACACAATATCCACCCTGTTCCTTTCTTTCCACTGAAGTACCACAGAGATATTGCTTCAAACATCCAACTTCACGCTCACGCTCGAAACACTAACTGTCATCCTGTCTGATCTACCGCAAGAAAATGGCTTGTGAATTTCTCCTCTTGCCATTGCCCACATTTTATGGTTGACATAGACCAAGCAGACCCCTTTGCCTGAGGAAGTCTCCGTGACTTTTAATACCAGTTTGAAATTTGCAGTCACATTCAAAGATAGCTCGTCCTTCACACTGTCTTTCAGAAGTGTTTTTAGCTCGGTCGATTTCAGAGTGGTTATTTGACTGAGCATCCGTGTTAGACTGGTATAATCACAGTGGCGATGATTGGCACTGAAAGATGCAGACAGTTCCCTTTCTCCGTTTCTCTTCAGCGATAGAAGAGTGAAAATGATAGAGCATGCTGTGGGAGGGAAAAGGCCAGTTTCAGCCTCTGGGCTCCCTTGTGCCTCCTGGAAACTGAGCTGGACGTATTAACACAAACACAGATCAAACACTCCGGTTGTGTGCCAAAATTGTGCGTCTCAAATATAAACCCATGTCTTCTGGTCCAGGTGATCCCGGGGTTATTCTCAGGTTTGTCTGCTACAGCTCCATACGTGTTTTCTGTGTCTATTTTCTTCTTTGTCTGATGTTGTCATCCAAAGTGACTCAATCAAAGCACAAACATGTCCACCACTGGGTAAGAGTCCCGGGCTTGCACATCAGACACAGTTATAAACAGAGGTTTCTGTCCTCTGTTCACCTTAAATATCACACCAAGCATTTCTGGGGAGGATGTTTTTAATCGCGCCCCAGAAGTATTGGCAGGGGTATATATCTGAAAACCTCGGGCTCTTGTGCGTTGTTTGTGCTTAATATCGTACTCAGCGTCTGCAGCAGATTGCCTCGCAGGGGCAGATTGCAGACATTTGAATTAAAGCGGCACAACTATTAAAAATGTATGGTCTGTATGAATGCGTGACCTATATTTTCCATGAAAATAAATAAATAAGCAGGGGTTTAGGGAGGATGATGCAAATCTTCAGAAGTGGGACACAGAAGGAGCTAATGACATTATAACAATAAAGACTCTGGATTTCACACTGGGAGCGTAATGGAGACCCATCCTGTCTTATTCGCCTGCTCATCCACTCCTTCCCTCGTCCTCCTTAATCAGTCCATCCCACAACGTCGCCTGCAATATCAGCCCCAGCACGGCCGTGTTTGAACTGGCCACTCCCAGTTTAAGTGTATATTGTGACTCACCCCTCTCTGCACTCGTCAGGCTGGCACAGACACAGAGGGAGCCTTGGCTTTCATGTGCTGCTGTGTTTTTCATGTGCCAGAACACTGACACATGGCATCTTTCGGAGCCTTTGTCTCATTGACGCTGACGTGGCCTTTCTCCTTCATTCTGTCCCCAACTCATGTCTGTCTGTCTTCGGGTTTTTTTCTGCCTCTCTCTGTTGTCTCTGTTGATTTCGTCTCCACTCTGCCATTCAGACGGTGTCAGGGACGGCCGCGGTGAGAATAAAGGCCACTGGATTCTCTCGCCTTCATGATGAACTGTCGATGTCTGACTGGAGCACCCTCTGAAATTCCCCGCGAGAGGCAGAGAAGAGAGAGAGAGGAAAGAAAAAAAGTGGAAAAACAAACCCATCAGCTCTCAACAGCAGCTGATTTGTGTGAAACTTTCACAGCCTGAGCAGTCCGGCGTGGGCTGCCGCAGCAGTCGTTCTTGTTAGGGGAAGTGAAACTGACCAATGAGACCTGGCTGTTTGGAGGAGGACTAAAGGGGGTTTGAGTCAAGGCTTTAACATCAATTTGTCATGTAGATCATGTGCATGAAAAGGTCACCTCGTTATCTCTCACATGGTCTCCTGTGGCATTAGTTTTCAGCCTGAAATCTGTCCATAGACCACTGAACCAGGGACGTAACACTGACCCTCACTCTGTGAGTGGAGAATAACCTTTTACCTCCTGTTTTCTGCAAAGGCCATTCTGTCTCTAAAGCAACTCATAAACCCGTGTTTCTTAACCTCTGAGTTTGTGTGTGTGTGTGTGTGTGTGTGCCTGTGTGTCTCGGTTTGTGCGTGTATCTCTGTTTCTGTGTGTGTCTATGTTCAGGCAAGGCTGTTGGCTGTTTACATGAAGCAGAAGAGTGTATCCATGCTGAAATGACTAATTGGGAAATATAGTGTACAACCTCATTTGATGCACCAAGCAACTTATTCCCTTTGCATGAATAACTGCAGGTTTATGCCCCAGATACCTTACTCGTGTGCAGCTTCTTACACCGCCTCAGCCTGTGTTTTGGTCATTTCAAACCCTCTGCTGGATTACGAGACTCTCTACACAGCATTATGCTTTTTTTTTTTACCTTGTTGTGTGCATTGTGTTTTCTTCCCTGAGGGACCCTCCCCCCTCCCTCGTCTTTCTCCACCACTGCTCTGGCTACTGCCACAAGCTTGGCGTCAAAGGGCCATTAAAGAGGCTTCTTCTAAATGAACTTGACAGCGAGAGCCAAGGCGTGGTGATATGGGTGGACATGCAAATCAATATTTTACATCATCAGCCACTGGTTGGCGGAGCAGGGGGACAGGGTGACGAGGTGCGGCCAATACTGTCAGTGATTTAGACCGCAAGAGAAGTCAAGGAAGTCCACTTATAGAGCGTGCTGGCTGCATGGCGCACTTATTATACAGAGGTAATCAAAAGCCAAATACCGTGCACTTCTTTCAGTGCTGCACTCACATCGGGTCATTGTGCTCTGTGGCAGTTCAGCTCACAGTTTACAGGGAGATGAGTTGGTGTGGTTGCGGATCGCACTGAAATGACATCTGCGTTTTGTTTATCCACCCATACATGCCATAATGGTTCGCAGTCTCATTGTAGAAAGAAAAGATCTGTGAGCGAGGCAGATGGAAAGCATATGGAAGCAAAGACGGTTCCCTCCCACCCTTCGCCCGAATCGTACCATTTAGTTCTACAGAGCGGCTAAGCAATGTGTCACAACACTAGCACTGTTGATGCAGCCTGGCAGCCCCATGAACAGCAAACATGTCATTCAGTTGTGAATTGTGTTACATGCAAGGTCACCTTGTGTAAAGGTTGGGAAGGAGGAGGAAATGAGCGGAGGGTGTAATTCATCTCTTCATGTCAGAGATATATGTCACGTATAGTGGAAATCGAAACGTGTGTAGTTAAACTCACAGATAACACAAACACGGCGCAGATGTCTTTATTTATGGGCCTATTAAAGCGGGCATTTAAACACCATCAATTCTGTTTATTGCTGTAAATCTTATGTTGGGAATTTACCTTTTCACACGCATCATCTAGCATTGATTTGTTAAAGCGATGCAGCACTATCCGCCAATATGGACGAGCTAATTTATGCAGATGCGTCGCTGTATGTCATCCAGGACATGGAGCTGGTATCTTCTCATTGGCCCCTGCTAAACCTCCATCCTTGTGTGACTTTGAACTCCGAGCAGTGCTCCCTCAAGGATACATGTCTTAGCATAATACAGACAGCTTAGGAGCCATTGAGATGTGGTCCCTCCGCTCGCACAGACACTGCCAGGCAAAGAATTCCCCCCCCCCCCCCCCCCCCCCACCGCATAACGGCTAGTTGCCAGCACAATGCCAAATCTGTGCCTCTCCAGCCTTGGCACTCTTGACCGTTGGCTGTCCCTCTTTCACACCTTCCCCTCCCCCAGACACGGGGCATACAGTGAAGCAGTGTATGGTTCACCTCGACATCAACTGTCCTGACTGGTAACATGACATGGATGACAGGGCTGTGCAAAGGGGGGGGGGGGGGGGGGGGGGGGTCTGAGTTACATTATATTAAACCTTTTTCTTTTGTTTGCGGTAAACCACATTTTCTCTATCATCATCATCCTTTTGCGGAATACTGTGCCAGATATGGGGAGACAGGCAAGGTCAAACCCGTCCCCACAGTCCCCATGCTGGCACTAACCCCAGTGACAAGGGTGTTTGGGAGAGGGAGACGTTTTCAGGCTGGATGCACAATTGGTCCAGTGTTTACTCTCCTGTCCATTTGTATCACTGACAGCAGACCTGAGTGACATCGACATGAAGCCACTGTCGCAGAATGCCACGGCTTAGTTTTTTCTTGGCAAGCCCTGAAATCCACTCCCAAATTCTGCACACAATGCGTGCATGATTTCACAATGTGCATGTACAGCTCCAGCACGTACCCTCACATATGCTACGGTGTGACCTTTTATCACCGCTCCAACTTAAACCCTACTGTGTCTTAACCTAAACCTTTTTTCCTGTTGAAGGACTAGTTCTTTTTGAAATATGCTCATTTGAAAGTCAGATGAGGAGATCACTTAGCTCAGCCTAACGACTGGTAGCAGGGGGAAACAGCTTGCTTGGCTGTGTCCCAGTATTGTAACAAAGTCAAATTATGCAGTGACAAGTTGAATTTTTACAAGGGCTTATGTCTTCTGACTATTTCTTAATAACCTGTGGTGACATCCTGGAGCACAGGCATAAAATAGTCACCTATAGCGCATGACAACACATAAAAGCACAGAATGATGTTTGTAGTGTAGACATGACATAGGTGTTATTGGTGAATGTTGGACCAGTTACACCCCAGTCGTTATGCTAAGCTAAGCTAAGCAAAGCACACGTGAGAGTGTTATGCAGTAAATATTGACGTATAATGTATATCATGCCTGACCAAAATGATGTCTCCATAGGTGGTTGAGAGGTTTGGAGACCTTTGCAAGAATGTATTAGATGAACATGTTTTAGGTTTTGTGCTAGAAATTGCCATTCTGACCCTGACATTGGGATAAGCCTGTGCCTTGAGACTTTATTCTCAAGAAGATAATAAAAATCCTGACATAACTTTTCTTGTGACCTAGACTGGTATCCGCCCCCTCCCCTTTGATTGGAGATGTTTCTATTGAACTTGAGGCCTTTTGGTTTCACTGTTTAGGATTCACTTTCGACCAAGAATCTTGTCGACAGATCTATGTTAGAATGGAACTCGGAGCACATACCTCTATTAAGGCCCATCAATCCCCTTATGAAACCTCAATAGATCTGGATTTTTATTTTTATCTGCACCAAATTTCACACATTCCAAAAAATCCGTCCCCTTAACATGTGTAATTTGTTTCATCATCCATGAATTATTCTCTAAGAACTCAATTAAAAAATACGCCCTATCTTGTAATGTTAAAGACAAATTCCTGGATCGGCCCCCTTGATATGAAACCGCTGTAATTTGATTGGATTCTTTCCTGACCCATACAGCATCCCTCCACCAAGCTTTGTGGTAATCCATCCCGTGGTTTTTCCCGATAACTAACAGACAGACAACAAAACAAAAACATAACCTCCTTGGGGGGGTATAAACTCATATATTTAATTACAGACAACTGAGTTACTTCTTTTATTCACCACTGTGACCACTTCTTCGTCAATTAGATTCTCATTAACTCAGGGCAAGAAAGCAAATTCACAAAGAGAATTTCCCATAATATTCAACTACTCATTTTATTCTAAAACTAAATTGTAACCCCCGAACAGCTAGAACACCATTACTTTACAAACGTAGCTTTGAGACTCAAGTTAAAAGTGTTTGGTCATTTATACCTGTGGATTTGCTTCAATAGATCACGTTAGAATAGAGGAGTTTTAACTCTGTGTCCCGGCTCCAACCCACATTGAAATATATGTCACTGAAATCAGCAAAGACTTACAGTATGTAACCCATTAATGTAACCCATTTCGAGATAAAAAAACTGAAGAAGAAAAAAAACAACAGCAGTCAGTGTGCTACCTGGATGTATCTTTTTAATATTCAGGCGTGCTAATGGAAATGTGCGGACCTATATATATTACATAAGCACAACAGGGTTCCTCAACCCTGCCAACAATTGTATAGTCACACCTGATGATGAACACAATGACCTGATTTCCTGTATCTCCAGAGACATCTGTGCAGATGAAGGAGCGCGGTGCATCAGGACTCTATTTCCCTTCTTCTGCAACCTGTCATGGAATCAATCCTGCCTTTAGATGTGCTCTCCATAGGGAACAAATCAAAGAGGGTGCAGTGGTTTAACCTTCTCTGTCTCTTTCTCTCTTTCTATCTATATCTGTGAAGGTACAGTATCTATCCATCTTCATATTTTGTCATCCTTTCTCTCCTTCCTCCTCAGAGATTAGCTCTCTTTCCTGCGTCTCATGCTGACTTTCTTTCCCTGTCTCTGTCTCTCTCTTTTTATCTCTCCTCGTCTTCTCCTCCCCCCCTTTCTCTCTTTCTCCCCTGTCTTGGTAGCGCGGCAGCTCTTGGAGCTGAGGGACTATGATTAGGACAGAAGAGAACTGGCTGTAAGACAGAGACAAACTCAGAACTGGGTCATCATTGTTTCTGTGTGAGGGTCCCGCTCTGCAGATGAAAAGCTCAAAGACAAGAGGAGCAAACGATGCTCAATACAGCACCAGGAGCCGTAGACATTTATGGGCTTTAGAAATACTCGTGCAAAAGGACGAATCAGAGCAGCAACACACAATTTATGTAATAAGGGCTGAATAAATCATGCTGCTGGTCCGCTTTTCTATATCTGAGCTCTTCATGTGAGGAATCATCCGTTGGTCGGCCTTGGCTGAGTGGAATGGACGCATGCAGAAGTTCCGTGGACTTGAAGCACAAGACAGGGAGAACACATGTCGTCACGGGGTCGCAGTATTTTGACACTGATCATCATTTCTCTCCTGCTCTATCTCTCGTTCTTGTCCTCTCTGCACTCAACTCTCTCTCCGTCTTCCACCCCTTCAGCAGACAGTCTGACAGGGTCTGTCCCACTGGCCAACCATTCAGCAGTCATCATGCGCATCATTTCCTCTCCTCATTCCCCCCGGTGTGCTTCTTCTATCTCCTCTGGCTTGTTCGCTCAGCATCAACCATTCTCCGTAAAAACCTTTTATTTGTGTCGGCGAGTGTGTGTTTGTGCCTCAGTTTGTAGTGTACAAAGATAGATTGCAGCATATATACAGGTATACATACTTTTACATGTCACCTGCATCTACATGTTGTTTGTTTATGTGTTTATGTGTCAGCGTGACTCTATATTATCACTATCTTACAGAAACCATCTAAAGCAGTGTGTACTGTGGAATAAAATAGGTTGTGATATTAGTTTCCAATAAGCTGAGCTCAGTAATAAATATCTACACTCGCACATTATCATGTCATTGCAGCAAATAATGGTTTTATTTATTGTTTCATACATCATGTGCTGGAGGCCACTCGAACCCCACCATGAATTTCTTTCCGGACAACTTTTCCTCCGCTGCTGTTAGCATCGTTTGCTAATTGGAGTGCTCCTGAATATGTCCCCCAAACAGGGGGCAAACAGCATTTACTGCGCTCTTTAGCTGCTCCATTAACTGTCCCTGGAATAAATTAGCTGAGCAAGAGGATGAAGAGCCTCATGCTTCGTGTGACATTCTCATTCTTTCTCATTTCCTCATGCGAGCGTGGCATTTAATATTCTGTATCCTGTTGTTCCTGTGTTACGGTCGCCTCAGACACCACACATAATAATGGACGCATCATTGGGGTCGAGGTTAACTGCAGTAAGGTTTATTGAAAGAGATTGAAACATGAATGAAAAGCAGATACCAAGCACCACCAAAGGTGCTGCTGCATCAGGATAGAGACCTGAAAACAGGACGTGTCTATATAGGGTCAGCAGAGCAAGCCAGAACAGGTGCTTGTCCATCAGGCGATCAAGCTGGAGCTCCAAACAGGAAACACCAAAACAGAACGGGAACGATTGTGTTTGTATTTTATGTCTGCTGCTTGTATCAAAGCCTTATTGCAAAATGAGAGTCAGCAGTGCCTTGGCCTACTTTCCAAACCATCGAGGAGCAAATAATCAGCCCGGGCTGAGCAACTGCATGGCAGGCTCTCAAACGTTGATACTGGTGAAACATCTTTTTCTGCTGGGTTTCACTGGGAGACTTTCGGGAGTGTTGAGTGTAGCTGACGGGGAGAAATGCTGAGACTTATACTGCCATCTAGAGTGTGATCGCAGGTGGTTCATGGGAGAAAGATGTGTGGTTAGAGATCTCGGATGAGGTTTCTATCACAAGATGATTTGAATGTAATGCATGGAATCATATGGTTCAACTATGTGCACAACATAGGTCACAACTTAGAGGGGCACCATTTCCCTCATACTGTTCACTTCATCAGTCGAATAGTTTTGGGCTATTTTCTTTGTGTTTTGTGGATTTTTCCTTCTTTGCTTTTGCTTCTCCACCTCCTTCCTAGACGAGCCGACTCCACGCTGCACAGACATGATGCCAGAAGAGTTTCTGGAGCCAGATATTGCCCAGAGCGCTAGAAATGAACAACCTGTCATTCAGACTGTGGAAAGATCTTTCTTTTTATTATATGAGTAAACCAGCTCCATAAAAAAGAGAGAAAGCCAAGGATCATCAGAGGGTTAAAACCCTTATCATGTGTTATCCATCTAATGTTTTCCATTTGATTTCTTCCTTGTCTTATGGATTTCCCTTCCTGCTCTGGGCCTCTACCACACAATCCAATGATTTGCCTGCCACTATGTGCTGATTGTGTTCCACGCTGATTCCTCTAATCACCATTTTCATCTTGTTTTAATTAAAGCCTTTGTTGGACAGAGACACGGGCCATTATGCTCTCTATGTTTCAGACAGAATGGATCCGAAAATGACTAATACCTTATGCTGACCTTTCTCAATCGCTGCCCGCCGGCAAGGCTACAAAGAGCAATTTCACCAATATATTTATCTCATCCGAAGCGCACTTTCGACTTTACCCTAATAGCCTTTTCATCGGCCTGTTAATTGAGCTGCGTGGGGAGTGTTAGAATGTCTCTCAGCAGCTTTCAAAAAGTAATTCCATGTCAGATCCCACCTTTGCACATTCATTTCGGGTCGTTAAACCCATCTCAACCTCTGTGGGTTGTCATCAATCACACATGTTCTCCTCATTTTGTTCTTAATCTATCTGTGCTGCAATGTAAATAACCTGCTGATTGAAAAATGCTCTGGATTACAATTTTACATGATAGCCATGTGTGTATATCAGGGTTGGAGGGAGACAAAATATAATTACATTAAGATTAACAGGATTTTGAGAGCACAAGCTGTTTAAACACATCACATACAATCAGCTGTTTCATTTTTGGACGTATGGTTCTTTGTTGACTAGGAAGATGTTTCATATTAAGATTTGAGATTAAACACAGATTTATTGAAACGTTATTGAGACCAGAACATTGTACTTCTCCTGTATTTAGTACAGCATTTAAAGGCAGAAAATACAGTTCCAGTGGGTCAGCCCCTGAAAACGAAAGACGTGTGTGTTTTGCACATTAATCACATTAATCTACCACATGATTACATCACTGATTGTATTTCAGAGCCTGTGATTTTCTCCAGCCTTGGAATCCATCCGTGGAAGATAATTGCTTTACATCGCCTGCTATGAATAGTTTGATCTAATCAGACTCGCTTCATAATCAACCCCAAGAGGCAAATCCATCTGCACGCACTAGACAATGGTGTGAAGTTTGCTGGGCTTCCAGCAGATGGCAGTACTCCCTCAGCTTGTCCGAGCTGGCTGGCTCCGGCAGTGAGAATATACCTGGGACAAAGGTCAAATAACACAGCGGCGTTGACCAGGAGAGGGTCAACACGTAGATATCTCTGGGGACTTTCTCAAGTGCAGAGTGCTGCTACTTAGAGTGAGATTTTCCAGAGGAAAAGACAGAAGTCCCATTTCCACCTCGGCAAAATGAAATCAGAAGCCCCCCGGGATTTGACTCTGACCTTCCTGGCCCTCACCGCTGCTGAGTGATTACTGAAACACAAGAGGCTGGAAGGTGTGGGGCTCTGTTAACTACATAATGCTTTACAGCACAGAGCTACATGGACATTCAAATGTGCGGGGATTTACACATATTAAAAAGGATTCTCTTCTAATTAACACCTCACCATTTGTCAGACATTCTCTTTCTCTGTCTGTTTCTCATTAGTGTTGTAGATATAGTTAGTTTGTTGTTGTGCTCCGTTATATGCAACATCTATTGCACATCTGTCCATCCCGGGAGAGGAATCTCTCACTCGTGACTCTCTCTGTGAGGTTTCTGTTTTTGTTGTTAGTTTTTCCTCACTCTTGTTGAGGATGTCACACCTTGTTTAGCACCACAAGGCAAATGATTTATGAATAGGGGCCATCCCAAAAAATGTGATCGATTGATTGTTTCGTCTTATTAACTACATTTTAGAGTCTCGTGGAGCAGATGGTCGCAAACACCCGAACGGAACGGGAAGATAGTTTGTGGTCTGTGCAATAAGGCAAAATGCCAATCTTGTTTGTTTAACGTACGGCGGACAGGAATTCTTTTGGTTTGCTTCTGACCTGCATGCATTTTATTGGCTTGTGTGGGATTTGGGCAGGAAATCAGAGCTAATGCCCCCTCTCCCACTTCAAACGGATGCCAGGCACCCTTAAATGTCATGGGGTGGTTAGAGAGTTGAAGGAGGGGGGGTCAGTGGTGGAGCAGTGAGAAGCTGGAGCTCACAGGACCCAAAAAAAATAAAAAGAAGAGAGAAATCCAGCCACACCGGGCCGGCCTCAGAGCTTATCAGTCTTTTGCAAGATGTAGCTTTGCTGCTGGCTGCTAAGGCAAACCAGATGCAGCGTCGGTTGCTCTGTGCCACGACGTGTCAGGTACAGCCCCAGTCAACCTGAGGTGCCTTGGAAGTGTAGGAGGAGGTCAGTGTACAGTTCAACTCCCTGCAGATGTTCCTGACTAACACACTGTACAGCAGAGTGTAGGTCCTCTCAAACTTGACAGCATCTTAGGAAAGCTTTTGAAGGTTGCATGGTGTCACTGCAATTACTCACCCCGGCGGATTTCTTCTGCTTTTTAGATTGACAGCTTGCAGTGGTTTACAGCCGGAGTATCAAAGCCCTGCTGGTGTGTGTTCTGGTGTGTGTTGGTCACCGGGAATCCCACGGCGTCTTTCTACTCGTGCCAGCAGCAGTGTTTATAGGATTTTGTCTCATTTTCTCCAGTGTTAATTTATTTCCATAAAGGCAGCCATGACACATTCTCTCCTCTGCCTTCTGCCTCTGTGTGGCTCCACTTTGCAGAGCTGTGGATTGGGAGTGAACCGGTCTCCGGATGAATAGCCCGGGTTGACCTCGGTCCCTGCTGCATGGTCATTCTGACAATGAGCGTGATCGTCATTGTTCAAATGTGTCTCCGTCTCTCGCTCTCCATGCCTCTCTCCCTGCACATGTGTACACCCTGCTTTTGTAATATTTTGTGGTTTTGGATATCTCTTCCCTGTACTGTCACGCTTCCCGAGGTTTGTTATTATGGTTCATCTGTGTCAGTGGGTATGAGAAAATGTTGCGGCGTGGCTGAAATTCACATATCTGCAATTAAGTCTGCAGCTTGCCATTATCATAGCCCTCTTTCTGAGTGGGTCTGTTTGGCAACTAGGAAACACCATCTCTCCCATCATGCGGATTATGTGGAGCTTATTTTGCCTCCGATTGCACAAAGCGTTAACTCGCAAACGTATTGACTGATCTGTGACCTTTCTCATCAGCTGACAAGTCAAACTGGTCTCATCACTTCTCCTCTCAGGCTCTTTGGACCTCGGGGGTCTGGGTCAGGGTTTGGGAGCGTCTGTGCTGTTTTTTCTGTCAGACTTGCATGATCCACTGCCACTTAACGAGGGAGAACAAGGCTGAGAAATGAGGCATTTCCGGGCCCAAGGGTTTAATTCCGACAGCACTGTGGATTACATTACAACATGCAAAGGGGGGAGACGCAACTCCGAACACTCCAGTCCATCTTGGTGTCTATTCTGCAAAGAGAGAGCTTGCAAACATGATACAGATTTTGCAGACGTGTCTTTACAGTATGTCACATAGTTTCTATCCAGTTCTTTAAGAAGTTGCAGAGGCTCGCGGTGTTGTTGAAGAAGTCTGCTGGATGCTTAAAAAGAAGTCTGCTGGATGCTTATCACATGTCCACGGGAGCGAAGCTCTATCTGCATCTGTGTTTCCTCTTTTTCCTTTTCATATTCCCTCATGCCACAAATATGATGTGGAGCCAGGAGAGAGCCAAATAGAAAAAAGTGCAGTAGTGAATATAATTCCCTCCTTTTCTTTTTCCAAAAACATGTTTTTCATAGGCATTGCTCTGCACATACATTAAACCAATGTGGATTATACATTACTATCTACCAAGAACAAAGTGATGTACATATGGGGAGGATAGAAAACACACGAAACTGCCGCATTACTATTTGACATCCCTTACTAAAATACATTTGGCAACAATCTATGAAGAACATCAATACAATAAACCAGTTCACATATGGAGGTAAACAACAAAGATGCTATGGCATTTTACATTATGTCATTTACAATACGACAACTCATTTAAACCGTTTAACTTTTACAATTTAACATTAACATCCTCATCGTGACTGTTCGTTCCTCTCCGCTGTGTCATCAGATGGCCATCACTTTTCGTCGTGGAGGGGTTTCCATGGCGACCACATCGCTCTCTGGGCAGACTGTTTGCATTGGATCGGGGGGGACCAGGTGCGGCTGGCAGGTGAGCGTGGGCGGAGGCTGGCGGAGGACGACTATTTGAGCGCTGGGTCCCTGCAGCAGGAGGTCAGTCAGTTCTTCCTGTGTGAAGTTGACTACCGGCACACCGTTCACCTCCACCAGTCTGTGGGGCCAATCACACACACACACACACAGACACACACACACACACACAAACATAACATACACAACATAAAGAATGTGTTAAACTTTGTAACTAAAAAGCCAACAAGGAGGATTCTCTCTTTACTCCTTTCTTGTGCCAGCATTCTCTTATTAATGTTTATTCAACAAGCAACAAATCATTGGGGAAATATTAAAAACATCACAATTACACATAGCACAATAAATAAACGAATCCCCTCATTAGTTTGTATTCATAGGCACTCACATATACAGTAAGTGACAGGCTAATGGCAACTTTTTTGTATTTTTTCATCAGCTGTGTCAAGATGTCAAGAGCATTGGCACAGATGTGATAAGTGAGGTTAGTATTGACAGTGTGTGTGTGTGTGTTTGTGTGCACACAATTTTATGAGGTTCTTTTATCTGCTCGTTTTCACACTCTTCTGCATTCAAGTATTGCGTTACAGTGTTTGTTTGTTTTGGGGCCAGTATCTGATGGGTTTCCATAGCTACCAAGCATAGAATAGTGGAGCGATGAAAGAAATGGGTGGGATGAGTGAGACACCGAATACGCCTTTCACTAAGTGGCCTCCGTGAACACTAACAAATTAAGCCTGGATAAATTACTTGGCTTGAAATGATTTTCAAAGAGTGTGTTTACCTGTCATCTACACAAAGGTGCGTGTTGTCCACCTTGTCCACCACCAGTCCGCTGCCTTCTCTGTAGCCACATGCGAAGCCATAACGTCCATCAGAGCCCTGGTTCTCCTGCACGAGCAGCAGCATGGCCGGAGACTGTTGTGACACCAGCTGGCTCAGGCTGCCGATGGCCACACTCTTTTTCCGAGTTTTCTCCTGAATGAAACACACACACACACATTCACAGATGCAGAGGTACAGACAGCTACAATGCAAATGTTTCAGATCTTAACACGTTTCCCATATGTGGTGGATTTCATGAAAATACTCTGTGACCGAATTAGTGTTTTTATAGGCCAATTTCATGCTTTCATTGAGCCTGAAATGAAATCAGATACACAGAGTCTATATTGTAATATGGTACCTACAATGAGTTTTTCGGTTTGGTTTTTCAGTCCAAAGACATCCACCAACCAGCACATCAGAAACTCACCTGAAATCTAAAATAAAATGAATTCATTGTTTGTTTAATGTTTAAAATCACCTGGAATGTACAAATGTGACGTTGTGACCCAGTAACTTCTTGGATTCTAGTCAGAACCACGAGTTTCCAACATGTTAACTAACTCCCAGTAAGGCCACATGTTATTTATTTATAGGCTTTTTTTATGCAGATTAAACAAAATGTACAAACATGCTAATTAGTGAGTTATAGAGGTGCAGGTAGGCAGATTCATTTGTTTTGGGACAGAGCCAAGCTCACTGCATTAGATGAAATACTGTTATACGAAAAGAGACTGGATGAGAGTGATATGAATCCTCTCATCTAACAATCAACAAGAAAACATTTTTTTTCCCAAAATCTCAAATTATTCTTTTATAGTGAAATAGTAAATAAAGTAATCAAGTGAAATCTGTTGTATTATTATTTTTAACAGTGCCCCATTGAGTCAGGATCCTTAAAACTTTCAAAGCTCCAGGACCTTTTAAACTCTCTTGAGATAAAATTGTAACTATACTTCTTAGAATGAAGCTTCAAAGATTAAAGATACCTCAGGTCCCCGATAGACCACGAGACTGAGGCTGCGTCGAAGCCAGGAGACCACCAAGATGTAATGATTAGCTTTGGGAGAGATCACACCACAAGTAGCTTGCAGGGATCAGAAAAAACTTGTGAGTCTGACCACTGAATTCCAGTGTTCCCTTATCCAGCCTCTTGGCATACTCCCCCCTCTCCCTGGATGGCGTGTGAATGCCTCGCAGCAATAGATGCCGCCTCACCGGGGTCAGGGGTCAAAGCGAAGGCTTCTCTCTGCTCAGACAAGTGGGCCAGACAGGATATATCTACGGAAACGCGTCCGAAGCCCCTTGAGAAGCCCGCTCTGATACACAACATTTTCCCTTTTAGTTTGCCTCAGTGTTGGACACACGCCAAGAGCCCAAGGAATTTTCTCTTCATATTCTTCTTATTTATCCCCAAGATCCGAGCAAATCCTGACCTACCTGGGCCAGACTCAGGGCACATATCCTGGTGGACCGATTTTAGGCAATTAAACCACGACCACTGAGGATCACAGAGGTGACACAAGACAGAAATAATAACTCGGGAGGGGAAAAGTAAATATAAGCTCACCAGAAAAAGAGTTTGGTTACTTCCTTATTGCAAATTTCTGAAAGAGAATAATTTCCCTCGATCACAGAGAGCCACAACATGATATTTGGAAGGACGGTGTGAGAAATGATTCTCTGACAGGCCAGACACCATCAGTTCTAAATGGAAGAGATTGCGTTTCATTCACGATGATGGGTGTTAGTTGTTACAAAGTCAGGGCTGTCATAATGGATGTAGACGCACTGGCTGCTCCGACAGCAGGGATCTTAAACACAATGAACCTCGGGGTAGAAAATGGGGGACGGAGTAACGGGAGACAATTTTGACCACATCCATCAACCGCAACACGTATCATGATCGTTTCTATATAAAAACTGGAGACACCCTAACAGGAGCCTGCCATGGCAAAGAGGTGGCAGATTTTTCCCTTAAACCACAATCCATCCTCAAAGAACACGTGAGACTAAAAAGTGGGTGAAACAGTAATTCTTCCAATTTCCCCTCTTTAATAGTCTGTCTGAAGTTTTTTGGGTTGTCCAAGCTAAACTGCTTATTTTAAATCATTTCCTCCATTTGTTGTCCTTCCCCTCCTCCCCTTTTGCTCCCTCCCTCTGTTTCTCTTTCTCCTTCCCTCTCGGCCGCTTTATTGATGCTCTCCAGTTGCAATAGATCCCAGAGATTAGTCTGCCGATGATGAAATATTTCCTTATTGTCTGTAATGCGGGGCGGCCTACAAGACCAAACACGGGGCGGTCTGCTCCTTATTAGAGCAGCAGCTCCATCAGTTCCCAGGCTGCTCTTCAGCTCTGACCTGTGTGTTAACTCTGATTAGATCATATGATAAACATTAGCGCTGCTGCTTTTCCCACAAACTCAGCACCTAAAAAAGCGTGGCCCTGGGGCGGCAACGTGACACGGGGCACCTTTCAAAGCCGAAGCCGCGTGTGTCCTTTCATGGCACCTCGTTAGGGCTTCTCCAACGGGATAAAAGAGCCACATTAAAAAAGAAGTGGGCTCCTCCGGGGATAGATGCAGATAGTTTTACACACCCTGGCCCATTTCTCCGTTGCGCTCCCCCAGTGGCTTTTGTCACACACATTCCATTGTTGGTATGGTCACAGGCTCTCGGATGTCGGCGCTAGACATCATTTTCTCGGAAAAAAGTGCGTGTTCATCCAAAGGACTTCACTCATTCTTGTGTGCCCCGCTCTCACAACGGCACAGCTTAACGGAACAGAGTGGGCTGAAAGGAGCATTGTGTTGTCAATCAGGGGAACAGTGAAGAGAAGATCAAAGATGAGTGAGTGTTAAGTGACGGCCCAACACATCAGGAAGGAACCACTGGACAATTAAATGAGCACATATATGCTATACTTCTCTTCATCCTCTAGAAAGGGAACTCTATTTCTCAGGGAAATACTAGTGGTACTGTTTATATTACACAAGTTGCTCTTATATGGGTAAAGACAGATCATCTAAACAGCATTTGCTTTGGATTTATGTTCCAAAAACACCAAACTGGTTTTTAGTAAGATTTTAGAATCCCATACCACACATGCCTCTCTCGATAACTCGTGCTGTTTTGGTGCAAATCTCAGTTTCTCATTGTCTATTTTTAGCAGTCAAAACATTCTCTGACTCAGACCAAACAGCTTTCCCACATTTCGGTGTGACTGTGTTTCACATGCTGTTGATCACACTCTGCTGACTGAGCACCAGACCCCTTCGCTTGTTAGGTTAATTCGGCATCCGTGCAAATAATGTGGGAAAGATGTTAGTGGCTTCATTTGGATCAGCGGTACCTTGCTCTCCTGCAGAGCGTTCTGCAGGTGAGCCACCTGTCGGTTGAGGTGCACCATGGAGATTTCCTCCTTGAACACTTGGCAGTTCAGCTTCATCTTTTCCAAGAGACGAACCTCCAGCTGTCTGAATGACAAGAGGCCACTTTTCAGAAAAGATTGAGGACATATAACGTGGCTTATGAAACTTGTAGCTACATGTGTACTTTTGTTTACACCCAATTACTTTATATGTTTACAACTCCATAACATGTTAAGCGTGGATGGATAGATAAAACACAAGTAAAACAAACCATCAAAGAGTCACATTTTACATTATGTTCAGAACAATGGGTATTTTGGGGTCTGTAATCAGTCTGTGTATCTTTTGATCATTTAATTTTATCTTTTGAAACAAGTTGTTAAAGGCAATAAGTGTGGTTATTAGATGTTTTTATTGGAAAATAATAAATGTAAAATTGAAATCCCAGCAGTTTTTCTTTTAGATTGTCAGTAATGGACAAACTTTTTATTTTCTATTCCATATAACAAACTAGAACTGTCCCCTTATGAAACCGCATTTAAATTCACTAGATCCTGATTTGTATTTGGATCTACACCAAAATGCACAAACTGATAAATATCATCCCCCTCAACATGTCTGATTTTTATAAAAAAATCAAGGAAAATGTGGCAAAACAGCCGATCTCATGATGTCAAAGAAAGTGGTAAAAGGTTCCTGAATGGGCCCCCTCATCCAGATCCGCACCAAAACGTATTGGGTTCTTAACTGACCCATACTGCATCCTCCCACTGCATTCTAAAAACCAACCAACAAAGCAGTGGTAAAAAATATCACCTGAAAACAGATATGGCTCAATATTTAAGGGGAAACTCAAATAACCACAAAATACCCAGACCGTACTCTTTAATAACGTTTTCTGTATTATCAAACATGCTACTAAATAACAGACGGTCCACCTACTTCTTCTTAAGAGCGGCGGAGTTATTAATGTTGTCTCTGAGGTTCTGCAGACTCTGCCTCTTGTCATTCAGTTTACTTCTGAGCGACTCCAGCCTCTGCTTCAGCTCGACTGAGCCAAGCCTGTCCACATTCACATCTCCATCCATGTTCTTTAACTCGGAACAAAACGCTACCAGGCCGTGGTGGAGCTCCTGGACCTTGGGGGTCAAAGAACTCAAGTCATGATACTTATTATTACATGACTACAGTGTTTTTAGGTGCAGTCTATTGCTCATGCTGTAGCTGTAGCTGTAGCTGTAGTAGAACATAAATATTTACCTGAAAGATGACGTTCTGTAGTGAGTCCACTTGTTGGTTTAGCTCTCTAATCCTCTCCTCTTTAGCCAGCTGGTTCCCCTGGATGTTTTTGTTGGTGTTACCATTTCCATTGGAGTTGCCGACTTCTGGGCTGTTCGGGGAGGCAGCTGTTGGTTTCTCCTATAATGAAAAAGCATAACTTTGTGAGGAGGCTCTCTTTGTTTTTGTGGGTTGGTATTTAGCAGGCAGTGTAATTGTCTACTGTGTATTATATCATAGAAATCTACCATTTTACACAAATGCAGCTCCAACTGTCTGTTCTCTGACGTCGATGTAAGTAGACTCCCGATCTGCTGATCTGGTGGGAGCTCCTCTGAAGAGCCTTAAAATCAGGGAATAGATGCAGGAGACATAAAGAGTAAATGTCTTTCATGTGATAAAGACTATATTATGTTGTGTAAATCATGTATCGAGCACCTTGCTTTTCCTTCAGTGCGAATAGACTTTTATCTTCTGTCACGCCCAGCATTTTGATACAGGAATCCATGATTTTCCCCACCGCTGTTTCCTTTGGGGTTCTAAGATGAACGATCCGCTCTGATGCTGCAACACAGCGTGACAATCCATTAGGCTCCATGATGTATGAGGTAACCATATGCACAAGGGGATAGTTTAAATACAATGTAAACCTATATGTTCAGACAGATTTCTGCACACACAATGTCTGCACAGTCCATTGCATTCACATGAATGTTCACATCCACCACATGCAATAAAATCCCATAGATCCCATTTTCTTACATTTTATCAGCTCATTATACAAGGCATGTATTTACCTCCACCAAGGAGATTATGTTTTCCTCTGGGTTTGTTTGTTAGAAGAATTATGCCAAAACTACTAAATGGATTACCACAAAACTTGGCAGAAGTAAGAACCCATTACATTTTGGTGTTGATCCGGATCAGGGGGCAGATCCTAGATTTGTTTTCACTTTCTTGAAGGTATATTTAGGGGTCTGATATTTATCAGTGTTTGGAATTTGGTGCAGATCCAAATACAAATCAGGATCCAGTGAATTACAATGTGGTTTCATAAATGGACTGTTTGGGCCTTGATGGTGGTATGCACCTCTACTTAGCGACATTCTAGTTAAATGTTACTCACCATTAATAGTGATCTCTATGAGCTGAGAATTCTTCTGCACCATGTAGTTCTGGCTGTTGTTTCTGCAATGAGAAATAATAGCTGATGTCATTATTTGTGTAATACATTTGGTATGTACGTGTGTCAGAGCTGCGGCTGCACCTGAGTTTGAGGGAACGTCGATTCATGCTGAGGCAGCTCACGTGAGGAGCAGACGTAGACTTGCTCATTGAAACCAACGTTGCAGTGAACGTCTCAACATTATTGGGACCTGAGGATTCTTTTTTTTTTACCCAAAATAAAAGGAAAAAAAACACTCGTCATCTCTTTAACAATCTTCATTTGCACAATATCTGGGAAATGTGTATGTGTTGTAAAGATAGAGGTGTACCCAGCAGAGAGTCCAGTCTCTGGGTGATGGTGCTGGGAGGATGCAGCTCATTGTAAATAGCCGACAGCAGCTGCTCTCTATCTTCGAGTGAGGTGACGTGGAGGATGTCCAAAGTGTTCACGTCTACCGAAGCTATGTCTGCGCCACACAGCTTTGCGTCTGAGAGGGAAACATTTAGTCACACACCTGCAGCACATACATCAAGACATGTACTGTATAGGCACGATAATTCCTAAAGAAAACAAATGAAAAAGACCTGACAGCTAGTTTTTGTCTGAGAGCATGTGGAAACTGGACTGGCAGTAATATACAGGTGACATTTTTATGAACAGAAAGCCGAAAAAATCTGAACATTAAAATTTAACTGCTAGCTTTTAGAGAAATATATTAAGTTTTACTGTGTTATATTATTAGCTTTTAGCAGCTTTTCAAAATGGTGTCAGTTTGTGATGGATTAGGATTTTCAGGTTACTCAGTGTGTCAGAATTACTAAGGCAATAAATATTATCAGATATTTTACACATCTGGACTATTTAGAAACGTCTGAAAGCAACTGAAGGAAAAACTGAATATTTTAACCCAAAGCACAGACTGCAGGAGATATTAAAGACAGTAAGACTAATACATTTGCATAAACCTCTGGCATACTGAGACTGAAATGGATTTATGCTTGTGCAGGTGTCAGCTTTAATTTCTTCCCGATCACGTTTTCCTTTGACTTCATGGGAAAACAACAGTTTATTTGATTTGAGGTAAAGATAAATCTGAATCAGATAGGCAGCCACGGGGCTGGGAGAGGAGAGAGAAGAATGAGTTTCACCTTTGATGCAGGGGAGACATTTCTGCAGTCCAATATTGGTAAACCACTGGCAGACTTCTTCTGTGTTCAGCTCCCTGAGACATTTGGCGACTTGCCTGTCCACATCCTGGGGAGAAGGAGCGGTTACATACCTGCTGCTTATACCTCATTCCGCGCGGCCATGGAGGGAGTGCCATGGGGATAACAGCTTTTCTGCACACCACACTACACTGAAACGTGTGTCATGACCGAGATTGTTTTACCATAGCGCTCTACACACAGGCAGCATGCTCTTTATACCATTGTTAAGAGATGTGATACGTATTTTCAACACAAAAACATAAGCGGCGGTTGGAGACTGCAAAGGGAGCGAAACATGATGCACGGAGATGATTCAGACTCTAACTCCTGCATGCAAAAACCTATTTAGTGGGCGGAAAGACATCAAGACATAACATGGTTTAACTCCAAGGCAGTTGGTCTGCGTCATTGATTCATTCAAAGTATGACTATGTTGGATATCCATGTTTCGGCACATAACGGCAAATAAACACATTTGTGTGTTTAACCGTAAACAAATGTTTAAAAAATACAAAGACATGTTTATCTTGGTAGGGATCCTAAACACAGGTTTCCATGTAATTGTTGCCTTAGTCACAGATTCCTTGTTTATGGTGTTCATGGGAAGAAAAGTAGAGATCCCCGCTGCCAGAGGAGGCTTTACAAGGTGACTCTGGAGTGATTAGATAAATTGGGGTGAGAGGTTTCCCTTGTCTTACAGATTGTTTTACTATTATGTGTTATTAGACAGAGACTCTGAGAAAAAAAAACCCTGTTAGATCATAATTCAAGAAAAACGACATCAATAATCCCTCGTTTCAGTCATTTCATCTAATTTGGGGTCCCAGTGTGGGGCTCTGGAGTCAGGCGTTGCTGCATAAGCTACATGTTGCATACATGAGTCATATGTAATTGATGGGGTACCAGAAGAAAAATAAGACAGCTGATAATGCATGGAGATAATAAGTGCAGGACGTGAGCAATTTGCCTTTTAAAAAAAAAGAAAAGGAAAGTTATTTTTCTTTCCGTTTTGTGTTTCAGCTAACACTTGGATTGCTAAGGATACGAGCAATCTTGCTTGGCAAATCCTGGACAAAAAGACTAAAATCCTGAGACTATTTGCAGAGTCATTGCTTTGACAGATCAAGGGAGCTGGGAAATATAAACAGAGCATATTCAGTAATTGCAGCAGCTCTGGGCTGTGCGCTGATGCCACCCTGAAGGCCCGGCTTTGATGGTTTACAGTACCTTCTCAGGGAAGTTTCCATTCTGATCCTTTGACTGAGGCAGAACTGATGCTGCATGAAAAACAGAGTTGTAAAATTGTTTTTTGAATCATACTTCAACCATAATCAGAAATGTTAGACTAGCCGTGTTTGGAACATAAGACCACACTCACCGATGGTTCTGCGTCGTTGTCGCGGCGACCCCTCCTCATCCTTTTCCGTGGTATGGGTGAACGCATGGAAGGTGGCGCTCCTGGTTATTGTGTCCTCAAGACTGCAGGAGCGAGTTATTGGTCTCTGTCACGTAACACACATTTCAGTTAAAAACTCGAAACCAGGATCCAGCCCGGTCTAATCGATTTACAGTCCGTCGGTATTTTTAACTTAATGAGTTGCAATACACAGTCACAGTCTAAATCAGATAAAGCACCAAGGAATGTGTAGTGAGTTTGCTGGAGATAGTTCTTAAATACATTAAAAGAGTGGGCCTTGTTTGCTATAGATGGAGCATGTGATATGTGAGATCATGAGAAAACCTTTTGGACAAAAAAGGTCCATTGAGTGGTCTTTATACCCTTCGGTGAGTGACTGTGTCCATGTTCGCAGCGTGAGGTCGAAGTTCAGCCTTCAGCGCGTCAGAGCAGCTCACATCTCTGTTGCTCGGGTCATCTGCACAGTGATGGAGAAAACAAGTCAACAAAGGCATTAGAACACATCCTATAGTTTCCTTTTAGTTCAAATTAATCTGCCTCTGTCTGGGTAGAGGTCATCAGGTCTATTCGCAGCACATTAGCTGGTGCTGATACTGGACCGGGTTGCTTGGCAACCTGTCAGACACGCTAACGCTTGTCTGGTTGATGACATACTTCTCTGACAATCCAAGTTCTTTCCCACAGAAAGCACATATTCTTACATTTTCCAAATGTCATTTGGTCAGCGAGCAGATATCTTTTTTTTTTCTCACTGCTATCATAACAAGCAAGACGAATGAGGCTGAGAATATGGCATCCGAGCTGGGCCCCGGCTTTCTCAGGCAACACAGCGCTGTGATGTGATTGTGATAGATGCTGGAATGTTTTGCGGCTCTAAGTTATAACCACTTTAACTTTTATACCTTCACAAATTGAAGCATCGGGGGCCCCCCTTTAAAAAACAGTAGTCTTTTCAAATAGTTTACAAACAAAAAAATTCTGCCTAATTTCTTAAACACATGTTTTTCATTTCAGGGGCCTGTTTCTCAAAGGCCAGTTTGACATGGATGGGAGTTTAGATGGAGTCAGAATCAGATAAGACAGTGTAATTGGTTTATGTGTGTCAGCATTGGAATCTTGTCTGGGTCCTGGAGAGACAGTGGAGAACAAGGAGGAGGGGGGGCGGCGAGCTGGCACTCTCTTCATCACCTGGCTGCCCTGTGAGTCACTCTGTGGAGGATCATAAAGTCTGGCGTACGGATAGCAAACTCTGAAGACTCTCCATGTAAAATACAACTAGAACAGCCAAGTGAGAGAAGTGATGCATCTTGGCTAGATGTGTGGACATGTCAGAGCACCCTCCTCTAGCTGACCTCAGACATAACTGTGTCTTAGAAATTCTGAGAAAATCCCTTCCAGTCGCCCCTGTGACTTATTTCCTCCGTTCATTGGACACAGGATGGACAGCTGTCTGAGAATGGTAATGGCGGTACAGAAATACTCCCACCCTACCTTGTCACAGCCATGTTCAGACTGCTACAGTCTTCCAGGAAAAGCCCAATCAAAACAAAAAAACCGACAGGACATTTAGGGCAGGCTGAGGGACACAGTCTGGTGTTGCCTTAAAGGGTGAAATCACCAGTAATGGAGAGACGGACATCGTTCCCAGTCTGAGTCGACTCAGTCTGGACAATTCAAAGTGTCAGTGAGTTTACTCACCCTTCACTGGTTAGCACAAACATTCATCCCTGCAGGCACGCACACATACAGACGTTTGTCATGCACCAAACTGAGATTGCTCGGTTTGGTGCGTGACTAAGTTTGACAACTCTTCACACACCGACACACACAGGGTTAACGACAAAGCAGAGCTTTAGAGTCAGCACTTTTCAGCACATTTATGTAATGGATAGGCAAATGCGATGCTTATCGTTTCCAGTATTATTGTCCTCCTTCTGTTTGAAAAGAAAGTAAGCTCTTTGAGAGACGACCGAGAGAGGAGAGCATGCTGAGTCACAGGAACCCAAAACCTGGGAACCGCCTGCCCAGCCACGCACTGGGAATACACACAATGGCTAAAAAGGGATTCCAACAAAGGGGAACTTCTGCAACTCCCAACGGAGACGTTCGAGGTACTGTAGCCATGTCACATAATGACCGCAATTTTATCTGAATGGGGACTGAGATCAAACTGAAGAGCCAACACATGAGCTCAACATGAGCTGGATAAAGCCAACCATCGTCTGGTGCTATTTACCTCTCACCTGGAGTTTGCCTAAATGGAAACAAGGGTTTAAATTATAATGGTTTGCTCAGTTTTGACTGCCCTCCCTCTCGCTGCTGTAATATTGCAAATTCCCCCACTGTGATACAAGTAAAGGATTATTTTATCTTATCTTTTCTTACTTCAAGAAAACTCACCCAAGTTGTGCTCAGTAAAAGACAGAAGATTTATTCCAGTGTTGATGCTTCCTGTGACGGAGAAAGAAACCAAGAAAACCATTGTGACAAAAATTTACTTTGAAACATGAAAGAATTTCAAACATATACTTCGACGTTTTTGTAAATATGCTTGATTTCTTTTACCCGATGCTAGACAGAGAATACAATATCAAATGTACCTTAAGTCAAGAGATATGACTTTTTCATTTCAGCGGACTTGTCAACATTAAGATTGGCTCTGTTGATTTCATTGTCCCACTAAGCCATGACAGTGTAGCCGTTTTCAGACATGACCTCCGGGTAAAATCTGGAGAAGTTTACCCAGAGTTGGCCTTCCACACATGCACAACACAGTGGGAGGTTTTCTGCACAGACGCGTTCACAACAGAATCAAATCCTCCACGTTATTCAGGCGAGAGGTGGAGCGGCCGGGTGCAGCAGGCAGAGGCAGGAAGTGACGTATTAACTCTGCTGCGAAGATTACGTGATTTTTGTTTAGCACCCAGACGCTATCGTGACACCTTGACATCTTCATCAGTGTCTTCCACGTGTGTGTCACTACTTTTTCACAGGGAGATTTTATTTTTTATTTTTGTGTCTGTCCTAAATATTCTCTGTGATAGATCAAAATAATTGAATTAACATGTGTTATTGTGTTTTTTTTAGACGCTGCTAATACATTTAAGAATCCCCAAGAATTTATTATTAGTAAAATAGTTGCAGCATGCAGTCATTAGGCACAGCTGCTACTAATTTCTCGGTAAACCACAACGTCTGATTTTCTATTTCACACAAGCAGTAAACAGGACCATGATGGAGATGTTGGAAAGTACTGATAAAGCTAGTCTTGCTTCTTCCGCTGATAAACCTGGCTCAACATTAGGAAGGTACCTCCGAAGCTAATTTGAGTAAACAACCATGTGAATTCCAGTGAACCAGCACTGGAGATGTTATCACTGTTACACTCACTTCTCTGAGGGTACTCGGGGAGTGGAGCCACCTGGTAGGCGCTACGCAAGATCCTGGTCTTTGTTTCCTCTTTGGTTGGCACGGACTCTCCTTCCTCTTCAAACCGACCACTTGGGCCCTCTTCCGGCTCAGCTGGGTTATCAAGTCCGACCTTATTCTCATCCACTGGGAGTCCTTCATTCGGCTCCTCTGCTTCCACACTCTCCATCTTCTCCTCATAACTCTCCTGGTCACCAGCAGCAAAGCTCCCATCACAGCCAGATGTATGTGCCACACTCTCCTCCGAGTTGATGTCAAAGAACTGGTCGTCGTCAACGACGTCAGAGGGACTGGGTGGAATCAGATTAATGACAGGTGGTGTCAGGAGACTTCCAGAGGCCGGTGTGCTGTCAGTGCCACTGTCATACAGCAGTGGGTCTTCTTCATCTTCTTCATCATCTTCTCCACTAGTAGAAGCCACGGCTGGTTCACTTTGAAGCTGTATAGGGAGTGAAGACAGAGGCTTCAGCCCTTTCTTTTTCAGAGCCCTTGGGCAAACAGACACAGAGCTCGCTGAGCGGGCCATGCTGTTCCGCGAGGTCAGGGGGTCCTCGTCAAGCAGGCTGAAGCTGGTGTTAACTATCCCCAGATCCTCCACTGTAATCTGGATAGCCTCCTTCTCACCTGATCCCCGTTGATCCAAGTGTGGATGCTGAGGGCCCCCATTAATCTTCATTTCCTGCTCCCGCAGAGAATCCCTCTCCTCACATGGCAAACATGAGCAGCAGAACAGCCTGCACGAAAGACGACGAGTGCGCTCTCTCCAGGGGCGTTTACGATGCAGCAGCGTCTCTGCGTTTGCACTCGCCATTGCAGCGGCTGCCCGACCATACACCGGCTATACTGCTGAACACACCGCTCTTTGGTTCACACTCATCTGCAACATGCGTTGCTTAGGAGAGGAGTGAATAAAATGGACCAATTCATGCTTGCAGGGTCAGATGAACACTTGAAATGAATGCTGGGCTTAATCAGCATGCTTTGATATGGTAAGCAGCACCATTACCATCACAGCTCTGGTTTCAAAGGGCTGTAATAAGACAGTGATACCCTGCCAAAATACAATCTTGGCACAACACAAAAAACAAAATGATGATAAATAATAATAACACTTATAAAAACTAGTTGTGTGTGTGTGCGTGTCAGGGCATATGATGATATTATTACAAGTCAGATCTCAGTTCCTTTGCGGGTCATCTGTCAGGGACTTAGAGCATGTTTGGGAACAGGTGAGAATATGGGCTGGCGGATGCTTGGCTCATACAACCCCTACGGCATCGGATGACATTTCCTTCATTCCACAGGCCCAGTCCTGTCCTCTGCTACATGATAAGTCATCCAGAAAAAGCTCGAAACCATTTCACCACACCACCCACATTGAGGGCTTACACGAAAAGATGATATCCATGTTTTTCTTCTCACACCCAAAAGTGACAGTAGAATGACGGGAATAATTACTCCTCCAGCAGTATTCACCATCTTACATTGCATTGTCTCTTTGGAGTGAAAAACGAGCTGCTTCTGTTTGTTTAACTCTGCCATTACTTTACTTCCCTCCGTTTCTTCCATTACTACCCCCCCACCCCCCCTGTTTTCCCCCTCTAGCTTCTGTGTTTACAATCAAGTTTTCAAAAGCAAGGCGTTTACCTGGCAGATTAAGTTTCTAGGGGTTTAAAGTTATTCTACATATCTTTCTTCTGCCATAAAAGTAAGTGTCACATTCATATGGAAAACCCAGCTCTCTGCTTTAATTAAAACCTACCACAAAGGTTGTGTTAATTGGGGGTTACAACAACACTGACTATTTTTTCCCAAATAAAAGCTGACCTCAGACACAATAACTATCTCAAATTAGGCTAAACAATTTGTTGGCGTGCAGCAGCCTAATTTCAGCACACTGGCAACCGATTTAAGTGAGAAGTAGATCATTCTGTGTTTTTAGCTGCACTGGGCTCTTCAGGTAGTCCCAGGGAGATTTTGTTGCTCGGCACAAATTACAGCACCTCGAGGTGTTTCCAGTGGGAGTCCAGCTGACTATTGACAGACTGGTAGTGCACGGCTAAAGACTCTTTGTTGTAGAATGCAAAGAGCTTCTAAACCAATGCCAGTCAGAGACACACATGATGGTTTCCACTGGGAGAAAATGTGTGGCAGATGAGAAACTATTTGGGTTCAGTTTACCTTGGATTTGAGCGTGACATAGCAAAACCAAAAAGGAAACCAAACTTCCAATTACAAACAACTGTAAACCAAATGAACTTCAATACATTTAAAATGGCGTATATTATGTGTGCAGGCTGAATGGTTTTACTTGTTCATTACTAAATCATTGTGCAGTATGGGTCTTTGACATCATCTGGTCAATACTGCATGCCCAACAAAGGGAGGCAGCAGAGAGTAGATGCACAACACCAAAAGGACATAAAACAGAAACCACCACTTCTTAGATCAACCTCCTCTGGTATTCATAAGTCTGGATAAAGTTAAACCACACAAGTGCTTTTCATTCGCAGCCTAGTGAGTCGAGCTTTCAAGATATCTTGATCTTGAATTTGCAAGAATATCAGGTTTTGTCCTAATCCTTTTTACATGCTGTTTGAATACACGTAAGCTGCAGGGGAAGGAAAAGATGCATGTAGGATTAATGTTCCGTCTCCTTCTTCACAGGGGTTGTGTTGGAAATTTGCTGAAAATCTGTGACCTCACTGGTAGATTTATGAAAAAAACAAGTTCCTTGTGATAAATGCTGAGAGACAGTGTAAGTGACGGAGCCGACAAAGATGAATGCTTCACAGCTGCCATAGCCAGGGGCCATTTGAGGGAGAGGTGACTGAGGCAGACATGGAAACCCACTAGTCTCCACTCACTTAGTGACGAGGTATATTTCCCACTCTATTCAAATCATTTATCTGTAACTTTGCCTATTTGGTTTGAGTTTTCTGCGCACTCACGAAGTTGCATCACTGGATTTCCTTGCACGTTGGTGTACATGTCCAGGCATAGGTCTGTGAGTATCTGAGCATGCTCCGAGTGTGTTTTTACTGCTCTCACACCCAGAGAGTGGTCGATTCTGGACAGCCCCCAGACGGCTGTGCAGCCAACGTCAACACCAGCCTGGGAGGGCTCCTAAAAACACCGGCACCTCTCGCTCAGTTGCAGCACTGTGAAACATGTTGAACATTTCCTGCGACAGTCATGTTTCCGTAGGCATCGAGAATCTGGGTCCGTGCTCAGGCAATGGGCCGGGCTAGTCAGAAGTCCTGTTGTGAACATGACCCTGTTTGGCCATACAGAGAACTTGCACTCACAAAAAAAAAAAAAGAAGAAAGAAATGGAGGCTTTTTTTTTTTCTTCTCTGCTTCAATTCACAGAAGAGGATAATGCTAAACAAGACAGCAGCATGAGTCACTTTCCATGGAGGCAAGGAATGTCACCTCTTCCTGTGAAACTAGGGGGAACGGAGGGAGTTATTACTTCAAAATAACATCCACAACTCTCTTCATATTGTCAAGGATGTTGAGCGACCACAGAGGGCCAAACAACGTGGCGGTGGCGGCATTCTCAGGGCAGCGAGGGGGGGTCTGCAAAAATAAGCATGTTCAACCGAGGATGTTGATCTCCTCATTCAACAGAGAAATCAACACATCGGGAGTGGAGTCTTCTCCTCACCGCCGAGTTTCTCCTGCACAGATGCGTCCATTTTTCTTACACATGCCTTCCTGTTTGCACTCGCCACCACCAAACCCCTTGGAAGTCCAAGTGCACCAAATATTTGCAGTTACCCTGTGGCTGATACCTAATAGCATGAGAAAAGGAGTTTGGCTGGGGGGGGGAAGGAGAGGGCAGTGACCTTGAGAACTTATGCGTTGAACTTTCCCCTCCAGCCCTCCCTCACCCGCCAGTCCTCCGCTCCCTAATCAATTACTGTTGGCAGTCAGGAGACCACCAATGATTAGCAGCAGCAAGGCAGACGTGGTTTGGGGGTTGCAGTGGGGGATAGGGGAGGCTGAAAGGGTGGCGCGTGGAGGAAGGGAGAGGAAAGCGGCCCTACAGAGGACTTTGATCAAAAACGCCGCCTAGAGAAAAGCAAAGCGCAACAGGGACCCCCCCTGGTTTAAATGACCCTTGAACAGTTTTATTTATCTATGAGAATGAAAGATCTCTCAGCCTGTCAGCCGTGAGCAGGCAGCTGTACTGTAGATCCCAAATATTGTTTACACCCGCACACGCACAGTAGAAACCAGCCGAGGCCGACGGGCTCAGACAACAAAACAGAAACGCTACACATAAACACAAACCTTTTTTGTTGTTCAGATCTTTGAAGCAGGAGGGAAATAATTTACTGGCTCTTTTTTTTTTTTTACGAGAGTCTGTGCCGTTCCCACGCCCAGTGTGGCAGGAAAGCTCAACAAAATCATTTGTCTTAGATTGGCTGATTGGTTTGCTGGAATCTGACTTGACAGTGTTGGAAGTTTAATTTGATGAGAGGAACTCTCCTTCCCCACCCACCCACCCACCCACCCACAGCTGCCCTCCTTTAACTTGTATTCTTTTGCTGATTGTCTCCCCCTCTCTGATTCCTCTGTGTCTCTCTTTTAAGTTTATGGGTTTATCTTTTTTATAGAGTGAGAGTGAGGCTGACAGAGAAAAAAGAGTGGGGGTGGGGGGGCGGGGGGTGCACTCTCCGGCAGACGTCAGAGATGTTTGTGTCATTAATTCTTCCCTCTTGTTTAATGGTTAGGGGCAAGGCGGCGACAGACAGTTTATGCGTGAGAGAGTGAGAGATGTATACGTGGAGAGAAAGATTAAATAAAGAAAGATAAAAGAGGGAGATGGATTAAACGACAAGATATGAGAGACACGGGCACAATAGCTCTGACTCCATACAACGCAGCAGACTGCAGCGGGCTCACACAGACCTGCTTTACAAGATGTGGCTTCCTCCGGGACTCTCCGTGGCTAGTCCTTTCTCTGACTGTCCCCACACACAATTAATGGAATCATGAGCACCACTGGAAAGCTTCGACTAAACACTTTTGTCTACAATTTTCCCATGGGAACACCATTTTATGTAGATGCCTAAGCACTCTTGAGTGATGTGGTTATCTCTTTTTCCCTGATGTGCTCTGCCGGGACTTGAGATATCTGCGCGGAAATAAAGTCAGATCAAATTAAGTTTATCTTAAATTTCAGGGCCAACAAGGATTATCATGACACATCGCTGAGCAATGCAGGCTGGACTCTGACTCGGGCAGTTTTGGAATCCAGTCCGTGGTATTGTTTGCCGTGCTGGGTTTGTCTTTGTCATGAGATGTTTTTCACAGCCAGACAAGTATGGTCACTGTGATGTCCACAGCCAGAGCATCTGAGCCTCATCAGGCATTTCAAAGCTGCTGTCATGGGCATTTAGAAAGGGGCAGACCAAAGACAAAGGCCCACTATTGGCAACTTGTCCACTTGGTAGCCCCTTTGAGGTTTCCTAACGATGCCTGTGCCCTCATAGAAATCACTGCAAATTAATTTTAACACTCAGTGAAAAGACAGATTAGTGCCGAGAGGATGGCACAAAGGGTGTTAAATATGGCGAGCAGCATGCTGGACCACAGGCCAGGCCTGAAACACATTACCCACAGCTGCCAACATTGACCTATTTTCACCAAACCAGCTTAAAGATTTTTAGCA
Source organism: Hippoglossus hippoglossus (assembly GCF_009819705.1). Taxonomy (NCBI): domain Eukaryota; kingdom Metazoa; phylum Chordata; class Actinopteri; order Pleuronectiformes; family Pleuronectidae; genus Hippoglossus; species Hippoglossus hippoglossus. The sequence goes on from NC_047165.1 coordinate 16,376,284, forward strand.
TCCTCTATTGTGCAGAGGCCCTGCAAAGCACACCATTGAAGTCTTATCTGCATGACCCCCTTTGGGCACGGTGCCCTTTGATGCCTCTCATAAAGGCAGTGATGGGGTTTTAATTAAGTGTGGCAGGTTATTAGATGGTCCATATTGATCTGGAGGGGCCAGGGGCAGATGTTGCAAGACACAACCACGGGGGGAAATAGCTCTATAAAGAACACAAACAACTGCCCAAACTATTGTGGCGGAGACTTCAGTGACAAACATGACCCTCACTCTAAAAACCAAGAGAGAAAAGTGATTTCAGATTCAATTATCTTCTTTGCATGAGGAAATAGCGAGCAGATGGCAACAATGGTCACGGGCCTCACCACAATCAGCACTGTTCACGGACATCTTTTCTTTGGGATAAATTTACCGTGGCCTCATGAGGTTTTCATTGAAGTGTTGCACTAGGAGGTGACGCTTGCCAACAGGTCAATGCAATGGCATCAGAGACATGACAGAGGTCCAAAGCTTTAGAATATTTTACGCAAACCCCTCCTGACACCGTAAAAGATTTGCTTTGTCTACTTTCATTTTGTCAGTTTGATTCTTGGGGGAGAAAGTGATTCTTGTTTTGTACAGGAAATGTGATTAATGTCTTTTAAGTTCCTTTACTGCGTTTCATTTCATCTTAGACAAGTATCGACATGGTCATCAAACATTTATACTTATCAACATGTCGGTCAGTCAGGGGAAATTATCCCCTGTCATGCCACGAATCCTAATCTAAGGGAAGGTAAATACTGGCAAACCGTTTAAAAGTATCACAGGGTCTGTGATTGGTTTTGATCAGGTCATGAGATGACTAATTTGTAGTTTAAACAGTTCATGGGAGAAATTTGTGTCGACAAAGACTTGGAGGCAAGTCTGAGTTTGTCTGCTGGCTGCCACTATGGGAGCAGAGTGAGAGCCATATTTGAATCATGACCAAGTTTTTTTTTCTTTTTTAACACAAATAAATCACCTCCATGTAAGGGTACATAAATCTGATCTTTTTGAAAGTTGGTGACCCTTTTTTGGGAGCACGGGCTAAACTTCTAATTAGACTCATGCCATGGCTGAATGAGAAGGGAATGTGTTTACTTTTTGGAAACGACCATGAATTAAACAGATGGGACTCGGGAAGAAATCCTGATGGTTTTATCGACTAAGAAGAAAAGAACGATTCATTAACAACACTGCGTTGATCCCTGCTGTAACTGTATAGCTCCCTTTGTTTTTGGTATTTCTTTAACATGAGGCCAACACTTTAAGTGATAAACAGTGGCTGAAATATAAACAGCAGCCCGTGCACCAGTTCCCTGTCGAGTGCTTATTGTGGATAATCACTCATTATTGTCATCATTCGGTGACGTAGCTACACTGCCATATGTACCGTTTGTAGATTAGTGGGGAGGGGTTTGCAGATGGCAGGGAAGTCAAAGAGAAGGCCTCTAATTTGTCCCCACTCTTATTGGTAGTCACCTTCATTAAGAAGGTTATATATTGTCTGTATATGTCTTAATAGGAAATATTAAGTCTTGTCTGATATTCATCTATATAGTCTATATATAAACCTTTGTACTTTACCTACTTAATCTAAATTAGAAAAAGCAGTGTATGGAAAATCTGATTAAAATAATTTGGATTTGGATTGTGCGGGTAATTACTATCTGAACTGTGTGTGTTTGTGTGTGTTTGCGTGTGTGTGTGTGTGTGCGCGCGTGCGTGCGTGCGTGAGTGCGTGTGTGCGTGTGTGCGTGCGTGTGTGCGTGCGTGCTTAACAAAACTGTGTGAGAGAGGAGGAAGTGTTTACAGTTGGAGTGATGAGTAAACTATAGGCTGTCTGTTTTGATTAGACTGTTTTGTTCACAGGAGAAATCAGACCAGATCTAAAAATAAAGGCTCAAACGTCAGGGAAGACGTTTGAGCCTGATTATCCACGTCACTGTACCAACCTGTCTGACTGGTGCTATATGATTTATGCTGTGAAGATTAAATGCAGAAGGCGCTGTGGCGCTGATGTCTTATTTAGTTTTTTTTCCCCCCTTTCTTTGGGCGCATTATTGGAAACACATACACAATTTGTAATGTCTGCATATTTGTGTATTATGTATCTCAGGGTGATGGAAATCATTTGAGGCTGAAAAACAAACAAAGCCCGAGACAAAAACTGTATTTGATAAGTTAGTGAGGAGGGAGGGGGGGGGGGGGGGGTCACTCGCTCGCTCACACACACGCACAACTGTTCTTTCTTCCCACCATCTCTCACTGTAAACTATTTATGAAGCTCTGGAAGTGCTGATGCATGATGACACAAAGACCTTTGAGTAAGTAACCCGCACAGAGAGTGTCTCTTACAAAAACCTGGAAGAGCATTGGCTTCGAATGCACTCTATGCTTGTTAATCACCTGTGACGGCTGTCAGAGTTCATGCATGTCACCAACATTGGAGGAAACCAGGGAAGCGATCCTTTAATTTCACAGAATGAGGTGTCGATAGAAACCGGAGCCTTCTCACTGGCTAAATGAGGAAAGACGGAACAATAGTTGCTCATTTCCTGCTCTGAATAGGCTGACCACGGGCTTATTCATCTTCTTACCAATATTGGAATTTGCATGACACAAAGGGCTGTTCCTGTTAGGAACTTCTTTTTCTAAATTTGACATTCCTGTCATTTCACACAGGAAATTACTACCCCTGTAAATACATTATCTGGTGGTTTATTACTTCAGCACCATTGACTTATCCCATTCATGTTTATCGCTGGTGTCAGAATCCATGTGCACTACACATTGAGCAGATAATAGCTTCCGTTAAAGAGTCAGTGTGGAGCATCTAGGTCAGGGATCTACTTTGGAGACGTGGATCGCTTTCGTGTCTGTGCTCTAATTTTAAGAATAAATTTGCACTGGATCTAAAATTGGTGTAATCCTTTAAACCACATTCTTGTAGACTGCTGTCACACACACACACACACATAATCTCCTCAGTCCTCTGTACTGCTTGGTTGTAAGAGGGGAGTATTTGTGTTCTTTTCCTCCTGTGCTGACGATCCTCTCAGGAGGCCATTAATGCCAAATGTCTAGTCACGCCAGACAGCAGCAGGCTGTTTTGTTACTCAGGTTGCTGAAGGTTGCTCTCTCACCTTGACCCCGACTGAAACAGGAGAGCTTGAATACCATCTTCCCCCATTTCTTCAAATAGCAACATCACGGTTTTCTTTTAACACCACTATAGTCGACTGGAAAGCAATTGTTCCTGTGTGTTCAGCAGAGCTTAAAATAACATTAACTGCAAATGTGTCATTTTCCATTATTTGTTGTTCTTTCCATTCTTATATTTTGCCTCTTCTCTCGGTTTTCTCTGGTTGTTATTGAGGGCAATACAGGGTTAAGCCTCTGGCTCGCTGTCGTCTACTTGTATTCCACTGTTTGTTGTATTAGCAATCTACTTCTGGATCATTAAGAGCTACTGGAGCATGTGTTCATCACCAGGCAGACAAGAAAAACCACCAACGCTGTAATTTCCTGACAACCAAAATCTATCCTTGAAAAGATTACATTGTTTAACTTGAACATGAATTATAATATATTGATGTTATTTGTGCCACACTGAATTACAATTAATTAGATCTAAAAAATAAAATAAAAAATATAATTATTTTGTTGACCTGCTGCTAAATATGAAAAGAAATCATAAAATGTAATTTCAGTTGTTGTTAAATGTACTTTAACATCGTGCTGTACTTGTTACTTGTATTATGAGCCGTACAGAAACCTGCAACTACAGCGGGTGCAGAGTCTTTACAGAAAAAGCTGGTATCAGCACAGTGAAGCAGGGTGCTGACAGTCAGACCCAGCGTCTCCCTAAGGCCATCACGGTTTAAGCACAGGAAACAAACCTCGCTACAGCTTCAGCAAATCACAGCCTGTTCCAGCCCCTGAGCGGCTCAGACCGAGGGTCGGTGGTGAAAAGAAGGGACCGGGTCCATATTATCCGTTTGATCAGGACCCTTTCAAAAAGACCATGTCCCCAGCATCCCCCTCGCCTCATCCCGGGCTTGGGCGGAATTCAGCGGAATCTGATGGCAGACAGGAAGTCCTTATTGTACTAGTGCAGAGATCCCGGAGCCAGACAGCATATGGGAGCGATGTCATCACTGGTCGGGCCAGGCATATCTTTGTGCTTGCTCACCATGTAACAAAGACGTAAATAAACACTGTTACCCCCACTGGTCTTCAACTGTCATTTCAATTAGGCAGAGGAGTGATCGAAAGCCGCGGCCTGTGTTTTTCCCAGCCATGCCTTTACCTCTGACCCCCGCGGCTCGTGCCTGAGGTGATTTTCTTTATTAGTCCATGGGGTCAGTATTTAGCCCCATCGTGATCGGTAGCTGGCTGAAATCTGCAGAGTCAACACTCTGCCTTCCTGGCTGTTAGCTGCATTAGCACACTGAAGCCCCACTGCCTTCCACTCCCACTCTCCAAACATCCTCCCTAAGGCCAGATAACATCTCTGTCCCGTCCATTCATGAGCCGGCCAAAAGCCTGTGTCCTGCAGTCGGAGTGCAGCGCATGTTGATGCAGAGAAGCTTTCTAGGAAGTTTTTTCAATTTAAATCTGTGACACTCAACAAAGGTTTTACCAATGTTAGCATGTTCAGAGTTTGGAAAGATTAGAAATCTCTATTGACATCTTGTAATGAACTCATTGGTTGTTTGTACTGGTTTGGATTCTTGTGGCTGCTGATTAATTCTCTTACCTCGCAGAGTTTTCATCATTCAAACACTGCCTGAGGATAAAAGTTATTAATAGTGAAAAGGCAACAGCGCACCTGGAACTATAATCTATCTTACACTGCAGGTTTTGTTTAAATAAATATACATCGGTCAAGGTCAAATAATATAGAAGGTCCTGACTTTCTAAACTCTCAGTTACAACAAGAGCTGAAGTTTACAGAGCTGTGACCAGATGATACATTTTCCAGGAAGCCATGCCTCTGGGACCGAAACTGTAAATGTTTTGTTACAGACAATAAATCATGACATTGTTTAATTAGCATCCTCTAAATTCTCATTCATTGTGGTGTGCCTCTGCGATGTTTCCCTCTTTGGCTTTTACTTGCATATTTCTCAAGATATTCCACCCATCAATTTTGCCACTGCGAGCGAGATACAGGGAAATGGTAATTACACAGGAGGGAAATCTGGTGAGGAATAAAATGGACCATTGTGATAAAGCTTGATGAGGGATTTACGGTCCCTTTTGGATAAAGAAACAGCCATTTGCTTATCTTGCTTTTTTTCAAACCATCTAACATGCGGACGTATGTATAATTAAACTTTTGGTTGCAGGTTAAACTGAAAATCTATCACTTTAACATGAGCAGTTTGTCCAAACTGTCTGCGATTTTCACACAAACGGCCTAAAACAATGATGAAGCACCGTTCCTCCCACTCTTCTCTCAACCTGGGCTTCACCTGAACCTAATCTCCCAGGGCATCTTAGCTATACAAAACCCTGTCAACCCGAGTAAGATGATGCCTTGTTGGTGGTGGTCTCCAAAGACCACGGGGACAATGGATCAAATACAAACCAAGAGGCTTTGAACTATTGTTTTTAGTCTCTCTCTCTCTATGGCTCATGCCCACCATGACCCTCTGCTGTCCTCCGCCCCTGAAACCTTGCTTACTCTCCGACCCAGTGAAAGTGCCGCATTCTAGAGGAGGAGTAAAATTCCCCTTTTCCTATCTCATCTACCTGTGACCTAGATAAGAATGTCCGCTCAATGAATACATGTAACAACCCTCATACTGGCACACTACTGTTTTTAAGCTGATGAAACTCTGCTCAGAATTCCCTTTCATCCATCTGACTGCAAAGTAGTAAGACAGTTGCAGTCTGAAAACCACTGGTGTGAAAATAAGTCAGATTCACTTCAGGGGAGGAAACAGGATTTAGGCATCAGATACTACAAAAGTTGGATTACATATAATCCAAATAATGATCATTTAAGAAAATCCTATAGATTCGCTCTTTGCATACATGCCTTTTGAAGTATAGTCGTCTTTTCTCCTCACATTTCCACTCCCATTACACATGAGCAATGAAACATGAGACAATCATTCATCCACCAAGGGCTTAGTTACAAGTGTACTTAGGATAAAAGCTTGGCAAATATTACTGTATTATTTAGCAATAAGAGCCCCATAACAACACGGTTGCACCAAACGTCATAAAAATTTCATTGTGCGTTTTCAGAAATGAGCTTTGCACTGACAACTGTCGAGAGGCAACATGGAAAATGGGGAGGTTGTTTGTGTGTAGATACTCCAGAGCTCTGCCAGCCGTCATGAATAACACAATAAAACAGTCAAACAGCACTATAGAGCCCTTTCAAGTTTCCAAATGTTTGAAAAATGGGACTTTCTTTTGCAAGAAGAATCCCGTGGAATCTGATCCCTGGATATCAATCTCTGTCTGCGTGATACAGACACTGATGACAGAGGAGTTGATCACTAGCCTAGGGTGGGGTCCATGCATATTTGTCTGCAGTTCTACAGTAAATGCTGCTGTCTCCACCCAAACTCAAACCACTCCACAGACTTGTCTCTCTTCCCGAGCTTGCCTGCAGACATCGAGTCTACCGTACTATACACACTGCGTTTTACCTTCGTTCCATCAACCATTTCCACGAGACAGAGCCACGAGGAGCCTCGGCTAATGAGAAAACAACATGAATGTAATCAGCTTGAGAGAACGGGGGGAGGAATTCTGCAAACCTCACTAAAGCTATCGCTGGCAGAGGCTGCTCGCGATACAGCCTTGTCAGTTTCACAGGCGCGCTGGCAAAACTGTGCCTGGTGGTTAATGGATCATAAAGGTTTTGCTGGGAGTCGCTTCACAGCTCGAGTTGATTTTGCAATGTAACACAAACCCATTAGTGCTCTGTTGCTGTGTAAGTGAGCATGGCGTGCAGACTGCATGCACTATGCAAATTTTATGCAGCAAAACACCGTCTCACAGCCCTTATAAGGTCTTGGCAACTCACACTAACAGGCAGTTACATATTTTCTCTAAACAATAATGATACTACTTATCACATAATCATAGTAAAAGTATTGGCATGCCCAAGGCAATTACTCTCAACTGCTTCAGGTTAAACCATGTGAGTAATTTCTTAATCAATCTGTCCACAACGATGGCCCATTACGTTCAAAACCGGGCCAGTACTTTTAAATTACTATAAGAATAAGTGCACTGCCTTGACCTATTTTCACAGCACGCAATAGTCAACGATGGTGCATGTCATGGCTGAATTTAAGGTGAATGAATCATCATCGGGGAAAAAGAAGGTTCCTGCTCACCTGGATACAAAATATGTCCTAGAGCGTCAATATTCCATAGAGCTAAAGTACTGTCGGATACTCACTTTCTCTGTTTGAAGGTAAGTGACACGCTGTAGATGGTGTGTTGGCATGAGGACAAGCCTGGCTGGCTGACAAAAAGGGGATTAAACAGTATTAAGAGTGTCCAGATGCAGGGCCACATGCGCCGTTGTTCAAACTAATACAGTGACACACTGACACACTGCGCTGAAGGCTAAACAGTGATCTCAGCCGTTATCATGGTTATCTCATCACTTGGCACCCGTCTCATGCGGCTGTCATATGAATATTTGCATACTGCACCTTATCCAACCACGAATATGAAAATAGATAGTTGCATACTAGCTACTGTGGCTAAGAGTTAATCTCTGTTTTCACACATGCGTGCCTTGAATCGTTTGTTTGTCTGTAGATCTGTTGTTTAAAGCTGATTAGAAGGGACCAGATGGACACCAGTGCCCACGCCTACTCTCTCTCTCTGTGCTACGACTCCTCCCCCAGTGGATGAGACACATCTGTATGAGTGGCTGACAAAGAGACACAAACTGGGTCATGTCATGTTTTGAGGGATAATAGACAAGATCTGTGAGTGTACGGTGTGTTTTTTCAGATTTATACATCGTAATCATTGCTGTGGAATTAGTAGAATGTGATCAGAAGTTTATCAATGCAAAAAAAACAAACACAAGGACACCCACAAGATGATTTGGTTTTCCTCTGTAGCTCCATCAAATATTATTTTCTACAGGGTCTACATTGCCTCTGAGGTCATTGTGGCAAGGCAGGGAGTTTATGAACCTGTAGCGCAATTACAAAAGCCAGAAATTCCCCAGTCGCAGCGCTGGACAGCCTCCCTTGGAAGTCTCCTGTGACCCTGCAGACTTTCCATAAATCTGCTGAGTGATTGCGGTGGTCAATTAACACTCCGAATTGCTCCTAGTGGGGAAAAGGTTACATCCGCAAGAGCTAGAAACCAAAGCCGCGAGTTCACTGGGAGTTCTACGATAATAACTCGGTGGGCCTGGTACAATAAGAAATGGGGAGAGCGCCCAAAGCTATAATGGCAGCTATTGTGCCGGTGGTCACACAGTCAGTGAAGTGCAATATTCAGGAAGGCCATTTCATTACATCCAATAGAGCCTCAATCATGTGTAAAATTTGCAGTTTGAATGGGCTTGCTATCATATCAATCATCAGCAGCTACGGCGAAGGCTAATGGAGGTTCGTTCCTCCTGCGGGCTCTTTGTGTTTTTGTTCCCATTTACGGTATCAGGGTTTGACTTAATTTAGTCTTTTTTAATCAAGACGGGCCTTTCAGTCCTGATTGTTCTGCTCAGCCAGGTTGCTGGCACCAATATGTTTCCGCAAGATTAGAAAAAAATCAGTCAAAGTGCTTATTGTGTTCAGTTTTAAATACAGAAGTAGCGCTGCAAGTAATTTGTTTAATTTACCATATCCAGAGTTTGAAAAAGAACAATGGCCCTGACACTGAATCAACCAAATTTAGACGAGCCTTGATGCAAAAATTCTGTGAATTTATAATATGAAGTATAGTTTTGTCTGTTTGTTAGCAGCTAAAAACTGTTAGATACAGTATGACCATCTGTCAGTCAGTTCAGACTAAAATATCTCAACACCTGTGGAATGGATTGTTCTGATATTTTGTGCAAACATTCACGACTATCAGATGACGTATCTGGTGATCTCCTGACTTTTCCTCTAATGCCACCATGTAGTGTTGAGTGTCTTGAAAACAATTGGAAGGATTGCTCTGAAATTTGGCACAGACATAAATACATTCATGTGTACCCTTCAGGATGAGGGGGCTGCACACTGAGCTGAGCTACACGCAAACACATACACACACACACACACACACACACACACACACACACACACACACACACACACACACACGCAGAGAAAAGAGGTCACAGTGGCCTCAGCTGCCTTCACACAAAATCTGGCACCAATGCGGCACCTCCCTGCTCGGTTGTGCAGGGCTGTGCGGAGGTGTGTGGAGGTGTGGCCGTGTGTATTTGTGCTTGAGAATGTAGACACTATGGAACAATAACAAAATAATGTTTTGTTCTTTCCAATTCACTGATTTGTTTTCATTGACGCCACACCCTCTCTTCCCAACTGCCTTACCTCACAACTGGGGAGGCATGCTCTTCTCTTTTTTCTCCTCGATATATGAGCAAAATGTGAAGGAAGTAGTTGTATAAAGATAGAGCTCAGAAAGGAAGTGCAGTTCATTGTTAGACGTGTGTGTGTGTGTGCGTGCGTGCGTGCGTGCATGTGTGCGTGCGTGCGTGTGTGTGTGCGTGCGTGCGTGCGTGCGTGCGTGCATGCGTGTAAATGAATTTGAAGTAAATTGTGGCCCTGACGTGTTCCAAGCTCCTCCTTCTGTAATGGCCCATATCAAACTCTACGAACGCCTTCATGATGAAGTCTACAGTCAAGGCTCAGAAGATGCTGACATTTGAGATCCACTCAGCAGCTGCAGGAAGCAGAGGAAGCCCCAAAAGGGAAGTGATGCAGTCGGCATAATCACGCTGATGATTCACAAAAGTCTGTTACACAAAAAGAAAGCACCGAAACAATCTCATCATCACGATGAGATCAGCTTTTAATTGTGTAAATGAGTTTGTTTTTCTTTAATAGTGTTTGCTGATCCTTGTGATAGCGCAGGTGCAAAGAAAGTATGAGCTATTGCATGCTACTCAAAATCTCCTATATGCTACAATTACGAGTTGAATTACTGTAGTTTGCGTAGTTATTGTGTCTATTCCGCCACAATACATTTAAAGGAGGGAAAAGTTTTAAATGGAAATAATAAGAAAACATATGTTTAATTGAACGCGCAGTCTTTGTTGCTCGGCTCCAATTATCCATCACCCTGGAATGACATCATTTTGTGGTCACGCGTTTGGGTGGGTGCTGATGGTTGAACACATTTACTCTGTTTGCAGATGTTGTGACTTGGAGTGAGAAAATAGGTGGTCAGTACCCCCACAAACTCCTTAATTTGCACTTTGTCGGCCTTATTTTTTATGACGCTACAAACAGTTATGTTTACAAGGAACATCCCATAAAAGACACTAATATAAACATTTTATGACTGCAGACAATCTTTTCCGCAGCACAAAGGCAGTATAGGAAGTGAGCACATGACGTCATCGTTTATATTTTATCTCTGGAATTAAAATACGCACACTGCAAGGTGCCTGGCAGAAAAGCGGTGGCGTGCACTTGCTTTCTCCCGATATGTAGTACAGTGCTTTCTGGCCAATCAGAGCCCAGTCCAGATTTGCAGCAGCAAGCTGTGGCTTTTGGTCTCTAGTAAAATGTTTTTATGTCTAGACGTCGCTCAAAAATAGAAACACTTGAATGGATTTAGCTGAGTGTCAACTCTGTCCTACCCACACGATGAGCGTACTTTCTCATGAGTGGGGAAAAAAGCTCTCCCTCATTCTGTTGTTTGACTTTACAGTTCAAAAGAGCTGTCAGCTGGAGCAGGAATGTTGATACAGCCATAAGGACAGGTGAGATAACATTGATATCTGATCTAGATTTGCAGGCACGGAACACTGAATGCAGATATTTATTGAGGACAACAAAGTGGTGTTCATTTATATTCAAGCAGAGAAAAACTTCACACAAAAATAAAGGCTTCACGTGTTTGATTGTGTGGGACACTTAAAATAAGCTGTGACATTTCAGAGAGCCCTGCGCGTACAAAGAACTGTAATGTCGCCACAATAGTTTCTGTGTTGACTCGGAAGTATTCTTGCCAAATAAGAAAATCACTTACTTGGAGAACAATAGCTGGAAGAAAACTGATTTCAGAAACAAGAGAAAGGAGCAGACTTGGGGAAGCATTTTTCCTTTGCTTGTCAGGGTGATGAAATGCAGGGAGTGCATGCATTTGATGAATTGCCCAAAATCTATTATTTTATTGGTCCTTTAACAGTCTATTTCATTTAACTGCTGACACATTGTTTGCCCAAAATGCATCTGGCTTTTGTTTTTCACTCAAAATGTTTGGAAAAAAATGCCCAAGGTTCTAAATGGGTTTGCAATTTACATTTCCAGTTTACTGTTCCTCGCTAAATTGTATTTTAAAGGTGCTTGCCCACAGAGTTATGAGTCAGGGTTCAGGAATCCCCCCCCCATTCACTGCTAATGCACAGTGACAAACAGCGAGGATGGATCGGGATCTCCAAACATTCTCCACAGGCTTCGTGGAGCAATCAATTTATCACAGGCCCGGTAGAGCTAGTGCCAAAGCTTTTAAATGCAACACAAGACGCGGTCCTCGCTGCTCGCAGGGGGAGAGCATGAAGATTGATGGCCAGATGAAGCTCTATTATGACTAACCCCACTTGGTGGTTTTCAGACAGTGCCGCCAGGCTGCTTCAACGGTGCGAGCAAGGCTGGTGGAGCGGAGTGGCCCTGCCAGTGTGAGTGACAGGGGCAAGACTTGTGAGTGGCACAGCTTCATACTGAGGATGTTTTTGTGGGGTCTGAATGATTTGATCCTGCATTGTGTTGATCTGCAGACAACAGCAGTGCCCCGGCTCTGGCAGCACTCCACGCTAACAAATACCAGCTTTAGCTGCGGAGAACAGATAGTCTCCACTCTTATTCTGAGTAATGTCTGCCTCTCATTCATTGGGGCGGCGCATGAAAAGTTTTTCAGACGCCACGGCCATGCCAGGGGTGACATCACACCATATTTTCTTCTCCTAGGAGGCAGTCTGCAGCACAATGTTAAAGAGGGTGACATGACAGAACCACCTCTGCTTGCGAACGTGTACGTGACAACGCCCTTTTTATGTGTGTGGTGTGAGAGTGTGTGTGTGGGTGTGTGTGCCAGTGCGGGCATGCCGGGTTCATGTGCCAAATTGAATGTGTTCATGATCATGTGTGTTCAGTGTTTGATGACGGTGCAGCTCTGTACGGTCGTTTTCCTCTGGAGTGAAGTTAAATGGAGCAGAGGTGAATTGCTTGAATAAAAAAGAGATTTATTGGACCACTGAGGCATTATTCTGTTCTCTGTGAACTCTTTAAAGAGGTAGAATAACTCATATTTAAGAAGAGATCAACGTGCAAGCAAGGGCCGTCGATGACCGGGGTCATGCCTAATGTGTTCGCGAAATACATACATTCTGGAGTAGATGATAAAACTTTCCCTCGTTAAGATATATTCTTGACCCTTCGTTTTTCAGGGTAATTTAGTTTGCTTGTGATTACCTCAAATTACGCCATAGAGCCCGCAGAGACAAAATATATTCGTTGTTCCAATTCAGGTCTTTTGGCTGCTCGATTCATCTTGTTAGAAATGAAGAATGCGCTGGTCCAGGCCATTAAAGAACACTAATACCCTCGTCGTTTTAAAGGCATTTGTATACCACATGTTTTCTTAACTAACTATTGGCAGTGATCGTGATTATTCTCTCTATGTTCCATCCATTGTAAGCTCACTTTTGCCTGAGCCACTCCGCGGTGTAATTTATATTTCAGCACTGACTGCAGATAAAGACAAGGGCCTTTGTGTCTGTGACAGATGGAATGTAACCGGGAATTAACCGAGCTTCAAATGGCGTAATACGGCTAAATAATTACCCATGATGATTGCAGTTTGTTTAAGCGCTAGATAGAGAGCGCTTCGGGGGTCTCGTGTTACAAAACACTGTTTTGCGTCACGTGTTCTCGTTCAGATCATCACTTCGGCTAGACTTGTGGTAGTCCCTGTGGCTGATATATGGAAACATAAAACAGGCATCACACCTACGACTTCCCCGGGCACAATCAAGGCTCGTCTCTGTGGTCGCCACGGTGGTTGACTTTCAATTTCATTGTTTTAGGTTCCCCTCCTCACTGCACATCATTTAGTTATTAGACAAGGCGGGAGAGTGATGTTGGAAGAGAGACGATGGGGAAGGAGGAGCTATAGATCCCCCCCCCCCTCCCCCCTTCAGTTTAGCCTCTCTTCCCTGCCTCTCTGCTGCATTCCCTTGTCCTCACTCTGCAGTCTTTAACAGAAGAGGGCTTCAAGGAGAGGCTGGTCGAAGTCAGACAGGGATGGGCCTGAAAGAGACGTATTGTGAGGTCACATTCTTCCCAAATGCAGGCAGGAGCCAAGTCAGTAGCTGGTGGAATTACCCCATGAATCATGCCCATTGTGATGCCTACTCAAGATGAGAACATGGAAAGGAATTAGGTATGGCAGAGCCTTATCAGCTTCCCTTTCGGAACCGGCCGGCCGCTCGGTGCGAGCACACCGGACAGCGTTTCCCATCCTTGCTCATGCAGAGTGTCCGCGTATGAGGAATTCCTCCACTGCCATGTGTTGTTACTTAAGGGTGTGCTGCAGCCAAGTTACTGCGCACTTTTCCATCCACGCCCATCCTCCTGTCTGTGCACTTCCTTCCCTCCCATTTACCCAGAGATCTTTGTGGTAGGTCCTGGAGTTCAGGCAATATTAGGTTGCACCTCTTAAAACATGTCAGGCTTTGCGGTGAAAATTAAAGAATGGAAAAATGATGAAATGTAACATTTAGCTTTTAGGCATTTTTTTTCAAATTCAAGTTTTTTAGAAAAGGGAGAAAAGATGAGACCGATGGAAACACATTCAACAACTTATTTTGAATGTTTATTCCCATGTAACCCTTAACCAGCTCTCCGCATAGTCCACATTCAGTGGTACATCTTGGGTGTCATCTCTGGTTTTGACATCAACCAGTTGTCTGACCAGTAAAGTGAAGAGGATGTGAGAAACAAAAATATTTTTACAGCCGAGTTTCAATATACCATTATTTCACCACAACTTTCCATTTGAATCAGTTCATGTGCCACTGTTTTCGAAGACCAAAAATCCCCCTTGCCTTTGCCGCTCAGGGTGAGAGATTCTTACATGAAGTGACAAATGAAGTGACTTTCGTGGTGAAGCAAGAAATGTGTTTGTCATTCTTGTTATGGGGGATGAAAGAAAATGGACATGAGAGAGTGAACCTAGCTAAAAAATGATCCACCGGTGATTTGAAAGAAAAGGGCCATTGAGCCTTACGTGACTTCAGCTAAAGGTTTCATCCCCGTGGGACTTTGTGATGGATGGTAAACAATCCTGAACCATATGAAGCTTGTATGAATGAGGTAATCCAACTGAGAGAGGAAAATGGACTGTGCCAGGAAGTCCCATGTCAGCATTTTCAACTGTCCATGAGAACAAGAGAAAGAAAAAAATGTATTCTTGCTGCCTGAATCTAGCTATCGTCTATGTGTGTGTGTGTGTGTGTGTGTATGTGTGTGTGTGTGTGTGTGCCTTTCCATCAACATCGGGCAGGACATGACAGGGTGCGGAGGGGAATCACCCCCTCCACCCTTGCCCAGCACCTCCTCCTCCCAGGGCAGCGGGCCGGGTGGGGCTGGGCAAAGCTGTGAGGGCCCCCATACCTCATAAGGGCATGACACATGCACTGACTGCATACATCCGGGGAGTGAAGTCTTTGTCATAACACAGCTCCCCGCAAAATAAAATAAACACACGAGAGGGAGAAAGGAGAGGGTGGGGAGAGATAAGGACAGGGAGGGAGCCGGTGGGAGCAGGTAGGAGGGAGAACAAAAAAAAAAGTGGAGAGAAAAGTTGTGCAAGGCAAAGAAAGGGAGTGCTGGTGAAAGGTGGTGCACGAAAAAAACAAAGCGACAAGCCCCCCCAAGTTGATTACTATTGAGTAAGCCCCAAGTCCATTAGCCCAAATAACATCCAGGTGCTGCTGTGGCCATGGTGGCTTTTTTCACTGGGGTGTAAACGACCTGCTCCTTTTCATGCTCCAACACGGGAGGCCGGGAAACAGGCCAGACAAGCGCCACCTCTCCTTGGGCTATTCCTCCCCTCTTCTCCCCTCCATCACCTGAGTCCCATCAGGGGTCCCGCTGACATGTTCTGTTCATCTGCCGCCATTGACATCACCCAAAAAAGATTGCTGGTCCTTGATTGTGTGTGTGTGTGTGTTTTCTCTCCCTGGGTGAGACCTCCCTCCATTAACCATTACAGTTCCCTTCCCACAACAGAGCCAGGGGGGCCCCTAGGCTCACATTAACACGCTTTCTTCTTCGCGAGTTTAATGAGGAATAGGAGAACGAGAGGGAGAAAGAATGTTTGGCAGAAAAAAAAGGTGGAGGGATTTTTCAAAACAGCCACAGAGGATTTATTTGACAGAGGGAGAAAAGAGAGCGAGAGTGAGAGGGAGAGTTAAGAGACATTCTGGATGTGGAGACAAATATGTGCACATGGAACCGCATTACACCCATGTTACCTCTCATTACCTCCAGATAAGCAGCAGTACACCACAGCTGGCTGCTGTCTCTCAGTAATGACCACTATACTACAAATTAGTGGCTGTGGCCAAGCCAGTCTCTTCAGCTATTAGGGCCTGGTCTGCATCCTCAGGATCTGTGTTTCACTACTGAGAAACATGCTTGAGTGTTGGTCATTACATCCCATTTGAGGCCGCTAGTCATTCAGGCCATAAAGTCCCCTTTATTCATATTCACTTCACGGTTGTGAAGTTATAACTGAATCACGGTAATCTGGTTAAACCATGGAGTAAGTGAAATTCATTAGATGCAGGATCTGTGTCTGATGCATCACCTTTATCTGCCAAGTACCCGTTTACAAGCAATGTGACTTGTGTTAAGGTGCACAAAAACACACACATACTGTGTATGAGAAACCACATGTACTTGGCACAGGAGCATTAGGGCCAAAACGACAGTGCAGTCCCAGGAATACCTTACACCTACAAGGTACAATGCTGTGTTTTGTGTGGTTGTTTGTGTGCCCATGTGAGAATACAGCAGGACAATTTCTGAAGAACTCACAGCGACCAAGTGAGCATGTTGATGCTGTTTCTATGTCAACTTGAAAGATTCAAGAGCTTTTGGTGATAACAATCAATGCCGGTGTTGATATACTTACTAAAATATGTGACTTTCATTTATATTTTATGTCCTGCCCCTTGCATGCTCTAAACAGGCACCACCCCTCACCTGAAAGCTCCAGCTATTTTAACTGTTGTTGCAAATGTGTCTGACTCAGACCATCTCCTGCTGCATTCTTCATATGTAAAAAAACTAATGTCTGATAACAGCTTGGGTGGAGTTTGGATGTTCTCCCCATGGCTGCATGGGTTTTCTCCTGGTACTCCAGCTTCCTCCCACAGTCCAAAGACATGCAGGCTTGGTGAACTGGAGACTATAAATTGCCGGTTGGTTGTTTGTCTCTGTCAGCCCTGTGATGGAATGGCAACCTGTCCAGGATGTACCCTGCCTCCTGCAACCCTCCAAAGAAAAAGGTTATGGATAAGACACAACATAAAGTGTCTTCATAAGGCTGAACAGCATCAGTCTCTAGAACTGTGCAGGAGAGATTAACACCATTTTTAACACCAATAGCTGACAGGAAGTTAAAGGATAGAGAGAGATACAGGAAATGACAGGTAACAAAAAGTCAATGATCAGTACCTTAAAAGTCGAGCTTCAGTGCTCATTTTGCCCCCCCGCCCCTGAACCAACAATCATATTTCATATCCATTAGTAGCTTTTCTTGAGTTGTACTTCATGTGTTGTATTCAGCAGTAGCAGACATCTATTCAAAGTTTATGAACATTGTTCAAAACAAATGTTGCTGCTCTTGTGTAACCTTAATGAACTTGTGCAATATGAGCAGAAAAGGGCAGACAATAGACAGTCAATAGATGGCTACTGCTTACTCTGGCTTTGAGTGTATATTCAGGTGACTCACTGTACATAGCACTGAGGTGCTCTATCACTCCACCCTTTGCCATTGCCCTCATGTTTCCTTCTTGTGTTGTGCATGTCAAAACAAGAAGTTCAATCCTCACAGGTAATGATCCTGTGAGCTTCTTTTATTTCCCATCGCTATATTTACACTGTTAGCTGCTGCTTTGTGTCCCAACAAAGGTAAATACCTTTGTTGCTCTCAGCAGCGCTTCACCTCAGGTTGGCCCTTCCAAGCAAAACAAGTGTTGTAGTGCGAGCTCCGTGTCGTCCCGTGTCAACTCCCTGTAAGGATGTCTGTGAAACAATCACTCAGCGGGGATACAAGCGGTTACAGGAGGCTGCATTGGGGATAAACCAGGCAGAAAATCCACTCATCCCTGAGGTGACCATTAGATGTGGTATGTTGACATGAGGGCTGGGTGGTGTTTGAGGTGAGGAGGCCTCATCAGAAGTCACAACTCACGGTCCTGAGGATTTCAGCCTTAAAACACCATGACAGGGGAACAAAGCCAAAGCTTTGATCCATAAGCTCCATAATGACTGGGTGCATGTCATCCATAGGGACTGATCGCATTTATGTTTGCACTGTTTAACTCTGTGATTTTCATGTTCTCAAATGTGCACTATAGTATCGCTGAGAACAATATCGAGCATTGTTGAAGGAGTGTCTGGAATCTGTCCAGCATCATTATCGCTACTATACAGATATGAGAAGAAGGGTGTATCTAGATCTGTGAGTGAGTGAAATATGCCAGCGCACAGTGGTGTGGGTGGAGATCTAACAGGTGAAATAAACGTTTGTTTGCATGTGTGCATATCTGTGTTTGTACATGCCACTGTTTAGTGAGTATGTGAGAAGCATTTATCTCCGACTGGAAGCCTCCGAGAGGAAAAACTGTTTCAGTACTGAATAAATATTATTTATGGCCACTTTGACAGATGCTCATACAGGAACTAAGCACACGGAAGCCAACTCCTAGTACTTGGAATAAACAAAACCAAGATGATAAATCGTAGTTCAAAAGGCTGCTTAACATTGCAGTGAGAGGATTTCTCATTTGCAGAGAATGAGAGACATGGTTTGGAATATTTTAAGGAATGTTGAATTACACAGAAAGTTTGTCAATGAGCAGGTTGTTGAAAACTAAAGTAGAGAGCATAGAAATATTCAAAGGGGCAGTCAACACCCCTTTAGCTTTTTGAGTTTCAGTGCGCTGGTCAAAATAAAAGTTTAGCCAAGCGGCTGCCTGCCATTATTGGCTGAAGCTAAACTGCCTATGATGCAATGAGACAGTCAACCCACCTATTCAGTGGAAAACCAGGCTAGTATTGATTACGTAGAAATGTCGTGTTGACATCAGATGTTGTTAAACTTCACATGTAACAGGAAGTTTGTGAGGTCTGGTCACTTCCATAACAAAGGGTTACAACATAGTTGGTTGATTAGAAATGTTGCAGTCCACTTTTAGGCCAAAGTGACACAGACACGGTTGGATGATCCTCAGCTTGGGTGAAGTTGCTCTGACTTTGTGCTTAAACCCAAACCCTTGTCCCTTCTCTGCTGCTCTGATGCATTCTGATCCACTGCAGTACTGTACACTTGTATTAACCCACTTCATTATACTTTATTATGTTTGATTTGCACAGTAAAACATACAGTTTCCATAGCGATGGAGGGGCTCTGCAGAGAAAGCCCTATTTGTTTTCCGTATGACTTCCTCACCCTCACTGGATCACCGCCTTGGGTTGGACTCGCATATTTGGTGGATTTGATGAGCGAACAGCAAATGTTCACTTTTGGAAACGGCCCATTTCTGACCCAATTCTTTGGTCTACAGTGTAAGCTAGAATGCCATATTAAAAAACAACATACTTTAGCTGTGTTGCAGGGTCACTGGAGACATAATGGGACATTTATGCGTTCATTGGGTGCATTCCTTTAACTTTCCGAAATGCAAAGGTCTTGGAACACATGGCCGTGATAGGTCCTGCAGTATATTGATGCATTCTCCAAGTACCACATAGCCTATAATTAAATTCATACGTGCCACGGTGCACTGTATTTAAGAAGAAAACAATATAAGACAAAACAAGGCTTCTGATCTGATCCTAAACATTATGGTGCAATGTAACACAGGTAAGACGCATATTCCGCATTGCAATTTTCTTTTCCATCCTGTTTATTTGCTGTGAAGGAATACAACATCATTAGCTGTACGCTCTCAAACAAACTACAGGACCTTTTTACAGTGGGACCGCTTGAATTAATCAGCTCTCTTGGAATTCTTAAACTAAGTAGGTTTTACTTGGCCCTTTGATCTTGGTGGAGCACCTGCATCCGATGTCTCAGGGAAAATCCTTTAAAAGTCAGAGGCAGTTTATGTAGCTGCCGCGGAGACCTGCATTCCCATCACTTTATTATCAAGTCTTTTAAGTCCGTCTTTAAGAAAACCAGACTGAAGCTCCTGAGCGGGACCAAAGCATGTGCATGAGGAAATACCTACAGACATAATAATCATTAAATGATTAAACCAGGAAAGCAAGCACTGAGTCATCTCGTGTATTCAATGCAAGTGCTGCTACTCCCAGGAGGCACCTGTGTTCCATCAGGATGCCATTAGAGTCTAAAAAGATCACGTCCAGGATCCTGCTAACATCCTGTTTCTCCTTATTCTTTTTGTGTATGTGTGTGTGTGTTGGGGGGGGGGGGGGGTCACAGTCCATGTCTATTGTATATGGGTGGAGGAGGATGGGGGTACAAGGCTAAGTTGTTTTGTTTTAATCAGTTTCGCCTGTAATCACACTACTCGGAGTTGGCAGGCGATGAGCCTGGAGATGGGCCCGGTGCGGGTAAAATGACTTCCTGTGTCTCGCTCTCCCTCTCGCTCTCTCTCACTCTCCACGGGCTGACTCATAGCTGGGGAGCGGCCGTGCATGTGAGTGTGAAGATGAGGGGAAGTGAGCTCACTGGTGGGCCGACCTGGCCCTCTTGGGGCCAAATCAGTGCCCGCTAATTAACCACAGAGTGGCCCCTTCCCAACAGCACCCAGCAGGGAGTCTGCTCACCACAGCCACTGAGCCAAAAGACTCTGTGGTCAATAATATACAGTATATGCAACTGTGTAGTGGCTTCATGCATCTACTGTATGAGCATATAGGATAACATGGTGCACAACTATTGATCTTTTCACTAATATAAAATGTACCTGATGTCTGCACTCGATGCTTTGAGTGACATCAGTTGTTTTCTTTGAATGTCGACCTCAGTGATCTGGCTGTGGTCCTGGGACTATGTTGCCCATGTTGCCATGACAGTGTGTACTTTGTGTTGTGTAATGTGTTCCAGATGAATAGGTAAAGCCAAACATACTACATTACACCAGCGTCTGGTAGAATAATCTCCTACCACCTCCAAAATGCTTTCCTTGGATGCAGAAAGGAAGTGATGATCACGATTTACAACAATCTGCTTTGATTTCTGGAAATGTAGACCACCACCTTGTCTTGGCTGGCTGTGACTTATAAACTGGCAAGATGAGAATCTGTGGCTTGAAGCTAATAGGCTGAAGAACAACCAAGCCCACCCACTCCTGACACTCCAGAGTAATATCCAATAGAAAAAAACAGGCATTAAGTGGACAGGGATTTGCTTTTTGATTTTTACAAACTCTTGAAAAGTCGGAACACCTATTGAAGACCCGACCGCAAAAGTTGAGGGATATTATTTTTGCTCTAACTACACCAAATACGTGGCAGTCTGGCTCATGAGAGAAGCAAGATGCTGATTGACAGACAGTTTCCAACAAAAGGCTCTGGGATGATTAATGTGGTTAAGTAAATAGAATAATCTTCTTGCATAGTTCTTCTGGTTTGGAACAAAACCTTGAATAAACCTTTCTGGACTGATTCTGTTTACCAGCGTTACAGCAGTGCAGTTCCTGTACACAAAGGGAACTAGAGCAAAGGACTTTTTCTGCTTAGTTTTTTATCTGACAAGGACTTTGAAGTAGATACAGGCAAAGAATCTGTGCCAATACACATGAGCATAAACGCTTTCTCCCATAACTAGCCAAAAAGTGGGACTATATGAAAGACAGAAGCGGGTCATTCGCCTCCTTTAAAATTCATACATTTACCACTATATCTTATATGATAGCCTTGCTCCTGATGTTGATGCTTTGCTGTCTGGCTGAAGTGATTCATTGAACCTCAGCAGCGAAACAGAAATTCTTTCCTAAACAACATGGATCTCAGTTTATTCAGCTAAATGTGAGTTCTTTTAGTTCTGTCACTGCTGAAGTTTCTTTTTCATGTTGGACCACACATGAGATAATTCGATATGCAGACACTGTCATGGGAGATTTAGAAGACTGACATATTCATTTTGATACCTAATTTAACAAAGACAAAATCATTAGATATCAAATATATAATGCCTCTGTCTCTGTAATCCTTTTGGAGCTTGTTCTGTGGACTTTAAATAGAATCCTTGTGCATTTGCCTGTTGCAAACACAGCTTGAGAAATAACCGGTACTGAGAGTCGTATGACAACCTTTGACGGGAAGCGCATTAGGGCTTTGCATCATGGGATGTGTCACCAGTTGAGTAGTTGGCATGGCACTATGTTGATGTAATATGGCTGCCATTATCTTCCACAGGCCCTGCCAAAGGAGGAATACCCCCTCAAATGTCAAGTCAGATCAGCTCTGTGGAAAACCACACTGATTACAAGAGCCAATTTGTCACATTTGCAGTGTGTGGCACCACACCAGCTCCAGGACCATTCATTAGCGCCCTGATTGACCCTCATTACCAAAGCAACATAATGGACCTTTCCCCTGTGATCCAGCTAATCATTGAGATATTACATTATTATTTTTTGCTGTCAAATTTGATTGTTGGCCAGAGGACTAATTCAATTTTTGGCCGTCACTGCAATGACTTCCACTTTCTGAATAAAGAGGCTTTGCTCAAATAAATGTACAGAAATAAATTTGGTTTGGCACAATTTGAAGACCATAGCGCCTATTGTAGAGGCAGATGGGCAATATACAGAGTTAATGCGGAGAGTTTATGGTATAGAACAAGGACAACAGGACCGCATGTAATGTGTGCAGGGATATCTACTTGCTTTGGACACTACGTTACACAAATTCTGTATGTAAAGTGCAGTAAAAACATGATATTTTGCAGAATAAACGGTCTGCTCTAAAGTTTGTTTTCAATTTGTAGGTTCCTTTGAATGCAAATGGCATGACCTCCTTCCATGTGTTCAGCTTTCATAACCCCCTGCAATGCAAAACATTCTGTACATTGTTGCCTTTAACATAAAGACGGCATTCATGTACCATATGGATGTATTTTTTTTCACTTTGCAAACCGTAACTGCTCTGATTTCAAGTTCTCATCTTGGCATTTTAAACAATGTCATATTGAAGTGTTCTGTTTTTCTCAAGCGTGTGTGTGTATGTGCATGTGTGTGTTTTCGGGCACGGGGGTTCTCTTGATGGTTTAGCAATGCTATTTATCGCATGTGAGAATATAGCCAGTGTTTTATATCCAGGGGGCAGGGATGGGATCACTCTTAGAAGCATCCGGAACATACCTTTCTGTTGTGATTGGGCTGAGATTAAACTACCGAGGATACAAACACAAATGTGGACCACATATGAATTAATGCAAACTACAACCATATGAAGCTGATGGCAGACAAATGAAAGAAAGAGAACATAGACAATGACTGCAAGGTCTGTTGTAATTAGAAGCAGTGGACTTGCTGGAAATACCCCATTGAATTGATGAGATTGATTTTGTCTCCGCCTGCAAACACACATCCATAAGTGCACGGTCGTGCATGTGCAAACGTACATGCACACATTTGTATGTGCATGCACGGAGCTTTGGAGGATTTACTTTTCCTGGCATGACTACCATACTAATACTGCCATACACTGAAGTGAAAAAAAGAGCTTGTAGTCGGGCCCTATTGCCAATAGCTGTTGCAATACTTGTCTCATGCAGAGTGAAAATTTGGGTCAGGGAATATGAATCCACAGTGTTACAGATATACACTAAGGAGGCAAGCCAGAAACTTCTCTCCAAAACCCCCTCTGCATCTCTGTTCCTATTTAAGTCACTGTTCAGCTTTAAGTGTTAATACACATTCTGTGGAAAAGTATCACACAGTTAAGGGACAACTGCAAAAGAGGCCCAAGTGCTTGTGTTAGCTGTAATTTCAATGCAGCTTTATCACCCCTGTGAATACTTTAAAAGGAACCTGTGTTAGTTTGCGTAATTAGTTTTGACATATACATAACAAACTCATCTCTGTTCCAGAAAGTATCCTTTTCCTAGATAAGATGTGTGCGTGTGTGTGGGAATACAGTTCAGGGGTTTTAAGACAGGGGAGGGCCCAGCTTTGATTTTCCTTCAGAAAATAATAATAAACCGAGTCATATCTGTGAAGGACACACTCTTGCTCAGGTTTGTACACACAGCTAAGCTTTTGCTCTGCTTACAGAACTGTTCCACAGCAGCTGGCAAGCTACAACACACACCTGGGTAAACACACTATGCTCTAGCTCTTGTCCCGTTCGCTTTCGCTTGTCTCTCAGTGCCGGGCCCTTTGTAGCCTTCATTTGTCTTCGTCCTTCATTCTGCTCACTGTCAGGCTCCCAGGGCTCGGCTCCAACCTCAGATCAATCTCACTTCACCAGCTCTGTCCATCCAGACACCGGAGCGACGCCACGACGAAAAAAGGCCCACCCCACATCCCTCCGAATCCTCCCCATGTCAGAGCAAGCAGGGCTCGCAGCAGTGTGCATTACCTCAGGAGGCTGACAGAGCTCAGCCCCTCCGGTCCGGACTTGAGGCTCTCGTTTACAACCAGAACTTTTGATCGTATCAGCTCTGGTGATGTCAGCCTGCTCTGGTGCTAACATCTTTCTGCCACTTTCTCCCAATTCTCCCAAGTCCTGCCAGCAGATTAATACATGGCTCCCCACCACACACTCATCACTTTCCCTACAACAGGCACAAGCTCGCGCTGCCAAGAGCAGGATATAGCCTATTAATGTCACACCTGACTGAAATTTATATTTTGTAAGCTGCCCTCACCCACTACAATGTTACTCTTTGCTGCAGCAATTTATTTCATAGTTTTGAAAAAAAGCCTGCTCCTGCGCTGACCTTCCCTCAAATGCAGCATGGGCCTCCAGATGCTGGTGACTTAACCCCTCGCCTGTAAAACAAGAGAAAGAAAAACACCCTGGTTATGATGACTATATTGGTGGCCTGGTTCTCCCAGGGAGCGGAGGCTTGGCTGAGGCTCTGTGCGAATGCAGAGGGCCAGTGGGTATTAGTGGTTTCTGTAAAGTTTTTTTCAGAATCATTTAGTTTGGTATTAGACCAGCAATGCCTTCACTGACCCTTCTCTCTCTCTGCTCTACCCCTCGCAGAGTGGGGAACTCCACATTAGGGGTTTTAGATCTCACCGTTATTTATTTATGAGTGTTAAAATGCCACAGCACCCTGGCACGGACTTTAATGGAGGTGAGACACTCCCATGTCGCACTACTCCCGTCAGTAAAGTTTTACAGCGTCCCACCACGCTCTCCAGAGAGGCCAGGGGAAAGTGACGCCATAGCCTCGGAAAATACTCTGTACTCATGCTTGGGCCGACACTTGTGCCGTGCGGTAGAGTCGGGGGCTGTGTGGTATCTCCAAACTCTGTGTGGTTTTTCAATATTCGATAAATGTCGATGTCTGACACCTTAAAAGCAGCAGTAAGCTGCTGAAGTGCTGCCAAATCAAAGGACTGTGGCCCATTTGATAACAATTATCCCAACGTAATGTAACATCATGTCCCTACATGTAATGCTGCCCTCTTGACTTGTGCTAATCAACCCACAAACCAGTTGTATCTGTCAGGCTTCACCACCACTGCGGCTAATGGATCCGTACTTTATCACATTGATTCTCCCTGTAAGGCCAGCCCCCCTGTCAACCCACCCACCTTTCTCCCTTCCCTCATATGGCCATGATGAGATCCAGACCCTATGTGGAAGCATATTAAAGTGGCCCAACAGTGTCAGCAGGAGAGCTAAATGGAAGGCAGTGAAATCTTTTGAACCTCTGTTACATTATAACAGTTCTAAACACATCCAGCTGGGTCCAAAGTTCATGGAAGACATAAAAGCACCGTTGCATGTTACCTTGGAGGATGATAATAGCAGAGCACCACTAAAACTACTAAGACAGTCCACAATCAAAGGGCCCAGAGGAAGGACTCCCTGCACTTCTTACTGGCTGCTAATGGCCTGTGTGTGTCATAGACAACCTATCTGACAGTCGTTACATCTCCTATAACACACACTCCGTGCATTGTAAAGAGAGGGAACTTTTTCGGTGTTAGTGATTAAACTCCATTAACTTTGGGTTAATTAAAATACAAAAGACTTAGAGGAGCAGTAATTACCCTGTGCCATCCTGGTAGGTCAGCCTTTAAGCGACTTCCAGCACACTGATCTTGATGGGAGGCGGCTCGTATCATGACTTCATAGCTGCCAGACGTCTGAGCCTGTGAGCTGGAGTGCTGACATTGACAATATTGCTGATTCTGTCTATATCACAGAGGAGAGGAGCTGGACAGACATTGTAGAACGAGGCCAGACAGTATACACTGTGTGTGTGTGTTCCTTGAGCTATGTGTTGGCTATGGGTTCCACTGTGGCGTTTCAACCACACACGATAAATATGATCTTGTGGCGAGGCCGTGGTGCCCCAGGAATGCTCACATGTGGTGCAGCGGCTCTCACCACCATTGACAAGAGGGCTAGATGGCTTTTTGCTCATCAAGATTCCTGGTGGGGAGCGCTACATAGGAGGCCATTCGACTTCAAGACATGAGGCCGTGGTTGCCGATGCCAGTTTCCTTTCTAGCTCAAGTCTCTTACTAAAGCGTGTTATTTGTTTACGCCGACCTACGATGAACCAGCCAATTACACTATTGTTTACTGGCTGACTGATCTCAGTTGGGGCCAAAAATGCATTTAATCACCGGTTACCAGCATCTGAAGCAAACATGGAACGACATGGCTGACGGCAACAATTCCCAGATCAAGTGCAATTCTATGAATGTTTTTGCATATTTATTTATACAACTCAGAAATTCTCTCACAGCCTCTGTGAGGCCAAAGTTAACTGAGGCGTAACCATCTTTTCCAAGTGAACACGTTAGGACGCTTCGGAATGAGTTCGTAATTCTAAACGATTAAATCAGTCTTAGCTGTGAAAACATTAATCAATCGGACGTTTCAAACCCAAGAACCAGCTAGACTAACCACACCCTTCAGACACATAATGCCCACCAGCTACCTGCACACAATCCCCATGTGTTTGCTCTCCTCAGGTGCTCAGATGTAACTGGACAGGACATGCCCTGTTCCCCCTCAGCCATAACAGACTTTAACATGTCCAAACTCATTTACTCCATCAAACTGGCCAAGTCTGACGATACTAACAAAATCTACGATGTGTTAATTGATGCACAGCAGGAACAGGTTCCTCACCACCAAGAAAAACAATCATCCTGATTAATGTTGCAGTGATTGGGCCGTCGTTTAGTTTAATATTACAAGTTATTCATATGTAATAGTCCGGAGAAATAGAGCCAAAGTAATTGCTTACCTTCAGCAACTGTGCCAAAATGTTGACCTATTAATCATTCTGCAAGTGAATGATGCTTATTCCTTAATATAGCTTTCTGAAACTCATTAAATACCAGCACAAATAATACACAGGCTGGAATGTGGCAATCCTTTCGAAAGCTGCAAGAAAACAATTACCAAAGTGATGTAATTGGGTCAGTTTCCCTGTGGTGGAGCTATTGAATCCCTTTTTCTTCCAAACATCACTAGTTTGGGGACAAAGTCAATGTAAATCATGGAACTATGAAATGCCCTCTCCTTCCACACATCCGTCATCAGAGACCAATCTGTTGTCTCCCATAACTTCATGGCTGACAAGGGTCATTCGCCTGAGGCCCCAGCGGAGACTATATCCCCTCTCTGGACAGATGCTGTGGCATAAGGGGGGCCCGGATGCCCCCCTCTCCTCCTGCTGACCTCTCTCTCTCTCTTCCAGACTCTGAGAAAGGGTCCCAAGGTTGAGAAGGTCCTGGGGACTGGACACATTGCGGCATTAATTACACACTCAGTTACCATTGAGCCTAATGTTTGGCCTCCCCCCCTGGGGTTAACTCCTTCCTGACAAGCAGGGAAAGTAATGGGGCCTCTGTGGCTCGTTTGCCAGCAGTCAGCCAAGACAGCTCCTCTATGTCGTCTTCCACAGCCGTGTTCTCGCTGACTGACAGCAGCTAAATGCTTCAGTCCTGCGTCGCTGTGCACCGGGATCACACGCAGGGAGAAGGAGATGGAGATAATGGGAGGTGTAAGGCAGTGGGTGACAGGCAGGACACTTCAACCCATCAAAGGCTTTTTGTGGGTCGCCTTGTGCAAACAAAGAGGCTTTTTTGGAGCGTTATCTATCAGAGGCTTCTCCCGCTTACATCCCCCTGTGCACCCGTGGCTGTGATTGGCTGAGGAGACAGAGAAAGAAGAAAGCGAGTGTGCACCGACAGGATATCCCCTGTGGTTAACAGCAAAGTAAACAGAGTAGAAAGAGAGAGAAAGGAAGTCTACGTCTATCACACAGAATGGAGGTGAGGTGCTTGCAGATGTCCTTCGATGTATAAAAGATAAGTTCCTGAACCTTGGCGGGGCTGGCATTCTACTCCAAAGCACTGCTGGCTACGACTGTAATCACAAGTGTCTCTACCTATTGCTGGAGAAATCCGATTTCTGTTGACAGGGGCTGTAGTAGGTAATCTGATAGTAGAGTTACAATATCAAGGCTAGTGTTTCGTTTGATTAATTCATAGCCTACAGGGTCTGTGAGATAGAGGGAGAGCGCAGCATGAGATCATGACCCTGGAATTCTAAACAATAACCATCTGTGGCGAACTGTGTGGAGCTTGATCCGACTCTTGCTTTTCCTCTCTCACTTCCTTTTTTCTCTTCCTCCTTTCTCCTCCCTTGTTCGCTCTCACGAGATAACACGTTTAAACACATACACACCTGCAGCAGACGTTTTGCATGTACATCCAAGCAGCCATGTACTAAAAATATGTCACGACATGCATGCTGTTGAAAGTAGCATACTTCCAGGCTCCAGGCGCATATCACCTTAACATGTGAGCAAAAACAGAGCCTCTGCAAAACCCCTGTGAACGCAGCACCCCCGTTGAATCCTCTCACAAGCCAAGTCAAGGACAAAATGTTACTGATTCACTTTCCCTTACAGAATATCATGTAATTCAACAGTTACTCAAATATAATAAGCTTGGCAGTAGAGCCTTACCCTAAAAGCTGTCCGTGTTAACAGCAAGGAAGAATAATCCCAGCTCCATGTTGGATTTAATGAATTAGTCCACTGTACTGCGCCCGGGGAAAAAAAGTGCCGCAGTGTTCTACATGCTTGAATGTGACATTTTAAAAGAGGTATGGTCTGAATTAAATGTTTGAAGAATCCCTTTTCTCTGCTCCACAAAAAGGAAAACATCTCTGTAAATGTCAAAGCTCTTCCAGCATCTCCTTCCTTGTTGAGAAAAAGTGACGTGGTTTGTTCTCTTTCAGCTGGCTGCCACTGCGCCAAGAATGATAGATGAAGTGTTACTTTGTGGACTATTTTTAACTTTTCCAAACCAACGTTCAGACGCCCCATCTGGACAGGGTTAGGGGCAAGGCAGCGCAAGTTCTTTGCCATTAGTTACAGTAACAGACACCGTGAGCTCTCCTCAGAGGTCAGAAAACAAACATTATTCTTGTTTATGTGCCACGGCACGATGA
The DNA here is from genome assembly GCF_009819705.1 of Hippoglossus hippoglossus. Lineage (NCBI taxonomy): Eukaryota > Metazoa > Chordata > Actinopteri > Pleuronectiformes > Pleuronectidae > Hippoglossus > Hippoglossus hippoglossus. The sequence continues at coordinate 16,405,410 of NC_047165.1, forward strand.
GTACAGCTTGGTTAACAATTTTCAAGAGGTGATGCGTGACTGTTTAATAAGCTTGCACAAAGTTGTATTGAATGTAGAAGATGGTCTAAAAAGCTTTTTCCCCCTATAACATATAGTTGAGCTTCCACAGAATGAGTATGTGAGAAAATGTTGTGTTTATGTTCAGTTATATTGTATATTAGGCTGTGCAACAGGTCTGTCAATGAGCTTTACATTTGCAGCAATGATGACATAGTAGAACCAGTGGCTTATAAACTGTGAATCCCAAATCCTACCTCAGTCACAAATAAAAAATCTGCCACAAAAGTCACTGAAATAAAGATGTAGACTGTAAGGTGTTCCTAAAGGCGTTTTAACACTATATTGTACTATACTTCATTATCGGAATTCCAACAACATACCGAAAAACATCATAATTAACCAATAGAAATGAGAAAGGCATACTACAGATACATGATTAGAGGCAAAGTCTCTATTTATAAGAGAAAATAGTATTCACAAGTTTCATTCAGGTCTTTTTCAGAAGTTGTACAAGCGTACATAGGCAATTGGACTTGCTTGAGTTTCTTGAAGACAATTATCGAGGTCAATGACAGGCCATCACACGATAGGAGACATCTTTTTGCACTGTGACAAGCTGCGGTGTCCTGCGTGCAGGCCACTTCAACAGGCCTAAAAAGATCTTCAAAATTGTTTAGTATGGTGCATGAAATAAGTCCCTTGATGGCATAACTCTGAGATTATGGGAGATTTTAGTCCCTAAAACTAAAATAGTTTTCTAGTAGTCTTTAAGTGTGTGTATCAAAAATATACGTATGAAGACCACAGGGGATGGAATAACAACTGTCAGCTTTTGTGGTCAGTGGGTATGTCAGCTTGAAAAAAAATTTGGAAACAAATCCATGTATCAAATAAAGATGAAATATTTTGGGGCTTATAAGGACAAAATAATTGGTGTTCAGAGACTGAGAGAAAATAACATAGTTGATCAAAAGTAACTCTATTGTACAAGTACGGTATAATAATATTTTTTTTCAAACCAATTAATGGTGAGTTGGTGAGTAAATGAGTTGTTAAGTGCCATATTCGTCTCGCAGACACATCACATCGAGATTTCTAAAATAACATGACCTTCACCCGGCCTCCAAAGGCTTTGCTTTGACCTTTGGCTGAACAGGATGAATGAACTGTGAAGGATGGCCTTTCCAGAGGGGACTGTCTAGCTATCAGGCTGGAAGCCCTTAATGTTTACACTTTAAGGGGTGTGTCAGGATGAGAGTGTTCGCTGAGATTCTTTGAAAGAAAGGGAGTTACACCCTGGCTCACGGCAAGAGCTGAATGTCAAGTGTACATATGCTGCAGAACAATGCAGCAGCAACATTGTGTCTAATGAAAAATGTCCTCCTGTGTGCAGCTGGAGCACCAGTGGCCCCACAGAGCTGCTCTAATACACGATATTTCCAGTTTGGTACTACCCACAAGGTCTTCAAATAGCTATATTTCGCACAGCAGGCAGTTTTTTTTATCAGCAGAGGACTCTTACTTCATTCTACTATTTTTGACTTTATAGTAAGAATGGGTGTTCCCTTGATTATGGTTATACAGTGAACAATAACTGGAGTTAAGTTTCCCTCTGAGCCCTGTGAGTCTCAAATTGCGTGTCTGCCGCAGAGAGAAGCTTAGGTTTTCAATTACACTCTCAGAGTGGTCCCCGATCACTCCCCCTGCCACAGGTGGTGGGATATTTGTGGAGGGGCAAAAACCTGGTGTTCCATTTAAGAAATATGTGGGGGAAAAAAAACCACTCTGAGGAATATTTGTTTGGAATTTTTTTATAGCCGCAGATGTGACTCCTGACTGCACCAACGTCACTCCACACTCACAAAGTCTCTGCTCCTCTAACCACTAATTACAGGAGAAGTGGGACTAATTAACACATAACATAACCAAAGAATGCACTTGGCTGTCATTATATTGCACTTCACACATTATCTTGTAAATATAGAACTCTGTAGAAAGACTGATGCTAATTTTCACGATGTTTTGAAGCTTTGGATCTTATCTCGAATGTTGTCAAAGATGATAAATAGCTTTACAATCATTTCACCTGAACTGAAGTTCAAACACTTTCAGTTTCTGTCACCTTGCGGTTGGAATTAGTCTGGGTGGCCACATATTGCTTTGGGGGGGTCTCTTTGGGGTGCATACAGTAATTTCCACCCACCCACCCTTCACCATCTCCACACTCATCTGTAGTACATGTGTTATTTAGGGGGGGGGCAGCGAGCCACCAAAGGAGAACACAAACCCCCCTCTCAAGGAACTTTGTGTTCTAGAGAACAAGAGAGGAAAAAGAGTATGAGACGCAGACAGTAAGCGAGGGAGCGCTGTGTCTCGCCTCCTAAACCAGAAATTCGCGGTGCTGCACCAGAGGACTAAAGGGGAAGCCCACACAGCAGGAGCAACAGTACAGTTTGGTGTGATGGGAAAACATCCACGGATTGATTTTCATCAGTTATAACACAGACCCAGGGAAAAAAAGAAAAACACTGACATGCATATCATGCTTGAATCTGGACAGCTTCCTTTGCGATATGTCATGTGTAAAGCTATATCCTGTGGTTCTGCTTGGTGGTCAGGCAGAGTGTCTGCGGGCCCCCCCCCCCCCAAGTCCCTCCTCAGCACTTGGAGGCAAACTACGAGCATTGGCCACGTAAGAGATAAGGCAGTAAAAATGAATAAAACAAAAAATTATAAAACAAATAGAATCAGTTTGGGTGAATGCAAATCAAACATACCCAAAACTTTCATAAAAACAAGATTTAAAAGACGGTCGGGGGGGTCAGTGGGCAGAGAGTGCAAAAGGGTGGGGGCTCTATAAGCAAAAGCCCTTTTGTCACAAATTGTGACATGGGAGTAAACAAGGAGCATTTTCTGGTTCAACTCAAAAAAGGTTTTGTTATTCCATTAAGTGCACAGGTTAGTTTCTTTTTTGCCATCATTTAAACTTGCAGTTAAGAATTTCATCCAAAAAATATACTCTATGCGTTCAGGAAAATCTCTACAGTTCAAACCTCCTCAGCAATTTTTCCAGATGAACAACACACTGCATAAAATTAGAGGAAACGCTCTCAGAAACTGACCCTTTAAAAGGCAGCAGTGCCCTTTGACCCCCTCCATCCTTCCTCGCAGGAACACCCTTCTCGACGCACACAGAAACGCACACTCCTTCATCTCATTAGCAATTAGGATTCATTAGAAACTGGAAATTTAATTTGTGGTTTAAATTTTTCATCGGGTTCCATTTCCTCCGTGTGAACGGCAACCGCGCTGGTGCAGTGTGTAAAGCCTGTTAGCAGAACGGAGTTTGAAATGGAAATGCTGTTGTGGCCGACCTCCACACCCTTCTATCATTTGTCCTCACCAAACCCGCCCAGAAATAAAATTACTGAAATGCAAGGGGATTTTCAATTATTATTTTTTTCTCTCTTCAACTCTCGCACTTCTCTTTTGGAAGTGGAAAAGCAGCACGCTTTGCGGAATCCAGTCGCCCACGCACACTGTCAGGACACTTGATTCCAATTAGATATTTTTCTTTGCTTTCTTGTTCTAGCCTGTCTGGGCCTCCTGCTTTTCGCCCTCCCTCGGCCCTCCCCTCTAACTCCCTCACTGTTGAACTCTCCCCTCCTCTCTCCCGTTTCCTCGCTCGTGTCCTCATTCTCTCAATCTCTATCACAATATGTAGTTTTGTCAACCACGGTGCCCTGCTCTGCTTTCGTGTATTCTCTCGTACGCAGATTTCTCACAGCCCGACTTCCTGTGACCGATTTTAAACTCTTCACTGACACCGACGCATTCAACACGTCAGGGCTGTAAGACACTGCGGCAAAAATATTACAGCAGACAAAGCCAAACAGTTTCCATAATGATAAAGCGGGGGATTTTTAAGTGGCTTTAGAGGCTCGCAAACCGCCCTTGTTTTGCTCCGAGGCAGTGAATTTTTATTAACCTATGGATCCATTTGATCACAGTATGAGGTCAGCTCGGTGCTGTGAAGGTCCTCCCACACATTCACTAATGATAGCCCAGACATGGAGTACATACAATGCATTTCACCCATAGTACGGCAGCCACATGTAATTCCTCATCCGAATTACTGTAATTAAAACATTCCACGATTCCTTTATGTGTCATTTTTTTCCTTCATGTGCTGCCGTCTCTTGTCCCGACTCTCGTACAATTCGACAAATCAAATAGAGGCTATTAGTCGCACAGTAGATGGAAATCACTCTCTGTGTAAATCCCTGTAGCATCGAGCGACTTGAATGATTCTGCTGACTCATACAGACTAAACGCAGCCTCATGACAGACTCTGTATACTGGAAAGAAAAATCTTTCTGTGTTATTATTATCTTAAGAAAGAAAGTCAGCAACATTTCTACAGACGCGTGACGGGCTATCGCTGCTACGTCCATTTCTCCTGTGTGGCGGGCCAAAGACAAATGATTTAGAGAGCATCTCTTCAGCCTAAATTGTTTCCAAGCAGGGGGTTCCTCTGCAGCGTCCAGCCCATCACTTCACAACCGAGGCCTCAGCTTTCTGCTCCATATTGCATGGAAGTTTCCAAGAGCTAAGCTATTGTATGTGTCAGCCACATTTATCATAGAGCTGCACAACCCTGGAAAATGATTTTACATTTTGCAGTTTCAGGGCTATAACCACGATAATAAGCAAATCGAGTATAGTCGATCTTTTCAGAGTTGTATCTCTAGTGTTTGGAGGCAGAAAGCTCCCAATTTAATTCATTATTGAGTTGGCCAGGTTGGGTTTCTTATTATGCGATTGCTTAATGGTGGGCTAAATGAATTTCTATTGGAAAAGCTGATCTTGAGAGTCACCTCTGGTCACCCACCTCCAATTAGCCGTGATTTTAGATGGGATTATGTTACTGATTTGCCACCTGAGGTAGCGAGCTCTAATTAGGACTCATACTCAGGGGAGAGATTAGTGCTGAAATTGCACGAGGGCAGAGGTGTGCACATGTTTGTGTATCCTTCAGTTTCAGTTTAACATACAGTTTGTAGAAAAGCTGGTGTTGAGGAAAAGCCGTTATACTGGGCTCTGCAGTAAGTCCTGTGCTCTGCCTTGAGCAATGAAGAGTTTACTGCACACTTGAGGCCAGACCACTCATCGCAAAGAAAAGAGACGGTTGAAAACATACCCCCCGGCCAAGGAGAGAATACATTCAGTAAGTCAAAAAATCATCAGATCGCCTCAAAACCAAAAACACATCCACCTCATCCGGAAGATAATATCTAATGTCGTGCAGGGGCTGGATGTAGATAGCAGATGGAACTGCAGATGGAACTCTATTATGGACTTTCCAGATGACAAGATTTACCCACAAATTCAAAACTCTCAATTGCACTGTCAGGCAACCTACGTTCAGTAAAATTACATTTGAAAAATGACAGGGCAAAACGATATAAAACAAATCCACTTAAGCCAAAGACAGTAGGAGAAGAGTCTCTGGCCACATTTATGCTGAAAACTTATCCTGCAGCTCAAATATATGCAGCGGAAACAGGAATCAAAATTACAGTAATGCAATATTCAAAGCACTTTGGTTTCCTTTCAGTTTGCTAAAAGAAGTTCATAACAAACTAAACTTGGAATAAGGAAATAACTGTTTACTGTTAAATGTAAATGTCCTCCTGCAGCCCTTTATGCAAATAACTGAAGCTGAAAAAGAAATAAGGTTCCAAGGTCCTCTGAGAAGTCTTTCAGGATTTCGGAAGTGCCACAAGGTGGGAGTCTGACTATCTCTGAATATCATCTAATCTAAATAAGGAACAGGTTCCTGTTGCCAACCATTAGTTTGAAATTGTTTTTTAAGTTTTGCCCCAAGAATCATGTCGAGATGCACTTGGAAGGAACTCGCAGATTAAGGTTCCATTGACAGACTTGTCATCAGGGGAAATTGTGGACCACACAGAATAATCCTTCAGGGCTCTTCAAGGCCGGAGCCATGCAGGCATGAAAGATCTACAACTGCAGGAGAAGCCTAGCCTTGCACCCTGCCTTTTAAAAAGCACTCGCTCTCCTTGAGTGTCTCCAGAGTGGGACAGATGCAACAAGGCAAGGCGACCTTTTGAAAGGGTCAAGGAAAAACACAGGGACGCTTTGGGGGCGGGGGAGTTGACCTTACCGGAGGTATCCATCATTCATTGAAGATGTTGGCACCTTAACACACACATGCACACACGTATGTACAGATGCTTGAACGTGCACAAAGAAATAACCCACACATACACTTGTCTGTCCTCTTTTCATGACAGGGGGTCTCTAATGAATGTGATACTCGGAAGACCCATGAGAGGAAGCAAGGCCGCTCTCACTCCCACCACTGACTCTGCAGGGCATAGAGACGCCCCCGCACGTCTGCGTTTCACAAGATAACCAGACTGAAAAGCTGTCCCCAGACAAACGCGCTCTGTCAGGGCTGAAGGACGTTTTTATGTCTCCCTGTCGCTGTCTGACGGAGACGTGGAAGGTCGTCTCTGAAGGAGCGCTTGTTCGTGGCGATTACAGTCCCTAGTACAGTGATGGGGCCCTTCGGCTTGACAATACCCACATTATGCATCTTTCTCTGTCTCTGCCTCTACTAATGTACACCAGGCACTCCGTCTTGATATCCAACACACACTGTCGGCGTGTTATGGCCCAACTCAAGTATCTGTATAAATTCAGATTATGGAAGAATTATTCTGGTCTGTCTGGCAATTAAATACGCTCATGTGTGGCTTTTCAGGGCAGCCAGCCAAGCTCTCATCGGCACCATTCCCAGTCCGATCTAACTCTACCAAGCACCTCCCTTTGTCTGTGGTTATAGATTTCTACCAGAGGCGAATGTGTCTCATAGGATTGAAACATCTCTTTCCACGGATGCCTCCTAAAACTTCCAATGTAACATCAAAGATGTCGAGGATTTCTTTTGGTCTGTGTGGCTACGTTGGTAAATCGAAACAACATGAGTCTGTCTCACTGTCATCTTCGGTGACTCAAGTTATGTGATGAAAACGGATGCCAGACTTTAATTGTTATTTAATACCTATAGTGGTTCATTCCCCTGAGAGATAAAACATTAAGTTCTCTGTCTTGACTCCTCTGTTGCGGCACACAGTCTGGAGAGTGTAATGAGCAGTTGGAGGTGGATGAAGCAGTAAAAAATCTATTGAAGAGCTTAATGGATATTCTCAGACGTGTTGCAGGTTACCCGTGGACTCTGAGGATACAGTTTATTTTGGAGTTGAGTGACAGTGAGCACGGCACAAAGGACCACATTTCACAGACGGGAGACATCACGTCAGAGCTCTCCTCACCACAGCGGGAGCCACTAACGAAGGCCCGGCCTCACCAACATGCTCGTAACGCACCCGCACTCTCACACCCTCACCTTCAGACGGGACCCACCACCCTGCCGCAGTGCCTGGCACCTCGCCAGCGGAGGAGGGAGGAGGAGGGGAGGTTTTAAGTGCGGAGCCTGGCCTCGCCTCATTCAAAACACAGAGACCACTTAAAACACATTCCTGAAGCTCTTTAACACAGTGGCTCAACACAGCTCGGCAGCTGGGGCCTTCCAAACTCAGAGAGCAGTTGAACTGGTTGGGGTCGGGGTGTCGGAGGCTGATATACAATGTAGGGGGGCTGTGGGATTAAGCTATTACCTTAACCACAGGAAATAGATGAAATGTGAAACCTGGTAATTCCCCCCCCCCCCAACAACCTGTTGAGGTTTTGCGTTTCTGCATCGGCATTCAAGCCAAACTCTTCTCTCTAACTTATATTTGTCAAGACACCCTTACTCATCACTGTTAGCTCATTACAAATGCTTCACAGGAACATCCCACGGGAAAAGACACCCAAACAAAGGCACATGATGTCCTCATCCTTGAAATTGCAGAGGTAGGCATATGGTGGTATCAAACTTTTAAGTCTGTGACAAGTAGAAGCTTGTCACATTTGGAGCCATGTGTACTCAGCTTGCAGCTACACTATTGACACACCTTTAGAAAAACATCATCATTCACTCTTTATTGTTCCGTACATAAAAAAAAAAAAGGATACAGCTCCGTAACTGACAGTAGCGGAATGTATCAAAGTACATTTACTCCGTTACTGTACTTGGGTTCATTTTTCATGTATCTGCACTTTACTTAAATAGATTTATTTTCAGCTACTTTTCACTTTTAACAAAACATGGATCAGCAATTATCTGTTCCTTCTACTCCACTACATTTTTTACAGTGCATTGCCTTACATGGTCACATTGGTTTTGTAGTTTTAAAGTTTTGTTTGAATTTATCAATTACTGGTTCGACTCATCCAATCAGAGCGAGCAGGTAACATTAGACCCAGTCTCCTTTAACAGGAGCAAACCAGCATCACTGGTAAAGAGACACCTAAAATGGATTTGGAAGAGGATACTGACATAGTGATATATTAGAGCGTTGCTTTAAGAATAGGCTACACGCTACAATTACTTCTGCTTTTAATATTTTTAGTATATTTAAAAGTACTTACTTACTTTTACTCTATAGTAGATCGGTTAACTCTATAGTAGATCGGTTAATGTGGCACTTTAACTTTTACTTGAACACAATTTAGTCTATTTCTTTGTACTTTTACTTCAGCCTACAAGTAGGCTTTGTAGAGGCTTATAGATTTACATATTGTTCATTATTCAAAAAGTAAAGAAAGACACAAGATTGATAGTCTACAGCCATGCTAGCATGGAAAATGTACGATGTTTACCACAGTCACCATTTCAACGATACAACTAAAAGAGTAAATGTCCGTACCAAATTTAATGACAATCCAGAGAAAGTTGCTGAGTAAAAACCAAAAATGTCAACTTCCTAAAAGGAAACTTGAGGACCACCAAGGCTATTCGGATTTTTACCTGAGGCTAAAAAAATGTCATAGCGATGCGTCAAATATAAATACGTAGTGAATCTGCCGTCCGTAGACCCAAAACACTATGGATAAAAGGGTCAAATATAAGACCTAACATTTCTTCAGTTGGATGACATTTTGTTTTAAGAGTAGTTGCTAGTACTGTGATGTAAATGATGCAAGTCCGGAGACAGGACACTTTTTGCTTAAAGAGCTATTACTTTTGGCCCGATTGTTCCCTCTAAGACTCAATCCATCCTCTGAAGTGTTTTTTGTGCAGCAGAGACACCATTGCTTCATTCCTCTCAGGGACCCTTTGAATCAAATCCTGCCTCACTCGTGGCTTGATGGGCTGAGGAACTGTTTTTATCCCTCCGCAGATGCACGTAGAGTTCAGACTAAAGTATGCCAACAAACACATGGTTACAGCAGGTTTAGACTGCGAGTGATTGTAAATGAAAGCATACAACACTTAGCATTATGAAGAGCATTCCAGTGAAACACCTCTATGGGTACGATCATTTTACTTTCTTATAAAGCATCTGGTCTCACTTTGCGGTAGATTATTATAGAGCGTTACTTGTGGTGTCATGTCAAATGATTTAAGTCACATGAGGACACACAGAGAGGACAGCAGGGGACAGATTGAATTATCTAAGGTGTCCACAGGGTATAATTAGCCTGGACGGTTGCTCATATGAACTCATAGTACATTAAGCGTGTGAAAGAGACCTTTAGTGGAGAGCGTTAGAAGCATTCAACCATGATGTTAGAAACCAGGAGTAACTGAGGTCACTAGAGGGAAAAACGAACAGAGAAAGTCCCCCTGGTTAATCTGACAGAGGTGGTAGTTATTATGAGGGGGACAGATAACACACGAGAGCATGTGGAAAGAATCACAATCACAGAGTCAAACTCACGCAAACGCAGGCGCACAAACTTCCTGTCACAAACACTTCTTCCACACACTTAAACACATGCAACGTGAAACTCAATCCGTCCAAACAACCACATAAACCAGCGCGTTTACTGTACATCTTGTTTTACCACACAACTCGCCTCTTACACAAACAAACTCCTCACTCATCTCCCATGAGATGACTCGCTGCATAGTGTACGGCCATTTGTGCACACATACACATAGAGGTAATGGCCATTTATATCCCCCTGCCGCACTGGAGCATGGACAGGCCAAAGCTCACTTTTCAAGAGGGGATGCTTTGAGTTCCAGAGGGGTGCACATGAAAGAGCAGCAGAATATAAAGGAGTGCCCAAGGATACACTGCAGCGCTCAATGTGAGGACAATTTAGCCCTGATGGAAAACCTGGATCAAAGGCCTGGCCTCCATAATTGCACATTCCCCAACAAACACTGTGCCATTTGAAGAGTGGGCCAGACCTCCGGACTCCTGAGACCCGTTCCTGTGCGCAGACACAGGCAGCCCCATTCCTTTCACCTTGCTATGTTCTCTATCTCAATGTCCCGCTAAAAGATTAGAGAAATGCTTTCATTCCAAAAGTGCTCACGGTTTTCTCTTTGAATGTCAAGATACTCGTCAAGGCTGAGGCAAACCGCCCTCAACGTTTCTGCCCCCTTTTGTTGAAGGTCGCTAAGTCATGGTTATCATGGCAATAGTGAGTCACAGCTCGAAATGACAAGACTCACAGTCTCATCCCTTTACTTAATATAATCTCTTCTGCTCTTCTTAAGGTGAAGTTAAGGTTGGAATGTGTCAGCATCACCTAAAAGGACACCTAAGTGTTTATGTTGCAAGACGCTCACAAATAAATGACTGCACTCTCTGCTGAGACTCCAAAAATAAGTTCCTGCTCTCCTAACTAATTCTAATGATGTTAGGATGATCTGTTTAGACTTCTGCATCCATCTTTATGAGAGAATCCGTTGTGTGGAGGATATAGCTCTCTGTGTCCTTACCTGTGGGAGATAGTGGGGCAGGAAATTGTTTTAAAACCAAAAGTATCTCACTCCCTTGAGCCCTTCCATCAGGTCTACTTCCCTTCACATACAGGTCCAGCTGCCAGAATGCAGTATCAGAGCTTGTAAATCTAGCCCAAATATCTTCGCTGTGCCACAGGTGGGAGACCTTTGGATATTGTGGAATGTCTTGGCTCTACTGTGGAGGAAACCATCAGTAAAAAAAAACTGTTGTCAATAGCACATGTCAACTTGGGTAACCTTCAAGAAAAACAGTTTTATGTTTCCATGTTTGCAGGCTGAAGGTTTTCCAGACTTATGTCTACGTCATTTACAGTATGAGTATCACCACAAATTGCTGGTGGATAAAACAATGCCCCAGGTTTTGTTTGTGCTCTTGTTGTCCAATAACTGTATCGTCCACGTTGTGGAGCGGCTTCCTCTTGCTCTGTCACTATGCATTATCATCGACCCACTGATGTTTGCACTAAATCTCTGCTAACACTGCACAGACAGCAGCACAAAACCAGCGTGGTTGAGCAGACACTGACAGCTCTCTCCATGAGAGCCTGTGAAAGCTTACTCCAGGACTTCAGATGGTTTTATGTTGCGTCTAGACTTTAATAAGTGGTTGTGTTTTCCTGACAGCACACCCCAAATCTCCCCTGAAAGTCCTATGGCGATGCTTTAGTAATAAAATACTATATGCATGTGTTGTGGAGCTGGACTCAAATAAACACGCTCCTAATAGAGCAGAATGTGGTAAACCTACAGAAAGGGCCTTGTCATCAGAATTATCACACACTTTCTGTGTTCTCCGTCCTTGCGCACGCTTTGATGAGGTTTTTATGAAGTTCGGAAATACCGCAATGGAGACAACATAAAAAAAACACGGACTTGTATGTCACTTTAGGAGCGTGGAGCAGCACAGTTAAACCTGTAGTTAATACTGAGCAAATGAAAATCTCCTTTTCTGGTATCACTTTCAGCTCAGCTCTGTTGTGCTACTGGTGTTGTTGGTTTTATCCCCTAATCGTCACTGGTCACTGTTGTGGCTGCTCTTTAGCCAAAGTTACATTTGCGATTCAAGGACCATTTCAGATCAATAATTTCTATCGACTAATGAAAACATGAGGAAGAACCCGTTTATTTTTCGTGTGGATTCAGATCAGGGCAGAGATGCAGGATTTATTTTTCTGTAACATTGGGGGATAGGACATTTTTGTTTATTTCCCAGAGAAATATTCATAGATCTTGATGAAAAAATGATCTGGCATGTTGAGGGGAATAATATTTATGAGTGTGTGTAATTTGTTGCAGATCCAAATAAAAATCCTGATCTAGTGAATTTAATTGTGGTTTCATAAGGGGACTGTTGGGCCTTGACGGAGATATGTACTTTCTGGATGCAGTTGTAGTATTTTGCACCATAATGTGTTGCATTCAGATCTGCATATGTGTTTTACTTTTTCCTCCTGCACAATTATGATGTGAAAAGTAACCGGAACTCTAGTACAATTTAAAATAATTTCTGGCTCATGTGAAAATAAATGAGCAAGTTAAGTACTGTGAGCTGTCCACAGCCGTCCAACAGCAGTTTATGAATAAAGATTTAGACATACTGACATATATATACATTTATACCACGTGTGGCTCACCTGTGACGCAGTCCAATACCTGCTCCCCAGATGGACCATTTGACAGCCCCTCTGTCAGGACCCACTATCTAAGTCCTCCATTCAGCACTGACCTATATTTAACCTGAGATGACTTTCTTCAGGCGTCAGTGAAAAGCGTTCGAGGGGATTAGATTGAATTTCTCTTATTCTGACACTCAAGTTCAAAGCAATTATGTAGAGTAGGTAGAAAGGTCCAAGAAAATAACCAAATTTAAGAGCTGGTTTGAACATTTTTCAAAAGAACCACAGCGGGGCTGTGATGAAGCATAATGATCATTTCCTTGCCGCTGCAAGCTTTGAGGACTAAAGGGGCGAGAAAGCACAGACGACTGAGCGCGTCCAAGTTTTATTCCTTCTTGGCTTTGGTAAAAACCTGTTGAGGTGCTAATAACAAGATGCAGACTGTCCGCAGACTTGGTTTTGACAAGTCCACAGTCTCCATTTCACTCAGTGGGTTGATCACTGAACAGATGAAAGCCGGGAAGGGAAAGGGGGAGAGGCCTTTGGTGTTAATCAGGTGCTGATTGGCAGCTTGGGAGCCTTTAAGATGTTTGAAAGCCTGGTGAGAAAAGGGTCATTATCCCTGAACACCGCTGCATTTCCTCATCACTGCTGTTAATGACGGCACAAGGATCAGCTTAAAGATGTAGTTTTATCTTTATCTTCTTTTTTCCATGGGCAGAAAGTGCATCTGTCATTCGTTGTTTTGGGTTACTTTAAATTAAAACGGAAATAAAATAGATTATTACGAAGAAATCAATATTTATATTCTAGGTGCATGTTGTGACCAAAATATTTAATTTGCAGAACATTATATTATATTATATTATATTATATTATATTATATTATATTATAACTTTGGTTTCAACTGAAGATATAATTTGATCAATGTAATATCCACTTTGAGGGTTGTGCCATAGACTGATGGACGACTAGGGTTGCAAAGGGGCGGAACATTTTCGGTAAATTTCCGGAAACTTTCCGGAAACTTTCCATGGGAAGTTAAGCTCGGGAATTTTGGAAATTTTGACACTTTTTTTGCAAACGGTAGCTTATAACAGGTAACTTAAATGTAGTTGAAAACAAGACTAGGCAAGCCTAGCACAGCTGGAACCTCGATGCAGCTAGTTGGGAACATTGTCTGCCAGAAACGTAAACCTATGACTTTCTGTTGTTTTTGAACGTCTTTGTCATTACCTAGCATATTGATTACTTGTTACATTGAAGCCATGTTCATTTTAATACCAAGTTTATTTGTATACAGTAGGCTAACTTTTTACAGCAGTGAGAGTAGGATGTATGTATGTCCACACAAAAGTACACCATCACCTCGATTACTCGCGGCTGTTGGGGTCCATCAAAAAAGCGCGAGTTGGGCTACTTATCAAAAATAAAAGTAATTACCGCAAATTAAAGGCTGAGCAATAAAAACGTCATTCAAAACTCTATTTTAAAGATGTATGGAATGCAGCACACGCTGTGTTTCTTTGAAAAGGATGTAGCTAGCTATTGTAAACCAAATTGACAGAATTAATGGATTGTTTTATTTTTCTCTCAACCCGACATGATCAAATGTGTCAAATGAAAGTCCGAAGTCCTCTTGTCCGAGAAAGCACGCAGTATCCATTATTGATTGACAACGCAAACAGGTGACTGTATTTATAGTCCACAGGAACAAAATTGTCTTGCTGGCAAGTGGCTAACGTTAGCAATTCTAGATCTTGCAGCATGATCTTGGTTAAAACAACCAAGATCATGTCATCGACCATGATCAACCATGATCTTGGTTAAAACAACCAAGATCATGGTTGATCATGGTCGATGACGTCATCAGCATCGCTTTCTCCTCCGCTGAGCCACAGGAGACATTTAACACCTGTGAACTACTTCCCCATTAACTGACGTTTATGTGTAAAACTACTTCCCCTTTGCACTTTACATCCATTTCCACTAAAGTAAAAATATATTCAGAAACCACCAATACTCATCTCCAACATACTGTCACATAGAGGAAACTGCTGAGGTCAGATTTTCATATTTAAGTCCATCGTTCCTGCAACCCTATGGACGACACATCTCCACTTCCTCCCACTATCCAGATTTGTAGTTTGGTAATTAACCATCACCTTATCTGAAACGGGGAATCAGGGAGAGCTAATACTAGACACCCCCCCCCCTTCTATCTATAGGAGTGTGTAGGATCTATTTAATCATTCAACAACTGTTGGAATAGCATGAATTAAAAGGTCAAACTCGGGGGGTTGATTAATATCTTATGGCAATCATTGATAATGTTAATAGCGAGGCTAATTAGCTTCCACTTTCTGAGAGAATGCTAGCTTGCTGGCCTCCTCTTTGCAAGTGATATACGAAGATAATAGATGTTTCACACCGTGAAGGGACTGACATTTTGAACTGTTAACCATTCTTAGGCAGTGCTTATGTGTGCATGCTGGAATAATCCCTTCACTGGGTATATATAGTGTTCAGTCAGTACCACAACATGGACGTAGACAGTGTGTCTCCACGCAACAGATGCCATCTACAGCCATAGGAAGCCTATCCAGAGGCATTAAGCCTACAAGCTGTTTAAAGAATATATTCAAATACTCTCTTGAAAATGAGAAAAATATATACATTTACTATCATCTTATATTGTCTTGCACTTGACAATCCTGTTAGTTAAACTTTTAAATTCCTTGCCAGACCCCTCTTTTATAACCAAGTACTAAGAACTAAAAATAAGCTAAACCAAAGCATCCAGTACAACACTGGGACTAGACAGGGACATCCCACGCTTTCTTGCCTAAATAAGGCCCCTCTCCAATGAATATGTTCTCAAGATCCTTTAGGAAATGGGACACAAGTTGGTTAATTGGAGGGGTGGCAGAGGTTAAACACTTCCCTCAGCGTTTCAATCTTTCACTCCACACTGCTGCATGCTGGGACTAAAGCCTGGACCTTAATGGGGGAGTCCAGCTGAGCCTTTCCAAGGACACTGAACTGCAGACACCCCAGGGAGGCTGCCACTGCCGCCACAGGAAACACACACACACACACACACACACACACACACACACACACACACACACACACACACACACACACACACACACACACTCACCACCTGTGTGCCACACACACACAATCCATCACCTCCGTCTTTGCTACAATGAGATCTCAGATGAAAATGTGATTTGTTAATCAAAACACCTCGCAAACCTGAAACCCCACATAATGTACCTAACACGTTTTCTCAATAAGTGCTGTTTCATTTCCATCTAAACTAATGTCACTCTAAGATCGACTGCCAGCCATGAACGTTCCCCTGTATCCTGACAGGGGCCTCACAGTGATTGAAGTCTTGTTCATGTAGCTTTACTTTGCCTGTTTAACCCGAGGCCCTCACAGGATATGGCATGAATTACATGCACACACCGCACAGCTTAGATTGTAATCTTTTGATAACATACAGCCAATTTCCACACAGTTGCATGCAGCTGATTGGTGCAGAGTTAGAGGAGTAGTTCATGCCTCCTGAAGGATCAACCTACGCTTCGTGAAAATTATGTGACAAGTCCCAGTGGTGCAGTATAAACAATCAAATCATGGGGCCTTTATCGAGACGCACCGCATTTTTTTCCTCCCCCCCGCCCTCACTACTTCTCACAGACTGATCATTGTTTCCATTTTAATTAGGCAAATACGTTTCGTTTGAAATCAATTGTGCATTTTC
Organism: Hippoglossus hippoglossus; assembly: GCF_009819705.1. Lineage (NCBI taxonomy): Eukaryota > Metazoa > Chordata > Actinopteri > Pleuronectiformes > Pleuronectidae > Hippoglossus > Hippoglossus hippoglossus. Next base: position 16,421,717 of record NC_047165.1, read on the forward strand.
AAAGTACAGCGTTTCCCATTGAGATGTTGCAAGATTTCAATGACGATGGGAGGGGGGTGTCACATATTTGCTGCTGTCTTTCAACACAAAATGACGGGCGTTTTCTGTCTTAGGCAGTTCTTTTTAACCACGTGTATGATTGGATTGCTCATTAATTCTCATTCTGTCAAGTCCCGGCATTAATCATCTTTTAACTGTTCCTTTAAACTGCCACCCTCAACATCTGTCTAATGATTTAATGTGGACATGTTACACAGCGAGTTGTTTTTCTGCCACTGATATATTCCGATGCTTTGATGCAACCAAGCGTTGTAATTCATCTTAACCAAATTAGTGCTCCATGTCATATTAGATTTGATATGGCGAATTTCGGGCACATTCCGTGTTCCTGGAAAGTCAGTCCACTAAAATATGCATGGGAATCTACTCCAGTAACACAAAGCGGCTGGTTTTTGGGATTTAAATTACTAAACAAAAGCGAATGTAATTTTTATTGACAAAAAGCAAAAGTCAGATTGCGTTGTAAGATATAAGAAAGTTTTTTTTTTTTTTACTGTCAGCAAGATCCTTATCCTTATTATCATTAGCGCCTCCCCTCCTTCTCCCCACTCCTACATCCTACTTATCTTGATAAGCTGTCAACCTTGACTTAAGTTGAGGTTTCCTTTTTTTTCTGCCATGCACTGCTTTCTGCATGTGTTATTGGCTCATGATTTCCCAACGCTGTGGCCACTAGCCTCAGCAGCCACAACCCATCTGGCTGCTGGTCACCACACCTATAGGAAGTGCAGCCACAGGACTTGGTTTGTACCTCAAAATATTGAAAACATCATTCACATCCCAGTGTTGGATAAACAAATATTGCAAAAGGCTTTTGCAGCAAGTGCACAGAGCTCTTGCAGCTCTTCAAATCTTTGTTTTTGTAAGTTTACCTTGTACTTAGATGCAGCTCTTTTCTCTTGAGCATTGTACAAACAGTGCAAATGTGTCTTCAATCATTCTGTCAACATAACCTGGACTTATCTCCAAAATATTTGTTTTTGCTAATTTGCTTCTCTCTAACGTGAAGGTTTCTTGTCCTCACAAGCTGACAGGTATTTTTAACCATGTTTTCTTACACTCTATAATATATAATGCTCATAAAACAGGTGGAAAGTTGCTCATTTAAGAGCCATTTTGTGACCAACGGGGGAATTAGAAATGTTTACACTGAAACACAGAGGCACAGGCCCTTAATGTCAATTCTGCTCCACAGAATGTGGACTGGAGTAGCCGGGGATCGAACCACCGACTTCTGGTTCCCATTTATGATGCCCATTATGATATATGAAATTTATCGTATATGAATGTTACACCTCCTGCATCAGAACAAACCACACCCAGTGAACATACATGTGATGGCAAATGCACGTCATCTAATATATACTTAGCAAGGGTTGATGATGTATTGTGAAATCCTGATTATTTGTTCATTCTTAACCACTTTTGAAAAACATGTAAGGTTCCACACTGGTGTGTGAACGGTTTGACACAGTGGAAGGACGTAGACCAGCTGTGGTTCTGATCCAGCCGTTCACTTGTGTGGGACCAGACAGATCAGTGTGAGGGAGGGTTTGCTGCTGCGAGGCTGCTCCACCTAATCCCAGGCTGCATTACTCAACCAGGCCAGTCAAACAGCACACAGACGAGGGGACTTCCCCCTCCCTCCAAAGACGTAGAGGAATACAGTATTGCCTCATGTACCACTGAGGTAATATCATTACTTCAACCACATGCAAAAACCTAACCTGAATAACGTCTTATATGTCCAAACCACATTGTGCTAGAGTACACGCAAAGAGCAATTTGTCCTAAAAAATCATAAAGCAATAACATACAACAACCCACCGTCTCTCATCACGTGCAGCTCATAGGAGGATAATAGTGTGTAATTGCGGTGCTTCTGCTCGGTTTTAAGATTTAAAGATTAAAGACGAGGTGACAAGTTTGGAGATGATCCTCTCCATTAGGAAATGTGACACTTTCAGATGTAGTAAAGAAACATGCATGTAAATACTTCTTCAGGAGGAGAACGAGGAGAAGAGGCTGTGAAAAAGTGCAACCCTGGATCTGTGCGGACATATTTCCCTCGATAGATAAATATGAACTTGAAGCAAAGCATTGGGTCTATCTCTGAAAACAAACAGGGCCATATATTTCACTTGGAATAACAGAGATCAGCTGTATCAACACTGATCCTCCTACTGCAGCCAGCCACCTCAAGTGAGAAACCATCGAGTCTGTGCAACGTCCTCTGTGTGCGTTCGAGCAGACGTGAGGCAAAAGACATTGTCATTCGGCGAAGTGGGAAAGTTATGGTCTTGTAAAATGACCGATTTCAAATCAATGCAGCTGTGAAGGACAGAGAGAATAAGGAGAACACCCACATTTTTCCAGCTGTTTTTTAAATTTGCATAATTCAGTGTCTCCAAGTTTGTTAAATAAAGCATAGAAGAAGAAAAAAATGATAAGGATAAGGATTTACAGAAAAAACAAGGAATCAATTGAATTCTGACATGGAAATCAAGTATTGTTGAGAAAGTTTGCAGGAATTCCAAAGAAAAGTTGCGCTTGCAAGTTTCTTTGCTTTCACCTTTTGTCCAGTTTACCTCAAACAGGCTCCATGAGGTTTTAGTTTGCAGAATGTTTGGGGTCAATGTGTTGCTGTAGAGGGAATCTCTGTCCAACCAGCCTGTCTTACTCTGTTACGTGTCTATTTCTCACTGTTCTGACACAGTAGTAATGTACTGTACTACCTCCTGCAGTACAGTACTGTCCTGATATTGCATCAGAAGGGGTCTGTAAATCGACAAAAGTTGGGGCACAGAAAGGTGTAAGTTTACCAATTTCTTAATCCCTGAAAAAAGCCGGTTTTCTATGACATTTACATGAGTTTTTTAAATCTTGGACAGTTCGCTGCAAAGCTTTGTCCCATTTATGAATATTCTCTGGACTGGAACTGCTGACATTTCATTAAAAACTGGATGAATGTTTCTAATCTTTAACTGGTTTTCATGCAGCCACAGCTGAAGAGCACTTTATGGCCGCTACGATTTGATTGCAGTATTATGTTAGCGTGGCCTGCCTAACTTTTCACTCGCAAATAATCTGCCTGTTGTTTGCACTGGCACAGCTGTTTGCATTGCCTTTGTTCAGCTGTCTGTGCGCTCCCTCCCTTTTTCCCAGTATTACACACATAATACTCTCGAGTATGTTTCTGAAGGGTAATAAAACGAGAAGGAGTCTGCTGTTTGACTGAGCAACAGCCGATTTAGACACATCCCACGAAACTGGAACATTTTTGCCATTCAGTGTTTACTCTCTCTCACACATCCTGGAGACGTGAGGCATGCAGCGGAGTCGAAAGTCCCGGGGAATTATTTTCTATTTAAGCCACCACAGAGATTTGGATTTGTTGAGGCTTTGATGTCGAGCATGTGCCATTTAATAACAGTGCATGAAGACATTAGACAAAAGCTACAATTTTAAAAACGAACATTATAATTATAATTACAAAGAACATTATAATTGATGATACCTTTGAGCTCATAGGTTTATTAATCAACATAGCAATGTTTCTTGAACGTACCTGCCAACCGTTCATTTGCAAAATATTTTCAACCAATCATTTTTAACAGTCAACCTTCGCCCGAATCTTAAAATAAGCAATAAGGATAATTACTAATACTCATATTAATCAAGTCGGGTTATAACAGAAAGCTAGAGATAGATCAGGTAGAATAGAAGATCATTAAACAGTCATGTAAATCATTTTTTAATGATCGCATCTATTTTGAGAGACACAGGCCGACTTCACGAGGAGTGTCTCAGAAGTCCTTCTACATGTAAGCAGAGGAACAGCCACACTAACAAGGTGGTTTCTATGTTGTGTGTCTTGTTACCTTAAATTACCAAAAATTGAAAACACTGGCAGTAAACAAGTTTTATTTTTCTGAAGGAGACACAATGATTTTTTTGAGACTGCTCAAGATAAAAATATTGAACTTCTCACTGTGAGTCAGCCCAACACAGTTATCTTGAAACGCTGTCAACTTTGAATCAACATCCAGCAGCATGAGACTGAGATAAAGACATTCTCAACTTTTTTCTTGTTACCAGCTTTTATTATTGTTTTATGATTTCCCAACGTTGTGGCCACAAGCCTCAACAGCCACAACCGGCTGACCAGACTGCCGGTCGCCACACCTTGAGGCAACACACCCACAGGACATGGTTAATGCCTCAAAATATTGAAAACATCATTTCACATTCATGTGTTACATAAACAAATATTTCACCGGCCAAAAGAATGCATCGACTATACAGTTGAATTCAGAGGGAGTTGCAGTCAAATGATTAAAAGAGCATTGAAAAGCATGAGAGTTTCTTTCTGTTCTTTCTGATACTTTATTTTTCCACTTCCATGAAATTATTTACGCGGACACATTATGTCATGCAGCCTGTAAGGGACCTATTTTTCCGTATCTTTGTAGTGAAATGTTCACAGTAAGTTTTCAAAGTGTGTTACGTCAATTTTCCCTAATTACCTCCAACAAGGAGATTATGTTTTCACCCCTGTTGTTTGTCTGTTGTTTTGTGTTTTTTATTTGTGAGCAAAATTACAGAAAACTCCCTCACGGTTGTCCATGAAACTTGGAGGGAAGATGTAGTAGTGGTCAGGAAAGAACCCCATAAAATCTGTTGTGGATCCAGATTAGAGGGTGGGTCTCCCCCCCCACACTATTTTTAACCTTGCCAAAATATTGGCATTTTTCAACATTTTCCCAGAGAATAATTCACATTTAGGGAACTGATTACTGCGAGTGTGTGAACTTTGGTGCAGCTTGATTGAATTTAAGGGGACTGTTGGGCCTTGGAGGAGGTATGTGCTCTACTTGGTCCCATTAACATGTTAATGATTAGGTTTAAGCACTTGGTTAAGGTCAGAGAAAAGATTATGATCTTCGTTAAATAGAAAGAGATTCAACCCCTGATTTGAGGCATGACTGATCTTTTTAACTATAGTCTAAATTTAACAGCACATGGAATACACAGCGCTAGCCCCATGCAGTCACTAGTGTAATAGCTCTGTGCTTTATGCTCCCTCCCCGCGGCTTCATTAGCTCAATTTTTGTTTGTAGCTTTTGGGGGTGAGTTGTTGGTGTACACACAACTAGACTAAACACATACAGTAAGAAAAAGGCCCACATACACTCAGACTTTGGGAGCTGCGACTCTCATGCAAGCATGACGGCCTGCTTAGTCACAGGCCTGCAGGCTGCGGTCTGGGGGGACTCTGTGTTTTGTTTCAATCATCAAAGCTATTGGGTTTAGGGTCTCCTCTCCCTGCCTATCACTCAGCAACACTCATGGCCACTCGGACCCTGAAATTTTACTCCGGGCTGCTGAGAGGAGCGGGTGCGGTGGGGCTGAAGAAACGTCTCCCTGGCTTTGCTTCGCTCCGCCGGGGGTCACTTTGCCATTCTTCTGTTACACAAAAGACTTCTTCAAGTGCCTTTGTGACAATGGCCTTTAGATCACTGAAGCGTAATGATTGCTGGTTAACGTGAATGCACTCTGTATTAATTGAGCCAGAATTAATATGAAGTTTTTAGCGTTTTTTTACGAGTTGGCATGGAAACTTGCTGGTAGCGTCTTCTAACCATGTCCATGTTGTTCTTTTTTTCTTTGCATAGCAGACATTATTGTGAAGAGTAAGTGTAAGTAAGGGACGGACTGGGTCCCATTCTCAGTTAATGAGCAAAACCTCTCACTTTCAACCCCTAAGAACTAACATCATGTCACTCGCAAGCTCCTCGTAATGAACGTGCACAAACCACACATCCACAATAGCAGTGAAGCATGATCTCCCAAGACAAGCCTTTAACTTAGCACAAAGGAATGTCAGATGTGCTGACACAAAAGATCTCTCTTTTTTTTCTCCTCTGTGATTTACATAAAGCATAAAGCACCGAGGGAGATGAGACATTCAGGCATCTGCACACCACATTAAAAGGCATTCAGGGTTTCTGATTAGGTCGGAGTGAAGAGCATTATCAACTGAAAATAATTAAAGCGAGGTTTGGAGCCTATGGTTTCCAGGCTGTTTTTGTTTAGCCATCGTCATAAACAGAGTTAGCTGTGTCTGTCAGTGAATTAAGAAAACACTGGGCCCCTTCTGCTGCGCCGACCTTGATTCACGGATCCTGTGAGACTTGCCAGCGGTTCGCTCTCTTTCAGCACGAGTCGACTCGGCCAGTGACAGACAGGCACCTTCATGTCAAAACACTGTCTGCCTCTGCCAGTCTATAGCCAGCCCCCAGACAGCACGCACGCAGCGAGGCGCAGTTTCATTGTCGCATACTCAACCAAACAACACAATCTGCTGCATGAAAACATATGCAATGCATTAAAAGAGCAATACGTCTCATCAGTGTAAAGCAGCAAAGCGGCCAAGCCCGTTCAACAGTCATATTTGAATTCTGTTTTAATGGTTTGTGACGCTGCTCCATGCACCGTCCTCTGTGGAATCTACAGCCCCCATCTTTTAGCCTCTCTGTCCAAAACTACTTTCACTTTAGACTTTAATCCGTGCTATTTGAAACCTTGAGTCCTTCTATTAACATGCGCGGCCTTGTCACGTTATGCCGATCATTATCTTTGCTTATCAACGGTTTAATAAGATTTTTTTTTCTCTGTGCCTCTGTGCTAAAAGGAACACTTTGCTTTGGTGTTTTGGATCATTTAATGCGGAGTAACCACGAGAGGACAGAACCAGGCAGAGATGCCAGGTTGTTGCAAACCGACACCTCTTCAAAGGGCCGCGAGTCTGCCAACCATGCAGAGGTATCCTCTTTCTGACCTCAGTTCAGAAGGCAAGACTTGTTCTCACACTCAAAGCTGATTTGATGCTTAGCCTGACAGTGCTATAGATAAATAAATAATAACATGTTTTAGGCTTTTAAACATGTTAAAGTGTCTAAACATATCTTAATTCTATAGAGAGCAGGATACTATCAAAATTTGCAGCTCTTCACTTTTGTCTTTTTTTTGTACCTGTGTATCATAAGAGCCAAATCTATGCAGCGTTTTTTTTTTCTGTCTGAGTGTCTATTTCTTCCCACTTCAACCACTGGAATGCCCTGAGGTACAGGAAGGAGGAAATTATGAGCCTGGATATTCCCATTTCTCACTTTTCGTGTTTTCTTGGATGCATCGCTGTTGTGCACAGAGTTTCCCCTCCTTTATGTGCTAAAGGAAACCAAATCACGTGTTCAGTTGAAGACAAAATGGAGGATTTCTTTTGGATAAAGAAGAGTTGAACAGGTAACAAGATAGAAGAATGTGGGTTATGTTTTTATGCAGATTGTTTTTGCCCAGTTTCTGCTGTGTATCCAGTTCTATTAACCTCTAATCACTACTTTAAGGACATGCCTTTTGGACTGAACGTGTGTATCATTAAATCACTGAAACCTTTGACTCCTCTAAAGTTTAGCTCAGCCAATAAGAAAGCAGCGGCGAGAACACTGCAGCAATGTAATGCTCCATATTGTCTAACCAGTTATTTTCTCATAAACCAACAAAACACGCAGCATTCAGAGTTCAATCCAACGAGCATAACCGATAATTAGAAAAAGTATTACACAGTATGTTGTCTGTATGACACCCATTCACATACATTGCCTACAAGCTATTTGTCATTATGCTGTGTGGAAAATATTGCTCCCACTGACAGTTTTATGACCACTTCACACAGCATATCGAGAGTCATGGCCAAGAAAAAAAAAGAGATGGCAATAAAACGCTCCTGTTGCCTATTAAACCATAGTGAAATTTAACCATACTGGGGTTTACCATTGATCATGTGTCACTGCTGAGACAGACTGAACAGAAGCGTGACATTTTCTTTGTTTGTCTGAAAAAGATGTAATTTGTCCAGAATGCATCAGGACATGGGAACAACATATAAAGTTAAAGTCTGCCGGCTCAAGTTTAAAAGAAAAACGGTCACATGTTCGTGCTGCGGCTTCTAGAGCTTGGCCGAGGCTGTGTATTATTCAGCTGCAAGTGTGTTTAATAGCTCAATTCTCCACACGCAAAATAAAAGGAAATTAAAAAAAAAATGTGATTTACACAGTGTGTCAGATCTTTTTAAAAAAGCAGCACATTCACAAGTGGGCTCATTAGTTCAACATTAACAGGTAGTTGACATGCTCCAGTGAGGTGGACCCTTCCAATATTCAGCTTGGCCATGTGTCTTGTGAGTGGTCTGTTCCCACATGTTTCCATGCTCTCTGTGACTGCTCCACTTCTCCTGCAGCGCAGTCACACACACGTCCACAAACAAACTGAATCTCGTCCTTCCCTTGTTAGTTGACACTGTATAATCTAATTGTCAGTGTGTTGACTCACTAAATGTTGGCATTGGGTCCGAGCCCAGCACCGAATACGACAAGAAATCAGTTTATTGTGATATCAAATTAACTATGCACACTTGGAGTGTATTTTAATTTATTACTGTGAGGAAAAGTGTAAGGTAAACATTCTGACATGTCTCGTCTATCGAATTTAAATCTCAAAGTGTTTTTTTTTTTTTACACTTCCTACCTCCAAATACTAGTTTTCAATGTTATATTGTGGACATCCAGTTTCCTGAAATAACATTGTGGCTTTCAATCTGCAAACCTATAAAAACAACATCAATTCAAACTGCTTCATTTGAGAGTGAGACGATTGAACATGAAAACATACATCAACCCCCGAAGGCCTGGTCTATCTCAAGACCTAGTGCTGGTGTGTGATCATACATTCTGTATGTGTGGGAGAGCCGGTGGATTGTGTTTACTTTAGAGGAAAGTGAAATGCCAGGGTCGCCTATATTAGAACTGACAGGCCCATTTGGAAGCAATCATCAAACATGTCATGGAAAAACTGTTATGTCATGGTGCGAGGGACGTCAGGACTTTGCCAGCATCAATATTTTCTTTCAAGGCTGGCAATGCACCTCTTCCTATGGACTCGTTCTAGTTCCTCTCGACAAGACTGCAGGTAGTTTCTTTCTGAGAGTTTGCCATGAGAAGAATAACCGTCTCTCTCTCTCTGTACTCTGATCCCGGGTTCCATGGGATCGACAAACAAAACGAGAGGAAGAGTTTTATCAGCGTCACCTCCTCCAGATAGGAAGTTCAGGTAATTAGCCGCACTCACCTCAAGCGAGGGCCAATATCCTGTTTGAAGAGAGCACTGTTCTAACCCACTGATCCTGAGGCCAACACACAAACACACAGGCCCTCCTCACTTTGGGAGACCACCTCGGACGGTGTGAGGGGCAGGGGATCTAATCTTCCTGCCTGAATAGCTTGCATCCTCCCACCTGAGACATTGTGTCGTTGATCAATGATTTAAGCTGTAAACATTCCTTCTGCATTCCAGTTTTTTTTCTCTCAGGTTGCCTTTCTCACCGCAGGGACCAATCTAATCAAACACAGATTTGACTCTCCACAGCTATGACATATTACGCACTCACGCACAAATCACTTAATCACATGATCACAAGGGTCAGCAGCAGAGACCTGGTGCTGTTAACCAGGTGGAAATGCTACGCTGGTGAGTAGTAGGCTACTAGCCTAAGCAGGGATAATCTGATTTGTTTCACTGACTGCAGCCCTCTGGCCTCCACCTCTCCCCAGAGGATCATACACCCCCCCCGGCCATTAAAGATGTGCGAGGACACACACACACACACAGACTGATGATCCTTTCCCAGCTTCTTAACCTGACACGTGCGCCTGCTCAGAGTGCTGATCCAGTCGTTTCTTGGGATGCGATTGATGTGAAAAGTAACCAAATGCCTGTAGCTCGTCAGTGTGGCCAACGTACGCAGCGTCACTTTAGGCAGAAAAAAACATGTAAGAAAGACAACTAGAATAAACATGACATAAATGAGTCACCCACAGCATCACCACAGCAATTAGGCACAGTTTGAACCAATGAAAATCAAAACCCATGTCTTCAACCTAACCCACTGTAATCCAATTTATACTCAACCTCCACACAACAGCTGGACTGCCTGTGCACTAACCGCAGGGAGGTACTTACCACATACACACTCCGACATCAAAATACCATCACCTCACAGGACAGGCTCTCGAATAACTGTTGAAAGTAACAAAGTGGCCACCTTTAACAGTGGAAAATAATATTTATCTGAGTGACGATTGCCGATACCATCTGTAACACTTTCTGTAAAAGCCGCTCCCATAAACACACCGTGTAAACAATGTGATGCTTTTAAATGGGCCGAACACTGAAGCACAGAGAGATCCTCCCTCTTTGGCTCTGTAGTGGTTTCGCTCACACGCAGATAGTCTAACTTTGCTGTGTAAATTCATTAACTCGCCATATTTCTTTCTGCTTACACGTCTCTGGCTTTATGGCTATTTAGCTGTTGATCGTCAATGGCGCCACCACAGCACCACATAGCTGAACTGCACAAGGCCATGCTCATCCACTGTAAACCTGAAGTGATTGTGTTTACATTCTTTCAATCACTTTGTGATAGAAAGAGACAAATTGCTCGAAGTACTCAGATGCTTTACTTCAGTAAAAGTAGCAAGGCTGCATTGTAAATGATATTCCTACATTGTATTAAAAAAAAAAAAATTATTCCGTAGAAATTTTGCTTTTAAAATCCTTCATAGGTGAAAGTACTTAAATATTATCTGCTAAATTGGCTTATAGTTATAAAACTTTGTTTTGCAGAAAATAATCCCCTGTGACTGTTATGTTGTATAAAGTACATCATTTATATTGATTCATCAATATAGCATTTTCCAGACATGTTCTCTCCGGAGAATGTTTACACAATTGGGTCCGGACTTTCTCTGGAAATTGCGTTTCACATGTGAACAATACAGATCCTCGGGTCAGACCTCCTGCTGCTTTCTCACATGTGCTCACTCGGACATTATCCAGAGTTTTTACCAGGGTGCTGGCAGGAGAAACTCTGGAGAATGTCTGGAGCCTCTGACTCAGAAAATTGCGTTCTCACATATTCGGAGTTCAGTGCATGCCTGAAAGCAGCTCATGTAAGCACCATTTACCTGCTGTAGTCGGTGGAGTTCAAGCAAGCTTTAACTTCTGTACTCAGTTAGGTAGTTTATACCAGTGGTTCCCAACTTAGTGTGTGTGCAGTTTTCACATCACACATGTAAGTTAAATATTATCAATATCAAATTGTCTACATGATCAACTAGAAAGGTTTAAGTTGAGCACAGAGAAACTATCTCTAAGGCAGATACATTTGAAAACAGACTTTTTAATATCAATCTTTGCGGACACGTCATTCTGCACAGTAATGGACAAACATGGAGATGGAGCAGCAATAAGCAAACCACAAATCTGTGAAGTGGAGGCAGACTTGCTCCCCATTGCCTTCACAATCAACAGTCTCTGAGCATAAACAAGTAGAGGAATACTCGTGTAGCCCCAGATGACCCGTCACAGTCTTGTGGTGTCAAGTAGCCACCATAGCCCTGATGTGTTAGCACATTTCTGAAGAGGTGTGGCAGCTGACGTACACGTAACTTCCACCGAGAGTAAATCCACCTGTATTCTGTCACACGGTGCCTAACACTCTGTTATGTTGTATGAAGTCCTTATTAAAGCAACACATACAAGAATGCAGGGGGATATTATTCTGTTCTGAACCAGACAGTAATGACATTAAAATAATGGGATGAAATTTAGAATAGATGGCTGGTACTTCTAAATCTTTTTAGGAGAGAGTGCGCCACAGATTTGAGTAAAGGTAGGGGGGAAGGGAGCGCTCACTAATCCACCACATTCTTGTTAGGGGTCCGAGTCTGAATTCAGGCAGGCTTCAATGCCATGCACTGGGAAAGCAGGGGTTGCAAAAGGCTGAGGTAATTGGATTGGAATACGGCATTGGGTGTCAGACAACAAAAGATATCCATCTCTCTCATGGCCGTTCAGCTCTTTTGTTGGCGGCTGGAATTTATTTGGTCATTCACTCCACTCTTCCAAGCCCGACGAGGACAGAAGAACAGGAGCAGGCCACCAGGACCGGCTCAGACTGGTGGTCTTGCATGTGGGCAGTTGGAGTCAGAGTGCCTGTGCAATCTGTGTGTGAGAATGTGTGAACCATGGATCCCCCAAAGCCCAGGGGTCATTTGTGTGATCATTACCATAATCACATTAAGGCTGCAGGAGATTAGCACCATGGCCTCAGAGGAGAAACCCTGTCTGTACTCCATGACAACTATAGACCATGCTTATAGGCAACAGAGAACACGCTGCTTGGATACCTATTAGCTGTGCGATTAGCATGGAAGGTGGCAGTCAAGTAGTAGAGATGCAGACAGAAAGGAGACATCGTTTTATTTGCCTAAATACTCTGTTTTCTGAAAAGGCAACATGTTTTCGTTTCACAGCGAAAGGGACAGGATGTCTTTATTAAAGTATATACTTTTAAATATGTATAAACATTTTTGGAATGTTTCTTTACAAAATTAATAAAATACATTTTGAAGTTGAAACTAACTGCAACATCAAACATTTTCCATCAAACCCAAAAGCCTGATGTCAAAGTGATTGTTCCCTCAATTAGAACGATCCAATTGGTTCACTTATCTCATGGTTGCTTTTCAATGAACTTCAGTATCACGACTGCTCTCCCCCCCCCCCCCCTCAGTCATCATCCCAACACAAGCATCACCTCTGGGCAGGTCAAGAGGTCACGGGAGACGGGAGCGTCTCACCCACACCCCCTCACCCCAAACCATCTAAAATCTCTATTTTGGCTTTTGCCATCAAGGCAAAAAAAAGAGAAATGCTCCCTAAGGTTAAAAACGTCTCCAATTAACCCTAATTACACAGAGAGAGCAATTCAGCGAGCCCTGTAACCTGAGATGTCTATCAGTTCAGCGACTGAGGCGGGCGGGGAGGATGCCGTACCTTTCATCTTGAAGTTCAACCACAGGAAACGTGACGTCTGAATATTGACAGCGGGGATTTAAGACGGTGGAAGTTGCACACAGAAACGTCCCTGTTTGACTGTGAATGCATACAAGCCAACCAAGCAACCTTCAGCTACACCTGTTAAACACTTTCCAGCCCGATACTGGAGGATGTTTGGGACTATCTCTGCAGAAGTTACGTCTTTGTGTCTCTGAGGCATCCAAACTAAAGATAAGATAACCTTTGCAGCCTCAGGGGGAAAAAAAGTCAGCTAGACCTTAGCTACTTGAACAGTTTCCACAAAAATAGTAAAGAAAAGGCCTCACTGCTTATCAGGTGGAAAAACACATACAGGTGAGATGTGTGACACCCTCATAAATGGCTATAAAGTGTGATGGTGAAATGTTGTGCAGTTACTCATTGATAACACTCCTCTTTCTGCAATGCCGCGGTTCCCAACTGTGTTTCCTTGATTGTGACCCATTGAATGACCTGTGTAATTGGTCCACACAAATCACTAACCACAGGGGCGCGGGGTGGTTTGTGGGTCGGGGGTGGGCGGAGGTTCTCATCTTCTCATGGTAGTCACTGATCCACTTCACAGATTACCTTCTCGCAGCGATACACCTGGTCGCCGTTGCCCTCCGACACCATAGGGATGGGGGAAGAACGTCCCTCAGCAGTCTGTCAGTCTGGTCCGCAACAGCCTCACTCACACTATTATGTATTAACATAAAACTGGAGGTTGATTGTTGGAAGCAGAATTACACTGCAAGCCATTTGGAATGTGGGACATTCCTCAAGTAGGCATAAAACTTTCCGGGCTGCCACTCTGGGGCACTGTTGTGTGCACTCCTGATACCATCATGTTGTTAACTTGCACACTCAAAGATTCCATCTGAATTTCACAAGATCAAAATGTAAATGTATCTAATCAGAAGAAAAAAAACAACATGCTGGAAATGTGTGGCTGTTGAATATTTACGCCTCTGGAATCCAATGCTCTTTCTCCAAGGCTTTCATTACATGTTGAAAGATGTCTATCATACCGTGCATTTAACAAAATGCCCTTGACTCAGCTACTGGCCTTGATGCAAGCTCATTTTTATTATCCGAGGTGATTTAGTACGTTACCCCTTTGGCACAAATGTAGACGAGAATAAAAGCTGAAGTGGTTCTGCCCACCTTTTTAAACTGACATAAATCTTTATGGGGTAAAATAATAGTATAAATTGTGGTGAGCAGAGTATGCTGCTAATGCAGGGCGCAGGGAGATAAGGTCTCCTGAAGGAGGGGAGAGGAATAAATTGATGCTTGTCTGAAAATATAATTCAGTTATGTTTTGGTTTGTGGTTTGCAATGACTTATGATTATCAATGTGACTGCAGGCCATGGTTTATTATTTTCCAACACATCACAACACTGCCAAAGAGTCCCACGAGCAGAGTGGAGTGTATGATTATCTTGATATCTGGGAGAGAGGGGCGGGCTCAGTGCGCTCTGCTCATGAATATGGAGGCACAGGGCTACGGGGGAACCTCCCCTCCATGTTGAACTTGTGTAGCCAGCTCCAGCTCGGACCAGCAGTCAGTCAGTCAGTCAGTCAGCAGTGGGTTCGGCTGCCGCATGGCTACTGTGTAAACTTTTTTCCCCCAAGCAACAAGTGGAAGCCGCGGGAGAAAGAAGGAGAAGAAGCAGACGCTCGGAAGAGAGGCTGCGGGACAGTAACTAGGAAGAGGGCTCCTCTATGAATGTGGAACCTGTGCTCCGCTGATCAGTGTCGTTCCCCACTCGTGCATGTTCAAACCAGAGGAGAGCTCTGTCGCCGTGTGTCGGCCAGACGACTAGTACAATCGAGTGGCAACAGCAGTCCGGAGGCATGATTTTGAGACGGGGCTCAGTGGTCGCTGCCTTTTTGCTCTGCTTCCTAGCCAAGGTATGTGGACTGCAGCGGGGAGAAAACAGCGGGGAGGGTCAGCTGTCGGGATGCACTGTGATTTACATGCGTGTGTCGCGTTGTGTGTGTGTGTGTATGTGCGCAAACATTAGATTGGAACCATGTCTCACGCGTAATCATGCGTAATTGTGCCACGCAGTTAAAAGCCCCACAACAGCTAAAGTAGTTATTTTTTTAATGTTTGAAACTTTTTTTTAGCTGTTCCTTGAAAGTTTCCCCTTTGCAATCACTCTCTCTCTGTCTCCCAACAGGTGTCCCAGGGAACTGGACAATTCGAGTTGCAAATCTTGTCCATGCACAATGTGAACGGAGAGTTGCTGAGCGGCATGTGTTGTGACGGCGCGCGGAACACGGGGGATAGAAAGTGCACGCGGGACGAGTGCGATACGTTTTTTAAAGTTTGCCTGAAGGAATACCAGTCGAGGGTCTCCGCTGCGGGCCCCTGCAGCTTCGGAATGGGATCTACGCCCGTCCTGGGAGGGAATACCTTTTCTTTCAAGAGCTCTGTGAGGAATGACAAATCCCGGATAGTTTTGCCCTTCAATTTTGCCTGGCCGGTGAGTTTGTGTGCCTCCAGACCCCGCTTCTCCAAAAAGGGGGGGGTAAAAAAAGAATGATGGAAAAGAGGGGAAAATGTCTGTTTTCAGGGCAATTCTGTGCAATTACTGTCCGTCAGTCACTTTCAGAAAGCACAACAAGCAAAGAATGAGTTTCTCTCTTGGTTGTTGAATTATCCTCTGGAGGAAGGACCCCCCTGGTCTCCTCATTATCTGCGCCAATTAACCAGCTGCATGTATTTTTCTCCATCAGACCCAGAGCTGTCCATTCTGTCTAAATAGTCTCAGTGTTAAAAAACTACTTTGCATGCTTGGTCGTCACCAAACCTCGGTTTTCAGAAATGGACCTTGGTAAATTATGAGCTACAGTTTGCGAACCCACCAAAATGAATAAAACTCAAACATTTCAGGTCAGAGGTCGTTTCTTTTGTTTATTCCCCTGTTTTAAAAAGTTCACAGTCACATCAAAATCAATTGGATGCAACTTAGTACAATGCCTCTTGAATATGTTCCCTTCATATTTTCCCCCTGTCTGACATGATTGAACAGATTAAAAAGTTGGATGAGTTGCATTTTCACAGATTTCCCCTCCTGTGCCTCCCCGGCAGCTGCTCATGTTGCACGGTGCACTTTCTCCACAGCGAAAAAACCCCACTTTCTGGTTTCCTCCAGTGTCAGCTCTCTGTTCACAGAGTAAATAAATGGGCCTGACAGGCCTGTGGGAGTGTTGTAGCCCTGTGAGAGATATGATTTGTCAGGCTTGGAGCAACATTTCGATGTTGTGAAAAAAGTAGGGCTGCAGCACAGACTGACTGGCCCCACAGCTTGGCCCACAAACTCCTCCACTGTGCCTTATGGGTGAAAGGCACAGTCTGCTGGTATGTGTGTGTCCAATTACATAAAGGCTATTTTTACCTCAATCTTGATGGAAGTAGTTGCACTGTGATGGCCTCGAACATTCAATATTAGTGTAAATAACTGGAAGATGGTGCACGATTTCCTGTCATGTTGTACATTTCTCTCTCTGTGTGTGTGTGTGTGTCTGTGTGTGTGTCTGTGTGTGTGTGTACCTGTAGAGCAGAGCAGTGAGTTTGGATGTTTGTTTTCCCTCCTGATAACCAGTTAAACAGTTTTCTCAGCATGGTAGCATGCAATTTGATATTCTCTGTATTTTTTTTTATTTGCACTCCGCTTACACACTGGCGCCTCACACCTTTTTTTTTTTCCTTTTTTTTTAAAAAAGACAAAGGTTTCTGTTTATGCTCAAACTATGGCAACACTAAGTTGGCATGAATGCTCGGAGCAAGAAAGGTTTCATCTTACTGCTTGAAAATCATTCCTACTTGAAAACACCACTTGTTGACATTGAAATCAAAACTGGTACCATTACAGGTTTGAGGACTGGATACCTCTCTCCCAAAATGGCCTTGAACCACTGAAGAAAACTGTTGCCATGTTAGATACCAGAACTAACCAGTGAAACTTGTAGAAAATTGAACAATGAATTTTGTTCTGTACATTCAGTGGATCCACTAAGACACATTTTTGGATTAACACATTTTAATACAAGTGTAGGTCCCAGGCTGAGATCTGTGAAAGGCCAGAGCCGCTCGTTAGATTCTCTCCTCCTTCACTTGAAGTGCTTTACTTCAGTGCACATGAACAATCGTCAGGTTAGGTATGATATCAGTCTTTGTCCTGTTCATAAGTTGATTGGCTGTTGTGGACAGATGGCAGTGTGGTGCAACTGGGTTGTTGGGTACTCCGAGTTCATGAAGCCCCCCCCCTCCCCATCCTCTCTTGTGAGCTGCATGAAGTTGGCCTCTTGTCCTGGCCAAGGGCTTTGTTTAAGTCACGCTCGGTTGGACCCCAGGCATTTCATCGCTTTAACCTTGCCACCCACAGTAACTGCTTCACTTAATGAGGCTACACAGATGTGCTTAGATCAGGTAGGGACGAGAGCCCGGCGTCCGGCTGAATGCCATCGGCCGGGCATCTTTTAACATGAGCGCGTCTGTGTTTTTACAGCCCCCAATGGATCCCACCGGTGTCTGTGTTCCACAGAGAAGTGAGGCGACCCAGGTCCTCACAGTGTATCAAGCAGGGACAATGGTGTGCCCTCGGTGACTACAGTGAGGATTACAGAGCATAATAGAGGCTGTGCAGCTGTAATGCCAGTGCAGGGCAAGCAACAGGAAGCAGTTGTAGTAGGCTCAGCAGTGATGAAGTTGGCTCTCAGGCAAACTGTTGCCTTGTCTCTGGCCACCTCAGCATGTTTTCTCATGTTCCACCTACACAAAAAAAAGAGAAGCCCCTCTTCCGTTTTTTTTTTTTTTAAAACAGAAGCGGGTCTATTCTTTTATGTAAGATTGAGTTTTTATGAGCGGTAATCTGCTCGTTTGCCAGCATTGCCCTTCTTTGAGCTATTCCTCACCTTTCATCTGGAGCTTAAGTTGATCTGACTCCTCATTGTTCTCACATCAGATTTAATTATGCCTATATTTCATAGCATAATACTCCTATCTCACACTGAACACAATGCTGGCAGGTCCTCTGTGACCTGGGATGTGCTTGCATGATTGATTGATTTGACGACGAGTCGAAGCCGTCTGAGAAACTGATCAGGTGAGTCGCGGAACAATAGACCGCCCTGTCGTTGCGTGCTGACGGCAGCTGCAGCACTCATGACGTTTGTATCGCATACACTGCTGTGGCAGTTAAGTGCAAATATTTTAAATGAAAGAAAAGAGAAATGTGTTTTCTTTTCTTTTCCTCTCCCCACTTCACCCTGTCCTACTTTAACAAGGGTTTTTTTCAGTGCGTCAGTGTCATGTTACACGATGGCTTGTAATGCTTTGCTGCTTATCAGTTGTGTTGAGCTTTATGGAAATGTGACATGCATTGGGACCCACTGACTTGTTTTTGTTACTCTTACTGGTATGTGACCCTTTTTAAAAACACAGATGCCTAGTTGTTAGTTCAGCTAAATGCTTCGTATGACTTTCATTCCTGCTCCCGCATCCATGTTTTGATCTTGTTTGTCTTGCAATGGATCCAAAATCTGTTTGCAGTGTCCCTGGTTTTCTTTGGCAAAAGGTGAGATTCTTTCATCGGGGTGAGGTTCTGTTAAATCGTGGGCTCATGCAACTTTCCAAGATATTTTAATAAGCTGTTGATTGTTGAACATTTGCTGTGACAAACTCCAACTCCTTTTGTTGTGATGAAAATCTCCCGACAAACACCACATTCCTTCCTCCCAGTCCACCAGTGCACTCAATGGCTTTTGAAGGCGATTGTGTGAGTTGTCTTCTCCTGACCGAGCCTCGGGTTTATGGCAAACATGGTGTGTTACTTACACGTCCCAATCACCGTGTCGGTCTCAGTTTGATACTATTGAAGTGATTGACTCAGGAAAACTGATACAGAAGGTCAACATCCCTTTTGACTGGACTGTTTACATTTCCTCTGTGCTGAGTGGAGGCCGAGACCACTCTAATCTATTGTGCCTTGCCTTTTTTTTTTTTTTTTTAGACCTTTGGCTTTTGGCTGTTTTTCCATGAGACATACTTCTCCTTTATTTTGTCAGATTTCCTCGTAATGATACATCAGATGGCTCCGTTTTCAGACGAGGGGCAGGCTGATAGGCCTTTTGTGTCTGTGTGTATTGGGAAAATTCCCCTACTGAGAGAATTCAGTAGTGTTCTTTGGCCAGTCCTTGTGATTCGTACTGGAATGATCTTTATCGCTTATGTTACTTGTCTGTTGGACAGTGTCTACTTGGCCAGGAAAGATAAGAAGACATATGGCCACACTTATTGCACTTGGACGTGTGTGTGAGACAGAGAGAGAGAGCGAGGGAGAGTGCTCTGTAGTTCAAAGAGAAGTTGTGAGTCAGCTGGGAGCCTGGGAAAAGTGAACCTGGCAGTGGCAGACGGTTCCAAGCTGATAACCACTGAGGAGTTATGGGGTGTTTTTGAATAAGGAGTCAGGCAGTATCTCAGTTTCTGGGAGCAGTTATTTGCTCTGGAACTAAACATCCCAATAATGGTGAGGCTACTTGTTAAATCGAGCCATTATGACATTTTACTTGTGCAGTTATTGATGCAGGAGCATGTGTGCCAAGACTTTGAGACCCTATCCTTGTGGGCCACAATCATGTGAATGCAGGACAAATACATGAATCATCCTCAGGTTAGGGTGATGATGATGATTATGATCACAGCACTTCAGTAGCTTCCATGTTGAGGCAAGTCCAAATGGTGCAAGAAATGGGTGTGTAAATCTGTCGGGAATCAGCCAATAACTTTAGGCAACACAGTCCACCACAAAGTGATTTTAAAAGATTGTTTATTTCCACACCAGTCCTGGAGACACTGAAGTTTTGCTGTGTAGCAGGTAGACCAGGTTAGTTGTTGTTTCTCCTAATGTAACTACCGGTTGACGATAATGTCCTTTCCTAAAATGTTCTGAGGATTTGAGAGGTCACTGAAAGGTGACCTCTGACACACAAGTTTTAACCACTTCTCATATTAGTCATTACAACGTCAATTTACTGTCGCAATGGGGACGAATTAAAACATGTTGAGGAAACTGTCATTCTCGGCCCACACGATGAGTGATGTTGCATTTGAGTTCCCGTATTCGGGATGAACTCACCACTGGTATATCGCTGTGTCATGATTGTTTGTTTTTGGTGGCCGTCCCAAATAGAAATGTTTCAAGAGTCCATGTGGACATGCAGTTGGAAGTGATGCATTCAAATGCAGTTGCACGATCGGGGAAAACGGCAACGCATCAACATGCTACTGCTTTATGCTGAAAGAGAAGCCATTTGACTCCGCCTACTAAGATTAGGTATTGCATTACCACTGACTCATATACTCATGTTCCATTTCAAGTGATTGCAGCCTATTGTGAGTCAGAATACACTGTCCAGCCTGTGTTGCCGATGAGCACTGCATTTCAAATAATAGCTGCCCTGATTGCAGTGAAATACTGGCACAGGATGAGACAGGATAGCTCCAGGAAAGATGGAAAGTTGAACGTCTGACAAAGCAAGGTAAAGCTTCAGGACTGAGTCATGCCCCTTTCTTTCTTTCTGTGGGAAAGGAACAGGGGTTTTCCTTTCCAGCAGCTTTGTTTACCATGAAGTCATCGCAGTGAAGCAGGAACATAGCAGCGATGCAGAATTTCTGAAATGCCTCCAAGCAGCGCTGCTAGGGGCGAGCGTGTGTGAATATAACAAGTAGGTGTTTCTAGTGGATGCTCGAACACTGTAAGTGGATTAGACTTTCTCACAATCGTGCACTTTCTCTCCCGAGTCCGCCGCGCATGCTCGCAGACGCATTGTTCCCTCCCTCATGACTGTGGCACAGGGCGCTGTGAGTGTGTAAGCTGATATTGGTGTGAGCGCTAAAGACCCTGAATCAGACAAAGCGTTTTTGGGGAGTGCTGAAATCAAGACAGGCCCTCAAGAGTGTAGCACTCATTCACTAATATCCTCACTCAGTCTCTCTCCTGTCCTGCAAATTTGTTTTGCCTCAGCGTTCATCACATACACTTCTTTTTCTGGGTCTCGCCTGGATTGGTCAGAGGTTTCATAGCACTTTGTCAGAGGTTTATAAATTAGCATGAAATTGACAATCCCTTTTATACATTGCAAAACAAAACCCACTATGTGTTTTCTCAGAAACATGGGAAATCATCCAATGCCTTAACTCGCCACATTTTCTAAACATGTGGAAAAACTGTATTTGTGGGGAAAGCAGTTTCTAAGGAGAGCAAGGTTAACGTGGCTGAGATGAAGACATATTTTTGGCATTGCAGGGTGAAGTGTCCTTTTCTTTGTGCTATTTTTTTTTTATTATTTAAAAAAACAAGAAAACTTATTGTAGTTATTACTCGAGAGCCTGTCCTCTGCAGGCTGGCTCTGTTAGGCTCATTTTTCTGAAGCCCCCCTGCTGGGTGGGGATCCAGGTAGAACACACCACTGCCCAAATGTCTGTCCTCCTAATCGCTGGGCTGCAGATACCTCTGCCCCACCACAAGCTTATCCTCACTTCAGATCAACAGGACCATTGTTGTAAGTTAGCAGCTCCTGTATTAGGTCTCTTCGTAAACTATCTCACTGAGGGGGAGATGAAACCTCACGTATAATGTTGTATTTTTTTTTTTTTTCTGAGGCTTAAACAAGAGAAATGTGTTTATTTAACATCAAACCTGATTGTTGATACGGTTGATAAGGTGATGTATGTTTATGTGATACTTGTTAAAAGGGAAACTTCTGCAGGAAACCCCCGACCAGTTAGTTTTGCGCGGTTGCTAACAAACAAAGCCTCTATCAACTGTTCTCTGCATGTAACATCAAACATTTATCACCTAATCATTGAATGGCTTTATGATCCAGTGATTGCTTGATGATGCCGCTCTTGGCTAACACTGCTTGTGTCTCTGTCTTGTCTTCCTCAGAGGTCCTACACTTTGATAGTGGAAGCCTTGGACTTCAGCAATGAAACCAGTGGTGAGTACTGAGCATGGCATCTCCAGTTTACCTTCCTCTCTCTTTTCTTTCTCCCCCTCCCTCCCTCCCTCAAGGCATCGTCTGCATGGGAGGAGTCGCGTTGAGTCGGAAAGGGTAGTTTATTCTTCCTGAACCTCCTGTCTTTTTCCACACGGTCCGCTGGTGGTGTGTGGCCGTGTGAAGAAAGTGTGTTGGCAGGTGCCTGTAAGGTGGGAGAGTCCAGGGGAAGAAGCAGAAGTGGGGACAGGGCAGAGAGTGTGGGGGGGGGGGTCAGACAGGGAGAAGTGTGGCGAGGTAGAAGACTATAAAAATGTTTT
Organism: Hippoglossus hippoglossus; assembly: GCF_009819705.1. Classification (NCBI taxonomy): domain Eukaryota; kingdom Metazoa; phylum Chordata; class Actinopteri; order Pleuronectiformes; family Pleuronectidae; genus Hippoglossus; species Hippoglossus hippoglossus. The sequence continues at coordinate 16,444,085 of NC_047165.1, forward strand.
CGTTGGGCGGATGACTGATGGCAGGTGCTGCCAGCCGGGGTCAGGGTCACACTGTCTCACTGTCACTGAGGCGTGAAACACGGAGTTCATCTGGCCACCCAGCACCGCCACTGCAACCAGCCCGCCGGCCCAATGCGGGGGGGCCGAGGCCTCTGAGCTACACTGTCCCGCAGCTTAAAGTTACCTCAGGCACAGGTGGGCTGCTCTCTGAGCCCAGAGCATGTGCAGTGAGAGCAAATGTCTTTCAGATTGTGGCTGCTGGGGCTTAAATGTGGTGGTAAGGGGCTGAATCTAAATCCTGGTTACCTGGTTTGGTTTCTACAGTTAACTTTGTGGGGTTTCTGCTGGTTGGTGCTCGGACTGACTAGGGCATGATTCCAGCTGAGGGAGGGCTTGTTTATTCAGGTCGGTTCGACGTCAGCAAGGTTTCGGCCTTTTCTGCTGTATTTGCCGCTCCCCAGAGACCTATTAGGGCACTGGTGTGAAAAGCCCCCTGAATGTACACAGTCAATGCTGGTTAAGCCCCTCTGAGCTCCACCAGCCTAGTTTACAGCTGCTTTAGCAGATCTTAGATTTCTGATCTTTGATTAGGAATCAAAGAAAAACAGTTTAGTTTTCAGTTTTATACTTATTTTACCAATATTTAAACGTTTTGCTTCAGAAAATGTATACACGTGTTAGTGTTATGCGTTTAAGAAAAGTCGTTTTTTTTTTTTAAAGCTCAAAGTTTATATTTTCTCTGTTTTGAACTTATTTGATTCTCCAGCACGACCTTTCTAAGTTTTATCACGCTCGTCTGATTTATGTGTAACTGTGAGCCAGGCAGCAGGTAGCATGAATGTGCTACTCCCAACACCACAGGCCAGCAGTCGGTAGAGAAATGCCACACACCTAAGCTCTGGATTCCAGTCCACTGCGAAATGTTACCAGGCACTGCGATTTCAGTGCGCCCCCCACCACCACCACCACCCCTCTTATATACACCACAGTAAATAAATGACAGCAGGCGCCCCCCCTCCATACTACTTGCATCATACTACACAGAGGAGCGATTCACCCAGCGGTCAGCCACCTCTGCTCGTGTGAGCACAGTAAATAACAGCGGTGACACATTTTTCATTCTCTCCCAGGTGGAAGATTTAGATACGGAGTAGCGAGTGCTACGTGTGCAGGTGAATGAGCAGTGCTAATGCATGGGGTTTGTATGTGTGTGTACAGTCACTAGTGTCTGTAGGTTGGGCTGAGCATGTTTGCTCAGAGAGTGTTTGCTCTGTGTGTGAAGCTCATTACAGTCCTTGGCTCCCAGGTCAGTCCTTGCTCGCTTGACAGAGCCGTGACCTCTTCGTGTTTGACATGAAAATAAGTCGGTTTCTGGGGCTGAGTCTGTATGTTTGTGAGTCCCCCCCGAGTATTGCACAATCCGTACATCAGCTGGGCCTTTGCTCCCCATCTGAAGTGTAGATAGATACTCGTAAGCATGTGGAAAAAAGAGTTGAGTTGAGATCTTTCTGACTGCCGTTTGACAAGAATGTATGTGAGAAAGGCAGCTTGGAAGAAAGTGCTGATGGCACACTGGCAGGCTTCCCAGCAGTGACTGTGGCATTGGTGTCCTCAACGCTGTAATTTATGGCGACTGTGGTTCTGTCCTCGCCTGAGCAGATGCAAAACGCAGCGTCTAGGACCAGTAATATCCTCTAGCTGTAAACCTGAGAATCAGAAACCTTCCAGGGAGAGCTGCAGAGGGAGCGTGAGAAAAAAAGCAGTTAAGTGTGCTCATTACAGACAGTCTTTTCCTTTTTTCTGCATTTCCTCCTTGTACTTTTCTTCCGCTCCAGCTCACATGGTTGCTTTTAATTATATATAATGTGCTATCTCAGAGCTCTTCTGCAATTTGTGTAAGAATTTCTGGGGCATTTTTTTGGTTCCCACTGTATGATCATGTAGAACAGTGCAACTCCCAAATGCACAATGTAGGATTCTGCCCTTCAACTATTCCCTTCCTGTCCAGACCTCACCTAAATCTTATATTTTAACAAGACTTTTGCAGTCGAGGTTGATGTGGTCAAATCTGATGTTTCAGGTGCAGATGGAAAATTGATAGAGAAAGGCTCCCACTCCGGCATGATCAACCCCAGCCTGCATTGGCAGAAGCTGACTCACAACGGCCCCGTGGCCCAGTTCGAGTACCAGATCCGGGTCAGCTGCGCTGAGCACTACTACGGCTTCGGCTGCAACAAGTTTTGTCGGCCGCGGGATGATTTCTTCGGGCATTACACATGCGACTACAATGGAAACAAGACCTGTCTGGAAGGCTGGTCCGAACCTGACTGCAACACAGGTGAGGCCTTGCTGATGTGGCAGAACAGCCTCAGACAGTCTGATTAGTATATAGGAGTCTGACTGTGAGCTGTGATTCACGATACACTGTCTATTGTGTGTTTTTGAATTCCCACTGCATTTGCCTCTTTCCTTTTCCATTCAAATAAAGCTTTTCATAGCCTGTATGACCAGGAACAAAAAGATTCTCAGGAACTCCGCCTGGGCAACTCCTTATTAAATATTTTACTGTGTTATATGACAGGGCCGGCTTATTTGTTTGTTTATTCTCACAGACTGAAATGTCCTAGCGGGTAGTAATTATTATATCGTTAACTGCTGTAATTAAATTGGAGCTAAGTTTGAATCTAGTTACCAGGCAAATTCAAGCAACTCTTCTTCTCTCTCTTGCAGCTATTTGTCGCAAAGGCTGCAGCACTGAACATGGATCGTGTAGGGAGCCAGGTGGATGCAAGTAAGTGACAGAGGCTCCTCTTGTGATCACTGTGTGTGAAATGTCAAACGCACACATACTGGAGGCTGTGGTGTGGATCATTTGGATATGTAGGGATTATGTCCAAGCACCAGTTCTCTCACGGCATGGATCGCTCCTATCAGTACACAAGCTTTAGCAGAAACGCAGGCTGAGCTGCTTGTAAATCTCTCGTGGAGCTTTTGCCCGAAGCTGCCACACTGTAGAAAGGAGCGTCTCCACTGCCAAGACTCCATGTTGGAAGTGTAGCCTATGTGTTTCCCCCCCTAACGAGGGAAGTGTTATCAGTCAAATCGCGTGTAACATTTGGATGAGCCTTAAAGCGAATTGTTTGTGTAGCTAATGGCTTCCTAATGCTGTTTATGCACACAGCCAGAGGAAAGGCCAGGCGCAGATGGATATCAGAGCTTGGGCATTGTGTGCAGTCACAGTTGTATCTCAGCCTCATCCTGGAGGAGGCCCTGCATTACCCAACTCTTCCCACAGCTCAGGCATTGGTTGCTTTCTTAGTTGTCTGATTTGGCTGTAAATCAAGCGCAGGGACGATCATTATTTTTTGTCTTTGTGCACCAGCTTTGTTATTTTTCCCAAGCATTTGACATCATCAGGTTTCTTGTAAGTGCTTGTGTGGCCACTGGCAGAACAACAGGTTGAATCGCTTTAGTCTCTGCACAGGTGTGGCTATATTTAAAGCTCTGGGTTGAACTGTTTATGTGCACTCTGCCAACAAACTCCAAGCAAGCTCTACTGCTGTTATAGCGAGCCCTTTTCCCATCATTGGGCTGTTGAGCAGTGTTGAACAACAGCAGTACATAGCAACATTGGCTGCAGGCGAGGGGCCAGCCTCTGTGTCACTGATTTTATGTCAGCGGCGCCTCGGCTAATGACTCTCTGTCCTGCAGGTTTCATTATAACTAATACACTCTGCACCTCTGGACCAAGATAGACCCAATAGAAAACTGGTTTGAAAATCATTAACTGCTTAGCCACAACCTGCAGATTATTAAAAGAGGTTTGTTTTTTTTATCTTGAGGGTAAAAATCATCTCTGTATCAACAGTGCTGTACAATGTAATGTCACATTCTGCAGTAATTTGGCTGTGTAATGATAAACGATTTGGGATCCTGCTGGGGAATCCGGCTCCGCTTCTCATGGAGGGGATTAGCACACTTTTAAGAATAGCCTCTTTAATCACAGACTGAGGTTTACTTAACCACCGCGTTTATTTTTACAGTCCATCCGTTTCTCGGGGCTAATCAGTGCACGGCTCCCCCAGAGGGATACTTTGTTTCCTGTCACTTGGCTCCACAGCAGCAACTGTATCGCCACTTCACCACCTTTTAAAGAGCGGACTTATCAGTCAGCCTGGATTGCCGTCTTAATTATGAAGCCCAGGAACCAAAGGGCAGCATTATCAGTGTAATTATGGACCTGGACATCTCAGTGGCCAGCAGGCTTGTGTTCCCCTCCTCGGCCCCTGGGCACAGGCCGGACTCTTGACTCATGGGAACGGGGATGAGCAGCAGAGAAGAGGGCTGAACACTCATCCCTGCAAAGATGTCGTCACTGCCAAGCCACAGGCAGTGTTGTTAAAGAGAGCGTCTGGCCGCATGCTAATGTTAGCCGTGCTAAAGGTCCCATTGGAACTGTAATTTAGTGCTTTGTTTTTTTCTGTTTGGTGAAATGCTAAATACTCCTCTGTTTGCCTGGCCCCAAGTATTGTTAAAAAGCTCTTGCATAAACACCCTGCTACTTAAGATTCATTTGTGGTCTTTTAAGAGGCAGCCCAGTTGTGAGAGCAAGAATACTGCCTCTTTGTTTGTTTCACCACGCTCTGTACGCTGATGTGTACTTCATTAAGTTCAGATTATCGCTGTACTTCTTGTGAAGGAATTTTGGAATAAACAAAAGATTAAGATATTAGCATTTTCAGTTACCACAGGGATTATCTGACGTGGCTGTGTTCAGTATGTGTGGATGTATGTATGTAGATTAATTATTTAGATTTTATGTCTCTTTCCTGAAGCTGATGACTTGACTCTGTGTCTTGCAGGTGTCTGTATGGCTGGCAGGGCCAGTATTGTGACAAGTGCATCCCCCACCCAGGATGTGTACATGGCACCTGTGTGGAGCCCTGGCAGTGCCTGTGTGACACCAACTGGGGCGGCCACCTTTGCGACAAAGGTTCATTCCTCATCTCTTCTTTCAGTTGCAGTGGCTGTGGGAGTGGCCTGTGTTATGTCAGAACTAACTAATGCTGTGTGAAACGCACCTCTCCTCAGATCTGAACTACTGTGGCACTCACCTGCCATGCCTGAATGGAGGGACGTGTATCAACACAGGACCTGACAAGTACCAGTGTACCTGCGCTGATGGTTACTCTGGTGCCAACTGTGAGAGAGGTGAGTGACAGTGATGCACAGGAAGAAAACATTGAGCTCCTTTTTCTTTTTTTTGCTAGGTTATTGCTTGTGAGCTATTCTTTATTGAGGAATCTGGGGATTATCTCTGCATTTACATTGTAAAATCTTTACCAGTCATGAAGTGGAGTTGCTGTTTCATGGCATTAACCAGGATATCTTGGCTGCTGTGTTTTAATCCGTCTATCACAAGCCCCCGAAGTTGTGCAAGTGAAATCCTAAACAAAACATCTCCAAGATACCCAGTGACAATCTATGTTTTGCATAAGAATATTTGATCTCGGGGTTAAAAACTTGTGCTTTGCAGTTACAATAGGAGCGAAGGTTGTGGTCTCGTTGAGTCCGCAGACCAAAGGTCAGAGGTGCCTTCAGTTTGTAATCAGAGGAGGTGGCAATAATTAGTTTCCACTCCAGCACGAGTGGCCCCCACATCAGGTAAACCAGCAGTCTGAGCCTCAGTGGCCACTCGTCCCTTCACTCCTCAGCCACTCCAGACATATGGGTGTGGTGCTAAGGTTCAGCTGCTGCGAACACTTACCAAGGAGATGATGGTTTTTTCCTCATTAAATCTGAGCCTCGAAGGGTGCTGACAGCTTAACTGCGGAGATGTCAGGAAACCGTGCCCTTCGTAACAGGAGGTCCGCAGACTAGGGGGGGATACGTCAGGCCATTGTAACACAGAGGCCCCAAGGTGCACTGCCGCATCCTCTCCCCTTCCTCCTCCCCACCGCATACCAAGAGCCATCCGCTGATCACCTCCAACCGCCTATTTATTCCCCTGAGTGAATTATTCATTTTGGATTCAGTTGGGACCCACTCATCCTTAACTCGTCCTTAAAGGGAGGAACTCCCGCGCTGAGCTTGCCCCCGCCATCCTCCCTCACCCTCCCGCTCTCCCTCCCGCCACTCTCTCATCTTGTGCCGCCTCTCTGAAGAAGAATGGCGGGGAGTCAGAGGGAAGTCACGGTGCGTTGGCCAGGTCAACTTAGCATGAAAGATGATTTCCTGGTGGTGTGGTCTGCCGGGCGGGTAATGCGAGTGAAATGGGGGGTTGAGTGGGCTTTGGGGGCAGGGGAGGAGGAGGAGGGTGATGGGTGAGGGAAGGAGTCGACCCCTGGGTGTCTGCTGCTGACAGTCGTCCCGGAGCAGAGGAGTGAGGGGTTTTCTAGGGCTGAGAGTCGAGTAATGCATTTTTACATCTGATTTAGTTTTCTTGGGAAGATGGTGGCAAATGTTCAACCACAGTGAAATATTTTAATGGCAGCTGCAATAGCAGACGTACAACAATCTAAATATTTAGGTTAACTGCCCAAAAAAAGGTAAAGTTTGTCCAACACCATGTAAAATTTGTGATTTAAAGTTTCACAACTCAAAGTGACTGAATGAGTACTGAAGGGTGGATTTTTCCTTCTTAAAATGACTCAGAAGGGTGTGTGTGGGACCTGTTCACAAAACTGTTCTCCTTTCTCCTCCTAGCGGAACATGCCTGTCTGTCCAATCCATGCTCTAATGGAGGGAGCTGCTCAGAAACCAGTCAAGGCTACGAATGTCAGTGTGCGCTCGGCTGGAGCGGCCCCTCCTGCACCATCAGTAAGATTGCAGTCAGCCTTTACCCACTGAATATCAGCACTCTTCTAGAAAATATCATGCAGAGTAACCAGACTTTGATTCTCTTGTGCAGATGTTGACGACTGCTCTCCAAACCCCTGTAACCACGGAGGCACCTGCCAGGACCAGGTCAATGGCTACAAATGTCACTGTCCCTCCCAGTGGACGGGGAAGACGTGTTTGATTGGTGAGCCACCTGAGCCCTTTCCACCACTTCACGCCTGTCAACTGCACATGCATTGGCCACTAACCCTCTGCTCTCCCTGTCCAGATGCCAACGAATGCGATAGCAAGCCCTGCGTCAATGCCAACTCGTGCCGCAACCTGATTGGCGGGTACTTCTGCGAGTGCGTCCCTGGTTGGACGGGGCAGAACTGCGACATCAGTGAGTTGAAGGCTGTCAGCAGCAGCTGTGGAACGGGACACCTGTCCAACTCCTGCCCCCTTTTTCTTTCTTTCATTCTTTCATTCTTTCTTTCTTTTTTTCCTCTCCTGTCCTTTCAGGGATGAATTAAAGCTGTAACATGAAAAAGCATAAAAGCCAACAGTTGGACGAGTGCAGCCTTTCCCTGCAGTATGAATCTGCTGTATTATTATTATTATTAGCCCTGTGTGTGGCCAAGGCTGTGGTGATTAGAGGTGGCTCAAAACAATCCCAGCACTAGTTTCACTTGGCAGCAGACGGCATTGCTCAATACTCCATGTTGCACTGATTCTGCTGCCCCGTTATCCAACTCTTGCAGAGCGCTCTCTAGCTCCGACAATGTTTTTAAAGGCCCCTAGCATGGGAAACATAAAGCACAGACTTGTTTTCAAAGACAGACTATTTAGTCAAGCTGTTCAGAATTAATCCTCAGATTTGTTTTCTTGTGCAGATATAAACGACTGCAAGGACCAGTGCCAGAATGGAGGAACTTGTAAGGTACGTGCTGGGTCAAAAACACGACTATCTCATTATCTTGTATCACTACTCTGTTTGCCAGCTTGTTTTATTGTGTTTTTTTTCTGCACTTTTTTTTTGGGTTATAGCCTGAGACATTCACAGCGGTTTTATAAATAGCTGCAATAAAGTGTTCTCTCCAAACGGACAGAAGAATTGATGTGGAATTCCTCTCTGAAATCAAATCTGAGGGGAGTAGGTTCAGAGGGGTTTCTGAGGGAGGGACACACAAGTTCCTTGACCACACTAGATTAAATTACCACAAACATTATTGTGTTGAGTTGGTGCCAGGAAAATGTGTTGAAATAAATGCGGAGCTGTGATAATTTTCCTCCAAAACTTGTCGCAGCCCCCACCTCCCTCTCAGCCTCGCTCTGTTCTGTTCCCCGGTTTGACAGTTATTGTTTTGGGACCCCACCCTGTCGAAGCAGTTAATCAAACTCGCAGTAGGTGCACGAGGTTAACCCCCCTTTTTTTTTTTTTGCGTCTTCAGGACTTGGTGAACGGGTATCGTTGCGTGTGCTCCCCTGGCTTCGCCGGCGAGCACTGTGAGAGAGACTTGGACGAGTGTGCGAGCTCGCCGTGTCTGAACGGCGGCCACTGTCAGGACGAAGTGAACAACTTCCAGTGCCTGTGTCTGGCTGGCTTCTCAGGAAATCTCTGCCAGGTGAGACACAACTCCCACCATCCCACACGCATGCCTGCATCCTCCCCACTATCATTTCGCATCTTAAGCCCTTACACCCCCCCACATCCCCCTCTCTGCCAGCATTGCTGTATCTTTGAGTTCGTTGTAAAGTTTTCCTGCCCCACCCTTTTAAATGGCTGTTGTTCCACAGTCCTTCTTAAAAGGGAGTGCTTTGTTGAAGCTGCTCCTGGCTACAGCGGGATACATTCCTCGGCGCTGAAGCCCAGACTCAGAGGACGGCTCCTATGTCTCTGCCTTGTTTTTCCCCTTCCCTCAAAGCGCTGTGCGTGTGTTATTTCCTGGCACAGCCTGTAGGGAGGATGCTGTGGGTTTTACTCTGTTTAGTGTAGCAGAAACTATGTCAGCTATCAGGTTCACTGCTTTCTATTCAATACCTTTCTGCCCTAGCTGGATATCGATTACTGCCTGCCCAACCCGTGTCAGAATGGAGCGCCCTGCTTCAACCTGGCCACCGACTACTACTGCGCATGCTCCGAGGACTACGAGGGCAAAAACTGCTCCCACCTCAAAGACCACTGTCGCACCACCACGTGTAAAGGTACGTCTCCTGCAGGCAGCGACCACAAGGTTTTTGCTCTTTGACTCTTTCCAGAACATTTCTGAAAAGTGATCTGCATAGCGTGCTGCACTAAAGTGCTGAATAAGGCCAGGCCGTCACTATTTGCCTGAGCACTTTGCCCACATTTTTCCCACGAGGCCAATTCTTATATTTTACTTTTGTGCTCTGAAGTTTCTTGGCAAAGGTGAGCAGTTCTTTTTATTCGGTGTAGATTCCTTGATGATTACCCCCCCCCCCCCCTCTCCATCTCCTCGGTAAAGCTTTTCCAATGATTCTCCCCTCCTCTGAGTTCGCTGAATATCTGGCAGAAGGCTGTGTGACTGTGTGTGTTCTTGGTAATGACTTGGTGGGCTCCCTCTTTTTTTTTTTTCCTCCTCAATGAATGTGCACATTTTTCTGTGTGAGTATGTGTAATTGAGTGAGTGGACCAACCACGGAGTCAGATACCAGACGGTGGGATTCTCTGTGCTCCTGGCAAGAATTAAATGATTACAGGGAAGCGAATTCACCCGCTGCCCCTAACCTGATCAGACAGGGGGAAAGGAAGGGATTTCAGTGCAGAGTGTCAAAGATCACTCTGAATTGCCTATGAAAGCATAACAGCTTATCACTCTTTCTTCTATCTTTCAGTGTTTTCTCCACATTCTAACAGTGATACTATTTTCCTGAGGGGATGAGAATTTTATCAATATCTGCAACACCTCTTACTTGTTTATTGTTTCTCTCTGTCACTTGTCGGACATATCTTATTAACTACAGACCGATGGATGGTTGTATAACTGTCACTCGTTGGCATATGAGATAAAAGCAATGAGAAAAAAACCCATTATGATTATCACCTGGAAGGCACAAACTGCATTTTATGATTTGGAACGAGCTTTTGTTCAAACAGGCTTTGCCAGTTGTTTGACTGCGTAACTGCCTTGACTCTCCGCAGTGATCGACAGCTGCACAGTCGCTGTGGCATCCAACAGCACACCGGGAGGAGAGCGTTACATTTCATCAAATGTGTGTGGACCTCACGGCCGTTGCCGGAGTCAGGCTGGAGGCCAGTTCAGCTGCGAATGCCAGGAGGGCTTCAGAGGCACCTACTGTCACGAGAGTAAGATTACGATATGCAACACAAAAGCACAACGCAAAGGGATGTATCCAAAACATGCTCAATTAATCAATCCCATTTTTACAACATTTCAGATATCAATGACTGCGAGAGTAACCCCTGCCGCAACGGCGGCACCTGCATCGACAAAGTCAGCGTGTACCAGTGCATCTGCGGCGACGGCTGGGAGGGCGACCACTGCGAGATCAGTGAGTAGCACTGCTTGTTCTCTGATGTCAAAACAAAGCAGCACCTCCTCTCGTGGGATTGTTAAATCCATGTCTCAACAAATAGTCCGTTTGATCTACTGCACATAAATCACCCTCCTGTCCGATGTCTCCACCAGACATCGACGACTGCAGCACCAACCCCTGTCATAACGGAGGGACATGTCGAGACCTGGTGACCGACTTCTTCTGCGAGTGTAAGAATGGCTGGAAGGGAAAGACGTGCCACTCCCGTAAGAGTCCTTTTTTTTGTTATTCCACACCCATGTAGTCTGTCTGTGCAGGCTGATGGTATGTGCTTATGGCTCTATATAATTACTCAATCTCCTATACAATGTATATGGGTGTACATCTGAAACAACCCCTAAGATTTGAAATGCTCCCTCCAGGCGAAAGTCAGTGTGATGAAGCCACATGCAACAATGGTGGCACCTGTCACGACGAGGGAAACACGTTCCAGTGCAAGTGTTCTCCTGGGTGGGAGGGTACGACGTGCAACATAGGTGAGTCACACGGTCAGGCCAGCTTTGTTAAATGTTTATATTCCCACACACACACACACACACACACACACACACACAGGGAGAAGCAGAGGCTTTGTGGGAGAGCTCCGTCTTGTCTGGGATATTAATCAGATTTGTCAGATTGGCAAAGACGACAAACAGTTTTTATCCCTTCGCTCTGTCAACGCCCCCTCTCCTCTCATCTCTCCCTCCTTGCCCATTCCTCCCCCTCCTGTGAGCGCTGACAGGTATCCGTTTAAATTCCCTGATTGCACTGACAGTCCACTTCAAAGTCATGGAATGCAGATTTGCTTAGAGAAAAAGGGAAATCCAACTGTAACCAACCGCAGCCCCCTGTGACTGACTGTTTTTAAGGTTCATGATTGCACTGATAATCCTCTGTGATGTCGAAAACTCACTGACAAAAGTTTCTCTCTCTCTCTTTTTCTGCCTCAGCCAAAAACTCGAGTTGTCTTCCAAACCCGTGTGAGAACGGAGGGACCTGTGTTGTGAGGGGGGAGTCGTTCACCTGCGTCTGCAAGGAAGGCTGGGAGGGTCCCACGTGCACGCAGAGTAAGTGCTCTCTAAGGGGAGGGGAGGGGAAGAGAAACCGGCGGACGTTTATTGCTATTAAACGATGATAAACCTCTTGCTTCTCAGTGCAGAGGTGAAGTCCTGCATCTGATTAAATTTGACTCTCTCATCCTCCCTTCATCTTGTACCTTTTTTTTTTTTTTTTTTTAATCTCCCTGTCTCTGGTCTCCCCCCCTGGCTGCTGCAGGCCATGAGAGGAGAAGGAGGAGGGAGAAAAGGGGCTCAGGAAAGTGGAGACAGATGTTTCTCCAGCCCCCTCTCCTGCTCCCTCCTCCTCCTCCTCATCCAACATACTCCCCTCTCTCCCTTCTCGTCGTCGCATTCCTGTCCAAACAGTGACATGTCGGCTTGTTCTGCAGCCCTCCACCATTTCCCCTGGATCCCTGCCCCTGTGTACGCTTGCACTCCGAAACATAAATTCCCAGATAGCCGAGGAGGGAATCTGGGTGTGTAGGTGTTGTAGGCGGCGGCGGCAGCAGGGGTGTTGTGGGAGGTGGAACTGAGTTTTTTTATTTATTTTTTTTCCAGAGTGAGAGTCGACTCTGTTCTTTTGCACTGTGTTGTTAATAATGCAGCATAATCAGTTGAGGCCCGACCAGCCCAACATGCCTCTGCACACGCAAGCTCAGACGTGCTCTCTGCTGTCATGTGCACTAAACACTCTCTCTCTACTTTTTTTCTTTCAGATACCAACGACTGCAGTCCCCACCCATGGTAAGTAGCTTTAGACAGATGTAAACAGGCTTCCCCTCCTGTGTCATCGTTTCTCACCTGCAGGCTTTCTTTCTCACCGTTCTCTCTCTGCCGACAACAAGGCAAACACCCTCCCATGTCATTCCTGCGATGCAATCAGCTAACCCTCTCTGCTGTGAACTCCCAGATGCGACTCTTACTTAACCTCACGCCATGCACGCTTGTCAAATTAAAAAGAACAAGTCTGATTGCCTTAATTGCTTTAGAGAACGCTCATTATATGTGAGAATATTCCGGCCTGAAATGGTTTAATATAAAAGAAGCGTGGATAGACTTCATGTGCAGGCCTGCGGGCATCCTGAGATACAAACTCGAGTCTCACTTGCCCCTCTTTTTTTTTGTTTTTCTGCAGCTACAACAGTGGAACCTGTGTGGACGGGGATAACTGGTACCGCTGCGAGTGCGCCCCAGGCTTCGCTGGTCCAGACTGTCGGATCAGTGAGTATTAACCTTGCCTCCCGCTCCTCCCTGATCCCCTGTTGGAGCCGTCAGTCAGAGCGGGCCCGGGTCGCGGGACCGTTCCAGTTGCTCCAAATGGAAGGTCTAGTCGGCCAATTATCTGTGCATTGGGCTGCGGGCCAGGCCGAGCCATTTTGGTGTCACCTCTGCGGGCCCTGCTGCTGTCCCCAGGGGAAACCGGCTTAGCAGGCCAACAGCAAATCAGCCATGCTCTCTGACACTGATTACACAGATTGTTTTCCCTCTTAAAGGCTTTCAGATGGCCACATTCTTTCCCATTGCAAACCCTTTGTTCTGCTAAGTCCAGCCTTTAGTGCCTGCATACCTGCTAATGATGCTGCTTTTAATAAAGCTGCACAGGGCAGAAACCGTCCAGGGCTGATTTAAAGCATGTTTGCTTGTTTTTTATTAACTGGTGCATATGTGTACGTACTGTTCAAATGACACATGACCTTCAGTGAATTTAGCTGAGGAATTAGATTTGTGTGATGACTGCTTAACCCAATATGTGTGTGCTGTCTGGCTGTGCCCTTTATTTCATGAAGGAGCTGTTTCTTACCTCTCGCTCTCCCCCTGACAGATATTAATGAGTGCCAGTCCTCTCCCTGTGCCTTCGGGTCAACTTGTGTGGACGAGATCAACGGATATCGCTGCTTGTGTCCGCCAGACAGGACGGGGCCCCACTGTCACGAAGGTAAGGGTCCTCACAAGATGACATGGCATGAATAAACACCCCATTTCTTTTTTGTATATTCCTAACACCGTTTAATTTAACAGTGACGAGAAAACCTTGCTCTGTTAATGGACACGTCGCCCCTGATGGACTCAAATGGGACGAAGACTGCAACACGTGCAACTGTGTCAATGGAAAAGTCGTGTGCACGAGGGTACGTCCAAACAAACCAACTAAATGCATGGGTAATGTGAAAGTGAAGAACGGCATTTATGAGGACTCCGTGCAGATGTGACGCACGTGATGTCATTGTTTACTCATGGGAAAAGAGGCTGTGGAGAAGAACTGTAATAAACGGCAGAAATGCTGCATGGGTGGTTGCGTCTGATCTCTTCACAGATCTCAGGTCGAGCCATGTCCGGGCACAACAACGCTCCGTCACAGGGTGGAGCAGAGTCTGTTCCATACAGTAATGATGTTTTGAAAAGAAACACAATGGCTCTGTTAAACCAAAAAGTATCAGATGCCAGGCTGACTATTGGTTGATTTACAGTAGAGGCCTGAAGTAGCGCTATTATTATCACGCTGTGTGAACCCACCAGGTGAACAATGGTGTCTTACAAACGGCTCGCCCCAGGAAGAAATGCATCATGGGCTGAAAATGATCCAGGCCTGATAGGTTTAGGCCACCGTGACGAGAGAATACAGCTGTATCTGTGTGTTTCATTTTCTACCAGTAGATTGTGTGTTTCATGCAGATTAGAGAAGCATTTCCCCTTAATGTGCAGCAGAGAAGTGAATCTTTACAAAGTGACTAATATCCTTGACTGGGAAAAAAACCGCTGTCACTGATTCCACTTCACAGTCCTGTGCAGGGCTGGGTGTTGAATCTGTGGAATTCACTGCTACACACACATTTATTTTGGTGCCAAAATCGGGCTTCAAATGTTTGTGTGGTGTTGATGTATTTGGCTTCAGATCTTTATAGTTTAACTTTTTCAAAACCAAAATGTAGCCAGTTTTAGTCTATTTAATGTGGTCTAAATTGTTGTGTGGCTGCTGGTGTTTAGAAAATATTTCAGGACTTTGGGTTGGTTTGATTAGATATTTTTTTTTTTTTTATATAGGATGAATACCAAAGCCAACGTTTGTCATAACATTTCGCAAAAATTTGCCAGAGAAAAATCTAGTCGGTGAGATTTATCCTCTGGGAACCATGAATGTCTGAGCAAAGCTTCGTGGAAATCCGTTTATCAGCTGTTGATATTTTAGTCTGAACCAAAATGGAGGTCAGACTGACATTGCCTGTTTAGAGCCATGCTACTTGAATGACTTCAGTAACATCAGCCCTGTGTTTATTTGTTTCATTTAAAGAAAAAGCCTGCGACACTGATCTCATCCTTTGTCATGTTCTTCTCTCCAGATGTGGTGCGGCCCCACGTCGTGCAAGCTGGGTGCCAAAGGTCGAGGCGGGTGTCCCTCGGGTCAGACCTGCGTCCCCATCAGGGAGGGCCACTGCTTTGTGAAGCCCTGCCCCGACTTTGGAGAGTGCTGGCGCTCCAACCCTCCCCAGCCCCCCACCAAATGCCACCCCAGCTCCAGTTACCAGGACAACAGCTGCGCCAACATCACCTTCACCTTCAACAAGGAGAACATGCCTCGAGTGAGTTACCTAGAGCACCAGGGCGGGGGGGCGCTGAATTAAACTGGGTTTTGTGGTCATTTTTCACGCCTCTCCTCCACCACCACTCTTTCGGTGAAAAGGAGCAGTGAACTGTGAAAGATCAGGTTTTCATATGTACTCAATGGGCTAAGAAAGATTCCCCGTCCAAGACTCCAAACAATCCATTCATGAATTTAAATGTGCTCCAGAAAGAAAGAAAGAAAGAAAGGAAGGAAGGAAGAAAAAAACGCGCAGGTTCTGAGTTGCCTGCATCCAAATTTTGGTCTTCCTGAAAATCAGGCATTCATGACTTTGCAGCTCGTGCCAATCCCCTCATAACCCCGACCGCACCACGAGATTAATTTCAGGATCATATGGATTTGAGCTGAACAGGACCACTGGCGACTCTGTCTCCACACAGGATCATCACTTGCCAGTTGTCTAACAAGCATGACAGCAGATAGTGACAAGCATATGAGTCTGCGGTCTTTAATCTAAATAAGGTGGATCCCAACCAGATAGCATGTTGAGCCTGCTGCCAAAATACAGGCCGAGCTCTTCAGCTTTTCTTCCTGATTGACCTCTACTTTTTCATGTGCGCTAACATTTTCTTTTCCCCCATCCAGGGCTTGACCGTGGAGGAAGTGTGTAAGCAGCTGAGGCACTTGTACGTGGTGAAGAATTTCTCCTTGGAGCATTCAGTGTCCATAACTTGTGACCCCTCATTCTCAGCCAGCAACGAGATCCACGTCTGCATCGTAAGTACCCTCTCTCAATCCCAGCCTGCCATATGTTTGTCTGCCGTTATGAACTCGCGCTCAAAAAAAGAAAAAGGTTGATTTATAGCCTGCAGCACGCTTTCTTAGCTGCACTGAGACGTGCTCTAATGGGCTATGTGGTAGATTTTTAGGTTTGGTTGTTTAATTTCGTCAGTTGGACAGCAAGTAAACACAATCAATTTCCGAGCAGACAGATTTCCAACCTCGCTTTTCTTCCTGGCACTTGCAGGCAACAGACGACCATCGCTTGGACGGGAGCCCCATTAAAGAGATCACAGACAGGATAATTGACCTGGTTAGCAAACGCAACGGGAACAACACCATCATCTCCGCCATCGCAGAGGTGCGGATGCCAAGCCCCAGCAAAACTGGTATGAACCGCATCCAAAACTCAGTTTGTTGCTTTATGCTGTTTTCCAGACTTGCACACACATGCATGTGTAGAAAAGTGTGGGAGGATTTTTTACTTAATTGAAAAGATAAGATAATAAAGCCAATCCCTGAATATGACGACAATGCGCCTTAGAAAAATGTGCATGTATGAAAAACACACACACACACACAACTGGGGCCACCCGGGGCTGTGATCTCAAGGCGCTTGTAAACAGCGCTTATCGAGAACGTAGTCGGGGGAAAAGAGGATTGGCTGCTTGGCTACGTGGCTTCAGATTGGCTCGTTCCGTGTCTGACTTGACTTGTAAGACTCCCGCATGTGTCCACCATTTATCAACATGGTGACAGCAGACTGCCGTCACAGCCAAATAGAAGCGGCCCCCTCCCCTGTTGAGGGCTCAGGTTGCACAGGCAAAAGCATGCTAATGATTTAGCAAGCTTGGTGTCGTAATAGAATAAAAACGGTTGTGTTTTAGTTTAACTGGGGTTTAATTCATCTCTATTTGTCGCACCTCTTTAATCTATGTTTGTGTCTTCCTCCCTCCAGACTACCTTGTGCCCCTCCTGAGCTCCATCTTCATCGTCCTCTGGGTCCTCGTGCTGGTCTCCATCTTGCTGTGGTGCATGCGCCGCCGGCGGAAACAGAGCAACCACAACAGCGCGACGGCCGTGGTCTCCGAGGACAACACGACAAACAACGTGCGGGAGCAGCTCAACCAGATCAAGAACCCTATAGAGAAGCATGTGGGCCTCACGGTGGCCATCAAGGACTACGAAAACAAGAACTCCATCATTGCCAAAATAAGGACAAATCATCCCGAGGGGGATGAGGACGACAAGGAGAGGCACCTGCAGAAGGGCCGCTTTGCCAAACAGCCAGCATACACACTGGTGGAGAGGGACGAGAAGACGCCCATCTCCAACCCCAACTCCACATCCAAAAACCCCAATTGGACTAATAAACAGGACAACAGAGACTTGGAGACAGCAAACAGCATAAACAGGATGGACTACATTGTATAGCAGACAGCTGTGTTGCCGTGCAACCAAGCCTTACGCCTTCACACCCCGGTGGTGGGTGGAACAGGGGGAGCTTCGGCATGTTAGTAAACTGTCGTGTCAGTCGTGACCCCACAGTATTTCCAGATATTCCCCGTGTTAATTTAAGTTTTGACAAGCTGGCTTACACTGGCAGTGACAGTTGCTTCGGTTGGCTGGAAACACAAGGCACTGGTAAACATTTCACTGTAGAACTAGATGCAGAAGTGTCTTCCTATGCATTTCATTCATTTCCCTGTCTTCTTCATTTGTTTGTTTTTAATTTAGTGGACACATGGAAGGGGCTCCTGGTGTAATTGTTGTACAATGACAAAAACTACGCGACGTGTTCAACACTAGAGTTAATTATTTTTAGTACGTGTTTGAATTCTTTCTAGTTCCGTTTGGAGAAAGTGCCTTTTTCAGCTTTAGACTTCAGCAACTGTCAAATGAAAAAAAAGAAAAAAAAAAAAAAAAGATCAACTTTATTATTTATTTTTATTTTTCGGGTGGGGTCGGGGAGGGACGGGCTCAATGTCAGCAGTTGCTGCCAAAATGAAGAATTTATGTGTCGATTTAGAACGTGTAGATATGTACATTTTTTTTTTTATTAATCATTGTGTATATTTGATTTATTAACTTAATAATCAAGAGCCTTAAGATATCATTCCTTTTTATTTATGTCTAGTTTGACGGTTTGGATAGCTGTGGAAGCCTACCATTTCTTTCAGTGACTTCATTTTTATTTTTACGACAAATTTCTATTAAAGCCAAATTTCAAAGAAGACAAAAAATAGGCACTTCAGGCCTGAGAGAAATAACTTTTTTTGTTTTGTTTTGTTCTTCCACACATTTGACATTTCAATATTTGTTGCCAGGACCTTGATTGAAGGCAAGTGAGGTTAGGACGACAAAAGCTCCCGGCTGCTGCGAGGGACGGACATGGTGGCAGACATATTGCTTGCCGCTAATGGTTAAAATACTTAAGGGAACAAAAATCCTTCAGCAGCTTCACTTTAACCCATCAACGTTTTTTTAAAGGCTGTCAAAAATCCACCAGCTTGCAATGTAAGTCACATCAGTAGAGACACGCCAGAATTCCCATCTGCTTTAGTCAGCGTAATATCATAAGCTAGACCACGAGTACTTGAACAGTAGGGGGGCGATGGGAACACTGTAGAGTCAGATAAAATACACTGCCTTGCTCTGCAAGAGTCTGCTTTGTTTCTGTGCACATTTGTTTCTTTTTAAAATGAGGCTCTTAAAGACAAACATGTTTTATCTCATTCGTTAACCCTTTTGAGATCATGGCAACATTTTGTCCTATTTTTGACTTTGTGTTTTATGAACTTGAGAATTATGTGTTGATCTGGCAATATATTTTTGAAAGTCATATTTATTAAATATTTTGTATGAAAAGAGAATTAAAGTTAAAAGTTTTCTGGATGGCGAGTGAAGAGTCTGTCTGTGACGCACCGAGTCCAACATGTCTAAGCATATGAAAGGTTTCTCTCGTGCGACTGTCGTGGGAACTGCCGCCGGAGACGCATCACAAACTTGAGCAAGGTCTCTGTCCAAATGTGTTTACAGCTAATTAGGTTGCCGCAAGACGTCATCGTATTAAGTTGAATCCTGAAGACAAAAATACCTGTGGTCCTCATGATCCCTACACAATGTTGTCCCTGTTGGTCTTCTTAAGTGGTGGGCTTAACTAAAACCTTTCAAGCCGTTAGGAGGCCTAGAGACACCTACGTTGTGGAGTTGGACAGATTTTAGATTTTAGAAACACACTCATTCAGAATCTGTTTTAAAAGGATTAGTGCCGAGGCAGGCGATTATCAGCACCTCTGCAGCGACTTAATACATTAGGGTCAGTTTCTCAATAAGAACAGAATTGGCTTCTGTAAGTGACTCATCTCAGGTTACACCCACTAATACTGAGAGCATGAGAGCGGCGAGGCAGTGGTTTGTTAGTTACATCAGACGTGTTAGCCAGTCTGGAGTGTTTGATTCCAGCAATTCTAAGAGAATGTTTCGTTAATTAAAGCCAAATGTTTAGAGAAAATGATCAGCCTGATTACACATTTCCACAAATAAAAACATTTATTTAAGAGATAAAACTTATTTGCAGTAAAATCAAAAAAAAAAATCAGGATTCAGGCAACATGTTATATCATCATGAGTGACAGTTGACCTCTGTTCCAACTAAACTACGTCAGCAGCCCTGTTGAGCGTCAGATGTGATTCTGTCGTCGTCCTATTTAAAACCACCA
This sequence comes from Hippoglossus hippoglossus, assembly GCF_009819705.1. Lineage (NCBI taxonomy): Eukaryota > Metazoa > Chordata > Actinopteri > Pleuronectiformes > Pleuronectidae > Hippoglossus > Hippoglossus hippoglossus. The sequence continues at coordinate 16,463,584 of NC_047165.1, forward strand.
ACACTTCCAATACTCCTCATATCACCACACATACTTGGTTCAGTAAAAAAGCTGCATAAAACCCTCACATTTAAAATACATTTCAGGTGCTTAGCAACTAAGCATTGAGCAAATTGCATATGAATGAGATCTGACTTCAAAAAGAGACATTTTTTGAGAAGCGAGTGATGAAATAAAAGTGGAAATAACGATCAATCACAGCGGAGCTTCAGCGGGGGAAACTGGACACTTTTCAGACACGTAGGAGCCAGTGTTTCAGACTCCGAGCCATGACGTACTGCATGGCTCCTGCCTGTCTGAAATCCCCAATCTTTAACACAAAACCAAATCTAGACTCCAATTAAAGGTTTTCGACTTTCATTTGCAAGCCTCTGTTGACCACCACTATTTATGGGTGGAGGCAACGTCTGTTTCAAGTATTTGACAAAGCGTAGCTCAAATGCTTGTGTATCAATTGCCATAATGTGTTCAGCATTTGATCTGTGTGTGTCTGGAAAGCACATGTGGAAAGAACAGACATCGTAGTAAAATGTGACACATGTACAAATGCAAGTCATCTGAGGAGACTGCATGGGGTAAACGTGTAGCCTGACCAAATATCATCTATCTCCGTGGCGTCAGGCATCTTTACTGTAGCTCGCCCCCCCTCCCCTCCCCTCAGGACCTCTTCATTCGTCGTAATCTCGAGGTTCTGGGCACATTTTCATTCCCCTCCTCTCCGAGTGTGGATCTGGAACTAATAGAGGAGCCCGAGGATGCAGGCTTGACAGATAGGCCCCTCAGACTTGTGGCCAGCCTGTTTTGGTTTGTCTGTGCCGTGTTATTGCTTGTGAGGGGGAGCCTCTGGGCGCGTTTCCCTGGCGTAAGCAGCTCTACTTCCAGTGTGGTTTTGGTGCACTCGGAGACTGGGAAAGCCTTGGACTCTGACTTGGCTTCGACTGGAGGAAGGGGCGGCGGAGGAAGAAGGTCATGCTTGGATGTTTGTGTAGAGCACTTGGTGGAGTGAGTTTGCGTTGGGGCTGGAGGTCTTCCAAGGCACGTCCTCTTGGCCCTCTGTGGGTGAGGGTCTTCCCCAGCGTTGCTCGGCTTGCACCTCTTGCTCTTGCTGGTCTCATGACTGATTTCTTGTTTCCAGAAAACTACAGAGGCTCCAGTTGGGTTTTTGCTGTCTGGAGGATTATTCTCAGTCTGCTGTTCCTGGGTCGGGCCCTGCTTTTGAGTAGACTCAATCTGAGCTGTGGCTTCAGTTAAGGCACCAGCGACAGGCACCTTGTCGTCTGCTTCCGAGAGTAACTTCTGTCCAGAGCTGGGTGCCATCTCTTTGTGGCTTGATTCTGACTCTCCAGGTCTAAGTTCCCCTGTTTGTTCTTCTGGGCCGGCTCTCTGGTCCATTTGCTGCTCCCCCATACTGGAAGCACAGAGCTGCTGCTGGACACCAGCTTGTTTGGCTCTGAAAAAGCCAAAAGGATAAAAGGATATGAACAGATACTCGAGTGTCCTCTCTGACTGGTGGGATTGGAAAAGTTCTGCATTAGATCATACTTACATCTTTTGAAGCACCGTCTTCTTTGTTTTTGTGGGGCTGTTTAAAGGCTCTTGGGTTTTCTCCCACTCTGGAAAAATATTCTGATCTGCTTTGTTCACTCAGCTCAGTCTGGAGAGGACAAACAGAATTGGTGTAAACAGAAAATATTATTCCTGGCATCCCCTGGAAAGGTTGGATCCACAGCAGACTGCTGTCATCATCTGGCATTGTGGGACATTAAATAACAATCACTGCTGCTGCAGTAAAAATCACAGCACACTGAATTCAAAGAAACAGAAAGTTCATATACATTTTCTCGTCCGATTGTCATGACTCCCAAGTTGTGTTGTTGCCTTACAAGAACACTGTTTTCTATAATGGCCTCAGATACCACTGAGTAACACCCAAGCTGGCACAAATAATTAGTCCCCACTTAATAACGTCCAAAGCTAACCACGTCAAACACTTCAGAAAAAGATTGCCGACTTGTCATTGTGTGACGTACGTTTCATAGTCTCTGTCTGAGGCTTGAGTGATGCTTGCAGCCTGAGGCAGATCTACTGAACGGCGAACCCATGCTGACAAGTTAAAACAGCGAATAAAGACGATGCATTCAGAAGATGACAGAGCAAAGCAGAAGAAAAGTACTAGCTGAGGCATGGAATGGAAAAACTTGATAAAAGGATATTAAGTATCTCAGAGCATCGTGATTAGATATAAACAAATTAGTGGAAGTGATCCCATTGTTTGTGCACTGCAGCAACACGTTGAGTCCCAGGTTTACTGGTTTAAAGGTCGTATATCTTACACTTTCTTTGTATTTTTGATGTTCTTATATCTTTAACAAGATAATACAGTTGGTATTATGAGATAATACATTGTGGTTTTGGTTTCTGCCGTCTCGCAGTTCTCTCTGGAGCTCCTTGCAAGAGCAGGCGATCAGAAAAAATTAGAAACTTAAAACTTAGGAGAACAGCTGCAGAGCACTGATAAGAGTCCTTAACAGAGACTGATTTGCAGATTTCAAGTAAACCGAATGCCTTCAAAGTTGGAAAGTTGGTCCTGAATGGGTCATGGGGAGGCCCTTATCCAATAGAAAGCAATTTACACTGCGCTGGGTTCAGTGCGAAATAGGCAGTTTTTTAGGAATTTTCTGTTTAAACAATTTCCCACCTAAATGTTAAAACACACCTGAGATACCCACTCGACTCAAAATATGTTTCCACGATACGGCTTTGCTCCCGAAGTCTCGATATACAGGTCATGTAAACTTCTTCATATAATTTGGAAATCTCAGACACACAATGTCAGCTTTTCCTCCATTATGAGTTCCATATCTGGCTATAAGCTTCCTTTCTATTGGGGATAATCAAATGAGATGCGGAAATCTCACTTTCTACAATATGGCATCCTTAAACATAAACAGGAAATATCTGGACAGTGGATACCAAATTAACAATTGCATTTTGACAACGCCATTGAGCAAGGCAGTTTGACTGAGGAATACGTTACTCCTGGAAAACAATTATTCCATTTAACACAGTATATCTGTGCTTCTGTAAAAAGCCAACTGGCTAAACTGGTCAACTCTGGGTGGACATTTCAACATATCCACATATTAAGAGGAATCTCTGAAGTGGAATGAGGAAAGGGAAAGAGATTGGATCTCTCCAACGTGTGCCCTCAACAGGCCACTAATGAAGGTTAATCACAGGTCTTTTCCTTGGCTGACCTGGAACAGACGCTGAGTTTATGAGAGAACAAGATACGCTGATGCCAAATTGAGCAGAACCGTAAGTTGGAGAGTCTGTCAGTTTATCAGGAATTAATTACATTGAAATATTTGGTGGGGGAGTTTCAGAGTCCCATCTTGGCCCACCCATCCTTCCACCAAGTTTCTAGAAAATCAGTGCAGTAGTTTTTGTCTAACAAACAAGTATACAAACAGAACCTTCTTGGTGGAGGCAACTCAGAGTCTGTAGCAGTGCTATGATAACAAGCTAAAGCTGTACTTGGTGGTGCTTTGAGCCAAATGCAAAGTTCAGAATGCTGAAGAATGGGGCGGCTGTGGCTGAGGGGGTAGAGCGGTCGTCCTGTATAAATACAGACTATGAGACCATTTACCAACATGCTCATATTAATCAGCCATGATGTTTACTATCATTTAAGTAAAGTACAGCTGAGGTATTTGGTTATTAACTAATTCAATGTTTTACCTGATGATGATACTATAGGTGAAAAGTTAAGCTAACACCGATGTTATTACAGTTCATCCTGAGGGCGAGATGAACATTGGTACCAAGTTTCACCAAAATCTATCCCACAGTTCTTGAGTCATTTCACTCAAAAAGACTCATGGTGCCGCAAGAGGAAAAGTGAGGGGACCACCAAACTTTATAGGATTCATACTCTGGAGAATTTGTCTATAAAAGCTTGTTCCAATGCATTATGAAAATTATGAGAAATTTCACTTCTAAGTGAAAACTTTGACCTGCTGCTGGCACAAGATGGAAAGTCAGGGGTTCACCCAAGTCGTTAGAATCCATCCACCAGCCATCGTGAATGTGTTGAACAAGTTCTGTGGCATTCAGTCCAATAATTAAGACATTTCATTAGATTTTTCTGAATCTAAGTGGACAGACTGACATTACCAACGAGCCAAGCCAGGACGGCTAAAAAACTCTTCTGACAATTGCAGTGGGAAAATACAACCAGACAGAAGCAAAATCTTGGAAAACTTGAGGTTGTAGCCACTATGTTTATTCAATATCAGCCATTTTTCAGATCATTACTATTCCATAAACTGGTTGGTAAAATGATCAATGTGCGCTGTAAGACTGGGAAAGCCAATGTGGTGAGCTCTGGCATCCACCAGTTACTGTGAATACAGAGGAAAAAGAAATCAATAATGTCCTCTTTCCTCTCGCACATGATACCAGCGACAACATATGCCCTTACACACAAGGAGGAAGGAGGAATTATCCCAAGCTGCGAGGGCGAGCAAGGGCATTGTGGCTTTGCACTGGGTGTCGAGACTTACAAACTGCACTCTGCTCTGTGGTGTGATGGATGGAACATAGAGGGAGGGGAGTGAATACGAAGGGCTGTGCAGCAGGGAAAGGGGCGTAGACAACAAGAAACAAGGGACAAGACACTGCAGAATGAATAAGAGAAAGAGAGTTTAGGGGGGGGCACAACAAAAGAAGAGGTACCCCCCAGAGTCAGATTGTCTGACCTCAACAGTCTGTCCAACATGCCCACAAATACAAGAATCCTCACACAGGAAGTTCTCCACAAGCTGCCCTTTGTGTACAGATGGAGTCGTTTCAGAGTGTGGGCCGAGCTTCAGTCTTTGCTCTCTCTACAACTCGCACAGGATTTGAAATTGGGACAGTGACACACATACAAACTTTTGCATTTTCCTACTCGCTCACACACCCACCAGTCCCCAACAACAACAATTCTGTGAAAGATGTGGGTGCCGTCATTTGCATTGTAATGCCTTGATATGTATTCTCATCTGTTTAATATGAATAAATGCTGTTTGAAAATGAACTTGAAAGAAAAATCAACAAGAAGCCAATGGGAGGTTCTCTGGGAAAGACGAGCTCCTTTCTGTTCCTGTCGGCACGACTTCAAAAGAGGGAGAGAGAGAGTGAAAGAACAGAGGAGTGTTTAGTTATACGTATGAAAAGAGGTAAAGGTTTGACACACACAGCTAGGCGACAGAAATGCAGACAGAAAGAGAGGGAGATGGTGCATGAATTATTATCTCTGGAGGTTCTACACTCTATATATAGCAGCTAAAAAAGAAAGTAGAGGAATTAAAGGTAAAGAGAGACAGTGCCTGAACAACATGATAATTATCATATTCATGTGGTTAAAACAAAGTATTGTGGGAACAGAGTTGGTCTAATCTTGGGCGGAAAGATACAAATCGCAACAGGGGATAGATGGTGGTATTTAAGAACATCTACCGCCAACGCTATCCTTGTACCACCTCCCTCGGGTACAAGGATTTAACCCACACACCTCCACCGCCAGCCAGTCTGCCGGCCCCCACACAAAAGTGCAAAACACTTCTCGTGATGCAACCCGTAGACGAGCAGTTCCCTCCCCAGCTCTGCAGCCTCGAAAACAACACGGCTCTGCTACAGGAGCTGCAACAATACAGCACATCTGGAAGTCAGATTATCGAGATAAGCCTTGCAAAAGGGCAAAGGGAGCAGAGAGAATGACTCATTTGGTTTAAAAGGATACCAGGACAGAAACGCATAGCTTGCCCCGACTCTGAATGACTCCTGGAAATAACTTCAAAAAGATAAGCAGCTTCAGACTCCATAAAATACAAGGAAGAAACTGTTTCTCATCTGCCATCTCTGCAATAAGGGTGGAACAGATAGGAAGATTATGTTGCTTATCTTTCAATGCAGCTGCACTTGAAAGTAGTGCACTGATAGAGCCAAACAGTCTGAGTGGTCTAAAAAAATCTGCTGCTGCACAGGATGGCTGTAACTCTCTCGGTATTTAAAGACATTGCTGTCTGTGTTTAGTATCCCAAGCTTGATCGGCAAACCGTGGAGTATTGTCATATATAAGTTACATAAATACCCATGGTCATTCATCTGTGCAGAACAATAACAAGTCTGGTGAGTGAAGAAATTCAGTCTTTTTAAGGAACCGAGAAAAAGGCTGAATGGTCTGGTGACCATGCATTTTTCAGTTTATCCAATGGATTTTGCAAGGATTTCCAAAAGCCCTTTGAGACCTTTTTCAACGCATCACAGAGACTCTGCGCACTTTTAGTTGTTAAAAGTTAAAACATGAAAATTACCAGAAAGAAAACTCGATGACACGTCAGCACTGAAAGCGCCGATCAACCATCAAATCATATTTGCTGTCACAGTGGAAGACAGTTTATTTATTCTTGGATTAGTGCTAATGCTAACGACTTTAAACACTATCTCACCTATAAACACAAAAGCAGTGAGATGTCATCCGATAAAGCCAGTTATTCAACCGTGTCTCAAAAAGTAATTTATACCACTTGAAATGTTTGAATACCTCAAACTACTCAAGTGATTGAAAAATTGACCTATCATTCCATTGGAAAGCCCTTTGAGGAGCTTTATAATGGCCTAACTAAGTCTACAAACCCCTCTAACATCTAACAGAGCACCAAGAAATAACAACTCTGTTGAACTGTCAGGACAGAAATACCTCCTGCAGAGATGTTCGTGAAATGAAATGAAATTCCACCACTCGCCCTCCGCCCTCCACCCACCCTGCTCCCACAGAGGAACCATGCCCTGTTTGTCTAAGTTCACCACATCTTGCCTGCAACAAAGTCAACAAACATGCATGGGCACATACTTGTCGACAATAAAGAACAGTTTTTATCCCGGAACAATGATGAAAGTTTTTGGATCCACCCACATGTAAGGATTAAGACAAGCTGTTAAATGTTTTGACTCAGTTCGTGCAAATGTGAAACAGCAGTGAAGACAGGTTGGAACGAGGGGACATGATCCTGTCCTGTAGGAGATTATATCCATGTATTTGGACCGATAGTGCAGAGGAGATCAACGGACACCGGACGCTTGGGAAAGCGCTGCTGCTAGCTGTTGCGAGCTGTGAAGCACAGAGGCGTGCTGAGGTCATGAGTAAACACACAGGCCTGTCCAGAGCTCAGAGGAGGAGGGGGGGCTGGAGACACATCTGCTCTGCCTTTGATCCAAACTTCTGCGGCCCAGCATGCCCCTCACCCCTCTGCTGCCCACTCTGTGCCTGACTACAAAACAACGGCCGCAATCCTAAACACTAGCTCTTCCTTCCCATGCTGCCCTCCTCACTGTTGCTGCTGACTCACAATAGGAGCAATTTTTTATGAAGGACATGAATCCTCGATTGTCAAGGAAAAAAATAACATTGCCAGACCAAGAAATGCCTTTTGTTTGCTTCCACTGTCTCATGAAAACGCAGCAGTTTAAATACCTCTACAGATCAACAGTCGCCTGCAGGTTTCTAGGTCGCAACAGGCCGAGTACATCAGGCTAAAATTTGTCTTTAGATCAAATATGAGACAGTTAGTGTCGCCCCACAGATGTGATGGATGTCAGGATTAACATTCCTCAATAACCACACACATGACAGTCAGGGCTGTGATTTGAGAATCCACCTAAGCTCTTTTTTCATGGTTTACACAACAACTTCTTCGAGAATGATTATCCCGTCTCAACTCGAATGACTCGATATTCAAAAGCTGTGAACACTTTTGCTCTTCAACATGGTTGAAAGGCATGTTGTATGTTCTGGTGTGTTTTGAGCATCACTCCACCTTAAACCTTCAGCCAAATTTGCTACATCCTCCTTAAAGACATGGCTAACAACAACAACTGCATTATCTGATCCTTTGTCCACATGGGAGCAGTGGAAAAAAAACTGGAATTTAACATTGGCATCACATTTAACATCGTGTAGAAACCATTTTACCAGGTTAGAAAGCCCAATAACAATTTTTTTAATTAGATTTCTTCTGATTATCTCAATACCAAACAGGAAATATTTGGCTTACTAGCTGCTAGATGCTCAACTCCATTCACCTACTAAACTTTGTATGTAGTTTGGTGCTTGGCACATAGTTTAATCAATTATTGAAATAAAACTAGTGCAGTGTCTGTTCTATACATACCAAGTTGCAGCTTTCTTTCTGTAACTGTAAAAGTGGCCTGCAGTAATTGAGCTGTGGCAATTAAAGGCCGACTGCTGGACTCAACAGAACCGTGAAGCTGCACCACCGCTGCTGCACAAAGAGCTGTGTATTCAAAGTTCAATGAACCTCAACTCAGTACACAGAACCCTGAACTGGAGAATCAACTATCGTTGTCATGAACACATTGTTGTTGTGATCAACAATGACGCTTATGTTAAAGACTCCCAGCCTCTGCTGCTGCTACAGAGGGCTGATCGCCTGTTTATTCAAAGTGTATTAATATTGAACGGATCCCTTGTCCAAATCACAAACTAAGACGATGCATTTCCTTGGGCCCAAGTGTGAAGCTGATAACATGAACGATTTTCGAGATATGTGAGCCACAGACAGATTATTAGATAGGTGACTATTGCAGCCAATATGCCCGGTTTGAGTTAGCATTGAGAGTTTAATCTTGTTTTGATGATCCCATCATTTCAGATAAGTGGTAATGGTTAAGGACAAAACATCTACTTAAAAAACTGCAGTCCGAACACAAATATGTAGGTTTGGTTATTGACTTTAAGTACTGAAAATCACTAGCTGTCATCCTAGTTCCTTCGCCACTAGAGGAAATGACTAAATCTTACCATCTCCTCTTCTAACTGAACCACAGCTGAAAATATGACTAATAGCAGCAAACAGAATACAAGAAACATACAGTGAGACGCTGACTTTCACAAGACTAAAGGCCAACCATGATGTCACCTTCGTTCCCCCACAACATAACCTCTTGACCTTATGAGAAGTGTCAGTTTGATGAATCTACATTTCCACTGCGGTCAAGGAGTTTTGCTCAACAAGTCACACAAACTGAATCCTAACAACTAAACCGAAACCTCCATAAATACTGGGAAACATGGCTTTTTTTTGGGACTAGCAGGCTCATGCTGTCAAGAGTTGAGGGATAAAAGACCTCTTCTTTAACATATGACCAAATTTGACAGAGAACTCCAAAAACTCCATTATTTTTAGACGGCAACATTAATCCTTGCATCAGCTGTGACTCACTGCATGCACTTTTTTCACTTTTCTTTCTTGGTAACATTAGAATGGCAAAAAATCCCTGTCTGACAAGTCAGAACAGAGCGGGGGAAATAAACAAATAATTGTTTTTGTCATGTGAATAACTTCAGCCTTGCTGTCTGGTATCTTTCCCTTACAAACCACGCTCTCGGCTGGGCGAGTGAGAGCTGCACCACAAGACTCCCACCCTCCAATTCCCAGTGCTTGTACTGTATGAGCCCAGAGAACCACATCCTGAGGAGAGGAACGCAATCGACAGCAATGCCTCCTTGAACTGGAAAATTGGTTACACAATCTGAACTTTTCACTGACGACTGCGTTGCTCCACTAAAAATATTACAATCGCTGCTTTCATTGGACGCCAAACTGCGGAGAGTGCAGAGACATTTCAAAGGGAAACAATAGCAAAAACCCCATAGAAAAAACAGTGGGTCACTGATCATGGGATGAGATGGGAGAGTCCTGTGTCTGTCCTTGATGTGAGTGCCAAGGTGAGAGGCTCCACTACTATTTCCCAGAATACTCCTGGGAGTTTGGGATTAAAACCCCCAAACAATGAACATATAACTGAGTGATGGAGTGCTGTTGTAGGTTTTATTAACCATGAATGATATGCCATATAATGGAGAAGTATATATATTATATTAAGGGTTTTATTAAATGCTACAATTTACAGCGAGGGGGTTCAAGGGTCTACAAAACCATAATTTTTATATAATGTGAATATTATGTTCTGACTATGTCAACATTAACTACATGGCCAGAATGACATTGCATAAAAGTAGGAAAACAATCAGGTTATTGTGTCTCCCTGCAATATTTTTCTATAACGGATACAGTGTGAGAAACTTTTAGAAGGATCGAGACTTTCTCAAGAGCTAAAGTGAACCAAATTACCTTTGGCTGCAGTTTCTGTTTACCCAATAACATTGAGGTTTACAACAGTTTAAGGGCAACAGAAAAACCAAAAATGTACAACTGGGGTGAATTGTCAGAATCTGAGTGTGACACTGCAGCTTTGGACCCCTGCTCACTCTGCCCAACCCCCCCCCCCCCCCCATCATCCTCTCTTACTCCTGTCACTACCCCCACCACCACCACGTATGGAAGATCAGCATGTATACAATGAGAGCAAAATTTGGCACCACCTCCCAATAATAACACACAAACCCATGCAGGACTTTTTGCAGGCGACTGGAAGAGGAAATAGAGGAGTATAAACAGCACTCACTGCGGCCAGGCTCGGTTTCCATGGTGTGCTGAGGCATCCTCGTGATAGCTCACACACACAACGTAGGCGTTCAGGGAAACACACGCAAATCTGCAGGCAAGCAGAGACACAGCACAGACAAGGCTAGTTAATACGTCGGCTGCACCTCTAATTATGAATCAAGCTCGTGGAATTGTGGTGAAGGTTTGACTTTAGAACTCCATGCCCAGTATATTTACTGTCCCTCAGACCAAGACGGAAAAAATGGCATATTATAGTTTACTGCTGACGTTTATGAGCCGTGTAAACAGCATGACATATTAGAAAATGTTACACTAACAATGTTTCTTGGAGTTTTTGATCTGTTTAGAGGGCAGAAACCATCTATAACAATAAAATTGTTTACATTATCATAATAAATGTTATTGTCCCTAAGCTCTCCAGATGAAAGTTAGCTTCAACATATCACCTCAACTGAACAACCACAGCAGCCAATATCTAACCTGTGGTATACACAGCTTGCATAGACCACACACTTGCATTTGTGCAGAGTATGTAACAAAAGATGACTGCAAGATATGTCGGTGAGTAGGTTTGGATACGTTTAAGTTAAAGATACATACAAATTTAACAATAAAATTTACTCCGCAAATACATCCAAAGGATGAACGCATTTGATTTTGGATATTCCGCAACGCCTTTCTCTTGAGAGAGGCAGATGTATTCATCAATTGGGATTAACTCTGTGGCCCTTTCTGTAGTGCCCGAACCTCAGGACAAACTTGGTAATGACTTGGAAAACTGGGTTTGCTTTTTGTACAGTTATTTCAACATATTTATGTTTGTAAGGTTAAAAAAAACACTAAATCAGTAATAGTAAAGGGTTATCAAATAAGCCTCTATTCCAATAATACTTTACGTTGTATTTAATTCTATTATGTTTTTAGCCTCATAACTCTTTAACGGTTTAAATATATAAGCAGACAATTCGAAGAAAGCTCAGTTGTATTGCTATTAAAACTTTAAATGAGCTGACCACTATGTACAGCTCGATCAGTGGACCGATTTACACAACCTTGACCCCAGGGGACTGAGTTTAATTGATGTGGTACAAACATGCTGAGAGAAGCCGTTATCTCAGTCTGCAGCAGGACCAAGCACTACTTTACCATCCAGGCCTTAGGGAGCAGATATTAACTTTACTGACAGGAAGGAGCATGTTGGTCCCATGAAAAGGTGGCCAAGGGTCACAGGCACTAGATGGGCCATGGAGATGATTGTCACTGCCTTCCATAGACAGCCCTCCAATCTCTCTCCCTCTCTCCCACTCCCAGTAGCGTCTCAAGGGAACCGCTTAATGGCCGCCTGTTCTCAACAACACCCCGAGCAGGTAGGACAGACATAAAAACAAGTGAGGGGGAGAAAAATCAACATGCCCGACCACCGACGATTAGCTCCGTCTGTGGGAATTTGGCTGAGTAGGAGCCATTGAGATGTCTATTTCCAGAACCATGTAACTGGGAATTGAAAACATGAAGGTTACGTTACCCCCATGGAGCTGCTTGACAATACATCGGAGGTTGAAGTGGCGCTTCAGAAAATTGGCAACCAGGTTGATCTTTCTCCCTTAAAGAAAAAAAAACTGAAATTCAGATGACAGTAAAAACAGAGCAGAAAGACATGAAAGCAAAACTACGGTACATGTAACAACCCCAAGGTCCACCACAGACACCAGTGTGTTTAGTTGTTGATGGTTCCTGCTGACTAGTTTGTCATTCACGGATGCCACCGATAACAACGAACACAAAACACCTCTGCTGGCATTCAAATCATTTTATGGTAATGCAAATGTTGTTCACACAATGACATAAGGGCATACTATGCAAAGGTTCTTGATCCAATAGAAGCCCTTCACTAGAGAGCAACAATCCATATTACCTTGTTTTGGTTATAAACCACATCAACTCAGACCGGACACGCTTTGGAAATGCTGCTGGCCCTGTTTTAGTTTGAAACTCCGAGGCAGCATTTTAGTCTGACAGGCAGAAACAGAGAGGATTGGAAACAATGACGTATGATCCGTTTTTTTCATTTCTTATTTTCGATCTGAGCAAAAAATCCAAACTACGAAAAACAATCTGTTATTCGTTTTTTGGTATCAGATTCTAAAATGAATAACGAAATAATGACTTGTTTTTTAATTTGACAATTTTGGTTTTCTAACTGAATATGAAAAGAACGAATAATACATGGATTCACTCACAACGTCTTGCTGATTTGTTCTTTTCGGTCATGACGTAGCCTTTGCTGATTCGTCAAGCTACTATCAGATGATCCCCTTCCGTAAGAAAACAAACGGCATCAGCCTCGGCGACCAATGTAGTGCATGTCCAATGTATGAGTGGTCATGTAATATTTACTATGGATAGGGATAAAGACTGATACAGAGCCCAAATGCAAATGAAAACGTAGTAGAATGGATGTAGCCTGAGTTCCACTACTGGCACCCCAGCACATACTGGAAAAGCAGGTTAAACACACTTACTGGCGTATATAATGGCGAGAAACTGCTATAAAGTTCAGCTCCCCTCCCAGTTTGGCACAAGCAGAGAAATGAAATGTCCCAAGCCTCTGCTCTATTTGTCATGGAAATGTTTGTCATGGTATGTAAGATGTGCTGGGCAGAAAAAGTGCCTGTTTGCCTAATCTTGTAGGAATTTGTTGACTGAAAGCAAGGGTCTGGCTAACACGCTATCCAGTTGTTCTTTGTAAAACAAGACAACAGTGGTGGGAAGCTGACAGAGCCTGCTCACCCTTTTTTCCTCTCCTTTATACAGTGGTTTAAAACTATATGTGACTTTACTACCACGTTTATTATGTCCAATTCTTATTTGGCACTCTCATATTGCTGTTGCCGGGTGAAAACATGATTATCCTATGGGGAATTTAGTATTTTAACTTCATTAAAAGATTACACGTCTTCCACAGTTTGAGGGCCTCCTGACCTCTTGCACTCGAGGCCCTTTCAGAGCTCCCGGGATAAATGTCAAATACACCACTCCTGCCAAATAACGCTGACATTTTTTGAAACACCACTGACAGGGCGCACGTCAATAAAACCTGGAAAAACTTGTGAGAGGGTCTGTTCGAGAATTTCCCCTTTCTCATTTCAGCACCATTCAAAGAATCTAATTATCGTCTTCAAAAAAGGAGCTTTTTTGTGATTCTTTGGATAATGACATGCAATTACAGAGACAGTTTGCTACAAAACTGTCACAGGTATGCGGTTAAGTCCACTGGCCAGTGATTAATGGCACCACCGCTGCTTTCTTTCTCTCTCTGCTCCACCACCGGGTTAACTATTAAACAACAATTTAACAGAAGAGAAAAACAGTGTAAATACAAAAGAATGTGGGAACAACTGAATTACTGAAACAATCAAGGATTTGTTATCAAGTCTACAGCCTAAACTGCAATTAAATAAAACTAAAGTGAAAAATCAACTAAAAAAGGCGATTAAAGCTTTTAAAATATGGATATCCGTTCGTTACTATGACACTATGCAACCACAATCAATATTTTGTGATGATAATTGGGTATATTTTTAATCACGTGACAGGCTGTAACACGTGTTAGTTTAGCTATGGGAAGGTGTGCGATCATCTGAAGCTATCATAAAGAAATTTAGCCTCCAGCTAAATTCTAGTGTGAGACAGCTTAGACAGGATTTGTTGACATACATAAAAATTTCCCAGAGACAGAAAACAAATCTCTTATCTGGAACATTAAAAGGAGCAGAAACATTATTGAAAGGTTACTTATGTGGAATAAACTTTAATAATGAGAATTGGAATCAATTAAAAACGTGGGTTGTTTGTGTACTAGCTGTATATCAGTTGCATTATGTGTCAGTTGACATCGTTGAACCAGCTTTTCTTAGGATAGTAACCATTAGTGGTTACTTATAATAGCAACTCAAAACATTCAAAGATTCAAAGAAGATCGGTCTAGCTCCATGATCTGTGGTCTGAGATTTAGATCCCTCCCTTGAAAGAAAAGAGCCTTGCAAAAGAGGCGACATTTGTCAGCATTTGGTGGATGATAAATAAGGAAACATGAAATTTGTTTATAGCCAAACAAGGCCCCAGGTTACACTGTGAATTTGTAAATACAGCATCTTATACTTACAGTCTGTGTATATAATAATGCCATTTGTAATGTATTTGCATTGTACCCATTCAAAATAGATTTGCTGGTAAATAATGACAATGAGGATAAAGTACACATTTTCAGCTTGTAACTTAGATTTAGTCATTTTTCTAGTGTTTTTGTTGCAAATCTTTGCAATCAGTGTTGCCTAAAGCTTCTAATGCACACATATTGACTGTTTTTGGTTGTTTGGTGGGTCTGATCTTACAGAAGAGAGACACATGTTGAAATGAGGTTAGGTAATTGACAGTGGTCCCTCACAGACACTGTTAAGCTCTAAAAGCCCCGGTGGGTGTCTGTCTATAAGTTTAAAATTAATGCGGTGCTGAATGACAAACAACAACAGCGGATGCAAAATCAATAACTCTCGCTTGCTGTGTGCAAGAATTAACAATCAAATGAAACACAATTCTTCAAGAAACATATGTAAAACTAGGGGGCACTATGTGTAAAGCAGGTAATTACTGCAAAGACCATAAATGTAAAGGTGCATCTTGGTACTTCAACCTCATGGTCATTGTTGTTATTGTATACATTCTAATAGACTGAACGTGGAGGCTACTTTGCTGAACCACAAAACACGTGTTAATGACTACATTTGTTGCTGGTGTACTTACTGAACTGTTTTAGAGATGGGAGCACTGGAGGTCAATCCCCTGATACTTGGTGAACATGAAGTATGTAATGATACTGGAAAAGTTGATCCCAAAGGAAATATCAGAAACATGTTCTATGGATATGTAGAGCATGGTTGATAGCAGAATTCCTTTACTGGGAATTTTTTTTTCTTTTTCTTTCATTCTTCAAATAGCAAAGCAGTGATCATCCATCGCGCACTCGGGAAATCTACCTAGAGAGGAATGCAGATCTGTATCTGTTTTGTTTCCCCTGATCATTTTGGGTCCAGGGATCAAGCGTCTTTCAATACAGACTGACGGCTTTCCATGTTTTTAGAAGCTTTGATTTAGTCCACTGGACTCTTTTGCCTCATGTCTAGCTCTGCAACTATTCTCATTGCTTTCCCTGGTGGTTTGAGTGCGCCAATTCCCAGGACAACTTTGACAGGGTTGTCTGGATACAGGGTTGGGAACCAGCACAACACCACAGTCAGAGACATCAGCTGTTGCTCCAACTTTTTAACGTCCTGTGCAGCGCAGCGTTGCTCTTGGCCCTCTGCCCAGGTTCTCTCATGTTAAGCTTACATTCATGTTTCTCTCGAGCAAACAGTTTGCTGGTGCCTCCTGTGGGAATGATCGGCCACTTTCTGCGGCAACTGTGGCCCACAGTGGTGCAATACCCAAATCTGCAGAGCGGAGACTTTAAAGGGTTTCATTTGTTCTTCCTTCAAGAGAAGATGGCCTTGCTTAATTGCTTTGAAACCCAATGCATGACAATATTATGATAGGTCAAATCAAACAGTAAACAAGCTTGCACGCCATGTTTTCAGAAATGTGGTAGATAATATCGTAACCGCTTGTATGGAGAGACTTCGACCATCTTGTAATATACCACAGGACAACTACAGAAAAAAGACAGACTCCACAAGGCTGGTGCCAAGGCTAGAATACTGTAATTTTGAGTCAGTCTCACACACACACACACACACACAACACACAGAAAGAGAGATTACACACACACATGCCTGCAGCTTTCACCACTTCCTGGAAAAACAATGAGAGGAAAGAAAAGTCAACAAACCAAAAGACATCCAGAGTGACTCGGACTGTAAAATGGAAGAGGGATGGGAAGAATTGAGAGCGGGGTCAAAGGTAAGTCCCCATGGAAAAGACTTCATTAACTTCAGTCATATCCTGAGATCATTAAAGCCGACGTAGAAAACAGTCGCTTTCTTCACACAATCTGCATTCTCTACAGCCCCTGCTGTTGTGTGCAGGAATCAATGAGCATTTCTGCTCCGATATGAAAGATTCCCTGGTGGTTCCCATCAGGTCCTAGCCATGTATTAGACTGACCACAGTGGGTCCATGGACTTTAATGAGGAATACTTCAGTGAGTGTGTCCTCTCAGTGCATTTACATATGGTATATGCTATGGTTGGGTGATTGGACTAATATAATGTTTATCTGTGATGTGCTTAGTCAATCGTCGGTTTTCTTTGGACGATTTTTGGGGCGATTTCTCATTTTATAGTCTGCCTCCTCAAGAATTCATTCAACTGTATATGTGAGCCTACTTACTACAAATACTATTTATTACATTAAATTAAATATATATTCATTCGTTCATTCAATCCATCCTGACTCCCTCACTCTCTTCCTGTATCTCTCTCTCGCACGCTCGTGCTGACATGCAGATACACAAACACAATGTCATTAGACGCATGTGTAGACTCAGACTAAGAGTAAAATCAACTCAATTTGGTCTTCATGAACACAAATTTGCTCACAGAGCAGTGAAGTGACATATGGTAACAAGTGGTCACAGTGCTTCCATAATTACATTCGCCGATACTGACGGTGGCCAATTGGATAGTTTTTGCATATTGCCCAACTCTAGTATATGCACTTAAATTACCTTTCTTCAGTAACCTGATATCATTGAAGTCAAGAGAAATCAGATTTGTATAATAGGGGGAAACCCTTGAACACAGGTAAATTTCTGCTAAAGGAAACCAATTTCCATGCCTAACTTGGTTTGTAACAAGAAACCAAGCAAATGGGCAAAATAAAAACTTTGGACACATGAGGGAAGCATCATAGTGCCAACAATGCCAACGGATAATAACTTGTAGTGTTTGTATGCAAAATATTTCAGTCAAGAGCTGAACTAAAATTCAAAACAGAAGTAAATTAGTCTAAATAGGACACAGATGAACAGAATATTCTTTTCTTTAATTCAGGGTTGTGCACAATAAGGAAAGAATTGAGTGGCCTTTCAGTTAGTCCAAATGTTTCCACCAAAAATGAAACAAAAAATTTAAAAACTCTTCTGCTTCTCTTTACTGTATATCATTACTACAGTGCCAGTGCCGGTTCAGAAACATGGCAAGGAAACAAGGAGGGAAATGTGATTACCCCAGCAGCTGCATTTGAATGCAGACTCCACATTAACCTGGTTATTGCAGTGCATGTAAAGGCATTCTCAGATTTCCTGCAGTAACCGGATTTCTGTCATTAACCGTGTTTCTAGTCTAATGTAAATGTATGACTGTATGTCAGGAGAACTGCAATTCCCACGCAAACCCCTTTACGAACAGGAGTTGAATCAGCAGGACAGTCAGACATCAGTGCCTGAAACTCCTGCTCTTTTGACATCTCTGCTTTGAAGTGGACCCCCTCCCTCTGTCCTAAAGTGTGGGTGGAGAGTTGGGGGTTAGAGCGAGAGAGCGGGGTGGATTGGGGAAGGATGAGAGAGCATGAGGAAGTTACCCATATGTAAGTGGGGGCTTTCCTGGAAGGACATCACTCTCTGTGTGTAACTGTAACTACGGCCGTGGCGGAGCACTGTGCCTTATCATCCTGCACAACGTCCACCTGAAACAATATTTGCACATGAGCGTTCAATTTAACATTTGGGTGACCCCTTCATCACAGTTACAAAATACGCCGCAGCGTGGTAGCTCAGGCCAACCCATAATGCAGCATGTGACTAAAGTGGTGGGGAGCATTTTGGAGCACAGAAAAATTATAGGGGGGGGAAAAAAAAATCTATTTCTCAGAAACATAATCTGATGAGAGAATTTAAGTCACAATACAAAATGCCATATTCAATCATAATTATATCTTAATTATCCCAAGAGGCCGCAAATCTCTCAAAGCACTGCCTTTGTTTATATAAAACACCATTCAGAAAGAGGAAGATGCAAACTGCTTATATTGCGTTAAGCTCCTTTAGATTAATGTTGTGCAGAGCAGTTTGTGGACTTGAGTTATGCACTGTGCTGGCCCTTTAAAACTTAGATCAAGGTCTCATTGGAAGAAAGCTGTCTCTGCCTGCTGGGTCCTCTGTAAATCTGCTGGCTTGTGTTTATAAACCATGGCACACAACCAGTGTCTCATGATAAGAGGAGAGTAAGACAATGAGGAAAAGATGAAAAGTAGGAATATTTTTGACTGAGGTTCTGAATTTTATTGCTGTTTTAAGTATTGTCAGGCTTTCCCTGACAACACCAGGCAGATTTGGCTGCAGTATACTGTCACCTGCCCTCAGGAGAAAAAAACCCACAGAGCTCACAAGAGCATGTGACAGGGGCTCGTTTCTTCTGAGGGGAAGGAAAGAGCACGGGAAAACAACGACATCTTCTAAAACATTTCAGTAATTCCTGAAACAAGGCATTCTGGTCAAGCTGAACACTTAGCATGGGTTCAAGAGAGTGTGTGCCGTCTCCCAGACCAGATTGTGGTAAAGGGGGAACAGTCACATGAATGTGATCCGTGCTCAGGCTCAGGCTCAGGCCCTAATTATATGGGAACAGAGTGTGGTGTGACAGCTATGGCGGGGATTGCGGTTGTGTCCTAAGAGACTGCAGCTGACCCTGCGGAGACGGGGAAGGAGAGAAAGTGAGAAAAAGAGCCGACACGACGAGAGCAGAGAAGGGCAAACATGGAGGGCACAGGAGAGGAGAGGGTGCATAAAAGCCTTTAAGTAAAATGAAAAAAATAAATAAAGAGAAATAGAACAAAAGTGTGCGCATATGTGTGTAATAATGGGGAGGGGGGGTTAGCAGTGGAGTCAGACTGTCCTATGCATTGCTGCTGAGTAAGGCCGGGGGCTTACAGGAAGGATTTAAAGAGCCACAGCAACACCACAAAGCACCAGGGGGAAGGGGGTTGCCCAGCAGGGGCTAGGAGAGGGTGGGCTAGCGGGCAGAGGGACAGGCTGGCTGGAGCAGCGACTCTGATCAGGATCCATTTCCAGCCTGGGCCTTGGAATTCCTTTGTTCCTGTCACAGGTCTCCATTTTCCCCGAGCCTTAATCCCAGCCTGCCTCACGCCTAGTAACACAGAGCGGGGCAGGTAACTCTGCCACAGGCATGCCTCTCTATTTACAGACCAGATCCCACATAACTACCACTCACATAAATAGTAATAGCTGCAGTAGCACTGAGAAGAAACAAGATGGGTTAATGCAGGTTGTCACTACAGAATTACCTCTGTGTTGTCAGAAAAGCACCGTGAACGTTCATGGCAGGAGGCTGAAAAGTTGGCGTGAATTGATTCTAATTTAAAACAAATATCCAACACATGTGATGGGATGTGAGAGTCTCATTCCCAGTTCGACTGAGCGTTTTTTCCAGATTTGATAACTGCTTTAGCCTGCAGGCTTTCAAAGAGCCATACAAGCCAAATAAAGCTAAATCTATGACAGGCCAGAGCAAAAATCAACCATCTCCCTTTTGGTCCCTGCACGTACTCTGCTTTGTTCACTGGGAGGGAGATGGTCATTCGAAAACACATTCTCCAACGGTAAAGCTATCCAGCAACACTTGTGCTTTTCCCGCAATGGCCATGGCCAGGCTGCCTTAAGCCCCCTTCATGGGGCTGCCAAGAGGAGTCAGTGGTACACTGTGCAGCACTCGCAAAGCCCTCTCCCACGGCTATTAGTGACCATTCATCTGGGGAGCCTGGGAAAATGCCTCTCTAGCCTGCCGTGGCCATGGGGAAAGAGGCTGGCAGGTGTTCCCTCCCTCTAAGCCCTGGCACCTGTGCAGAGAGAGGAGGAAGGAACCAGCTCTGCCATGGGCTAAAACAGACTCTAGGTACCACTCTGCCGACGCTCCTCTAACTCCTCCGACTTGTAGGAAGACTCAAACACCAGGCTGAGCTGTACCCGAGCTCTGCCTCACAAGGAGAGATCAATGTGACTGTATCAATACTAATAGTAGACATCGGACATCTGGTAATGTGCTTTGGCGGTTTGAAATGGCATGTTAACTAAATCCGTGTAAAATGAGCCGTCTCAGTTTACACTTTGCACATACACACAAATATATGAACCACAAAATTAATATCCCCCTGAGTTAAAGCAATACTAGAGCAAATGGAACTCAAGATATGGCACAATCCGCACTGGAAGTACAAAAGATCTAATCAACTGCAGTAGTATACTGTTAATATCTGAAGAACTATGGCATCTTCATGAAGATCACCGTGACACTCGTTTTGTTGTAGAACATAACCATCATCCTGTTTACTCAAATATCGAATTAAACGACAAAAATGTATCTCTCAAAGCAGAGAACCTATTATCCGCTCATTTTCGATCTGTAATTACTCTGAGAAATGTGGGTGTGTTCCTCACGGTCTACCAGGGAGAATGCGAGAGGCCTCTCCCAAGATCCCCTTCCCTGGGCTTCGAAAGTCGAACATGTCCACTCTGCTTGTCCGGAGCCAAAATCTTTGGTGGGAAAAGTTCTCTCTGTTCATCTCTCTAAAAACATAAATAAATCACATCACTATGAGCTAATCACGAAGTCTCAAATAGCCTGGGTAAAAAAAATTGAAGAAGGGGGGCTGTCAGTTGGAAATTGGCCCCTGCAGCTGAGATTTGAAGAAATGACTTGGATTTATGTTGGCAGAAGACATGGGGATAAGCTCTGCTCTGACATGTTCACTGGGTGCTACACGCACACACATACAGTATATGCACCTAACATAGAAGAAGTACATAAATACAATAACCCATAGAGATAACTCAGATACAAACACTTGCACTGAAGGGCCTTGGAATGTTAAAAGCTGTTGATGGCTCATTTGAAGTGCCAACAGCTGAGGCTGTTACGCTGTTCTTACTGCTGTCGGTTGGCGGAAGCCCCTATGATTTCACACTGGCACCAGCTCAAACGCCGCCTCATACAAGACCCGCAGTCCCCCTCCCATACCAACCAACATATAGCACCACACTCCATCCGCCTATTCTTGGCCCAGACACCCGCACTACCCCACCCGACACCTTTCTCCATATGCAAAAACATGCGTGTGCACGTGTTCCTGCGCATACATGTCTCACTCCAGGATATCCAGCTTAATTCTGCTCTCAAATAACACAATGCTACACACAGATGCAAACAGGTCTTCTGCTGAAACAGATACACGCAGAAAAGCGGCTTCCACTCCCTGCTACGGACAGTCTGAAAGTCCTGTGAGGATTAGCAGGTTAGTGTTTGACCTGCTTGCAGAACAGACGACCCCAATGCTTAATACCCACCCTGAGGTTTGCTGGGCTTCCCTCCCTAAGCCTGTAGTCTGTCCACCCCTTTTTATGGCTCCTGCCTGCCTGCTCACTTCTCACAGTCGCAGTCTCCACCTTTACTGCGCTGCTGCCTCCCTCACATGGGACAATGTAAAGACCAAGAATGTCATTACACTCACTTAAGACTTTTAATGGGACTCCAGCACATGAACTGTGTAGGCCAGTTTGAGGCGCTATACCTTTTCATGTTCTGAGAGGGGGGAATTCTCGGATATGGTATGGCCTCATGTTCCACTGGTTACATTCTTTTTGGCAGAGCTACAAGGAGCTTAATCATTTTACACGCATATTTCACCTCTGAAATATTGATAGTCCCTTTGTTCAACATAGTGTGTGAATGTGTGCACACAAGTGTCTGCATGGGGCTTCAGTCTGTGATCTCCATCATTAGACATGTCTGTCTCTCCTCAGTCTGTCATGGGGAATATGAGTCAGGCTTTTCAGTAACCTTACACTGTCAGCCTGTTCACACCTAGCCCAGGGGGAGGCTATATCTCGCCAGCACACTAACGCTCCCTCTGATTCTCACTGGTTCCGATGTGTCTGAGCACCTGGTTGCATGCACGCGTACCTGCTTATGTGTCAGTCCAGAAAACGGTAAAAGATGGTAATCGCGTACACGTGCACTTGTGTAGAACAACAAAAACACACGTGCATGCACCCTTTAAGTAGAGGGGAGTAGCGTGAGAGGCAGAGCTGCAGCCACAGGAGAAACTTTATGGGCCAACTGCCCTGTAATCCCACTCTCACAGTCAGCCTGCCCTGCTGAGAGAGCCCACTTTAACTGCCCTTAACTGCTACCTGTGACAAACCTTTCTGCCTTACAACACGCAGCTGGGGGTTCCTCTGAAGCCTGGCTTACAGTGCTTCAAAGGCATGTGCGTGGGTGGCTGGGGGAATGTAATTGCATTGGATGAATAGGGATGAATTGAATCTGCTTGTTTACATTCGCAAATACATTATATGATATTTCTCTGTGTATATGTATGTATGTGGCAACCACTTTCTGTGTCATCCAGTTATGCACAAGTGCAGAAAACACAGGTGTGCCAACATCACTTAAACCAGAAGGATAACAGACATTACCCATTTTAATGGACTTAACATCTCACAAGCATCTGAGATGTGCCAAGTTAAACAGTGCAACACTGAATAAAAACTTCTATCAGCTCTCGCCTCCACACCCTGGGCGTAGATAGTCACCATGTCCCAACTAGTTCTGTTGTCTTTACACAGACACACACTCGCCTCAAAAAGGTAGTCTTGGCATATTTTTTAGACTGTTTTGTTATTTCATTCCCATCCTGCTCACAGAGCTCAATGACCCACCTCCACGCACGTAGCCATATCTCTGCACTGAAGTTCAAAAGAATAAATAATGGTTTTGAGCCAAAATAAACCATCTTACTTATTCAAGAGTTGATGACAGACACACCTAAGACAAGGAAAGCGAAGACAGGGATGACTTCACTCCAGAGGAATGAGCAACAGCAAATTCAAAACAGAATAAATAGAACTCGTACTCATTAACAAATTACAATTTTAATTAACGATTCCATTAAAAGTAAACACACTTAAGAAGAAAATGTTCTACACAATTATGAATTATGGTAATTAAAAAAATTATCTCACAATAAATACCAAGAATATTTGGCTCTGGTGGAGTGTAATGAGGGTCACATGATGACGTGGTACCTTTCACAAAAAAGGCTGAAGCAGGTGCCAGCTCCTTCTTTTGCTTGAGCTGTCGTCTATTGTGGAGGGACTCCGTGTACTGCTTAACCCTTTGGTCCACAGCATCTTGCACCAGGCCTGTAACCTCCTACAAACAGTCAGGAGATATTTCAGTACAGTAACATGTTAATGGACTTCCGAGAGAACAAAAGTTTTATTTTGTAATTTGATTTTACAAATTATTATTGATGAGCACAGGCAAACGACAGGACAGTAAGAGTCCCAAGTCATCGGCCTATAAGGCATCTAACTCCACAGGGGTCTACTGGCTATGTGGAGAGATGGGAACAGTTTTGCAACAATGGAAAGCCCAGAGAAGAAAAGACAGAAAGCTTAAAGTCATTTTAGATTCCACGCTACTGCTGTCCTTTGAAAAGGCCTCCAGCAGAACAGAAGCCATATATTCAGTCACACACTTATTCACACGCACGCCCTTATCCCTGTGTCTGTACCTCGACGTGGTCCGCAGTAAACCAGCTGGCGTCCTCTTGGCCGCCCAGGGGCAGAACGTGGAGATCCACCAGCACTGCAAAATTCCCACACTGTAACACAAAGAGGAAGGACAGCCACAGGTTGCCGAGTGGCATTAAGCTCACGGACAACAAAGGGAATCAGAGTGTGGGTGATTGACAGCGAGACAAACCACAACGACCCCCTATGTCCTCAAACATCACCCCAGGCCTCTCACAGCAAGTCCCCTCCCTCCTGTTTCTCTGTCTAGCCATCTCGCTACCATCTCTTTACAAAATACTATGGTCTTGTCTGTCTCCTCAAATTTCTCCTCTCTCAGTATAAAAAGTATGTTCCTGCTCTATATATAAGCTTTGCAGTGCCTCAGGTCACAATAAGCAACATTAAAAAAAAGTCTGAAGATGTTCCACATAAATGAGGATTATGCTACTTTGTACCAGGGAAGTGATAAAACTCAGATCTACCCTAAAGCACTCCATGTTTCTGCACTTCTGCACTACAACTTTTTGAGTGGCGTAGCAGGCTGAGTAGCTGCAGAGTGGATTCCTGAAGCGCAACGTCATTGTGTCAACGACAATAAGCTATAAGGGACGGGGAGGCCAGAAATGCCGCGGCTGGTTAAGTTGCTGTTACATCTCTCTCAGGCTAGCCTGATTATGGTTTACACATGAGTGCAAAAGCTGCCCGCTGCACAGAGCAAATGGATGTGGGTCTCGTGTGAACTTCGCCTCTGCCTGGACAAGGAAGTAATGGATGGACCGAGACCACCCACAACTTGACACAGAGGAGCAACAAGTACTGCCCTAAAGTGATAATGAAGCAAAAAACATTGAACTGAGTGGGGTAGCAAAAACATAATTTTGTAAAGACAAAAGCAGATTTCAGCCTCAGAGTGTAGAACTGGAAAAGAGTATGCACAAACAGAGGAGAGGTTATTCATTTCATAATAGGGAATACTTATGCACACTAAAAGCTTTGTGTTGAGCCAGGCTCGTCCCCAGAGCTGAAGCATTGCACACAGAATGACCAAATTCTACAACACAGACGTGAGAGATCTTCCTACGGCTCCGCTCTCATGATGACGTGTGTCAATGAATGAACAGGGTGTGCTGGAGAAGGTCTGTGCTACTTAAATCCTAAATCTGGACACAGGTCTACACTTTCCAACTCCAAACTCTGTCCAGTTGTCTCCTCATCTTTGGAATAACTTAGCTTAACTCCTCCTGAAAGGGAAATACTGATACGGTGCCATTTCTATTACGCAGGGTTTGCTTAGTACAGTGGTTTTACAGCTAAATTTAAGAGCAGAGTGCAGGTGATAGAGAAAAAAAATCGATCAGCGTTTATATGCACTGCAGCCAGAAGCACAATTTTTTTATACTGATAGTTGTGGATCAACCTTCTGTTACAGATTAGGATTTTTATGGAACAGTTTAACAGAATTATAATAAAATCTGTAATGGTATTGTTACTTGAGCCGTCCTTGTGTTTTGATGTGGGAGTTTATTATTTCTATTCTTAAACTGTGGTGATGTGTTTTGGATTTTAGGATAATATTGTTGATTTCTTTGAATGTATTGTGTGTCTTTGAAGTTCTTGGGAACATGTTGAAAATAAGAGTTATTCAGTTAAGCATGTTATCCGTTACATCCCTAGCCTGATAATCCATAGAACCAATCAATAGATCAAAAAAAGCTGCATGCTCAGACCAAATCAAGCTGCATGATATTTAGTATTTTTCCAAACAAGAGGATTTTCCTATTTCATCGTGTTTCAATAAATAATAATTTAAGTGAAGCTGCTCCTTATTTCTCCTTTAGTTGACATGCAGGTCACCATACGACTGATCAGCGAATGTTTTAGTCGCTCCTTGCTCTGCAGAATATGTCAATCACTAACCTCCTAATGTGTGCCAACTTGTACTGAAGTCTCTGCATCCGCTTCATCAAGACTAATGGGAAACTAATGGGATTCTAAGTCTCTTAATAACACAGTGCATAAATCTGTGATCCTCTGACTCATCCCTCTATTACAGAAATATGTGAGCACAAAAGTCGGAGCATTAACATGTGGTATAAACAAAAATATAAACTTGGTAAATATTCACTGTAAATAACACAGGAGCACTTAGTAGAAAAAGAAGTTGATGTACAAAAACCTACATAGCAACAAAAAAAACCCGCTATGGACCAGAAATGTGTGCATGCTGCCTCTCAGAATCAGCGTGTCCCTATAGATCACTACTCTCTCTATCCCCTGCCCTTTGTCTCATGTCAGTCCACGGATGACTGGTGGGCCCAGCTGACTGCCCCCGACAATTACCAGTGTGTGGGAGAGCCTGGCAACGGAGGGTCAAGACCCTGTCAATCCAAACGCCACCGAACCAGAGGACGAGCCCCACTGTGGTTTCTTGGGGTTGCAATTGACACACGCTTGATGTGTTTTGGTATCCTGACCTGAAATCTTTTGAAGAATGTCATTACAGATAAGTATAAGAACTGTACCATGCTGAATGCGATACCACTTAATTGTGTGTAGTGGCCCTGGGATTATTTTTTTACTTGTAATGTTCAGTTTTTGTTGACAGTGTGTCAGGAAAATGGTAATTCACGTCCTTGGTGATTATTGCGGTCATAAAGAATGGTGGTGTGTTATTGGACAATGAGGGAGGTTTCTAATATTCTGCTCCCTACCTGTGTGAGTATCCTGAAAGGGACCTCAAGATCAGTCTTCTAGACCACTAGATAGCTCAGAATTACACAAGCTATTGCAAGATCTAAAGAACAACACAAGGTTAATTTGATCAATAACTTGGACAGAAGGGGCAGTATGAGTTTAGAGAGGTCCTCTTGAAGAGGCGCAGCATCTCTTAAAGTGGTTCCTGAGCTTCTGATTGAATGTGTTTTGGGCTAAAAGCCAGACATCTAGCGAGCCTTAGACTAACTTCCTTTTATCACATTAGAGCGGCGGACAAGACTCGACTGGGAACTGGGCATTAATGATAAACACTGGTCTGCCCCTTAAACAAAAAAGCATGTGATACCCTGAAATTCTCAGAAATGGGGGATTTTGTCAGGAATGCAAACTAATGCAATCACACTAATGAGAAAACTATTAATTTGGCCAGGAGAACTTGTGGTTTGCTGGAGACACACATTTCCCACTAAGTGTCAATCGGTGAGTCCAGGCCGCGCTGTTTATGTGCAGCTAGCAGAGCTTTTACAAAGTACATTTGTGTTGTGTGTGGCAGATAAGACAAAAAAAAGCAGCAGAATCTCAAACAAAGGCTACAATCACATCATGTGGTCTAAATTTGTCGACTTGCAGCACAAAGAGTGACCAGTGAATCTCTAAGCTGAACTCTGCCATGAACTATGACCTCCACGTACCCCCCCCCCCCAAAGCCCAGTAGTCCCTCTTTAGTCAGATCTGTGCAAGCAGCCTACTGCTTTCTAGTTGTAGTAAATCAGACCACAAGGACCTCGCCTTCTTTGAGTAATGTAATCTGAAAATGAAACATCCCGTATGCTCACTAAAGCTATACTTTGCATGGACACATTTAAGGCAATACTCTGAGCAACTGTCACTGTTGGTGGAAAGAGAGGTTTGATAAAGGGCCAAGTTCTAGAGGAAGTTACTCTTTTCATGCATACTAAAGTGGGCCACCACTGCTTTGTTCTCTGTTTTGCACAGGCCTTTTAGAGTTATGAACAGAGGCTGAAGG
This sequence comes from Hippoglossus hippoglossus, assembly GCF_009819705.1. Lineage (NCBI taxonomy): Eukaryota > Metazoa > Chordata > Actinopteri > Pleuronectiformes > Pleuronectidae > Hippoglossus > Hippoglossus hippoglossus. The sequence goes on from NC_047165.1 coordinate 16,491,446, forward strand.
CTGAATGAGAGGCAGCAAGGAGCGCTACTTAATACCAAATCCTTTATTGTGCCATCTTTGTGTGCTGTCACACACTGAATGAATAGGACCGAGTCTTCCTGCAGGCTAAGCTCAACTTCTCTATCCTAATTCTCCCATGCACTGCCAATCTGATAACTGTTGCCTGCAGGAAACAAAGGGTTAACAAAGACTACAACATTATAAATGTTTGAGCCAAAAAGGTTGCCCACAGTCCGCACTACACAACATGAGAAAAATCCTCTACATACACTTCATATTTCCTGTCTGTAAATAAACAACCCCTGACTCAGACTCACTGATGTCTCCTTTCCCTTTTCTGGTCTTCAGGGCTCTGGTCTATATCACTCTCAGTTCCCAAAACACTCTCTACCTTCCCTTATCTTTCCCCAAGACCTGGCTCTCCGTCCTCCCGTCTGTGCTGCTCCATGTTGGGCACGGGGCCCAAATCTCTATGAGCGGCTTCACCCGCCTCCCCACCTCGCTGCCCTTTGCCATTGCTATCGCAGCGTATAAGAACCAGACCTTCTCGGACTGCACTTAGCTCAGAGGCTAACACTAACCAGCCACAGATGTTTACATTGGGAGAGAAGGGGCAGCAGATGCGGTCTCACTCAATAAAACTTGCATCTCTCCCACTCTCCCTTTGTCTCTCTCTTTTTCTGACGTTCTCTCTCTTTTCTGCAAGTCTGCAAAGAACCCAAGGGAGCTCTTTAGATCTGTGGGTGGGACAACTCTGCTCTCAGGCCTTATTTGTCTGCACTCTCTGTGCTGTGAGTCACCTGGGTTTCCCCCTTTAAAAAAAAAAAAAAAACATTTCTACGTTCCAATTTTTCATACTGCCAGATACTGAGCAGCGAAGCTTGAGTCGTGACTATTACTGAGGCGAATGTAATTTACAGAGAGTGCGCGGACGCATTTTGTGTGCAAAGCCCCCATCATTCAGGTGAAGGTTAACACACCTGAGTTCTCTTTATTTGATGATAAAAAGAGACACAACCCAGGGGTGGAATTCCAGCAGCAAGAACAGACAGGAATATCTCCAGGTAACACACAGCAAACAAAACTCAGTATGTGACATCCTTGAGAAACTGTTAGTCAGTCAGAAACACCAGGCTGAGAAGTATTTGGCCTCAATAGGAAATATGAATTCTGTGTGGTAATATAGAGCAGTGTTGAGATGAAAGGGGGCTTTTAGTTTTGTTAACACTGTCACCTCCTCTTGTAAAAGATCCCTAAGTTGGAAAATGGCAAAACTCAAACTGCAAGGATTTGGTACAGAAGCATGTGTGGTCCGATATGAGCTCATCTACAGAGTGACAACAACACTAACCAGCACATAAACCTCTTACATTAAATTTCTCTGTGATACCTCAAACTTTCTATTCTTAAAAAAAACTTTGGTCTCTGTCGCAACCTACTGCATTAGATGGTTAGAAAGTCAGCAGTGCATATTGCTAATAGAAGGCAGATTGCAGGGTTCTGCCGCAGCAATGTCCTGGAAGAAAGCAAGTGCTTCAGTGGATCAGCATTTTAGCCTGCAGGCCCTTTTCAGGAGGTCTGAGAAGTGGCAGGTCACTATATAGTCTGAGCCTAGTTAAGAAGAAGCATACCAGCCCCTCCTGCAGTTCCACAGACCAGGGAAGGAGCTGCCTTGAAAACATGTTGGGAGAAAGGGACGTAAAACATACTGCGGTACATCCTACTAAAGATGGCATGGATAATTCAAGAACATAACTCATAACTGCTTCAGTAATCCTCGTTCTCTGTGCAAGATGGCAAAAATAATTTGCAACATGCATCGGTAATAACAGTTTTGCTCTTTAATGTTCTGAGAAGTTGATTCGGTCATTAAAAACATGGGGGACAGTGGTGTTTGTTTTGCAAAAGAGAAGCCTCGGGTAGTGCCTTGAATGCTGTTCTTTAGACTGATCCCTTCTAACATAATTGTTTGTGGTTACTTGGTTAAGCATGGTAGAGGCTGCCTGTGTGCATTTTCTCAGGCAGCGTAACACAACAGTATCATTATGTGCCCAGTGGGAAGGAACCTTCCGTGAACCTCAAGGGTTTTACTCTCCCACAGCCAACTGAGGGGGGTCGTGAGGTGGCCTGTATGCAGGCATGCATATGAAACAAATAAAGGGAGTGAATGCAATATCTGGTCAACTAGGCACACATGGCATTATGGAGGATGTGAGAGCTCAGCGCGAATGTCTGCAGCCCTCATCCGAAACTCTGAATAAATGAAACATCAACAAAAGAGAGACCAGCGGCTTTCCCTGCACTTAACAAAAACATCTGAAGTACATTATTCCTGACAGAGCATCAGACACAGGATGAACAGCTTGGCTTTTTAATAGAATGAGTTTCCTCTGCTCTGTGCCGGCCTCCATTGACAAAAGCCTATGAGGGAGGCAGTCAGTTTAGATTTGCAAAAGGTGACCAGAAACATCTTCTAAAGGATGAATAACAACATCAGAATGTGAACACAAGACAAGCGACACATGCACCTGTATCTCCCCCTAGTGGCCAAATAAATTTGCTACTGAGGAGGACTAAATAATGAATGCAGGCAGAATACTTTGCAACAAAATATGAACATTGTAAATGTTAGAAACGCAAGCACAATTTCATGTGTTGCACATGTTTGCCAAAAACACAACCGCTTTTCATTGGTTTAAGATAGACCATGATAACTTGAGCCAAGAAGTAGTGTGTGAAGCAGTTCTACTGTTTGGAAGGAGAATAAACATAGTGGTTATCAAGAATGCTGGCAACAGAAGTTGAAAAGCCTTGATCAAATGCAGATCCGTCTTATTCTTTATTATTCAGTATCTTGTGTGCATTCTATGTGGGAAAACATTTTGCCTAAAGTAATTGTGAGGTTTTGTGGTCACTGAGAAGCACCAACAATCTCATTTACTACGAAACAAGATCTTTTCTAACATGTCATACGTACATGTTCACAAAACACTAAAGAATATGATATGTGTTCCGATGATAACCTTTTACAGTGTTTTTGCAGGTTTCAACATGTTTTATTTAAGACCATAATGAATGAAATTTAAGACATGTCAAATACAACAGATATGAAGGAACGTCAGAGTCCCAGATTTACTTACACTTCCTCATAATTAAAGACAGTAGACTAGATTGTAGACTATCAATTATCAGTTCCACGTTCTCATTAAATAATAATTTTAAAACGTGACGAAGAAGCATCAAATGAACATTAACACATTTAAGACCTACCTAAACATATCTAAGACCCAGTATGTAATATGTTATACTTATTTAAAACTTTTTAAGAACTAAACTTCTTCAGACTTTTAAAGACCCCGCAGAAAACCCTGCTTTTACTTTAAGTTAAACATTTTGTTTGATGATGTATTTGTGATTAGAGCATCTTACTTTGTTTAAAGGACACACAAAGGTGTAATAGAGAGATTATAAGACGTACCAGGTTGTACATGGTAACAAGGGTACACATTTTATATTGTAAATAAAAAATACAAACAGATGTGATGAATATATTCTACTAATAATTCCAGAGATCTTTCTTTTTTCCGCCTTTATACTGTATATTTCGTTTTCACTTACCTTTATGACAAATTTGTGAGGAGTCATTGCATTGAACACAGCACTCAGCCAGTTTGACCTGAAACATGTACAGTCATGGATTACACGTGGTTGTACACTCCTGCATAATCTGGTTGTGCAGACGAACCGAGACAACGTGACTTCTGCACGTGAAGTAAGATTGAAGCTATGACATTTTAAAACAATTGCAGTTTATCTGGTTGCTGCAACGTGAGGCTTTAATATTCTTCTTTTATGTCATGTTTTTTTTTAATGTTTTTTGTGGACCTGAGAAAGAGCGGTTAGAGCTCAACATCAGGGGATCAGGGATCGAACCCAAATCCCAACAGTATCAAGTAGCTGTTCAATTCATTTTAACAGCCCCGGGCTCGTAAGAAGAAAGATGACTGCTAAGAAACACCAGGGGCAGTCTGACGTTAAGTCATAATCGGCCAGCGACACGTTAACTGCACCGTAAATACGCAACAAACAGATTAAAACCAACAACAGACGTAACAACCGACGTACCGCCAACAGTTTGAATGTTTGTCGAGCGAGAGGGCTGCAGGATATGACGTCACATTCCGTCTGGTCTGTAGTCCGTCTGTCAAATAAACGGCTTCTGCCAAAATGTGGCAGATGGAGTACGAGCTATTTTCTTTATCTACTTTAAAGAGGAACCCGAGTCACGTGATTACGAGGCGATTTTCTGTTTTGATAGCAACAATGTCCAAAGGCAAGCGAGAGAATGCGACTCTGAACGGAACAGGACCCCACTAAGACCCGGACGCTCTAACCGCTACCATGGATACGTGGGGCAGTCTTTAAAATGCCTTGATTAATATCGAAATGAAATGCTTCCATGCTATATTGAGGTACAACCTTTACAAAACAATAACCATTATTGTTTGAAATAAAAAGTAATTCGGGGAGTTTTAATATATGAAATAAAGTATGTCTGCAAAAAATGGTGTCGCTTTGATCAGGCAATGCTATGAGTCCTAAATGAGAGTCTTGACAAGCAGATGCGCGTAAGATGGAAGATCTGAAGGTACTCTTTTTTAAGTCCAACTTCACAACCCAGTCTAAAACCACACCGTTGTGTTTAAGTAACGCTACATTCTGTGTTTAGTGTTTTAAAAGCGGCTTTAAATGCAAAGTGTGGACCTGAGACTTTGCTTCGTGAGGTGATGTCCCGACTTGTCAAGAAATCTCCGTCTCTGTGTGTGGACCTGCCGCTGGACAACACTGACGTTTGTAACAAGCTTCGTTTACTGAGGCAGCTCCTGGCGTCTTGTTATGGTCCGACTGGTAAACTGAAACTAGTTCACAACAACATCGGAGGACACGTTGTCACCACCTCGACCTCATCAGTTCTCCTCGCAGCCATTTCATCCTCACAGCCTCTTGTGAGCCTCATAACAACCTCCATCCTCAACCACGTGTCCCGGTTCAGTGACTGCGGTTTGTTCGCTGCCACTCTGTGTTTGGATCTCATCGAACAAGCAAAGCAAAGTGGCCTCAGAGGAAACGTGTGCATCAGGCTGAACAGGCACTTCCTGGGTGTGTGCGTCAGTTACCTGCAGAGAGGGGACTGCTGCTGTAAAGTGAAGCTCGACTTCTGCAGCAGCCACAACCTGATCGCATTAGCTCGCAGTGTTATCTCCAGCAAACCAGCATGTATGCTCACAGGGCAAGAGACGCTTCACATCAGCAAGCTGGCCGTGCAGGCTTTTCTACTGACTCTTCCCTGTGACAAACCAGGCACAGTCTCTCTGGGCCAGACAGTGACCATCTCTGTTGAGGGCCACTCTGTGCTCAACTCTGCAGTGTTTCCAGGTTTGCTGGTGGATGTCACTGGTGTCCTATGCATCGACAAGTCAGAGAACCTGAGTTCCCATCCACTGCGCACGTTGTTGTTCAGTGCATCCCTTGCTGGAGACATTCCTGAACTCGGAGATGGGATCATCGAAGTGTCCTCGGGTGTAGACACAGACGCGCAGATCTTGGATCAACTCCTGGATCTTGGCAAGCAGGCGGTTGAAGATGACGTCAAGCTCTTTGTCTGTCAGAAGGTCATCCACCCAGTCCTACAGCAATACCTGAGGAGTCAAGGTGTTATTGTGATCGAGAGATTGGGAATCACTCACATGGAACCGCTCATTCTCCTTACAGGTAGACTTGAAGTACAGGCATGGGCCTGTTGGCAGATTTATCACTGCAGATCTGTGTTATACAGACACTTTCCCACAGAAATGTTTCAATGCCATCGAATGTCATTAAGTAATATGATCTTGTAGTAATATATCTGATGCAGTATTATAGTACAGTGCAATAAATTGTGTTTTACCCAATGTATATGTGATGCACAGTACACATGTTATGTTACTGTAAAATATGTCTCTTACCAATTAAGGGGAATTATTGTATTAGGAACGCTGGAACGTGTGTTATATAAACTCAGTCGAGCGCATAGCTCTGCCAAGGACCAACTGTCAAGCGGCAACAATTTTCACACACTCAAATCTAAAACGTAACTCTCAACTTCCCTCAATGTTCCTAATTTTTTTCATCAAGTTCCATGAATTATTCACTGGCAAAATGGTGAAAAACTTCCCATCTCACAATGTTATGAATAGAAGGTGGGGAAAAAATCCTGGATTCACCCTCTGAATAGGATCCTACCGCATCCTTTCACCAAGTTCTGTGGTAGTCCGTTCAGTTCTTTTTGTGTGATCCTGCTAACAATCAAACCAACCATCCAACAAACAAACAAACGGGGGTGCAAACGTAACCTCCTTGGTGGAGGTAATAATCTATCGTCCACATAGAACATAGTCTGTACTCGTAATTACTTTGCTCTGTATCTGAGATCCTGTTTAATATCTACTCCAACCAAAAGGTGCTCATCCTGTGGCCACATTGCACACCGCACTTCCAGCCAAGGCCTACGGGAAGGTGAGGGATCTCAGTATAAGGCAGTTTGGATCCAAGACTATGCTGCATTTACTCGCCCCCGGGGAGTCGGCAATCTGCACGATGGTCCTCTGCCACAGGAACGAGACCATGCTAAGCGAGCTGAAGGTAAGATAAAGTGAGGAGTGTTCAGTTCATAACATCAGATGCATCTTCCTTCCACTATAGTACAATTTCCACTGTGCAATCAATAATACAGCATATGGCCCCATAAAACACAATTTGTAAAGAGTTTCTCGGGGGAAGAGATTCGCTTTTTTCTCAGGTACTTTTGATAAAAGCATCCATCGTACGGCACGAAGTAATTTAAAACTTATTTTAAAAGGCATTCAATTTGTCTGCAGACACAGACATCAGCTTGAAATATCAATTAATGGGGGCAAATGTGAGTGATGAACTGACATCTTAATGTCTGTGCATCTGTTGTAGGTGGTGTGCCAGAAGACAGAACATGTGTTGAGGCTCACCCTCAGGGAGCCATATGCCTTATTTGGAGGTGGGTGCACTGAGACCCACTTGGCTGCTTACGTCAGACACGAGGTGAGATCCAGAGTATCAAGGAATATACCGGCCGAGTCGTATTGTTTTCACTTATTTTTACAGCGATCACATAAAAATTTACTATGTTATTTTTTTCATCTCAGAGCACAAACGGAGTAACGGAGTCTGCAGCAGCATTAGGGTGCTCACAGTCAGAGTACCTTCTCGGCATGGACAGATTCTGCAGCTCTCTGGAGTCTGTGGCCAAATCACTGGAACACAATGGTGGGAATTCTTTAATAGATCTGACTCATGCTCACCACTGGACCCTGCCTGCAGATGTGATGAACAGATGTGTAGAGGATAGCTTGGGCTTCTGTGGCTGTGGACTGGTGGAAGGAAGCTCAAGTAAGAAGTGGACTTACCTAAACACTAAATATGCTGAGTTCTCCCCTGCGGCCCTCACTACAGATTCTCCTGTGCAGCCACGTGTGCTGGACTCCTTCACGGCTAAACTCAACGCGTTGCAAGTGGCTGTAGAAACTGCTAATCTCGCACTAGATGTGAGATACATAATTAAAGATGTGAACTAGTAGAATAAGTATTTTTGTCTCGTGCTAGATTCTAGTTTGTGAAGATGAAAATGAAGAATTCATGTTTTTACTGTTTTTACAGTTACTGGGAATTTTCTTAATTTCCTTTATTCTGTTATTCTGTTTATTCCTCTATGCTAAGTCATTGACTTAACTTCCAGCCTGTTACACTTCAATGACTTAAAATCCTCTTTAAATGAAGATTAAGTTAAGTGCGATAAAGTTTTAAAATTTAATGAATCAAAATAATTTGGCTTCTATGGAACAATTTACCAAACCATCCCTTATGTAAATCAGCACGTCTCAGCTGTAGTTACCATTGGTGAGCACTGGGAGACGCTGCAACCAATGCTGCCACATATTTTGTTGCCAACACAACACCAAAAAGCACCACCAGCCTTTTCTGAAGGTTTTCTCCCCCCATACATTTTTTAAGTATTACCAGTCTCAACCTGCTGGTGAAATAAAGTCACCACCTGACAGGTATGAAAATACAAAGACAAACCCTCAGGCAATCAAATGTATTTGTATAAAATAAACTTTTATATCTTTACACAAAGTCTCAGTTTTTTCCTGCAGGTTTCTTCTGTAGCAGTTTGTATAAAAAGACTTGGACGATTAATTTGTTCTAATTGTTATGTACAATAATATACACAAATGTCTTCAAGCTAAATTTTAAATGAGTGGGTTCCTGTGCTATTTGCTCAAGATGAATGGAATTAAAGCCTTTCGTGACTAAGGATAGTCTTTGAATTTCTCCCAGTAAAACCTGTGAAAGTGGAGAAGATAACTATCACTCATAAATGGCACGTGGTAATGTAGGTAGGTGTTGGTGTACATAGATTGCTTAGCTTTTTGGAAATGTTGCAGGCACCTGTGATGGTTATAGGCTCTTAGTCCGATGAAACCCAGGGTAAACACAGTGAATTAGAGAGCTGGGAGGGACCAAGTGACCACAGCAAAGCCAAACCACTCCACCATCTCTCCTAGTTAGCAGCTGACACATATTCAAACAGACCTCCTGCAGGAGAGTGAATAAAACCACAGGTCACTATGAGAACTGACATTAGTTAACTCAAATGTAATCTCTGTTTCTTACCTGTTGGAATCTTATAAATAACTTCTCCTGGTTTCCTCAGTTTTCGTAGAATATAGTCACTGTGTATATTGATGGCCATTCCAACTTTTAAAAAAACTACTGAACCTAGTAAAAACACGTACTTGTACATGGCTAAATTTTCAGTGTCATAATGTCACATGAAGCACATAAATAGGCAGAAACAATCCCATAGGCCTTTAACAATATGCAACAGTTTTACATTACAATAGCAGCTTTAAAATTAGTCTGATGGTACACTGACTGTAATAGAGAGAATAGTGCAGCTTCCATTCCCATTCCTCACCCTCAATGTCTGTTCTTTCTCTATGTAACTTTGGTGAGCAGACTGATGGTTGCAGCTTATGACCAGAGTCAGGCCCAGCTAATTCAATTTAGCAATGCCCAACTGTAGATGAGTTTAAAAAGACATCAAATTCATTAAAAATAAGCATTTTTCTCCAATATTCGGTGAAGAAACTCAAAGAAATGTCAAGAATTCTGAAAAGAGTTTTATGTATTTAATACAGTTGCTGCTCTTCTGGTTCAGGAAGACGGGGGATTCATGGGTAATATGAACCATTCAGCTCCGATCAACAGTTTGATAGGAATTGTTTTTTTTCTACATGAAAACCACTTAAAGTTTGGATAATCCTGGAAAAGCTTACAAGAGCAGGCTTCAATTTGAAAATATGCACCAGATGCATCCCATACCCTCCCATCGGCCCTATAAGAAAAACAAAAGCAACCAAAACACATGAACACACAACTGCTGGAATCTGACTTTTCTGTGACTCACTCTCTAACTTCTGGTAATCGTCTCTGCTTCATAATATATGTCTCTCCGGCTTGTGAAGACTCCGGTCATGTGTAGTGGGAGCATGGGCAAGTAATGCCAACCAATTGCTTCATTTGTTTTTTTTATCAAAGGCTATCGGGATATGAAGATGATGATTTTACCACATAAGAGAAAAAGTGTTTCAGAAACAAATCACCAACCCTACTTTTGATCGCTCACATGAATTACCATGTGTGACTGCAGAGGGCGCTGATACTCAGTAAAACTTACATAGTGCTGCTTTAAGTTTTCAAAATAAAACGTTGAGCAAAGAACAAGTGCTGCTCCTACCAGTTTTACAGCGATAGTCAGCTGACCAGCCATCATCAAACTGGGCACAGTGCAGCAGGTAGTGTCCCTGCAGGAACCCACTCAGAGAGCAGAAGAGACCTGCTGCCACCATCACTCCCAGTGGGAGAGGCTTTCCTCTGGTCAGTAGGGAATACACAAATGTCCTGTGATTGGTGAGGAAGTGGTCGATGCAGTAGGTGGAAAAAGAGTTTGTGTTGCTCTTTATCCATGCTGGTAAATTACATGCAAATAACATGTGCCTCAACCACATGGACGAATTCTGGAATATATTATTTCATATTTAACAAGAAAGTGATGTCATTAAGCCTTCAGATTATAACAAGATATATTATTTTCAAAGCTCCTTTTCCTCAGTTGACATAGTCACTATAGGAACACTGACAAAATGATAACAGATGGTTATAACAATAATATTTTGTTATTTCCTCTCAAGAAATAGAAAATGATGGCTGTACTCATTAATGTAATACATAAAGAACGTGGGTTTGAACTAAAAAAAACACAGTTTGTGTCATGCACTATGACACTATTATGAACTAAATATGGAGGGAAATCATCTTTAGTGAATGCTGGATCCATGATGAATAGATTAATTCATTGAGTACTCACACGGCACAATAGCCTGCAGGTTCATACATTTGAGACAAATATAACAAAACCATAATTGGGAAAAAAATGTATGATGGTAAAAGACAATACAATACAAAAAGTTTGTAAATATGTTAAAAACTACAAACTGTGTCAAACCAGTGAAACAAGTAACATAATTGCTTATATTTTGAATGAATATATTTAAAGTACATTACCACACTACTTTTCACATACACATCAAACAGACCCAAACCAAGGCTTATGTCTGTTTTTACCTTTGAAAATAATGCATGCAAAAGGTCCCAAGCAGCAGGTGCTTCCCCGTCATGGAGGCTCTTTGCGAGGTACAAGCAATAACAGTAGTGGGATGAGGAGAGCCGGTATCTCCCGGAGGAACCAGGCCACTCTGGCTGAGACCGTCCTCGCTGAAGAGGAGGGTACCATGGCGGCCATAGTCGGTTTGCGTCTTCCTGTGATGGACCACGTGCCACGGTCCTATCAGGATGATCCCACAGCTCAGGCTGCCAAGTTCCCTTAGCAGTGCATGTCGCAGGTCTGTTTCTCAGGGTCAGAGAGTGTTGCAGTGATCTTTTCTGCTCATAAACTCGTCTTAGGCATTTGTATAAAGTTAAATAGATCTTAAAAAGCCTCCCTGACTCCTCCCAAATCAAAGAGAAAGGTGCGTCAGCCTGCTGAAACACGAGACTGCTCCCTTTTTCACAGCATGGGCAAACATTTCTAAAGGTTATCATTATCCTTCCCGCCTTGGAATGCAAGCATTGATGTCAAATTGCTTTACGTCACAAAGCTTCAATAACAGTGGAGTAAATTTAATGGAATGTTATAATCACTATAACATCAGGGGCTATAGCTGTTTGGGTCTTGTTTACAGACACACAGAGACATTTGTGCCAATGTCAAATCGGGTGGCTCCGTATATGAATAAATCTGCAAAGTGTCGGGAGAACTGCTGCGGTTTGTCCAGTCCGAACAGAGCAGGTGGAAGGCACTTGAAAAGGAGGAATGACAAAAATCACCATAACTTATGAAGTTACAATGAAGTCATCAAAGTCCAGATACAGATACAAATGCTGATTTCATTATTACCTAATTTGGTTCAATCAACTAGATGTGAACACACTTCATTGTGTTTAGTACAGCATTGGATTTTTTTTTTTTATTCCCTTGATTGTGGTTTGAAATGTGTCATTAGTGTACAATAGTGAAATAAACGTGATCATTAACATTACACCAGGCCACCTCAGTATAAACAGGACCACAAATCAAATAAGCATGTGACTATAGTTCCTCCAAGTTATAACCTGTTCCTCCTGATCCGACCATTTGCCTAAATGACTCATTGAAAACATTACACAGCAACTGAATATTGATGAACAATAAAACCTGGCTTGACAGGAGTTTCTGTTATAATCTGAGGATTATCACACAATGATATTCTTTATTTTATGAGATGTAGACTAGTACTGGGTTTAAAATGTTTAATAAAACATATTAGGTCGGCTGGATATTTCTGGTCATCTTCAGCTTGTATGAAGCCTCCTACCTACCAACTGATGCTGCTAGTCTGGCAGCAGCATGTGTGTTTATTGAATACAATGTGTGTTTATGCCTCATACACGTTGAAAATAAAGTCAATGAAATGTTTAGAGTTTGTGTTGATTCAACTTGTTTCCGATATTTAGCTAAACCCCAAGACGAAATAACAGAAACACCTCTCAGTAAAATACAATACAATTGAAAAGCACTGCAAAGCCACATCCTCCAAAATGACCACACAGTTTGAATCAACACTTCTCTTGAAACAAAAAGCATAGAACATAATGATCTTCATGAAGGGAGTATTTCTTGCAGGACTGTTGTATTGTCATTTAGCTTGATGCACTCAATAAACTAGCATCTATTATATATATATATATATATATATATTTGTATTTATTTATATTCGTACTTTAGTCTCTGGGATGAAGTAATCATGTGTTCTTTGTGTTTTCTAATTTTCCTCCAGCCACACAGCTCCCTCTGCTGGTGACATTTCTAATCGTCGCCACAGTAAATTGATTAAATGGATAAACATCGTAGATATTTATTATAGCCAGGATCATTTTACCAGTTAGAACAGTGTATGCAGCACTGGGTTGATAATGGCACAGTTCCCAACCAGACTAATCTTTCTCACTATGATAGAACTGTTGCAGCGCTGAAATCTACTGCAACAGTGAATTATAAAAGTACATGTATGAACCAAGTCAGCATTTTGTGTGATTGCAGATACTTGAAGAAGCAGACACCAGAGCAGACGTGCTTTTCAGTACATTTTACTTTTTTATGTTTTGTAACATGAATCCTTGGCCTCATCTGAAGAGCCTGTAGGGATGCTTTGTCAGTGGAACCTGAGATCGGAACAGCTCCATTTAGGGAGCAGTTAAGTAGTATTTTAGGTTTGTGACGTGTAACTTCCCATTCTCTAAGCAAGAGAAAAATAATACAAAAAAAAAAAAACATTTCTAAAATACAAACAAAGATCCATAAACAGAAAAAAGAACAGTGTTGAGGTTTAGCCTTTTGTCTCTTTCTACAGGAATGAGGTGAGGGTGGAGAAAACAGAACAGAACCGCTCCCTGCTGGAGAAAGGAGATTACAGTTGGGGCCATTTTTGACCAACAAGATTAGAGGGAGATGTAACACACTCCTTGAGAGCTGGGTGGGATGGAGACTTTGTTGGGCACTGGGCAAGGGGGAGGGTACATGTGGGAAAAATAAAAACTGAAAGTACACATCCTAAAATAAGACTAAAAGTGAGAATACACTTCTTATGTATATGTGCAACTGTGATAAAAAGGCACAATAACAGTGTGTTATGCTTTACTAGTTTCCCCTTAAATTATCATCAGAGGTCAATTGAGTGTGGGGCTTCGTTTTTTCAGTCTGTGCTCACTTGCTTCAGCCAGATATTGTAGCGTAATGATTGTGGTGCCGAGAGCGGGAGACGAATGTTCGGGGACTGAATCATTTCAATGGGAATCAGTCAGCAGCAAAGGTCAGTCAGAGATAAGTGATGTTCAGATCTCAGATGAAAAGGACAGCAGTCATTGTGTGCCGCCTGACGTACTGTCCCTGAAAGCCTGCCACTATGAATCATCAGGTTCACTGCATTCAGGTTGTTTGTATGCAGTTTGAGAGTCTTTCAAGCAGCAGGATTACACTGCAAATAACTTTTCTTTTTCATAACTGGGATCCTTTTGCTTGACGTTACATAACGCAAAAAAATATATTCATGTTTTTAACAGATTTACACCTGTCAATAATAGAGCATGGAGCCACATTTCCCTGTTTTAAATTGTTAAACCTTGAATCGTGACTTTGTGCTGATCTTAAACCTCCATCTATCACTTCTTCTAGCTACTCTCATTAATTAAGGAGTAACAAAAAATGGGAACAAACCATTGAGGATGAAGACTGAAATCTTCACAATAACATTTGGCATTTGGATATAAAAACATTCATAAAAAGAAATGTCTATCACTACCTCGTGGACAGAATTAGTAAACTGCTAAAACAAAAGCTGTGCTGCTCTATCAGTTCTGAGCGTGCAACAAAAGACATTTTTTTTATACTTTTGTAAAAACAAAAATTAAGATTGAGTCTACTATGAAGACAATTCAATAACAACAGAGATTCAAGGTGGCAGTGTAAACAAAGACTAGTGGTGTCAGTGTTGGGATTCATTTACACAGTATCCAGCTCCGATGACATTTCTGCGGCACCCACAGCTGCAGTCTGGCCCAAGCAAACCATATCTATGATGCTACACATGTATAATTGGAATCTGGGAGCAGCATTGCACACGCACTAATTTAACAGGCAAACCATGTCGTTGGTTTTTAACTGACAAGACTCCTTTTGTTTAAATCTACACACTACTTGAGTAAATACCATCACATCTAATAATACTACCAAAAAAGGGAGAAAAAAAAAAAGGAATAGAATATGAATAAAAGATAATATTTAATAAAACTACTATGAGAGTAATAATGTTTTTGGTATTGTACAGGGGTTAGTGAACTCTGTTGGGTGCAGCCCTTTGTTAGCAACTACAATATAATGCGACGGTAGAAATAGCCTATGACACTTTTTTAAATTTAAGTCGCATGTAGCTTAAAGCAGTCATGTCACAACACTCACTTCATTTTCATCTGGCAACATTACAGTATTCTATATTAAGATCTGCAGTTATATTTTCATTCCTTTTTTCGGAGGCAATAACATGAGCACAGATTGCCAAGAGTCCAAATGTAAAGATTGCATCACAACTCAAATCCATCGTTTGTAAGGAAAAACTGAAATGGACAACTGAGGTCCTTCCAAAAACCCAAATAAGATTTGTCCCTCCTGGCGGTTCCCCCCCGAGCCAAATTAATATGCATTCCTCACATCTCCTCACACCATTTGCTCCAACATAATCTCAAAACTGCTCTTCAAGATAAATGTATCAACCAAAAGCTCTGAGACACACTTCAAACTGAGAGGAGGGTGGAGAAGAGCGGGAGACAGAGAAAGAAGACTGTATTGGCTTTGAGTGTCTAGGTCCTTCCTGCAAATAGTGGGCGCAATTGGGGGTGGGGTGAGAGGGAGGGTGTCTGGGTTATGGCGATAGATAGTAAGGACAGGGTGGCGGCGTTGCACTGGTCCCTGTGAAAGTTGCCCTCAATGAACGACGAGTGCCCCGGCAGCGTAACTCACGGAGCTGTCGTCCCAGTTCCTGCACTCGCTTGACTGGGCGTAGTTCAGGAAAGATAAGTTCATTTCTAAACCATTCTTCCTAAGTTCAGCCACCGCCTGCAAAACAGAAACATCCACTTGGTCACGGATTCACACCAGGCAACACGCCATGTGTGCTCACACACATTACGACAGAGTGTCTAGAACTACATTCCGAAAGTACCATTTTTCTTTAAATGACAGAAATGACAAATAAGAGGCTGCTTTTGTCACTGGCTGAAATCAAGGATATTAAGAATTCTGGGTGCAAATCTTCTGCCATTAACAGAATACAGGGTTAATCAATCATTACCATGTTAAATACTGATGCACCTGGTGAGTCTCTTTTTCTGTGGTACCTACATTTAGCAGCACTCCAATTGGGTGACGCCCACAGATGGTGTTGCGGTACTTCTTCAAGTAGTTGGTGAAAGACACAGGATCCAACTGCTCTATAATGCCCATTCCCTTCACAAGCAGAGGAAAAAGTGGAACAAAAGTCATTACACTTAAATGCACATTTTTATGACTCTCCTAAAAGTACACACCATTCATTTTAATAAGTCGGGTTTTTTTTTTTTAAATCAAAGTTGATAAAAACAATATATATATATACTTTTTTTTCCTGTGCCATAATATTTAGATACAAGGGACACTTGCTTCTCATGTTTCAAATATTTTGTTGTCTCCGAACAAGCTTTCTTAATGATCTTATAATAACAGTACTTCCTGTATGCCTAATGTTCAACAAAGTCTTATCTAACCATATTTTCTGTGCCCTTCTGTATTTTAAACTTCCTGCAACATGATTTATGCATTGAGGTACATTGAAGTATGAAGAATTCAAACTTCCTGTGGTAACAATAATGTCTAGTTAGTATGCATTTCATTAGCATACATGTGGCAGAAGATAAACAAAAACTTTTGTTTACATATATTATTACACAAGTGACCTCACGTTTAAATCAAATATGTGTTTACCATTTTATCAAGATGCTCAATAGACCTGTGGATCTCCCCTTGAGATTCATCATAGTATAGGTAGCGGAACCGTTGACCTTTAAAGCAGAAATGGACATCAGGACAAAGCTGGACACTAATATGTCATATTTATGACATGCAGGGCTGAATGAGCCTGAGATCATGACCTATACTTTTGTTTGACAGAATAATCTCAGAGAATGAGCATTATTTCCATTGATTATATTTGTCAGTACCTACCCCAGTGGCAGAAGTCGGAGGAGATGATGAAAAGGTTGGAAGGGTCTGCCAGATACTTGCTGAGCAGCTTCCCATATTCCTGTTCCTTGGATTCACTCAGGGCGCCCACAAGCACAGGGACAATGCTAAACTCGTCCTTGTGGCTGCAACATCAGATTATTACATTAACAACTTGAGCACAATAACTGCACCTTGCTGTCAAAATTGTGTGCAATGTTCAGCAATGGAAATAAAATCTGCAAGAATACAGTTAGAGCATGCATCAGTAAAAAATGATGTGAAGAGTACAACCTGCTGCGTGATTAATAATAAGTAATAATGTTTCTCTACAGGTTTTAGGTAAACTTGTATGTTGCTCGGTTCACTTCATTCTACCTGATCCCTGCTTTTCTGAACAAAGAAAATGTCACTAACTTCTGCCAACCTAACAGAAGGATTACTTTCTATGTGTCCCTACATCAATGTTATTCTAGTTCACAACATAGAGAGGCGGAAAAAAAATAAAGACAGAAATAAAATAAAAACTACTGTACTGCATTCTTGCTTATTCAATAATAGTTCATAGCTTTAGTAAAAGTTTCATTCTGTGAGACATTCCACTCTGTAAGCGTATATTGTGTCAATTATTTAGTTCAGTGAATGCCACTCCTATATGCATTACCTCTCCATGGCTTTAGCAGTGTAAGGCAAGTGCATTTCAATACTGTGCTCATCTTCATCTGTCTGCAAACTGATCCGTTCAAACAACCCAGTTTTCCAGAGGTCAGCGTAAACTGTGAAAACAGAGGTGAGTTTCAATTTAATTTGTGCTAGTTCAAGGCCATGACAACTAATTAAATCATTTTTGGAGATCCATTAAATTAGTGCCGAGCGAACCTCATTGTTGACAAAGCGTTGGGGAAGTGTCTGGTCCCCGGAGGATAATTAAAAGGGTATCACCTCCCAAGACTGTTTGAGGTCTTGGACCTCTATTCGGGCTAGATTATGAAGACAGGGTCAAACATAGCTCTAATATGATAATAATAATAATAATAATAATAATAATAATAATATTATTAATAATAATAACTATATTTATATTGCACTTTTCTTAACAATGTTAAAACCACAAGATTAAGAACACGACAAAGCAGTTCATTGAAAGGACACTGGCCAGATAAGAGATAAAGCAGTATAGAAAATAAATAATAAAAATACATAAAAACTGTATAAATTAATGCAAATCAAACATTCCCAAAAGCTATCAAAAATAATAAAGTTTTGAGATCTGAGAGAAGCTAGAGAGGTAGTGTGTCTAAGTTTAGTGTGCAGAGAGTTCCAAAGTGACGGGCCTCTATTGGCTCTGGTTGTATTTTTTACCTGCCATGATCAAAAATGCCTAAAAATCATTTAAAAACCTAAACTCAATACAATTCAATACAACTGTGGTTACGTTGCTCTGTCACATTACTGTTGAAATACCTTTCAAAATAATTGACCAGTTAGCAACAAACAACGACATGCGAATAGCGAAAATAGTGCATACCCTTCCGGTCGATTCTCATGTCATAAAGAGGAGTTCTATAGATGTCTGCAGGTGTCAGGGCACAGCGGGAGAGGGCCACATGGTGTGAAGGTCCCAGGATGAAGACCCTACGACTGAGGGGCAACAAAAACTTAATCTCACTCTGTTCAGAAATGCCACGAACTACCTGAACTAACATGTGATCATTCTTTGGGAGGGAGGGGGTGTAAAATATGAAACAGTCATGTAAAGCCCTTCCTCCAAAAAGATTAAATAGAAAACTGAAATGTGAATAACTTACGTAACAGAGGGATCAACCTGCTTGTAGGCATGTGCCGCACAAGCACCACAGTACGTGTATCCAGCATGGCTGCAAACAAAAACATGTCAAATTACAACGAGATGCCATCACAGACACCACGCAACATTTTCTTTCAGTTGTCAAAAGGTGCTTACGGCGCTATGATGGCCCTAGCAGGTCTAATGGTGGACTGGGCTTGGGACAGCCAGCCCTCGAGTTGTGCATTCAGCTGAGATCCTGAAAAGGTAGAATGAAAAAAATAAATAAAGGAAATATAACTTTTCTTCAAATCACTTGGTTATTAAAGAGAAGTCACCAACTTATACTATTCTCTCTCTCTCTCTCTCTCTCTCCCAGCAAGACTGACAATGACACTGAGCCAGATGAAAAACAGAATTGTCTGATCAACACAGATAAGACTGGACACACACACCAAAAAATGGATCAAGATATATTTTGGTATGAACATCTCACTGTAACAATCACAAGAGATTCGAAAACCTCCTTTACTAAAGTGGTTGACTGTGCGGGAACACACTGTCCTGTTTCCCTGTGCACACTACAAGAGTTCATATTTACCGGCGTGTATTGGTGCTAACGTCACATGAACATCTATGGAATGTATGTAAATGATATTCATAATTAAATCTGCTGGAAAAACAAGCAATCGATTTTTTTTTTTAAATGAGCAAGAACATCGGGATCAGGGGGGGGATTAGCTCAGCCTTTAGTTAAGCTTATGGACATATCGGATGTGTCGTTATTAATATAAACATTGCTGGTGTGTTTGACTGGCGTGTGTGTTCTGTAGAGCTGTTATGAAAAATGCAGTAAGCTAATCTTTACGGGATAAACAGGGAGGCTCGCATGGTTTAACTAGCGGCTAGCAGGGGAAATGGGGGAAGGGGTGCAACATGAACCTTTAATTTTCTGCCCTGCCCTAAACAGGCCTTTGATACATGGCAGGGAATAGTTCTTCATTTAGTCGATGTCATGAGGCCAATGTTATACCTGCAGCTTCGGTTAACACCGTTACTGGCCATTTCTTTTTGGAATATATCTTGTCTAGCCAGACAGTAGCTAGGCCAGGAAGTTCTGCAGAATTAGCCAAGTTAGCTATTGATGAGCTGACAGGCTCGAGAACTTATCGAAGATAAAACGCCTTGCAGCAGATGTCCGTTTGTTTGGAAACATCTCAATCGACCACCCGAGGAGGAAGTGCTGAATTCGCTCAAAGCAGCCATGCGACAAAGAGACAACAGAAGATCAAGCACTCGATGGCAGCTACATGTTAGCTATCAGCTGGATTAGCGATAAAACCCCAAACGTTAGCAACAACCGTCTGCGATGGCAACCCATGATTTCGACAGTGCTATATAGTCTCATGACATTGACGGTCACACACAGAAAAAACAGACAAACCAAAATCACCACACCGCCGTGAGAAAAAACAACAACACCCAGCTAGCACACAGCATGCTAACGGTGCTGTGTTGACAGTTACCCGAAGCAGAGTACCAGGTCCCCGCATGAGATGCTTCTCTGCACACCGCTCGGTTGGACATCTTGGATCCCAAGCCGCCTATCTTGGTCTGCGTAACTCTTGTCAAGCGGAAAAAAACAAATAAATTGCAAAAATGCCGATGTTAGCTAGTCCAGAAGAAGAAACAAACGGCTGCTAGCTCGCTTGGCTGTAAAGACAAAGGGCAGTCAGACCGGAGAGACAGCTGGGCTAGCAGGCTAACAAGCTCCGTCAGCTGGTCGCCGTGTTGTTGCCGGTTATTGAGTTAGCAGCTAACTGTCACAGGGATCGAAGAGCCCGGTGAAATGTCAAATTCCTAAAGACACAAACTACAATGTATTTTTAATGAGCTGACAGCAAACAGCAGGGAAGCGTGAAGTCGAAGAGCTGTCACAGCCTGGATATGTGAGAGGGTCACTGGGTTTCCGGTGGAGCAGGTGAGAGGCGTCCCCGACAATCACAGTCACATCAGAGCACTCTGATTGGCTGCTGGATTAAAGAAAACATAGAGTGATTGGAGGAGAGATCCAGGGGGCGTGACCGATGCTGGGACAATAGTTGTGTTATTAAAGGACAGTGACAACAGTGGAGTTCACCTCAGGGATCGAACATTATGTAGTGATCTGGTGAATGGAAGGTCAATGTACACATAGACCTGAAGATACCATGACCTGGATGACTGACCCTAACCCCTAACCTTAACAGATAACTGGTGTTTTACCAATAATTAAAGAAGATAACAAATAAATGATTAGACAATTGAATGCATTCACAGATTTGCACAAAAGAAAAAAGTCTTTAGAAATAAAATAGCTCTGCTCCCAGTAGAACTACACGCATCCAATATGCACTGCACTTTAACTCTGGTTTCTAACTCTCTTAACTGAGCAATATTCATTCTGTCTGTGCAATACAATGGTTCATGTGCAGTCCATTCACTGTACATGTCCTTATACACTGCACATATCTTTCCTGGTTTTACATTGTATATATTAGTTTTTATTCCATCCAATATTTTTCTATATTTTCCTTACACTTAAGTATGATTATCCTTACACTTGAGTATCTTATCTTACTTATTATAACTTACTGATGCCTATTTTTATATGACTTATATGACTCATTACTGCAGTAATATTGCAAATTCCCCCATTGTGGGACTAATAAAGAATGATCGTATCTTATCTTATATGTGTGTTATAGTCTTTGATGTTTATAAATTAATCCTTTTGCTGTCAAAACTTGGACTGACAAGGGTGGGGAAAGTGAAATAGGAAAATATTACATCAAGTCAGGGCCAGTTGTACAGTGTGCCATTCAGTTTGTCTACAAACAAATCTCTATATATTCATAAAGGAATGTGATTAATGGTGTGATTTAGTACATGCGGTTCAGTTATTTAATGCAAATCTTTTTTTTAAATTGCGGACATGGCTTAATAAGACAACTCCAAAACCTTCCATTGATGAACAGAATTTTCTTGACTACAAGCCTTAAAACAATTATGGTCAGATTTTACTGACTTACTGCTGCTAATAGAATCATTAAGTTATTCCATCCATCCATTATCTATACTGCTTATCCTTTGAGGGTCGCAGGGGGAGCTGGAATCAATCCCAGTTGACATTGGGGCGAGAGGCGGGGTACAACCTGGACAGTTTCATTGAGACACGGACTTGCTCAAATATATCCTGAATCTGCATTTTTTTTAAAGGACTATCTCAAAATCCAGATACATAAAATAAACACCTTATATATCCAAGAAATTGGCTCTTAAAATATATTTTATACAGCTCAAAGCGAAAAACAGGGGCCCCCAATGCTCACCGAGTGGCAATGGGTGTGGTAACTTAACAATATCTGATGAGGACGACAGGGTTTTAAAATGGGTGCAGCTTTATAACCTGTTTTTGAGAGGAAATGGCAATCAATTTTTTTCAAAACTTCATTGCATTTTATTTAGCTGATATGGTGCTTATATTACACACATTCTTAAATCAATTTGCATTTGATAAAATGACCACATAGAAGATCTAAGGCCTGCATATAATTATTTACACAGTGTGAGGCATAGCAGCTTGTATTAGCCTGAAGGCATCAGAGCAGATTAATACCCATACCTAAACCTGGTATTATTTTTTATTTTGTTGCCTCTCTGGCTGAATGGGGACATGACAACACAACAGCAGGAGTAGTACTGCAATGTTAACATGTGATTAATATATATTAATTAGCCTCTCTCTCCCCTTTTCCATTTGCTAATCTCTGCACCACAAACGCAGATACAATGATTTTGTAATATTTTGGCTTTTGCGGTCAGATTCCTCGCATTACCATTCATATTTGTATATATAAATTGGCGAATGGATAAGGGGCATAGACAAAAAGGTCATGACGGCCTCAGATGACACAAGCTCAGCAGCAAACAACTTGAAACTTGTCAGTGAAAAAAAACTTTCATTGGAACTGATTACAGTTTGAATGTTGTATTTAGTTATTTTGAGGTCCTCTGATACTGTGTTTTTAAGGATCACCCCTGTTCCACCTACACAAGCTATGAAGTAATAAATGGTAAATCACAGTATAGGGATAAACAGTATTAAAACTTCTTTACACTAAAGTCAATTTTATCTGTATAGTCAAATGTATCTTTTTATTTAATTGTATATTTTATATAATTTAGTAATTTATATTTGTTTGCCTTTTTCCTTAAGTGTATTGTGTGTGTGAAACGTTACAGATATTATGTTTATGAATTTAAAGGCACCATTCTCCTGAATATGTTCCATGTAAAATGGAATCTGAAAAGGCTTCATATTCATATCCATGTTATATTCTAGGCCGTCCTTATATCTTTCAGTTTATTGAACAGCTATGCTTTTGTTTCAAGATTGGAATTTTGTTTTTAGTGATTCATGAAACCTCCTTTCACGAGTCAAGGAAATCCATCAGTTAGTTTATTTGTTTCTTTTCTTTAGTTGGTGTATGTGGGTAGATGTGTGGTCTTCATAATATCTCATCTACAGTTTTGATAGTGTAAGATAATTTTCTTAAATAGTAAACTTTTAATTAAATTGTATTATCCACAAATGTACATTTAGTAATATATATCTACTTTTGTTATTTTCTTCAAAGATGCTGAACAAAATACATCTGATTTCTAAATGTAAAAACAAAAAAGTCTATTAAACCCTATGACATATGTATCTCTTGACTTTCATATCTTTGTGTAGTGTAACAAACCCCTGGCTCTTCTTCTGTTTGTTGTTTTCTGTCCCTGAATACTTCTCCACACTATTTCAAACGCGACAGTTTTTACGACACCTCGGGTTGGTTTCCAGCCGTGTTGTTGTCAGCGGAAGCGGCAGAGAAGCTAACACAGGGAAGCTGCAGTTTATCGGCCAAAGATCAGTGTGTCGGTGAAGAGCCGTTGTTCCAATCATATGTGTGATGATAAAACAGTTGTATGGAGCAGGTCTGAGGCGATTATAGATGCGATTTAAAAGATAGAATCTGACTGTATCACAATTCCCAGTCGGGAACTCTGGGAAGAAGAAGGAGTCAGTGTCGCGAGAGTAATGTCGGCCAAAATAAACGCAAGTAAGAGCAAAGACTGCGGCGAAGTTATCAAAAACTACCACAAGCAGGCGTTTGAAAACATATCGAAGGCTCTACGGATCGACGAGGATGATACAGGTTTGTGTTGCTGTCAGCTGATGAGGATGTGGTGTGTGTGTGGCCGCTCGATATTTACATATGTAACATGTCCCCTGCGAGAACAGGTGAAAAGGAGGAAGCGGTGCAGTGGTACAAGAAAGGTATTGCCGAGCTAGAAAAGGGGATCGCTGTGGAGATCACGCTACAAGGTAACTTGCCAACAAACACCCAGATGTTTGTGTTGTTTGATTCACATGACACCACCCAGAGGGAAGGGGGGATACAAAATAAGACCCCCTGTTTGTCTTGGCTTTCACCCACCTCTCGACGTAACTGAGCTCAATTTGACAAATTTTCATGTTTATAATCGCTCATGATGCTGTTAATTTTAATACTGGAGATAGCCTTCTGCTTAGATAAATGTAGAACTGGGAAAGAGCTTCAAAACAACATGAGATCCATTTCTCTGTGACCTACATTAAAGGAGATGTGACCAGTCAAAGTCACAGAGTCCTCTGCAAAACAGTTCTGTATCGACCGTATCTCCCTTAATTATGACCCGAGACATAAAACTTTGATTCCATCAGTTTCTCACGTGACTCCATCAGCCTAATTTCATTAAGATCTGTGACAGTGCGACCTAAGAGTGTGATGATTTGACACAGACGGGCCCTTTAGCCTTACTCTCCTTGTTCTATTAGCAGGGGATCAGTATGACCGAGCAAAGAGACTACAAGACAAAATGGTCAACAATCTGACCATGGCAAACGACAGGCTCGCTCTGTTAGGTGAGTGGCATCTTGGCTGTGTGCAGTCCTGAAGTCGAGACCAAATAATAATGTTCATGTTACACAGGCCGAGGAAGGATGCTGGGGATCAATACTGTTCTTGTTTCACAGAGGCAACGCTGGCGTCTAAATGGAGATATGAACCCAAGAAGCCCTCGAATCATGTGCTTCAACAGCCAAAGCCTGTTCCTAAAAGCCAGCCTGGAGTGTCCACTAACACCAGGCCCTCCACTGCTGTCAGACCCCCAGCTAGATCCACTGACACAAAGGTGACTTCAAACATTTCATCTAGATTGTCAATATGTTATTTTACTTCATAGTCAAGTGGCATTCTCCTCTATTACCACTTTTAGCTCTAGATATCTTTTAAGGGTTGACGATACTTCCAACGTTTTGTGTCCACTGAGAGTTGTGTACTCGTTCCAGTCCCACATACATGCCCACAGTTCCATTCATACTTAAATAAGGGGCCACGTCGGTCTGGCGTTCCACACATACACACCCGATCCCACATTCCATTCCTGTAGTTGAATGTATTGTACTTGGACTTGCATGCGCAGTCGAAACGTACACTCAATGCCGTCACACATTTTTTGGCTGCACCGATGTCCACATAGGGGTCCATGCATACTCTAGCAGACGTAGGTAGATGACGACCTTCTACGTCACAGGGACTATATTGGACCCCAGTGGACTGGCAGACACAAAAACTATGAATTCACCTCTTTTTCTTTGATGTTTTCTCTACAGGGAAGTAGCCATTTTAATAACAGTGCTCGGCTCTCAACGGGCAAATTTCACACTAAACAAGTTCCCCCAACACTATCGTGCAGGTGCACCATTGGCTCGGCACCGCCCAAGGTGATTGTGACTGATCAAATACATACAATCAATGCTTTTCATTTTCCCAATAGTATACTAATAATGGGTGCATCAGCCAGACCATCTGCTGGTGATGCCACTGTGCTGTGAGGATATGTCTGTGCTATGTGAGACTAGTTATTTGAAGTTGTCAGCCTCTGATGTGTTTATTATTTATTTCTTCCTGTCAAGGTGACCCCACGGCCGGGAAGAGCTCAAAATGGAAAACCCACAGCCGGGAAACAGCCACCAAAGAGGGATTTGAAAAACTTTAAGAACGTGGACAGCAAACTGGCCAGCTTGATTCTAAATGAAATTGTTGACAGGTATTTGGAAGCACTGCCATTAGAGCTGTTGTACATTTTGCTGCCATTGGCGTGTGAATAAAAACAAACAGTTAAAGTGGTTTGCTCTGCTCATTGCAGCGGAGCGTCTGTGTCCTTTGAAGACATCGCGGGACAGGATCTGGCCAAGCAAGCACTCCAAGAGATCGTCATCCTACCTGCCTTAAGACCAGAGGTGATTACTTAGTAACATTTTGTCTCTGATAACATATTCACGTTCAGATTTTCATGTAATACCTTTTCTCATACCATTTGCCATTCAGCTCTTTACTGGCCTGAGATCTCCGGCACGTGGTTTGCTTGTATTTGGCCCACCTGGAAATGGGAAAACCATGTTGGTAAGTCAGGCTTTTTTCATTAGCTTTTTTCATTTGCATTTTTACCAGTTGATAAACTTACTTCAGTGTTTTCAATCGAATAACAGCCTTTACTTCCTCTTTTAAGGCCAAAGCAGTCGCGGCTGAGTCAAATGCCACATTCTTCAACATCAGCGCTGCCAGTTTGACCTCTAAATATGTAAGAAAGCATTTTTTTCAAGCTTTTTTTTCTGGAGAAGGTCTCAATGATACATTAAACTTATTGGCATTGTTGTTTCTTTGAACTTCCCTGTCATCATCATCACAGGTGGGAGAAGGCGAGAAGCTTGTTCGGGCACTTTTTGCAGTTGCCAGAGAATTACAGCCCTCCGTCATCTTTATTGGTTTGTATCACTCTATTTATAGCGTAGATATGCCCCTAATAGCAAATTGTATCCCCCAGATTTCAACCTATGAATAAACCTCAACTTGTTTTTCTTGAATTTGACACTCAGATGAAGTGGACAGCTTGCTTTGTGAACGGCGGGAGGGAGAACACGATGCCTCTCGTCGATTAAAAACCGAGTTCCTCATTGAGTTTGATGGGGTAAGCAGCCTCTGAAATTTGATCATGAACCCTCTTCAAGGTGCGGGTGTCACCGTTATCTCAGACAGCACTCGTGTTATTTTCACAACCGTACCTCTTGGTTGTAGGTGCAGTCAGGAGGGGATGAAAGGGTTCTTGTAATGGGAGCAACCAACAGGCCTCAGGAGCTCGATGAAGCCGTGCTACGGTATATTATGCAATCTTACATATATAGTTACAATATTAATGCAGTTATTATTTGGTATGTTTTGGACAGGGTCGCCACAATTTTTCTTTCATTTGTCTGCAGGCGATTTGCAAAGAGGATCTATGTGGCACTGCCAGATGAACAGGTATTTACTCTCACAGTTCATAAACTGATGTGGGTTTTTTTGTCAGCTTTCAAATGATGTTTTTATTTTCTCACTTCATTAAGTCATATGTTGTAACTCTCTCTCCTCCAGACAAGATTCACGCTGCTGAAAAATCTTTTGGGAAAGCATGGGAATCCTCTGAGCAAAAATGAGCTGTCCTGTCTCTCAAAGTGAGTTTAATATTTAAATACCGTGCAGGTCTTACAAAGTCATTTTATTTTGCTTTGCATTAATTCCTGGACATTTTACTTGATAGAAAAACTGCAGGATACTCAGGCAGTGATCTGACGTCATTAGCCAAAGATGCTGCTCTCGGGCCGATTAGAGGTATGACCCCTTTGTCACATTGATCCCTTACTCATACCCTGTCCTCCATTATGGGCTTGATCTCTTTGATTTTCACGTGAAATTTCTCTCTCAGAGTTGGGACCAGACCAAGTCCGATGTATGGCTGCGAACGAGGTGAGATAATGTTGACTAAAGTACTCGCAATACTACAGTTATGTTCTTGACACTCATTTACCTTCATAAGAAACAGTATTTGTCTGTATAGGTAATCTCTTGTGTATTCACAGATGCGAAACATCAAGATAAAAGACTTTGAAGATTCCCTGAAGCGCATCAAACCCAGTGTTAGCCCAACCACTCTTAAAATGTATATTGAATGGAACAAAGATTTTGGTGACACAACAGCTTTTTGAACTTTATAGTTCATTGTCCCCTGTAAAAAAAGAAAAAAAAAATTGTATTGGATTTCAATGTTTTACTCTGTTCACAAAACATAGATAAAATTACAAATTGTATTGAAAAAATCTTTCTATGTACAATGTATAAATATTGACATTTAGGACATTTGGAAGCAATATGGGTAAATTTCCTGTTTTATGGAAAAGCTTTGCTAATACGATTCTTTTGAGTTTCTTTACTGTATTATAATACTCCTCAAACACTGAAATCCAAACTTGAAATTGAATTTATTTATTCTTAAGAATGTCCTGCAAAATTACAAATGACCTTTCTCTCGCCTCAAGGGGGCAGCAACTTTCTGCAAATCATAACATAACCACACCAATTAAGATCATTTTCCATTTTCCATTAGTTACCTGATGTAATGACATGTTGATAGTATTAATCACCAAGTGCTCTGTGTACTTATACACATGGAAGAGTGACAATGATTGATGCTTTTGTATTATAAGAGGGTTTTTGTTTTTTTTCATTTGCACTTATTGTTTGAAGTTATGAAGTCTAAACTTGTATTTGAAAGTAGGAATGAATTACTGTGTTTCCCAACACAATAATTCAATTCATAGAGGGTATTAGATTAAATGTTATGACCTCCCACTTTCCTAACACTTCAATAAACACATCCATCAAAGTGTCAGCGTTTCTTCTTCGATGACACGTCTATTCTTTTAAATCCTATACCGACTGTAGACTCACACACAAAAAGCAAATATGTCACACACCTCCCTCTTTGGTGAGTCATGTCATGCACGGCACACAAAAAGAAAGTCTTCTTCGTGTGCTGATCCCTCAATGGCTGCATGCCTTTCTATTGAAATATTGGAAGGGATTGTAAGTTTTGAGTCGTGCCATAGAAAAGCTCTGTGAGAATATCCTCACCGTTTTTTGATAAAGAGAAAGGTGTTCAAAAAAAAGTTAAACCTCAGTTAGGAATCTTTCAGGTGCAATAAGCTTCTCTTCACTCCTGTAGGTAGATGGTGCTACAGTTCAGCTTTTGCATTTAGTGTGCTTTCTCTGGCTTCTTGTTGAAGATATTTTGCAACCACAAATATGTGGAATGCAGTAAATGACTATTAATGAAAATGAAGGCCACGCCCTGCTGTATTGTATAATTGTCAGGTTAAAGGACAGGTTGGTTTTGGATTTTGCAGTTTGATGAAAGCCCTCATAGTTATGGTTAGAGAAGAGCCAGTGAGTTTCATTTACACGTAGGTGCTCCGGAGAAAACGTTACTGACAAATGAGAAGTTCAATGATGTAAAACTGGTCAAAGCTGGAGACGTGGGGGCACGGGGCCTTTCAAGCCTAGTAAATGCTTGTGGTCACTCACATCTTTTTTTCATTGCACTAAAAATCCCACCTCTCTCCCAAAGGCCCTTCCTATGGTCAGCTGGTGGTGCAGCCTCTGGTTTATGTGGCCCAGCAGCTGCATCATCTGCTCCTGCAGATGTTTACAGACTCTCCACATGCAAATATATTCTGCAATTAAAGTTATTCAAGCCTCAACTTTTATTTGAAGTTATCATGAGAAGATTTTTTTTAAAAGTCTTCGACATGCAAAACAGTCTCACTCCCAGAGCTGCAACCACACCTAGAACTACTCTCTTTGCCCCAGGGGAGAGATGTTGGCTGGAGTGTGTTTTTGAGCTTGTCATGACTGAAGAGCTTCTTTCATGACGCCTGGCAGGAATGGAGAGTGTTACGGGGTAGGGGTTTAGTCATCACCTTTTTTTCCTGTTTACTCTTCCCTGAGAGCATCCTGCATAGTAAACAAATGGTCTTTATGACACAGTTTAGTCATGTTATTTTCCCATCAGTCAACTTTCATATATTTGCACTCAGAGAGCACACACCTCCGCTAAGGCCCAGCAGTCCCCATACGAAACCACATTCAGATTCAATATATCTGGATTTTTATTCAGATCTGCACCAAATTGCAAAATTGCACACACTCCTAAATTTGAGTCACATAAACCTGTCTGACATTTTTCATCAAGATCCATGAATTATTCTCTAGGAAATCAACAAAAATGCGGTCGCAATGTTGAAAAAAGTGGACAAATATTCTTGGATCTGTCCCCTGTCCTGGAACTGCACGGAAATTGAATGGGATCTCCACAAAATCTCATGGGAATCAGTCAAGTAGTTTTGTATAATTCTGCAAACAAACAAACGTAATCTCCTTGGTGGAGGTAATAATATCTACAGGTGGTAAAACCAGACATCTTACAAGTAATTTATTTTAATGCAACCTGTAACGACAGCAGAAATGCATGACTGTATGAGCATGAGGTGCCTTTTTAATATTTTATTTTGTACCTGACAGAAGACGGAGCATTCCTCGTAGATGAGTGACAGCTGCCCTGTTTGGTTGCGTGTCAGACTCCTTCACCTCCACAGTGGCTCATTGATGCTTCGACCACTGCATCCACTCGAGGGAAAACAGAATAGGTGATCATTTGATACCTTCAGTGAAACAGCCCACCCTGTCGGCACTAGAATAATAGTCAACACAGTGAGGACCTCTCAGCGACTGAACAAACAGTCTGAGAGTGTTTCTTCTAGTGGTCCATTATGAAAACAACATATGGATGAGAGGGTTTTGTTAAACCGAGCGCGTTCACTTAACTGCTGATAGAAGTGCAGGGATTATTCTCTGAGTCTGTGGAGGTCTTACATATAAGCCAGACATAATTTGCCACTTGTTGCGCCTTACATCAGTGCATCAGATGCTAAAAGATGGAAAGAGTGCACTGACTGTGTGCCGCGTTGCTTTGCAGAGTGGCACCGTGCTGAAGTATTTCTAAGAAAAGCCTGATTGTAAATTGTTGAGCTGCTGGAGAGGGATTTCTTTCAAAATTTGGGATATGGCCTTTTTATCACCCTTGGTCTAAAGATGTGGGCTGCGGACGTACACAGTGGAAAGCCTTCAGGGCCGAGGAGTTTCCACTCTCCAGCACTGGCTGCTACTGTTCCACCGGCCTGCACACCCAATACATACGTTCATTTACTATGGGAGTGTTATCTTTCTCTCTCATGGGAGGCAAGAAGCCAAGTCTAATCTTATATCCTATTGCAACATCTGTCTTTTATGAGCAAATATATTTTTCTTGCTGGCTGTTTATTTATGGTGTGTGTATCGGTGGTTGTGTGACAGTAAAAATAAATGGGGTGTTGATATTTAGATATGCACATATGTGAACATGGGCATGTCAACCTCAGCTATATGAGCAGTAGAGAACGGCTGTTGAGATCATGTCAAGTTTATGCTCTAAAAAGATTAAAAGGAATAGATCAATGTTTTTTTTTTTTATTGCTATTTGTCTGTTTGTTTGTCAAAAACTACTAAATAGATTTTCTTGAAACTCTTGAAACAAGTTCCAGGAATGTTTATATCATTATCTTTGACATTGCAAGATCTTTCGACATACGACTAATTGGTGGATCTTACAGCTTGATTGAATTTCAGGGGACCATTGGGCCATGGTGGAGGTATCCAAGAGTTCGATGGTTATGATGCCATTCTAGAGTAGCATTACGCCTTTAAACACAGGGAAACATCCTGCACCTCTAATTCTAATTGCTTACTAATGAACAGGTTATAAACTAAAAAAGTGTAAAATCTTACAGTTTGTGGTCTGATGTGTTTCCAGACTGTACAAGTGCTGCACTGGGCTGTGCAGATATGAAAGTGTTATCAATCTTTTCATTCAACTCTGTTTTCCAAAATATCGAACAAATCCTTTAACTAACTGTCTTAATCTAAATAGACCTTATCGTATTTCTGAGGAAGTTAGCATATTCCCTTATGATTATTAAAACTGTAGCTCTTTAAATACAGACAATTCCTCTCCACAACATTACAGAATTTTAAATATAAATGGTCAGATATGAAATGTGTGAGCAATGGGAATTGTTTCACAAACTGTTAAAGGAGGTGTTTGTTTTTTATGTCTATTTGAATTCAGAGTTTACTGTAACCGCCTGTCTGACTGCCTGTCTGTAAAGTGTTTTCCCTCAGAGAGATGCGTCTGTGGAAAGGTCAGTAATAGCCGGTCTCACAACCTCACCATCTAATTTTGGAAGCCAACACCTTTTTCACAAGGTGTAGACGAGAAACAGCTCGAGGAAAAGCAACATTTAAAAAAAACAACGTTGCAGCATGTGTGTAGAGGAATGATCCACAGAGGGAGAGGATTGTTTGAGCCCTTAGGGGTTTTGGGATAAGCCTCTTTTTTGGGGGGGGAAAATTACCAAAAAAAAGCAGCTTTATCTTATGTCTGCGTGCCTTGGAGTGAACCAAATTAAGCTCATGTATTTTCCACTCCCACTGCAGCCTGTGGCCACAAAGCTGTAAACAGGGGTGGACAGAGGAGAGCGAAAACCCTGTTGTGCCCACACATGACCTGCAAAGCCATTAATCTCAGTAACCGTCTTCTGAGGTAATCAGGAGGCCAAACCCTTGTCTTCGACCTCATGGAAACTGTGCAGATATACTAGACTTGACATCAGTAAATGCAATGCCAACACATCTTTAGAAAGGTTTGTTTCCTGTCTCACATCTTGATGGCCCTCTAGACAAAAAAAACGACAGCATTACCATAAAAGCTAAATAATAATAATGAATCTATTAAATGGAGGAGGACAGGGATGTTCTTCCTTTGAGTTTGATAAATACCAACCTCAGATGATGCTTAGGATACAAATTGAACTTGGACGTGTCGGGACATGGGTCTGACACAGGGAGGGGTAGGAAAGACGATGCTGAGGGGAACGACGCTCTGTCAGGGTGACCCCGCAGGCTGCCCCGCGGTGCATTCCTTCAAACCGTGTGCATCCAAACCTCTTGATGAAAAGTGAAAGTGCAGCGAGGACTGAGTTTTTTCACAAGAATAATGCTCCATCTGTCATTCTGCTTTCCCACTCCACTTGTCCTCCCCTTTTTTTGTCTTTGTTAGCTTTCCCTCGGGTCATTCATGTGAGGACAGGTGGATGAACCCCTCCTTTGACCGAGGTCAGGTTCACTGTGAAGACAGCCCGCTCTCATCTCACGCTCTCTGGTGGGTGTGAACTCTGCCCTTAAAGTCCAGGATTAAATCTAATACTTAAGGAAAGGTGATCTAAAGATGATCATATTATATAATTATATTATTATAGGTAATGGTTATCATGTGATAGTCCCTTGACAAATGTCTTTAAGTGTCTATAAATTAATGATTTAGTGAAATCACATAGAAAGGGCCCCAAAGGTAAGATCACTATTAAATGTACAGTATTTCAGACACTCATATCATAATTATCAGTCCCCTAAACATGCCTGAAATTCCTTGAACTGACCCCTGATCAGGATCTGCACCAAAATTGAATGTGTTCTTCCCTTAACCCATTTCTCATCCTTCCACCAAGGAAGGATAAATACTGACAAACGCAGACCTCCTTGGCGGAGGTAAAAATATAGCTGAGGCTAATAGAAATATTATCATCGCAGGTATTCATTTATAAATCTAAAGTATTGGACCAATTGAAATGTTGACCTGATGACCGTGCTAGACGAAAAGACAGAGAGGACTCTTTCAACTATCCATCCTTTAGATGTGAAGACATTTCACTGAAAACCATAAATATCAAATTTATGATGCTGTCAGAAGAAAAATCAACACCATGGTCAATAAGATTCATCCTTCAGTAACCATGAATGGCTGTATAAAACTCAATATAAATCAATGGTCAACAGTAGTGGACTGAAAACTGAACCTGTTCACAGCAAATGTGTTGACACAGAGAAAGACTGTCAGTCAGCAAAACAGTTAGAGAATAATAATATCTTCAAACAGGGTCATAAAACACACACAGCTGCTTTTATCCAATCACTCTTTTGTATGTGGTGGAGTGGGTTTGTGCAAAGTTGAAAGCAATTAAACGTAGGTCTTTTGAATATGATTTTCTTTGGCAGTTATTGAGAGAGCTAAGCACACACTTAAAACACACATTCCTGCCTAGCTATTAGCAATAGACCTGAAAGGACTGAAGCCGTTTGCAGATTCACAGGTTTTGCAGATCTGAACATGTAGGCGTGCACTCGCCTCCCTCAGCGATTTGAATAAAACATACTGTAAACAGGGACCTTAAAGTGAGAGGTGGCCTATAATACTGTTCTCATAGCATTAGATCACACATTGTTGCTCATTTTTGTAGAACATCAAAATCTATATCAAAGACGCCCTGGTGGAATGAGCCTACGGAGAGTTTTAGTTTCATCAGCATGTTTCAAAGCTGACGGTCTTGGTCACAGGGCCAGAAACAGGCCGGGAGCTCTTTCATCTTTCTGTCCTACAGCTTTGCTTTACTTTTCTTTCGGTGGTGGCCCCATGTTTCACTTTGTGTCTCTGCAATAACTTGAAGTAATGAAGAAGTTTCCCTTTGGGTCAAATTCCACAGCATTTACATGTAAACATCTATCTTCTAATTCCACAAATATGTCGGTGGCTTGTCTATCTCGAGAAGTGTTCATCTTATCGTCTTCACACTTGGGTATTGTTACGGGTCCAAGGAAGTGCAGTGTTAAATTTGGTGCAATGTCGACACACGATTCGTTCAATATGAATAAACTTTAAATAAACAGGCAACTAGCACTTTATAGCAGCAGCAGCTGGGACTCATCAACGAAAGTGGCGCTGTTGAACACGACAACCGCACGTTCATGAAAATGCCAACGACAACGTATTCTCCAGTTTCGAGGTTCTGCGCACTCAGTCGAGCTTCACTGAAACTTTAGCTTCAGCTTCAGGTTTCTGTAGACTGAGTCCAGCAGTCAGTCTTTATTTGCCGCAGCTCAATTACTACAGGTTACTTTAACAGTGTCAGAGAGAAAACTGCAACCAGCATCACCACAAGTCAACAGCCCATTCCATACAGGCAGGTTTAGAACGGGCGCTGCACTTGTATTTATTATTTTGGCAACACTGATTTGAGGAACTTGTATAATGTTGTACTTACTTGTACTAGGAATGTCTGCCATATGAGAAAATCATACTGCTGGATCAAACTGTGATGTGGTCTGTGGGCCTGTTGCTTAGGAGTGGACCTTGACCTGTGTCACATGACCTGTAAACCAGAGATCTCCTCCTCCACAGCACAGGGTCATGAAGTTTGTGCTTGGGGAAAAGGGACGAGAAGGTGGAGTCACTCTGAGAATGGTTACACAGCGACTTTCTCAGAAACTTGATGAAATGCATCCAATTTGCCAAAAATCGGGCTTACACATGTAGTGGTCATAAGTTTAGTGCGACAGTTGAATGCCAATCGGGTTCACCACGTATATCCAGAATAAACGGGACGGGAGGCTGATGATTCCAGAAATAGACAATTTATTCAAGTTGGACAAAGGATTTAAAAAGACTGATCAAACAGCACAGGATCATGTGCAATGTAGGGAGTACTGGCCTATACTTGATATAAATGACAGATTAACAAGAGAGAAGTTAAAGACTCCAGACCAAATTTAACAAAGCTAATATCACGCATAAAACAAACACAGCACACTTTAAGAATCCCAATACTGGTGTAATTGCACCAGTGGATTATCACTGCAAGCGATATTATACACTGAAATAACAGAAGAAGGCCTCTAGTTTACGGAGCCAATAACTCAACAATATTCAAGCCATTAAACCAGGATTGCACAGTACCCGTCAACCATATTGCACATTACCCATAGAACAAAGAACAAAATAAAATGAACAAAGAAACCAGAAATCAAACCAATTAATCAGAAAGAAACTAAATCTAAACAAGGCCGAATAATCTAAATGAAATCTAAATGTGGGAAAAAACAGTGACCGTAAATATTCTGCCAGAAGGCAGCCCTATGAAACAAACATGTCATATTAGGTCACACAATTATTAAACAAGTTTATCAAAATGTTTAAAAACATTTACAAATATAAAACACATCGTTATGCCATACCTTCAATTAATTTAAATAAAGCAGAGACCCACGCCGTCCTTATTGTCGTGATGACAAGTACTAAAACAGGAAAGGACAATTACACTTAATGTCACAGACACAATAGTATAGACTCTGGATAAATGTTGCGGCGCATTACTTACAAGTATCGTTCCCATTAGTTTGTGTGTACACGCTGACTGGAGATTATTACAGCGTGCCTGTATGGCGACGCTGATGCCGTCTCTCACACACACGGGCGCGCACACACACACAGCTGTACGCTGGGCTCGCAACAAACAATTGGCGTCCACACCTGCTGCGCCCACGCTACACTTCCTCACAGGACCGGCAGTGCAGAGAGAGAGAGAGAGCGAGAGGGAGAGGGCGACTACGGGGTCCCTAAATAAACTTCGCCAACTCCCCTCATCCTATAGGCATCGCCGTCCTGTCAGGTTAATTAGAGCTGTGATTTTATATCTACAATGACGTAAGCATAACTGGTAAAGTAACACTGCTAAAACTATCCTGTTTTAGCTAAAGCTTTTTATTAAGGATTGACCCCATTACAATGGCCCCAATTTTAAAAGGTCACCGTCCCGGTGACAAATTACAACCAGGGTCTAAACACTGTCTCAACAACGTGATGATTTGCAGCGTGGCTCACCTGCAAGGTTCTAACTGAGGTATCAACGGTTTCATTTACTGACCTCAGAAGGTTAAAAGGGTTGGTGTGACGCCCAGCTGTGTTCCTTTTGGGCCTACTTTGTGATATGTTTGGCTGCCCTGTTGCTACTATATTAACATTGTTTGGGCCATTTTCTTGGCTGTGATCTGAACTGGATAGTGGGGTGCCAGAGCTATGTAATTCTGTGCCCATGGTTTGACCATTTAGCTCAAGGGGAGTGAGGGAGGGGGCCTGAACTCTACACCACTCGGGTTCCATGGTGATTACGACCCCACCTGAGTCATTGTCTTCGTCGTCTTTATTAAAATCCGGTGGATCATCGACCAGGCCTGGATCAGGTACCGGTTGGTTTTGGGTCATGGGCCTGTTGATGGTGGCGGTCGGTAAAACCCTAAGTTCTGACCTGTTAAGATTCTTTTCTGGGCCAGCACCATCTCTGGGGCATATTTTATATACCCTTCCTTCTTTATCCATGTTTTTCACCACCACATACACAGCTGGATCCCAGGCATCCTGAATTTTGTGGCGTCCTATGGGGTGACTTTTCCTGTAGACCAGGGTTCCAGGAGCAATAAGAGAAGTTGCGTTTGGCTGATAGTGTCTGTTCCTCTGTTCTGCTGCTTGCTGGAGTCGTGCCTTAACATGAGGATAGACTGAACTCAGATGATTTTGATGTTCATCCATCCAATCCTCTGCTGACCTAGACGTGGGTTCCTCCTGTGATGCGCCCAACAGGAAATCCACAGGTAGTTGTGCCTTCTGGCCAAACATCAGCTCATATGGTGAATAACCAGTTGATTGGTGCTCTGTGGTATTATATGCATAAAGAACCTGAGGTAGGTATTTTGGCCATTTTTTCTTCTTTTCCTGGGGGAGGGTGCGCAACAAGTCATGCAATGTTCGATTAAATCTTTCACATTGTCCATTGCCCTCGGGGTGATAAGGTGTGGTTCTACTTTTCTCTATTCCATACAGTTGACACAGTCTTTTCAAAAGGTCCCCTTCAAAACACTTTCCCTGATCACTGTGGATGCGTTTGGGTACGCCATAAATGTTGAACCACTTTTCAGTCAACACACGGGCTACTGTACTGGCCCGCTGGTCTGGTGTCGGGAATGCTTGAGAAAACTTTGAAAACACATCCGTGACCACCAGCACGTTCTCTCTTCCATCACTGGCCTTATCCAATACAGTGAAATCGATGGCAATGACTTCCAATGGTTTAGAGGCTAACAGACTCCCCCTGAATGTACAGACTTTTGGTTGTACTACTTTAGCCAGTGTGCACCGGTTACACTCCCGACAGTATCTGTCAATGTCACTTCCCATAAATGGCCCAAAACACCTCTGCCTCACCAGACTGTTAGTACGCTCAATGCCTTGGTGGCCCTGGTCATCGTGAAGGCTTTTAAGTACCTCTCCATGCAGGCATTGAGGCAGCAGGAGTTGGAACACCACTTGTCCTTCCCTTGGTAGCTGTATTTGACGGTATAGGACACCATCCTTTGACTTTATTTTGGACCACTGCTGCACCAGCTTCTTTACGCCTCTACCAGCATTGGCCATTTCTTGTTTAGTTGGAGGTGTGCCCCTCTTCCAATATTGTAGGAAGGTACCGATTACTGGATCTGTGGCCTGTAGAGCAATTAGGTCAGCTTTGGGCCGTGATGGGAAAGCAGCTATCGCTTGGCAGGTTGCAGCCATGGCGTGGGCACTTTCAAGTAAGACTTGTGCTGGTTCGTGGACTTCCAGCGGCACCTTCAAGCCGGGGAATAAAAGTGATGTGCTCTGAGAGTGCAACTGGCGTGACAAAGCATCTGCATTGCGATTGGTTGGTCCTGGGCGGTACTTGATCTCAAAATCAAAAACTGCCAACTCCGATGCCCACCTTTGCTCCACTGCCCCCAGTTTAGCTGACAGCAGGTAGCTGAGGGGGTTGTTATCAGTGAACACTACAAATTTCTGTCCAAGCAGATACTCTCGGAATTTTTGGGTCACCGCCCATTTAAGGGCCAGGAATTCTAGCTTTCTGGAGCTGTAGTTGGACATGTTTCTTTCTGTGGGCCTCAGGCCTCTGCTTGCAAAAGCAATTGGTCGCCGTTTTCCATCATGGTCCTGGGATAACACAGCACCAAGTCCAGCATGGCTAGCATCGATTTCAAGGACAAAGGGTTTGGTGAAGTCAGCATATCCCAGAACTGGCGCGGTCACAAGCAGTCTCTTGAGTGTTTGGAAAGCATTTTCACACTCATTACTCCAACGGTCGCCTATAATGGCTTTCCCAAGGGTTCTGCGTTTCTTCTTGGTGCCATCCATTTCGGCCACCAACCGGTGGAGAGGAGCAGCATACCTCGCAAAACCTTCCACAAAGCGGCGATAATAGGATGCGAATCCCCAAAATGATTGAAGCTCTGTACAAGTAGTGGGTTGTGCCCATTCAGCCACTGCACTAATCTTAGAAGGGTCAGTGGCAACGCCAGATGCTGAGATGACATGACCCAGGTATTTGACCTCAGATTGAAAAAAGTGACATTTACTTAGCTTCAATTTCAGATGGTGCTCTTTGAGACGGGTTAGCACCAACTCGAGACGTTGGAGATGCTGGTCAAAAGTTTGTGAAAAAATAACAATGTCGTCCAGATATAAAAGCAAGGACTGAAAACAGGAAAGGACAATTACACTTACAGCGTGCCTGTATGGCGACGCTGATGCCGTCTCTCACACACACGGGCGCGCACACACACACACACACACAGCTGTACGCTGGGCTCGCAACAAACAATTGGCGTCCACACCTGCTGCGCCCGCGCTACACTTCCTCACAGGACCGGCAGTGCAGAGAGAGAGAGAGAGAGAGGGAGAGGGAGAGGGCGACTACGGGGTCCCTAAATAAACTTCGCCAACTCCCCTCATCCTATAGGCATCGCCGTCCTGTCAGGTTAATTAGAGCTGTGATTTTATATCTACAATGATATGTAAGCATAACTGGTAAAGTAACACTGCTAAAACTATCCTGTTTTAGCTAAAGCTTTTTATTAAGGATTGACCCCATTACACACATACAGTACTACAGATGTCACTGATGAGAAACCTTCACAGGAGTCACAGGAAAAAGCTGCCATGTGAGAAAGAACCTCACATGGAACAGAAAGAAAACTTGAGCCACGGTAAACAACTGCAGTGATTATTAGATGTGTCAGATGGGGATTTTCAGATATCATAGGGTAGCACAGCAGCAAGAGTTTTAACGTCTAATGTGCACCATTTCAGCATCCTGTGAAAATCACTGTATAATTAGAGAAGAGAGAGAATTAACTTCTGCAACGTGGTAAGTGCTACTGTACTGATAAATGGCATCATACTGCATAGTCATCGAAACTTGGAGGCCATAGAGTTTGTTAAAACAGCATTAAAAAGAATAAGAGAGGGAACGCTTGTCACAAATGTGGCTGATTTCTGTTATTATGAGGATATTCAGAACATTGAAAACACTGTGACGGAGTGAATGGGGTTTGGCTGCCTGACCCCCGACCTTAACATGTTGGTCTCACTCTCACTCGCACTGCTTTCATGGCATCGCTTTCCACTCTATGCTACACGACTCCAAACAGATGGTAATGTTATGCTCAGTAAGTGGCCGAAATTCAGTTATTACAGGTTTAAGAAGCTCATGGTGCAGCTTAATCTCTATTTGCAACCAAGCTCAGGCTATTAGCATGCTGCGATCCAGTGGCAGATAGGGTGAAGGGGCAAAGCCATCAAATGTATTATGAAAAATGTTCCTTGTTCAAGTTCCCGAAAATAACAAACTGTCAAATGTATTGTTAGTAAGTGACTAGTTAATAGTCTATCATTTCCTATAGTTAATGGTTCTAGTTCAACTGGGGCCAGTGCCCCCCTGGCCATTACCCGTGGATCCGCCCCTGCTGCTAGCACTCTAACATGTGCAGCGCTGGGAGAAAGGATGAGATAAAGTAACTAAATGTGATCAAATTAATAACAGGTGTGAATAATATTAGGAGTCGTTATTTATGGGACACATGCCATCGACCTCAAAGGATGAGCATATTTATTGTACCCTTACGCCCCATTCATCACTCAAATTCATGACAGCTCCGATTTTTATGTGGTGTTACTGTCCTGATAAATGAGAGGTACATTTGAACTGAAAACAGACCGTAATGAGAAATAATTGGATAAGCTTTAATCGATAGCGAGGAGACAATATCCTTTTGATCTAATGCCTCAGCTGTTCTATCAAAAACACACACTGTTAACATACAATACTATGCGGCTGGTATTTTAAGTGGAAGTCCAGATCTGGCCAGGTGTTGTACAGCTGGGTGCTGAACGCTTGAGTGAGTCACTATACGGACTGTCTGGTATGTTGTCCAGGTGGTCAGGAAAGTGTCTCTAAGTGAGGCCAGGCCTCAGAAGGATGAACCTTCACACAGAGAAGGGATCTGGAGAAAAGAGCTGGAAAGACTTTAAAGGACTTGTTTACCTTTAGGCATCAGTCCATCACTGTGCATCATGTGATTATATTACCCGTCTATGCACCTAACATGTGTTTATTTTTGAACATACTTTATCAACATGATCAAGTACATACTTTTTTAGGAATGAAAAGTAATCTGATAACATAAAATACACCTTTTATATCAGCTTTCAAAGTGAGTCTGCGTGTTTAAACACGTTTTTCAAGTTTAATGCTGCATGAAATCTATATGTATGATAATGATAACTGGGCTGAATTCTTCCAGTATCTATATATGTCACTGTAATGCCCTGTTTTCTCCTCAGGGATTAGCGCTTTGTGAAATCAAGGGCAAAATGTACATTGAATTTTCCATGATTTGATGCTCTGATTTAAATTAGCTAAAACATGTATTGTAGGCCAAACACTGTATAAGTTTGACATTTTGATAAATATTATTATTTGCTTTTGTGCCAGGAGTTGGATAAGAAGATAAATTACTCTCTTGCCTGTACTGTACATTAGAAGTTAGCTTAGCTTGGCATAAAAGCTGTAAACAAGGAGAAACAACTAACCTGGGTTCCTTAGAAGATTATTAAAAAATTCACCGACCAGCACATTTTAACATATTTTAACACATTATAACTCATTTACCACAAAAATTAAATTTTGTCTGAGAGCAGAAACCTTGTAACTGTTAATGTGGTGGTTAAGTTGGTCTGGTC
Organism: Hippoglossus hippoglossus; assembly: GCF_009819705.1. Lineage (NCBI taxonomy): Eukaryota > Metazoa > Chordata > Actinopteri > Pleuronectiformes > Pleuronectidae > Hippoglossus > Hippoglossus hippoglossus. The sequence goes on from NC_047165.1 coordinate 16,532,743, forward strand.
TAGTGCAATCACATTGTTATGGTATTCTACATAAACATTTAGAAGTACATCTGAAACTCACTTGTTGATAACTAAAGGCTTTAAAGGGGTCTTGAAGGGGCCACATTCACCCAGCGGGCAGCAGGTCAATGTGAAGTTGTCTCCTTGCTTCTTAATTAGGCCCAAACAGGCATCTGCCATGGGTCATCAAGAGAAGCTAGATTATCATCTTTCGGGAAAACAAGTTCTTACTGAGGGAGAGGATAACCTCCTGTCAGACACGGGTCACCTCACCGGTCCTGATGGGGCATTAAGACCTCTATGTGGTTTAAGGGGTCACACTTTTTTAAGCAGATTTCAAATGCTTGTTTGATGTGTGTGACAGTTTCAAGCTTGTTTACTCCTTTCCACCATCGACAGAGACGCCCACATGTTACAAGAGGTGGACTTCACTAGAGATGTCCGGAGGGATACATGTCAGTTTGTCAGACCACGCAGCTGCAGCTCCTCAGAGGAGCTACATGGGGGTCACTTATCTGCTCCATCCACAGGGGGCCCGAGGCCGGTATCCAAGGTCCAGTGGCGGAGCACAAACCTTTCACCCAGACCAAGGAGGCTGGAGCGTCGAGCTTTCCATACTATCTCCATTGTTACAAACAGTGATTCAGTGCTGCCTGCGACACAAAATAAATTCAGTGGAAGCAAAAATGACAAGGTACAAAGGGCATAAATTCAACCAACCTCTGAAGATTTTATGCTGCCATCAAATGGGGTTGCATTTACCGTGTTCATGTGTAGAGTCCATATGAACACTCTACTTTTGTGGTATTCATGACCTTGGATCGTGGAATTTCCTGAAAGCTCTGAGTTCACGGGTTGTGACGTCTTTGCTGATGTTTTCGTGGCCGCAGAAGTTGGGTTTTTAGAAGGATGATAAGTTAATATATTGTAATTTTAGTCGTAAAGGGTTTGTAATTTGATGAAACATCTGAGGAAAATGTTGATACAGCAGCCTCATCTTTTCCCTCTGTCATTATACCTTTGTATTGCATTACCCGCCTGTTGGCTTGCTAAATTGCCTCTGTGGCACCCATGTGGCCGTTGCCTAGCAGCGCTCGTTCTCACAGCGTAACCCCCTGAACGGCAAATGTGTACTGTGCACGCCACTTTTGATGTCATAGCTCACGAGCTTGCCTATTCCATATGAAGGCAGCATTACATTACCACATCCATATTTTGGCAAAGTATCTCCTCATGTCAGGACCGATGAGCAGGCCCCTTCAGGAAAGGCGTGAGTTTAGCCCTAAATGAGACCCATTACATAAGTTACCTGCTTACACAAACAGACTCTGGAAGAGAAACTGCAAATTGGACCCAGCGCCCAAATAAATGTTTGCATGTGGTTCAGAGCCAGAGATCTTGAGCCACAAAACCAGTCTGCATATTTCGACACGGAGCCTGTGTCCACTTGATTTTAAATGCATACTGAACTATTCATCTTCTTTTCCTATGGGGGTTCATTTTAAGATGTTATTCAGAAAGTATTTCACACAACAGTACAGCTGCTTTTTCTTGAATATAATAGTCGTAGATAAGACCAATGACGTAAATTGCTCCTGCAATTTCATAAAACTCAATTGGACAGAAAATCTAAAGCTCTTTAACAACATGCAGTTGCTTTCAAATCGTTATATTTTATGCAACAATCTCTGTGGCTGCTGTTTCAAGGTATGGAAGTGCATTGGTGCAAGAGAGATGAGGAGAAACAGTCCGGTCTTTGTGCTTGTGGTAAAGTCACTGCATGAACTGTGGGCTTCACAAACTAAAACATTAGAGCTGCACCATAAATCTGTGCAGCAGAGTTACCACACTGTCCAGGTCTTACCTAAAACATTATGTTTAATATCCATCTCATGTCTCATCCATCACTTTCTTGTGGAGTTCTTCTGTTTAGCGATGTATCATCAACTCGAGTTGTGATGAATGACAGTGAATTCCTCGCTTCTGTGAACTGATATTATCCCTGAGAGATTCAAACCCTTGGAGACGGAGGTGTGAACATGTTGTTATGCAAGCCGAGGTGGTTTATAGGGTTTTCTTGCTGGGCCTTTGCCATGTTCACCTGTACGCCAGCTGCATGTGAAATTAGCGGTCCTGTTTCTGCAAATAAGCAAGAAGTTAATGGTCTTATTGTTGCATTATCCACCGGCCATTTTAGGTACAACCTATAAAAGGCCAGATTCTGACAAACCTACTTGGTCAGATTTCCTCTAGAGATCTCTACATTTTTAAGATTTGGCATCTATAAATAGCTGTGAACTACAAGGGCGTATAGCAAAATGCATGCACTTAAACTAAAAATCATGCAGAGATCGACCCAAAAAAACGACAGGCGAGCCATTTACCTCCATACTGCATGGAGCCTTCACACAAGTGGTCCCTGTGACTCTCGCTTAGTGACAGGGAGAGAGAAAGTGTGTAGGCCTTTTTTAAAGCTGATCCTGTGTTGGTCTCTTGACCTGGAGTATGTCCTCTGTGAAGAGAGGCTTTGTTGCCCTCAGACAGCTCGCAGCCTTTAACACACACCTCCATAATAGTATCTGTGTCTGTGAGTTTCCATTTGGAAAATTGTGAGCTTTTACCCTCACATCCTCGCTTGCACTCAACAGAGAGAGAGACAGAGAGGGGGTGAGAGAGAGAGAGAGTAATCATCATAAGCTTAATGATACAGTGGCCTTCTGTGACCAAGCTTCACACACACATCCACACACACACACGTGCCAAAGCACACAGGCGAGAGTTGAACTAATCTCGATGTCTTAATGTGCTGGCACCTGAGCATTGTACAGTGTTGCAGGACGTGTCACTGCGTTGTGCTAAATTTTGCAAACCTCATATAGTGCAAACATGTGTTAGGCCGCTTTCTCACCAAATCAGAGCGCAAACGTGTGGATGAATCGTAAGATCCTGCCTTCACACACGTCTCCTGTCTGCTGTCAACAGTCACAGATTTCTTTTTGCTGTCTTAAACACCTGCTGAATGCACGTTTTTCCTTGGCCTTCGACCAGTTAGCTTAGCCACAGTGTAATCTCAGCAGCAGCTGTCCAAGAAAATGCACGAAAACCACTCGCTACCTCGCTTATCTTTCCCTTTGAGACGACGGCATGCCAAGATCATTCATGAAAATGACAGCACATCAACAGTAATGTAATGACTGCATTAGAAAAAGTAAAACTTGTAATGCAGTGAAAAGTAACACCTTAACATCTGACACATTAGAGCTACATAGCATGGTTCCGGAAATCATTATCAGCCATCCGATATTGACTTACCACAAGCTACGAGATTGTGAAACAATGTTATATGCTCCTGTGGAAGCCACAAGTTCATTTGATATCAACTGCATTTTAAGAAAAACCTGTTTCATTCCCAATATTGAGGAGAGGTACTCCACTACCCACAATCCTCAGGTGTAATAATGAAGTCTTTGATTGTTGGAGTTCGCTGTAACCATGGAAATGTTAACCATAACCGTGAGAATCATGTCACCTACGATTGGCAATGATCGTTACCGTTACTACACTTGCTTTACAACATATAAAAAACATTATATACATACATACAAGACATTAACCACAATGTATAGCCAACTTATGTTAACAGTAAGGTTAAATTCTTGAAGAAGCACTGGAAGTCATGGGAAAGGGAATATTTGCAATGGGATGCGTACTTCCTTCTCTCTGCAAATAATTATGTACACAGTCTTGTACCTTTGCCATTTTCCAATTTGTTTTGCTCAATTCATCTCGTTGCTGGTTGGCCTGGATCCAGGTTTAAAACTTTTGCCTGTATAGTACAAACAGACAAACTTTTCTGAAATGTCGAAGGATAAAATGAATGGGAAATTTACTCCCGGAACCAGAGCCCCTCTAAAAGTGGGTGGTCACTGTCACACTATTGACCACGAGTGGCCTCGTTGTACATTGAGGTTTCTGCATGATGCCTCCCACAACCATTATCACATTATTCACTTTAACCATAAGACCCATACCACAGAGGAACCAGAAAGGCTCTGTCACTGTGGGCTGCCCGCATGGGGCCCACTGTAGAGCTGTGTTGTGTGGCGTCTCTGGGTGATGGTGGGGGTGAGCGATGACTGGGTTCAGTGTTCGCTGCTGGACGGGTGACAGTTGAGGTCAGAGGTTCACTTTTCCCTCAGCTTCGTCTCCCTCCATCTCTCCTCGAACTGGCTTTCAGAGGCTGAATGAGGAGGACTCAGAGGCTGAAGCTGGCAGCAGAAGCGACCCTTCCCTCCACATCCTGAGGGCCAGCGGAGCTCCTCTGCGTCGGCCAGAGGAGGGAAACAAGGTGCACACTGTGATCTAAACACAGAGTGAGTGGGGGGTGGTTCAGGTTACCCCTTAGGTAGGTGTGCCACAGAGAAGCTCACTGTGAGTAGGAGAAGGCTGAATGAAGGGGAGATGTTGTGCAAGCGTATCTACACGGAACAAAGGGATTTTATTTGTATAATTACATCGACATGTGTTCCCATAATTCCCATGACTCAGTTTGCCTTTTTTTGTTATGACTGTTTTACATTAAATCATATGGGACAATCTCAGAGAGCCGCATGTTCTCACACTGACATCAGCACTCAGTGAATCTGACACTGCGCACATTAGCTCACACTCGTGTAATTATACCCTGTGATACTCCTGGCCTCTGAGAACATTTAGACGAATGAGCTACATTTTAGCAAAGTGCAGTCACGCTGGCAGGACTGAAGTCATCACCCGTACGACCTTTTCTAAATGGAAGTGATTAGAGAAAACCAGAACGTGTCTCAGGAGAGGAAGTGCCGGTCCATAGTCACTGGTGCAGGAGTTACGTTCAGAGAACAAAGGGATTTTTTCATGTTTAGGATGATGTAAATTGTTGCCAGACCATATAGAGAACAGCTTGTTCAACTTGTTCACACACAGCTTGAGTAGTCAGACAATATGAAGTGACAAGATGTTTCCCTAGGTACTATGTATCCCTGTGTTTGACATAGCCCACAGTACTGTCAGGTTTGGAATAGACATTTTGGGAAATACAGGTATTGGGTTCCTTTTGTATATATTGCACATGGACAATGACAGAGGAAACCAATAAATGTACATTTTCATTCCACGAACTTTGATATTTAAGTGTGGACGGGATTTCCACCCAAAATCTCTGTCTGCTTAGTTGTTAAGAAATAGATAGGATTACACATGCAGTCATTGGACAGTGACTGCATGTGTTTAAGCTGGATTTAAAATGGACTGAGCGCTCGTCCCTACCGATGGAACACAACAGTGTGTACGGAGAGCAGAGGAGAGCAGAGCCACTGTAGAGGACAGCAGGGATTCATGCATCGGCATCGAAAGTCAGGCCATGGAAATAACGTTGAAGGGTTTTCCTCTGAAGGTGGTGAATATTCCATGGAGAAATAATAACCTCAGTAATCTGCACACGGAGGCTCCTCTGTCCGAACAAGGAGAGACCATCGTTGGAGTCTACCTGTTAGCGTTAGGTGAGTCAATCATCATATACTGGATTGCAATAAAACGTGCAGTGTTCATCTCATATGTTTCGTCGTAGAAATAATATGGGAATGGCTAAATTCTCAATTCAATAAATTTGAAACTTCTTTGACCTTTAAATCACTAAGTTCAAATACTTGCAAAAAGAAATATGCATTATTTAGGTTTCAACGAAAAAAATAACTGGTTTGGTTTGTGTTGGTGTCTAATTCTCTGTCACTCCACATCAACAAGTTCAGTTGAGGGAATTAGTGTAAAACAGATACTGAGTTATAAAAAGAAAAGGGATTTCCTTGGCTTTTCTCCACTGTTAATCTAACATTTGAACTTCCCTTGTTACGTTCACTATTCCAGTCTCAGTTCGCTAATTCAATGATAGAGGTCAAGAACCAGGAACGGTACAATCCAACACCTTAAAACTCTACTCTACTCTACTCTACTCTACTCTACTCTACTCTGCCCTACTCTACTCTACTCTACTCTACTCTACTCTACTCTACTCTACTCTGCCCTACTCTACTCTACTCTACTCCTGTCTGCTCTGCCCTACTCTACTCTACTCTGCCCTTCTCTACCCTACTCTCTATTCTACTCTACTCTACTCTACTCTCTACTCCTGTCTGCTCTGCCCTACTCTACTCTACTCTACTCTACTCTACTCTACTCTCTACTCTACTCTCTACTCTACTCTACTCTCTACTCTACTCTACTCTCTACTCTACTCTACTCTACTCTACTCTACTCTACTCTACTCTACTCTACTCTACTCTACTCTCTACTCTACTCCTGTCTGCTCTGCCCTACTCTACTCTAGTCTGCCCTTCTCTACCCTACTCTCTACTCTACTCTACTCGATACAATATGATGCTATATTATACAATACTATTATTTACTATAATTTACTCTACTCTACTTGGTTCTAATTTACAACACTGTACTGTGTTAAAAACCCTCCTCTGCTACACTGTAATCTGACCTAACTTTGCTATACTATCCATTTTGTTAAACTCAAATCTACTCTGATTCGATACAATCAATAAAATATCATACAAAATAATATAATGCAAAGATATGATACGATACCATTATATATATGATATGATATGTGATATGATTGGATGCAAAATAATAAGATATGATACGATTGTAATGATACAATGCTATTATATACAATACAATGGGATGTGAAATAATAACATATGTTGTGATCAGATATGATATGATTCACACTCGTACTGTTTATATATATATATATATATATATATATATATATTTCTCTACTAAACTACACTATACAAACTCTCTGTTATAGTAAATAACAGAAGGTATAGTAAACTGTACCATATCACTGTAAAATACCATTGTTGAATAAGAATATTTGGTTAACTAAATATTGACAGAGTATTCTGTGTGTTTGTCTCCCTGTAGGATGGCTGTCCTGGTTTGGAAACAGTTTAGTGATGTTTGTCCTGTACAGACAGCGGGCCTCACTCAAGCCAACAGATTTCCTCACTTTAAATCTTGCCATCTCTGATGCCAGTATCTCAGTGTTCGGCTACTCCAGAGGGATCCTAGAAATATTCAATATCTTCAAGGATGACGGATATTTGATCACCTGGATCTGGACCTGCCAGGTAAAAGCCCTGTTGAGACATTACAAAATTAGAAGAATTAGACTGAAGAGTCATTCATATGTGTTAAACTATATTTATAGCCCGACATCACCAGACCAAATTGCATATGTGAACAGGTCTGGAAGATTTCGGATTACTTGGCTGATCCCAATTACTTAAAGTACATTAAAAGAATCTGTGGATGTCTTGCAATAATAATAATGTGTGTGTGTGTGTGTGTGTGTGTGTGTGTGTGTGTGTGTGTGTGTGTGTGTGTGTGTGTGTGTGTGTGTGTGTGTGTGTGTGTGTGTGTGTGCAAGGGATTTTGCTGTTAGCCATGTGGGCTGGAGGTTAAATCTATAATAAGATTACAACTGTGGAGGCTTTTAAATTGGAGAAACTAGCTGTGTGGCACCTGTCAGCAACCAAACAGGAAACAAATAGGAACTGCAAGTTGGATGTTTGTTGCATAATTCCTTAAAGGGCTATTATGTTGCTGAATTAATTAATTAAAAGTAATTTGTGTTGAATTGAAAGATGAGCTGTTGCATGTAATTTCTATCATATAGTGTTCACTTTGGTGTTTTCCTCCTCCCGCAGCCTCAGCTTGAAATGAAATAGTTGTCATACTTCAGCTTGGTATTCATCCAGGGTATTTCGCTCGCTCAAGGCAAGTCGTCGTGGAAACCACGATATCCGTGCTGCAGTGGCTGATCCCTCTGAGGATTTATATGAAAACAAGCTGGTGTTACTAAAACATTTTCACTCAAACCCCAAAACATGAGTTTGTGGAGCTGCTCTTACGCTTCAGCGCAGCCACTGACATGATCTCATCTCTCAGACATCCCGTCTCAGGTTCTCAGGTGACAGAGAAATATTGGGACAGCAAATTTCATTTCACCTTCTCCCGAGAGAGGTGCACTGATGGAGTGAGCGTCAGAAGTAAACAAGGGAAAAGTGACAGAAATAGAGGAGGGAAGGAGCAAGGAGGTGAAGGAGACAGGCATGTGAGAAGCATTAGCAGATTACTGCGTGGAGCATGATGGGACATGATCTGTTGCGGGCTGAGCCAGATCCCGGTGTTTTGCACCTTTTGGGATATGATATTGAATCTGATAGAGCCTTACATGACCCTTTTATGTTACCACGATGAATACAGAGAAAGAAGAATCAAACCAGAGATCAAAGTGAATAAAATACTTTGATTTTAATCCACTATTTTGTTCTTTGATCCTTTTCTTGTCCTCCAAGCCAGAGAAAGATGTGATACCGTTCCTCAAGATGAGCAGAGAGGATCAATCACATCATTTCAAGAAGTCATCATCTTTATGCACCAGGTCCTAAAACCTTACTACAACAGAAAAATGTCCAATAAATGAATGTTGATATAAAATGAAACTGGTCTAGACGTCCAGCAATCTGTCAAATGTGAGGGGGGAAAACATGATGACTGACAGTAATAGGATTGAGACTAAGGAAGATCAAGAAAGTAATCAGTGAGGAACCTTACTGATCCATGTCACCTGGCACTGGCACAACAGGGAGCTGCGGTGTCGCACAGTTGGAGCCAGACTGAAATACAGAAGCGTAATTCCCATTAAGAGGAATGGTGATTAAAAGATTGTCTCCCTGCACAATGGACTGAACGCTGCAGTGCTTCATTGTTTTAATGCCATTCAACGTTTTCTCCCCCAGATCCATAAAATCATAAAACAGCTCTAGAGGAATTCCGGTTTTAGTTTCCTACTGCAGGTCCTACACATTTCAAACCCTGTACATCAAAAAAAGAAAAAGAAAAGGAAGCCAAAAGGCAAGAAGAGCTCCCAGACGTGTTGATTCCATCTGATAAAGTCCAACGCAAAACAAACACAACAGACTTCTTCGACAATTAGTCGGACGATGAATGCACACCCTGAGGTTCAAAGAGATTTAGATGTTGATGTTGCATCGTGATCCACCAACACATCTGTCTGTCTGTCTGTCTGCTCCCAGGTCGACGGCTTCTTCACGCTGCTGTTCGGCCTCGCAAGCATCAACACGCTGACCGTCATCAGCATCACCAGATACATAAAGGGATGTCACCCAAACAAAGGTCAGCTCCCACCTCTGTGTATTCAAGTCTTAGAGCATTTAGAAAACATCAGACCAGCGTGTCTACCTTTCTCACATTCCAGCTGCTCTTATCTGACAGAAAAGTGTGTTTTTCGGTGCCACTGACACCTCATTACCGACCTCAGCTGCGGGAATAACTACCACTTGTCTCCGGCAGTTTCATTTTGCCAGCATGTCATTAAGTTAATTTGAGGTGACATTTTCTATTTTCAGGTGCAGCTGATGCCGAAGAATGTCTTAATTATATGGAAATTAGGTCGAGCAACTGCCTCTTTTGTCAGTGGGGATACAGGTTTTTTGTCTTGTTTGTGGTTTTTACGTGAAACACGAGTTATATAAACTTGTGTGTGTATTTTTGGGGGTTTTTTTTACATTAGTGGTTAAACAATGAACATATAAGGGATATCATCACCTGAATTATGTTGTAGAGCTGAAAATACTCCAGATGTCAACAGACATTGATCTAGATATAGATATTAAAAATGCAGTGCGGTTTCAGATACAAATTAAGCAAATGAATGCTAATAAAACAAACCTGTAGGTAGAAACAAATATATTGTATATTGAATGGTAATAATAGAGTTGGAAGGATGGATACAATTTAAAAACCATGGAAGGGGAGAATGGTAAAGCCTCCAGACTTGTTTGGCTTATACCACAATTTATCTCCCTTGTTTTGTCCCATTCAAACCCATCACAGTCCTTTTTCAAAGCTATGAGTGGAAGATCTGTGAATTTCTCCCAAAAAATGAAAGAAAAAAGAAGAGGTTATGATAATTATTAATGTGGTTGGTTACAATATTAAATTTGGGGTTTCTATGCTTCTTTTTTAATGTTTTTTTTTTTTTGCCCCAAAATTAAACCTGAGTGAGAATTGGTATTCAAGTAAAATACTGCATGGTACTTTAAAAAAAAGAAAATTATATACCCTTTTTTTGACCAATTCATTGGGCTTATATACACTCTGAATAAATTGACTGGAAATGTTTCCATTTTTTTAAAGGAAGCAATTGAGTGATGTATTTTCAGTTTCATCCTCCTGAAATGCAGCATGAAATCCTAAAGCAAATAATTGGTTAAATTCAAACATAATAGTTGAAGGGAAACCCATATTTTGGAAATATGTATTTGACCATGATATGAGGTTTGTAAATGATATTGTGGGTGAAAATTTGAAACTTATGCAGTATGACCTGTTCACTGAAACCTCAAGGTTGACCTGTTCCCTTCATTCACACAATCAATTGACTGCTATAGGAAGAGAGTGGAAGCAGAAGATTAAAAGTGGGATGAAAAACAAAATTGTTAGTATACCAGACTGTTAAGAGAAATACAAGAATGCCAAAATGTCTCTAAATTATTTGTAACCTCTTGATCGTTAAGCATTATTCAGGCGTGTGCTTTTTATGCAGATGCAATGAAGAAATGTGTGTATGTGAAGAGTTGAACTACGTGTGTGTGTGTGTGTGTGTGTGTGTGTGTGTGTGTGTGTGTGTGTGTGTGTGTGTGTGTGTGTGTGTGTGTGTGTGTGTGTGTGTGTGTGTGTGTGAACTATTGGCAATCCAAAATGAGCCAAACAAGTAAATAGAGCTGACAGATTTTTTTTTATCAATTTCCCTCAATACAGAGCACATTGACAGCAGAGGTTCTTTCAGTCACCAAAGTTTGTGAAGGCAGACAGAATAACAAAAGACCTCATTGTTTAATAAATGTCAAAATCCTGACATTTATAAAAAGTCGGGAATGCTGCGTCTTTACGTGCCTCTCACTTTTTCTGTCCCGTGTTTGCCAAAGTCCTGACATTCAACCTTTTTAAACTGCCCACAGTCAAACTGCTGTGGCTGAAATATGGTAATAATGGTAATATGTTGTATTCATGTTGCTTGTTGTGTGTTCTTGCAGCTTACTGCATCAGCATGAACTCTATCGCTGTTTCGCTCATCTGCATTTGGACTGGAGCGGCGTTTTGGTCTGTCGCTCCGCTGCTGGGCTGGGGCAGCTACACAGGTCTGTTCTCACACACTGACCTGGAAAAAAATATATATATGAGATTTTTTTTTAAGCCTTTATTTGACCTGTGTGTCCTTAGATCGAGGTTACGGCACCTGTGAGGTGGACTGGTCCAAAGCAAACTACTCCACCATCCACAAATCCTACATCATCTCCATCCTCATCTTTTGCTTTTTCATCCCTGTGATGATCATGCTCTTCTCCTACGTCTCCATTATCAACACAGTGAAAAGCACCAATGCAATGTCGGCTGATGGTTCACATACCACCCGCCAGAGGAAGGTGGAGAGAGATGTCACACGGGTAGGTGACCAAGAGAAAAAGTTTATTACAGAGTTTTTTATTGGGAAGACTTAAAATTAGACTCTTTAAAACGCTACTTAAAAGTGCCCTCCCGTAATGCCACCCCTGACAATTGTTCCCTCATGTTCCTCTCTAGATTTCCATTGTGATCTGCACTGCTTTCATCATGGCCTGGTCGCCATATGCAGTGGTGTCTATGTGGTCCGCCTGGGGCTTCCACGTGCCAAGCACAACCAGCATCCTCACCCGTCTCTTTGCCAAGTCTGCCAGCTTCTACAACCCGCTCATCTACTTCGGCATGAGCTCTAAATTCCGCAAGGACGTCTCTGTGCTGCTGCCGTGCACGCGCGAGCGGAGGGAGTTGGTGCACCTGCAGCGCTTTAAGAACATCAAACCCAAGGCTGAGGCCACGCCTCAAGCCGCAGCACTTCCTGTCCAGCAGCTGGAGGGGAAGTACAAAGCAGTGGAGAACCCGTACAATCCTGACAGCGACTCGGGGGTCAACAGCCCTCTTCAGACTCCTCCGTCGGAGCCGGAGGTCTTCCACATTGATGTGCCCTCACACATTGAAACATCAGAGTACTGGTGCGACAGGCTCTGAGGACACTTGACTTGAACCACTACTTGAATTACAAGTGGAGATTGACAGTAATTTTGTATTTTTTGGTCTTACCCATGTTAATAAACTGTATGTGTAACTGGTATTAATAAATTATTCTATGTTTCACACCTGCTGAAAAGCGTTGTCACTTCCAACTCATGTTTTCTTGACATCAGTCAATCCAAATTATTAACAGCGATACCTGAATCCTGAGAAAGAATCGAGCTGATGAAATGTGTAGCAAGACAAGAGATGCACAAACCCAACATCTGGAAACACTGACATGTCCTGAGCTCAGCTGAGGCCTGTAATGAACCAGTATTCTGCCATTTCCCCTGCTGGCCCTAAGGGCACTCATGCCATAGATCGCATATATGTCCCACATTGCCCAGGAGATGCCATAGACCAGACTCTCTTCAGCACTGTCATCCTATACATGTGTATCATTTTAAATCTCCATCCACTGGAGCAGCATCATGTCTGTCAGATAGAAACAGGCTGGAGAAAAGGTTTTCACTGATCCTATACAGCGTTTTCAAACTAAAACACAAACTCTGTATTTTATGTTTTGCAGGCAAAGAGGCGGATATAAAAACAATGTGCTTCTTGTGGAGCAACATATCCACAGCATGGCTTCATGTGGAGTTCAACTTTGATGAACTTTGACACATCATGTAAAGACTCATGCACACTGGCCATGCACGTGCTGGTGTACATAGGAAAAGCTTGTTTCCTATATGCACATAAGCAGTTGAATCGTTGTAAAATGTAGAATTTAACTGCACAACAGCTGTTAGCAAAGACGACAGGGTCAGCAGCGCTTTGTAATTGATGATCCATGTTGCGTTCTGCACTGGCAGCTGAGGCTAATGCCGGGTGTTTTCTTCCACAAAGGGGGTCATGTGATAGGAGCCTAACAAATCAGCGAAGGCTACGTCGCAACAGAAAAGACCCAATGAGCAAGCGGTTGTGATTGTCTACTACATCATTGTTTCCATCATCTCTGTTTCTGCCCGTCCAGACTAAAATGCAGCCTCAGAGTTTTCAAACTAAAACGGGACCAGCAGCGTTTCCAAACTTCTCCAGTTTTGCAGCTCTAAAAGAGGAGTACTGGAGGCCAGGCGTATCCGGAGGAGCATAGAAACGAAAACGTAGACGTGTGGATGTAGCCTGAATGGGTCTATTTTTACTCAACACTGTGAAAACTCTCCCGACAGGCCATGTGTGAGATGATTTAGGACAACATCTTTCTGTTGACAAGCTTTCAAACTAATGTCACTGTTAAAAACACGATGAACAACCCTCAAATAGCAGCAGCTCTTTTTTCCTTTTCTGGCAACATCCCTGGGCAATTATCTTCTTGAGCCATGAAGGTTTTAATCTTTATAAAAAGTTCCTGAGGTGAGTTTTTCCTGGTTTCTGCAAAGACCATAATCACACACACAATGAGCTCTTTTACGGGATCCCTTAAGACCTTTAAATCAAAATGGCAGCTTCAGTCTAAACCATCCATACAACGGATCTTAGCAGTAGCTTGGGTGGCAATCTGCATAAACCAACAGGCTCTCCCTCTCTCTTCGTGTGTGTGTCTTTGTGCTCATGTACTGTATGCTACAGCGACACACAAACTCCAGAGTGACACTGGATGTGACTTGCAGTGTCTGTGTTTCCCAGACAGGTGTTGATTGGTTTGTTTGTTGGAAGAGGAGTGATTGCTGTGGTGAGAGTTCACACACTCCTTCCTTTTATTTCTCAGTCAGATGATGGGATGAGTGAGATGCAGAAAAGAAAATAAACACAGAATTGTTGCTCAGGTTTCCCTCCATTTGCACAAAAAGATGAAGCTCCAAAAGTCAATGTGAGGCAAATCGTCATCCTCCTGGGCATGCTCGAACCAAGGAAATATGTGTTGTTTTTTTTGCTGTCCTAGCGAAAAAAAATGTATCTGACAATCACACGCACACACACACCCTGAAAGATGCGTGCACTCCTCTGATGCAGGGTGCCAGCTCCCTGCATCCTCTCCTGATGGCCCCGGGTTACTGATCCTGCCCGGGTGAAGAGCTGAGAGGACTGAAGTGGGACGGGCAAAGAGAGGGGAAACTCTGGCCCCGTCCCGTCCTCCACTTTTAATGAGCGCTCCGATCATGCAGGAGTAAGAGTACCAGGTGGAGAAGCTCAGCGTTTCCACACACGCCCGCCGCAGTGAAAGAAGTGAGGTTTCGAGGGGGGGGGAATTACGCACGGAATTACCAGTTTTATTTGTGACGCCTGGAGGATTATTTGACTTTCGCAGGTAAATTCACCTTCGTTGTCTCAGGGACACGATGGTTTGGAGAAACAGCTCCACACGTGAACTGGGGATTTTGAGTTGGCTGCTGCGTTGTGTGAATGAATCATTCAGTTTTTATATCACGCGTAATTGCGCGTAATAAGTGCCTATATTTTTTATCCAAGCTGATTTTTAGTCTCAATAGTCAGAGCTGTGGTGAATTTCAGTGACCATTACAGGAGGTTTCTGCGTTTTTAATTTTCATTAACTTTGCTTTCCTTTGCACTTCATGGCTCTGGTTCATGTCAGCTTCGGACGTGAGGTTTGACATTCTGCCCAAATAAGCGCTCTGTTGCTCAAATTCAGCGCCTGTTTCACTTTCTGTTTATTTTCCTATTTCTTTTGGTAAACAACTCCTTCCTCCCTCCATCAGTGAGGTTTCCAGCTGAATGAAGTTGGCCTTGTCATAACCATTCATACCGTAGGCGGCTTCTAATGGCTCATTTAAAAAGACAAATCTGTGGGAAATGAAGCTGTCAGGTTGCCTGTGCCTTTATTTGAAAGGATCCATTTTGCCAGTGTGCTCACTCTGACATCTCTGTATGGTTTGACAGAGCCTGATTAAACTCAGGTGGTCTCTATACACTATGTCCATCTGCAGACTACACGCTCCAGCTTGCACCGAAGCCAGTGCCAAGAATTAAAGTAATTCAGCCTGTACTCTGCTCCATAAACAAACAATGTCCCAGCAGCAGCCCAAAAGGCTATTGAAGTGACCATGTAGAGACATGTTGGCTTCCCTGGGTCTGATCTCTCCAGTGGTTCTTTATCAAGTTGGCTCCTAAAAACACTTGGCACATCTCTCAAGCCTACCTTACGATTTTGACACCTGTGAATGCTGGGATTTAACACTCCCTGGCACAGGGTGTGTGTGGGTACTGTCTCCTTTCAGACGGGGCATCACTCAGAACCATGGTGGAATTAAGTCCTCAGCTGGTTATCATACTCAAATAATATCCGTCCCCTTTTGTGCTTTCCCTCGTTGTATTTTCACCACTCCAGACAAGGAATGTGAATGCGTGCTGCTGAACTGGAGACAGCTTGAAATACTGTCCTTGTGTTTTGCCTGAAGCTGCGTGTGCCACAAGTTCACCACATGGGACCAAAATAGAACGTTTTAAGGGTAAAATGTGAAATAATGCTAATGCCCGAATGCTTCCAAGCACTTTCACAACAATGGTGCACCAGTCACAGGTGTGTGTGGTCTGCCCCATGTTTTGAGAACCCACTGCGTGCTGGCCTTTGATATACAGCTAGTGTACATCCTGTTTGCATTAGAGCCACCGTCTAACTGTGATGCTCCTGCCAGGTGTGATTTCCATCCTGCATTATCAGATTTCTGCTGCTCTCTGCAATCTGCCTGCAGGAGCTGAAAATGTTAATTTCGTTGCAACAGCAGGTCTTTTTTTGTGCAACTCGGCCTTGTGTAATCTTGGTTAAGGTTGTTTTGTGTGTGTAATCCACATTTTAGAGAGAGGGTTGTCCAGAATTGAATTGCGTTTTTAATGCCTGAAACTATGTGACCTGTCTGAGCTGCTGGGCTCTCTACAAAAGCCTCTGCACAGAAACCCGCATCTTTGGAAGTGGCTGTCAAATGACCTTGATTTTTTTATTGTTGTACATGTTCTCATAGTTAACCGTCAGCACGTTGATGGTTTGTTTGATCGGTGTCCCCACCCTGCTGAAATTAGATGTTTGAGCATCTCAGTATGGTGAAAAATGTATAAATATAAAAACAGGCCAGCTGAGAATGCACTGAAGGGACAAGCTTCGCATGCCTTATCACAAGTTTAACACAGGTGTAGTCAAAATATACAACACCCACACAATAGGTGACCCATCCACCCACCCTGTCTGGGGTTTATGGTAGCGGGGAGTCTGAAAGGCCTCACATATCAGGGCTTTCTACAAAGCGTTCTGATCATGTGATGTGTGAAGCTATCTCAGATCTGCTGTTTGTTTTTGGTTCATTTAGCAATGTGTGTGTGTTTGTGTGTGTGTGTGTGTGTGTGTGTGTGTGTGTGTGTGTGTGTGTCGGTGTGTGTGTGTGTGTCGGTGTCGGTGTCTGGTGTGTGCATGTGTGCATGTGTGCATGTGTGCGTGTGTGTGTGTGTGTGTGTGTGTGTGTGTGTGTGTGTGTGTGTGTGTGTGTGTGCCCTCAGGATCTATTATCTACTGTACAGGAAACTCCCCACAGTGTTTGTCAAAGGATATCATTTGCCCTGCAATGCGTTTCATTTCTCGGAGAAGGAGGCGTTTAGAGAACAGGCTGGAAAATACAGATTCAGAGGTTTTTCTTTGCACATTTCAATTTCACCTACAGTGATGTCCCTCTTCTCTTAAGGGAATCTTTAGAGGAACAGCATCAGTATAAACACACTTATTTTCCTCTTTCTTTTCCTCTCAACATTGGTGGAGCCTGATGCTCACAGTTAAGATTTCCTCGCTGGTGAAAGACAGATCAGATTTGTTGTTTGCTTTATCCAGTGGAGCGCACTGACTCACCTCTCCACCGCTGCAGGTCTGTCTCCCGCAGAGTAGATGTACATATCTGTCCCGGCTTGTTCCCAACCTCAGATTTCTTTCCCCCGCGAGGACAAATTGTAGTCCTGAATGTGCAGCAGGGATCTACCTGCTTGTCAAAGCACAACGCTGTGGAAAAATCATGTCAGTGCTCATGAATGTCAGATAAAAATGTGGAGCTGCATCAGGGAAAGTCCTTTCACTGCCAACTGCAGCTATATTACTATTCACCTTAACATTATTTGTTACTTTTGCAGTGTTTATTCTTAAAGTTTTCCATAATTACCACACAACAGGAACCTGATGCTGTTTAAAACTACAATAGAGAGCTGCACATGGAAATGGCTGATAGAGATAACACCCAGAGATCTTGTTCATTTACATCACTACACAGTTGTGTTTACCAGCCTGACATGACTGTATACCAGGGCAGTGCAGGATGTTATTGTATAAGAGACCACTGGTTATTCTCTCTTCATATTTTTGAAGAATTGTTTGACATTTTGGGAGAAAGATTTTGCTTTCCTGTTGAGAGTCTGATGAAAAGATCAGGGAAACATCTACCTTCACTTTGTCCAAACATGACCATGAGCAACACGCCAGCAGGGAAGAAAGGGTTGTTTTTGTTGTTGTTCCAGAAAATAAGTCAAACATACGTTTTTACACGGTGGTTTCAGTACAGATTAAACAAACAAGATGTAACATGTTAATTACTGAACATTAGAGGTGCCGTCAGGGGGATTTCGACACCTTTGGACAGATTCAGAATTGATGTTTCACATTTGCTAATGTGCTGCTGGCTGTACCTGCATATTTACTGTACAGACCTTAGAGTTATGTTGAAATTCTTTTATCTAGAGAGTGAATAAGTGAACTCAATGTTTGTGTCAGTCAACAGAGTTAATTTATTTCTGAAATATTTGATTCTAAGTTACAATTACTGACAATAAAATTGCAATAAAGCCGCCATGAAGTGTTCCATTTCTGTGTTCTGCCTCCGCACCGGTGACAGCCGTGGCCAGAGGCATTCAAATTTTCAGGTTGTAAATCCGTCTGTTCCATTTACGTGAATGTAATACCTCAGGAACGCCTCCAGGGAATATCTTCCACTTTGGCACAAACATGCATATGACATGTTTTTGGTCACACATGAAGATTTCATACACTAATTATGACACAATTTCACACAACAGTAGTCATATTGAGGTAGGGCCTTTCCCTGCACCATGATTTACTCAGTGTGATTACAACCAGAGATCTACTAGTCACAAATAAGACAGGTGTGTAATTACGTGTTTTCAGTCGTCCTTCTTCATATTGCTAACAGGCTGTAAATGTCAGTCAGAGCTGCATCACATGTGACCCTGCCTCAGAGGTCGTGTATGATCACATGTTCCCACTTGATCAGATTGAACCTGCTGGTGTGTGGCGGCAGTGACAGACGTGACGCCGCCCTCGTGGGAGGTACAGCATTCCTCTGTTAACAGGGAGGCCTCAGTCATCACCTTCTCCGGGAGCGAGCTCCGTCCCAGCACCCTGGCGCGCAGCGGGGCCTGGGGTGGCTCTCACGAGTAGTCCACCCACCAGCCAGTGTAATAAGACGTGTGATTTAATACGGATAGTTATCACCAGGGCTGCCATCACGTCAACAGGTCTGGAGCGACATGTCGTCGACCCACTGGTGCTCTTGTTAATGCAGGCTTCGACTTTTAAATTGGAATGACAGACACAGAGAGAAATGCTGAGTCTACTGTAAACATTCAGTACTTCAAACTGGGACCCTGCTTGATGTGGTTGTGGGTGTCCAACAAAAGAAGCCGACACAGTTCTCCATTCCTGACTCATTAAGTGATTTCTGTGTGTGCTGGCTAATTGAGTCTGACTCCACAGATAGAGGAGGGAGGACTGGGTCTCAGAACCCAGATGTTCATTGTTTAGCTTCTGGAAAAAAGGTTAAGACTTTTTATAGCCAACAGCAACTGATCTGATCCTAGAAGTAGAGGAGGCAATACAAGGTATGAAAGAGGTTTTCAAAATAACGATAATAATAATTATAATAATAAATTATATTTTCCATCTTACAGGATATACATATATTGGAACATGACAGCATAGATTTTAACAGCATTTTATCTATCTATCTATCTATCTATCTATCTATCTATCTAACAGCACTGTTATTTCCCATAATTGATGTCCAAGTATGATATTATTCTACAAGAAATGAAATGAAATTGTGTAGTTAAATTAATATACATATGATAATATAAAAGATAATTATAAAAGTGATTATTTACTGTATTTGTAGCTTGTATAAATACAGAATTAGAAAACAAGCACCATAAGATTTTATAAAAATATTTAAAAAAAACTAAAATAAATTCTTCACATCCACTTCATGAGTCATTCAGCTCTTTGTGCAGGTCTATAGTCCATCTGCTGTGAATCCAGAAATCGCTGGAAAGCGTATCTCAGTGGCACAAGTTTATACTCACGTCAGACTTTACTTGAGGAAATTGGTTTCAGAAGATGATGATGAAATTCTGCTGCTCCTCCTCTCTCTCTCTAAGGTTGGGAGATTGTACACAGACACCCGGCTGACCTGCTCAACCAGCGCACCACCCATCATGATGAGAGCATCACTACCTGCCATCTGCCTCGGTGAGCGACCACTCTGTCTCTCTGCAGGAGGACGCTGCTTTTACATAAATAAATAATCATATTTCCCCAAAAATACTCCGGCTGCTACTGTATTTACCTCTGAATCTCTTTTCTGTCTGTTGCACACGATGATCATGACGTCTCTTTGTCTGATATTTATGTGAAACCCCCTCTGCCTCCCCAGCAGTTCTCCTCCTGTCCTGTGGTTGCTGGGCTAAGCCGAACGGATCAAAGAACAAGAAACCAAAGCAAGGTGACATCAGCAACTATCAGGCCTCTAATCTCCATCACTCCCAGTGCTTCTGTGTCCTCTGACTCTCTGCACTGCAGTCAACTCGCTTCAAAAAGGCTTCATAATGAAAAACATTACAGCATTTATTTATGGGCTGGAAACAAAAGTCATCTTATGATACAAAATTATGTTGAACAGCTGTTGAACACTTTCTGTGTCTGTTTGCACTCTTTAGAGTTAATTTATGTTAAAATTGGGCTGAGCTTGGTTGAAAAGTGAACGATTTTATGTATTATTATGATTTGTTATAGCAGCATGTCACTGATCCGGTTTTATTGTGAAGGAGTTCAAAAATTTGGACTGAAATCACTACCAGGCTGTTTGTTATAATGAATCTGCTGATTATTTGGTAAATTAATGAATAAAATACAAGTAAATAAAACAAACAGTCGGAATTTCCCGGAGCCCCAAAGGGATAAAACTAAATTGTTTGTTTTATCTGACAGACTATATCAGTATCAGTAGCTAATCTAGAGAGGGAACTTTTCATGGTTACGGTGTTTGTTTGTTTTTCTTTCTGTTAGTTAGCAGCATGACACAAAAACTACTCACTGATTAGCACCAATTGTGGGAGGATGTGGGATGGGTCATGGAAAACCCCATTAAACTTTGTTGTGGCTCTGGATCAGGGGGTGGACCCAGGATTTTTTTTTTCATTTTCGTTAACATTGTGAGATCTGTTTTTTTAAATAATAATATAATAACAATAAATGGATCTTGATGAAAAAAAACAGGCACATTTAGGGAACTGATATATACGAGTGTGTGAAATTTGGTGCAGCTTGATTAAATATAAGGGGACGGTTGGGCCTTGGTGGGGGTGTGGGCTCTGTTGTTAGTTTGTGAGCAGGATTATGCCAAGACACAAAAGTGATTTGCACCAAAGTTGGTGGACGGATGAGGCCAGATTCCTGAAAGAACTTATTACATTTTGATGCCAATAAGGGGCTGATCCAGGAATTTATTTTTAATTTCTTTAAACATTTTATGACAAATAAATCTTTTTTTTTTTCTTTTGTATTTCTATAATAAGAATGGAATCTTGACCTGTATAAAATTCTGTCTTTAACCATATTGCTCTCCCTCCTCCTCCCTCCAGTTGTTCCAGACATAGAGTGTGATGTCAGAGCGGGAAAGATCAACCTCCCAGAGTTCATAGCCAAGTGTCCTGCACAGTGTAAAGAGACAAAGCAGCAAGTCTACGGGACGGGGGTGTTCGCCTCCATCTCCAGCATCTGCAATGCAGCCATCCACAAGTAAACAGGGGGGCAATGAACGTGAAGCAAAGTTTGTGTGAGGGACAGAACTGACCACTAATCATTATAGCTGATTTAAATGTTTGCGTCCACAGCGGCGTCATCACC
The DNA here is from genome assembly GCF_009819705.1 of Hippoglossus hippoglossus. Lineage (NCBI taxonomy): Eukaryota > Metazoa > Chordata > Actinopteri > Pleuronectiformes > Pleuronectidae > Hippoglossus > Hippoglossus hippoglossus. The sequence continues at coordinate 16,554,101 of NC_047165.1, forward strand.
AACTCAGGAGGAAAGGTGATCGTGAGGAAGATGGCCGGCCAGAACATTTACAAAGGCAGCAACTCCAACGGGGTGCGCTCTCTGTCTCTACCAAAGTGGAGGGAGTCGTTTGTTGTCTCAGGTAATAAACAAGCAAACAACATTGATCGTAGCTCTGTAGAATAAACCCTCCCGCCAACAGATGGCTCTGTTGTGTTTCAGTGGGGAAACCGAAGAAGGGAGTCATCTACCCGTCAACTCTGGACTATGTCCCTTCAAGACCAACCTACGTGAAGACAAGTGAGAGGAGGGTCATTTCTACACTCTGATATTAATCTTTAATGTGATTATGAGTTTAGGTGCAGGGCCTTTATTTTGTCAATGAGAGGGTTGATAGATGCTGAATGTTTCACAAACTGATTAGGACTGATTTGGGGATTTTCAAAATCAAGAGATTGTTTCTTGAGACTTGTTTCACACTGAAATAGTTCCCAGACTTAGACATGCAGAGGCCACCAGATCGGGGATTTCCGGGACAAACAGTTACTCGATAGACGTCCCTGTGCATGTTGAACTTCGCTCAGGTTGAGTGAGGAGTCGGAGCTCTGCAGTCATGGTGGAGAATGTCAAGAATGCTCTTCCTCCCTACGCATCCATCTACTACACGACCGCCTCCATCTGTCGTCTCCTCGCAGGTCAGAAGGAGGCCAAATCCCCTGCGACCGCCACGCCGCTGTCGACCACACCTGAACCCACCACGACTACAACACCTGAACCCACTACCACCACCACACAGGCTCCGACCACCACCACCACCACAACACCTCCGCCACCACCCACCACTACCAAAGCTCGAGCTGCTGTGCACAAAGTCAGGGATGCAGGTACAAAAACCCACCTCACCCACATGTCGTTGTTGCATACATACAACAAGCTAACTCTTTCTCCTAAATCAATGGATCCATGTATGACATGTGGAGGATTGTGTATTTACTCGGATGCAGTAGGCTGTTAAGGATCCAGTAAAACCAATCCACGCAGAAGATCCACTGCAGCCCGTGTGCCGTCTGTAGCTGAGATCAAACTAACAACTTTAGCTGCTTTTAACTGGAATCAGAGTGATGAAAACTAATGTTTGGGGCTGGTAATTACAAGTCACGGCTGCAATTCCAACAAATTACCGCTGGTCCTTGAGTTGGCACCCTGCTGTTCAGGTGATCACCAGACCTTTGATCGTTTTTATGAGACAAAAACGTTATCAGGCGGTAATCGCTGCGAGTCATTTGCCCCGTTTTGGATAGAAACACAGCGACAGAGGGTAGACAATGCCGCAGTATCTCAAAGGTATGTGTGTAAATGAAATGGGCTGTGTGCCAGACAACCTCCCAACCATTTCTGTCTCCTTCATTTTCTGAAACATTATCTCTCTCGTCTCCATATTGGCGCCCCATCTGTCTTTCTTCTATCTAGGCAGCAGTCACCCGTACCTTGCCTCTGTGGCAGCGGCAAGTTCAAGTAAGTGGAGCAAAGCAAATGGGGGTCAACATTGTAGGGTTTTTTTTGGTGGCATGAAGTGGTGCTGTGGTGTTGGTTAACATCAGGGTGGGCAGGAATATGAGTTTACCTGAAGCATGGGGTGTTTACTTCACTTCAGGCTTTTGAGATAGGCATCGGGATTTATTACGTTTTCTGTGTTTAAAGTTATCGTTGGTCCTGAATCAAAGCAAGTTTGTCAATATCAAAGGAACAACTTGTGTATTTTAAGTGAAATCAGTTCAGTTCACTTGTTTTAAGCTAAAAACTTAAAACAGTAGGACCATGACCTGGGATATAAGCAGATGCTTGAACAAGAACTATTGAAGTTAGTATTTCTGTAGCTTATTTAAATGTCACCAACGATTATCTTTTCTAAATTTGCCCCACATTGTGTGATTGGTATAGGGAAGACACAAATCAGTCAAGGAAAGAGTCCCGGCCAAGGTATGTCGATCCTCTCACTGATTCTGCAGCTCATGGAAAAATTCCTTTACACCAAAATACAGCGATTCAAGTTGAACTTAACAATGGCATTTCTTCAAAGTATTCAGAGGAGGTGTCTATCCGAATAGATTTCCACAGCGTACCAGTGCAGGTAAACCAAGCTTTAATCTCCCTGTGTCTTTTTTCATTCTACCTTTTCATAGACTGAAATTGACTCCACATGTACTTTATCTTTTTTTTTCTTCTTTCTGTACTGATACACTTAAACTCTGCATGGCGTCTCTGTTCTGTCTCTGCGCAGCTGCTTTAAACACTGCTAACAGTAGAAGGAAGAAGCACTTTCTGTGTTGTTACTGTCAAATTCACTGAAATACAGGATTCAACTACTGTATGTTCACTCTGTGTTAGCAAAGCATTTATTACCTCTGGCAAGGAGGTTATGTTTTCATATGTGTTTGTTGGTTCGCAGGATTATGCAAAAGTTACTCAACAGATTAGCATGAAACTTGATGGAGGAATTAAATACTCTTTGAGAAACCAAGCAACATTTAAAAAAATTCTAGCAACGTTAAAGTGAAATTTCTTTCCTGGACCTTCCCCCTGATCATTCAGATGAGTAGTTTTTGTGTAATCCTACTAACAAACAAACAAATGCAGATGAAATTATAACTTCCTTGGCAGAGGTAATGAACTGGGAATATTTTTTTCCTCTAAACTATTAGTCCTCATGTTATATTATTTTGCCTGTTTAGTCAATATCACAATTAATGTAAAGGAGAAACCTGTTAATCTTAATTCAGGCACTGATCACATTTGCTCTACAGATCTGATTCACAGTTTCACTCTAAATATATATATGTTCTTCAATCATTACAAAGAGAGGACATCATATCGTTACTGTGAAATGTGTCAAAGTCATCATAAAGGCTTTGCCATCATATATTTATAAATAATAAATTCATAGATTTAAACTATATTAGTCTTTAATGTGCAGCTGAAGATGAACTGAATGTTATTTGATGTTTTCTCATCGTGTCATCGTTCCCCAAACTCTGGTCCCAGGTCTGCGCAGACAAGAGGCAGGGTCAGCTATCAGGAGACAGCTATCTTCTCCAGTCGGCCCAGGTCAGCCTCATCAACAAGACACACACACACACACACACACACACACACACACACACACACACACACACACACACAACACACACACACACACACACACACACACACACACACACACACACACCACACACACACACACACACACACAGAGTTACAAACAGGCAGACAAGGTGGGACTGACAGGGAATGTGGGTCAAGGGCAGAAGGGGAGGTAGATGTCTTTGTTGGAACAAGAATCCAGGAGACGTAGGCTGCTGTAAGTCTGACCCTCATGTCCACACCCATAAGCCCCTGCGATCCCAAACCCCGGGGTCACCCCTAATCCACTCCATCAAGCATCTCCGCTAACATTCCTTTGACGATGGCCGCTGCTCTCTGTCATCAGGCACATCCTCTCATTCATGTTTTCATTTTCCAAGATGAAACGAGGCAAGCGAAGCTGACTTAAGGCCTGTAAATATTCCCGGCATATATCCCTTTTGTTTTTGATATCATGCTGCGGTGAAATTGCCTTCAGCTTTGCTCAAAGCGAAACAGCTGGGCTTGTGGATGGAGCCCTCCTGAGACCTGAAGCTCTCTTTTGTCCCCCTTCTCCCTCCTTTTCCTCTCTGCTCCTATCTGCCTGTTTCTCATTGCTACAAACAGCTTTTAACAGGGTTCAGCCAGCCCAACCCGAGCGGACTCCAACCATGAGCCAGTCCAACCCCAGTAAGTATCTCCAGATCCTGACACGAGAATCTTTAAAGGGCGAAGGCAGGCACACACACACTGACGTGGACATTTTGATGGGTCTGATCAAACGGCTGCAAAACCTTGGTGGAAATGTTATATCAAGCTGCACTAATGTTTACCCTCTGTGGGGATGCTGTGTTTCAATGCATAGCCAGTCTTCTATAAAAACGACGGGCGGGAACACAAGCTGATACTCGACTTTCACTGTACCGGGCAGTGAAATCGGGCAGTAAGTACATAGATATGCCTCAAAGATGAGTGATGATGTGGTTGTCCTGCATTCATCTTGTACCATATCTCTAGGATGTGTGAGACGATAATGAGCCCTGGACTATCTCCTTCAGATAAGACCACGATGAGAAACCTGCTCTGTCAGTACTGTAATAGCATCTTATGACAGATCCCATCTGGTCTGGCCTCTTCGCCTCCCTTGTAAGTGCTTGGAGAGAGGGAAAGTGAGATGAAAGCAGCAGCAAGCAGCAGCAAGTGGCCCTGTGCTGATCCCAGAGAGAGAGACGCCGGATCTGGTCCACAGCGCTGCAGGATCTGGGTCCACTCTGCAGCCTGTCAGGAATAGAAAGCTCTCTCGCCATTCAAACCAGGCGAGGTTTGGCCCACTGAGGAATGCGCTCCTGTTTTTGCTTCCCTGGAATGCAAAACCATGGATCCCTATAATAAGACAGCACTATATCTATTTAAATGATGGATACTTGCAGTAAAATGCAGTGTGAGCCGTTTCCAGTCAGGGCATCATTTATCTGACCAGCTTGTGACTGTAGAAACACATGTTACAGAAGAGAAGGGAGAACAGCTTTTAGATAATAATGGGATGTTTTATTGATCCCCTTAGAGAAATTCTTTATGCTTGAGGTCAGAGGTCAGAGGCCAGGATCAGTTACACAGCAGCGCCCCTGGAGCCGGCAGCTCTTCAGTGTCTTTCTCAAGGACACTGCAGCCGGGCGGGTGGATGCTCGGAGACGTTAGAGGTCTGAACTCTGATTTATGAGTTGAAGGGGTCTTCTCCCCAGTCACTCTGCCACCCGGCGGCCAAGAACAGATGTTTAATTTTATTGCTCAGCCTTCTGGAAATGTTACGATCCAGTTTAGCCTTGCTTTTGTTGTGAGATGTGACTACTCGACAACCACAAGAGATCCACTTGTTTGTGTGTTTTACAGACACTCCCTCAGACATATTGTAGCCTGAGTTACAACTCGAGGTGAGGATCATATCCCTGATCCCAGTCTGACCTTGTGGCCGAGGTGAACAGTGGCTATGACCTGAGAGTTAAACTGAATCCTTTTTAAAGCACCTGTTTCATCAGAAAGAGCAACATTGCTGTCTGCTCTACAGCGCTGGGTCTTTGACCAGCATCAGATAAGACTAATCTCTGCGTCCCGCTATCTACACTGTCCCTGGTTTGACACCAGCTTTAGAATAATACTCCCACGCTCCACTGGGCTGCTGGCTGGGCTCTCCCGGCCCGACCCAGTCAAAAGCACTGGCTGCCACTGGATGGGAACCTTAGAGCCCGGGCTGGGTGTTTTTGTAAGCTACACCGCAGGGAGGGGTCAGCCGAAGTGTGTTGTCATGGCTCAGTTAGTTTAGGATGGATGAGATGCACTGTTATGGTCCTCTCAGCTGTGCAGGCTTCTACAGTTCAGGTGCAACCTGTAGCCATGCAAGAGTCTAATTGATTAAACTGCCAGCCACGTCGAAGTAAAACTTTGAGTCCATGCGAACAAGTTGTGATGCCAGGAGCAGCACATGGAGAACTCAAAACAAATGAGAAACACATTTACATAGGTTTCCCTCGTCCCCTTGTCTCTAGCCTGCAGGTAGAAAGAGAAAGGCTCAACTGAAAGAACCTTTAGCCGCTTAGTGACTGTCTCTGAGTGACAGACTGTACGTGTGGTGTCTGAATGCCGCGTGCATACCCCACTAACAATGTGGCGGGTTTAGTGGAGGTCACAGGCACTATTCTCCTGAGCACCAGCTTTTCTAATCTTCCCACTCTGCACAGCTTTTCCCAGAAGGGATTGGGCGGCCCCCTCCCTTCCTCGTCCCGATTGGTTCCCTGGAGCACGACGTCCATCAGGTATCAAAGAAATGGTCTTCGTTCTTTAGCAAATCTTAAACGCAGGGGTTTTGACAAATGCTCAACAAACTATCTGTGATAAATGTTGTGATTTATTAATCCAGTGCCAACAGTAACATTTTATAGTTGTCACCTACAGTCAAAATGATCAGGGCTACATTAAAACCTTGAATGTAACCCTGATGCCTCCACCTTCTCTGCTGTACGTTCAGATGTTAGCTTTGCAGCTCCAGACTCAGGATACACATGGAGCGAGACTGACACACCTGAGACCGGCGGTAAGTCGACCTCCCTCTGGGACTGCACGTGACAGTTTGGTGTGTGCTGCCCCCACTCACTGTGGCAGGGTACTACACTCTGTCTCCATTTAAGTTGCATGTGCATGTCTTTGTGACTGATACAGTTTGGTATCTGCCAAACGTGTACTGTGTGTGTTGAATTGGCTCCACATGTAAGTACATGCAGTGTCTCTCAGGCGTTTACATGCCATCTGCCTGCCATGTGAGAAACTCTTGTAGATGGCATGTGAGAGATGAGAGAGACTCAGCGAGGTGATGATTGTGCACAAAGCCGTGGTTTTCACTGGTGTGGGATTGGTTGGGGGGAACTTGTGACCAATCACAACCATGGAAATGTGTGCTTTTTCTGTCTGAAGTTCATTGTAGGAACACTAACAGGTTTCAAAACCTCCTCCTCTAGCTCGGGATCACAGGCCTGATATCTCAGAGTATGAGCGCTGGTATTATAACTTTGGACCGCACCGTAAGTGTTCTTCTATTGTCTTTTCTGGGAACTAACAAGTCCTGTGGATTATGTTGAAATGTCAATGTTTTCTTTCAGTCATGCCCACTGTTTATGCTATTCCTCTTTCATTTGGGGTTTAAATTAATTGGGTTGTGTCATTGTCTTTTGTACTTTTGGTTTGAAATATCCATTAGTGTTTCTTTAATTATTGTTGTAACACCTGTAACCTGTGAAAGAAGTAATCTATGCCTGAGCGGCTGAGCCATTGCCAGCTGCACCACAGAAATACTGCCACACATCCAATAAACACAATGTAGAGTCGATGGGAATCGGCTGTAATTCCATGATGTCTTTACATTTGTTTCACATGTGTCTGTCATCACTGACTGATCCTGTCGTAACTTTTAGCTCCACGATCCACTGACTCAGATGTTAACCATAAGACGCCAGTGGATGCGACCCATACTCGAGGTGAGCAGTGGTTACCATGGCTACAAACATCTGTTTCTATGAAGTGTTAGGTGTTGGCCCGGACACAATTCTTCTCTTCAGTAAAGTTCTAATTCTGAGTATTGCAACATTTTCAATTTATCACAAAAGAAATCTACCTTTTTAGCATAGCTGCCATGGTGAGTGTTGTTGTTAGTTGAGGTACTTGCGAAATTTGCTAACGTCGAGCTTGTATGATATCATCTATGCAGTGGAGCCAGTGGATGCCTGGAAACCAGAAGCAAACATTTATGAATCAGGTAAGATAGTCTGTGCTGCAACACGCTCCTCCTCCTCTTCTTCCTTTTCTCTGGCTCCAATACGACTCACTTTGCCAGTAACTCCCCATGTCTGACTGTAAGTACAAACCAAACCGAGGCCGCCCAAGCAAAAGAATCTGGGTTTTCTGCTCAGCCTGTAATTGAAGGGATTTTGCAGTCAAAGTCAAATGGCATGGTTGCCTGCGGATAAAATCATTTCCTGTTTGGCACCGTTTCACCACAACAAAAAACTGGTTTTGTTTTGGATCTTTGTAAAGTGGGCAGCTGCAAATCTAACGTGTACATTTTAACAGTCAAACTTTCAGGTTGTTTCTGCCAGAGTTGACCTTTTCTCCTGGTTTGTAGTAGTTGAAAATTGGAAGTTGGCCTTAGATGGTGAAAAAGCTGTTGGTGAGATGATACACAAGCATCATCTCACCAACAGCTTGACACAAGTCAATGATCGTTCATTTTCATTTTTCGGGGAACTATCCCTTTTAAGGGCACAAACAGTCGAGTGAAATTTATAAAAATGTATTCTCCATATTATGAGATTAAGAGTAAATCTCTTTTAAAGATGTGTTTCTTAATTTTCAGGATTCGGCACAAGGGAGCAAGAACCTGCACCAAGAGCCCCTGAGCCTGCGCCACAGGGAGACCCAAGTAGGTCCCACATGCATCACATGCAAGCTGCCATGTGTGAAATTAATATTTGGCTATTGCAATTTTTACCTCTGCCAGGGAGGGTATGTTTTCATCAGCCTTTCTTTGTTAGTTAGCAGGATTACCATAAAACTGAAGGATGTGATATGGGTCAGAAAAGAACCTTTATTTTTTACTTCCTTTAACATTTTCTCAAGAGAATAATTCATAGATCTTGATGAAAAAAATCTGACATGTTTAGGGGATCAGTTTTTAAAAGTGGGTGCAATTTGGTGTGATCCAGATCTAGTGAATTTAAATGTGGTTTCATAAGAGCCCTGTGTCAGAGGTAAGCACTGTAATGATTGACATTCTAGTTAAAGGAGTCATTGCCTTAGGGTTTGATAATCCCTGTGAGGTCATTAAAGTGTCCCCATGGCAAGATCTCTGACAAAGATACCCTGTAATTATTTATTCCTGTAAACAAATGGGTTTACGTTCAGTGTTTCCCATCGAACACAATGTGTGTATCCTTTTGGTCTAACAAATGGTACTGAATGTATTTGATGCATTGATTGCATGAGTTTTCAAAAATCAGTGGAAGAGCCTGAAGCTGTTGGCGACATGTGTGTCATATCACCCATGTGCTTGTGTGCATGCATACAAAAAACAGGGGCCCACTGGGGCAAACCTGGCTCATGCATTACTCACTGAAACTGCTGTGACCTTCTGGTGTGTCCTGTTCCTGCAGACTGTAAGGTGGACCTGGTCTTCTGATGGACGGCAGCTGGAGCATCGGGAAGCGGCGTTTAAGATCCAGAAGGACTTCCTGGCTGAGGTGGCTCAGACCATCAACGTGGGCGTAAATGGACCCATGATGGGCCTCATCCAATACGGGTAACCTGCCTTCCCTTGTCGTGTTATTACTTACCATTGATAGATGAGGAAAAGATAATGTGATTGCCTTATGTCTTTGTCTGAAGAGACGACCCCGTGACGGAGATCAGTCTGAAGTCTCACTCCAACTCCAGAGAGCTGAGGTCGGCCGTAGATAAGATTGTTCAGAAAGGAGGCCTCTCAAATGTGGGTGAGTAACCGGCTGTTAGGCTGCCAGCTGCAGTAAATGCCTACAGACACAAGTGTGAAAGTGAAAGGGCTGCAGTTATCACGTTGGTTTACTACCCAGGCACATTTTCGCATGCAAGGATAGAATTAAGTCTAAATTTGCTGCGAGACGCTGCTGGATAAATTACAGTCCTGCTCCCGTAAGTCATGTTTTTCCTACTGCTCTGACCAAAAAGCTTTTGGCTTCACCAGCCCGGGGGGGTGAAGCCTGCTCTGGTCGGTGCGTCAGCGTGCACCCACTGTCTTTATAACTTGCTAACTATTGCATGTTGATACAAATATGGGTTATTTGGGTAGGAAGTGCTCTCTAATCAGAAAACAATGCGAGCGGATGTAAAAGCATCTACGGAGTCCTCCCTGGTGCCCGCATTGTTCAAACCACTAACAAGACTAAATGATAGGATATCACAGTTTGAGTGATAGAATAAAGCGATGCACTCACAATAGAGATGTGTGTATTTTTGTGTACTAAATACACAGGGTGCTATGTTAAGGTTTTCTTGGCAAACAGGATTTTTTATAGAAGGATGCTTTTTTACATTTTGGTCAGGACAGCTCCCTAAAAAATATTTTTTTACATAATGGACACATATGAACAGTATTTATTTTAACAGTAAGTATTTTTTTGTTTCATTTGATTCTCAACAGTATCTATGTATTTTAATTCATGTGATGAGTAAAGACTTTGTGAATCACAGATTAGTTTGATTCGATAGATTCATGCCTCCGTTTCCACTATTTGCCTTTTCATGCAGTTTAACCGTCTCTCTGCTGCCCTCTGGTGTCCCAACAGGAAAGGCCCTCTCCTACATCAACAAGCAGTACTTCAGTGATGTCAATGGAAACCGTGGAGCGGCCCCCAACGTGGCCGTGGTGCTGGTGGACGGCTGGCCCACAGACAAGGTGGAGGAGGCCTCTCGTCACGCCCGGGAGTCGGGCATCAACATATTCTTTGTCACCATCGAGGGCGCCGACGACAATGAGAAGCAAAACCTGGTCGAGGCCAACTTCGTTGACAAGGTGGAGTATGGTCAGAGTGCTGGCTGTTGCCCTCCTGAATCGCTTGCTGATCCAGTTGCTGCCCTTCTCGGACTCATGACTCAGCTGAATCTGAAAAACACACGACACATATTCCATGTGATGTTAAATTATGACCACTGCACATAAGCATCCATAAATCTGGCTTGAAATCATAGGGAAAAGGTGGCACAATAATAAACCAGAACTTGCCTGAAAATCAACATGTATATTATATAGGTAATCACCAGTATCACAGTAATGCAGTGATGGTTGTCTGTATTTCTTTGGGTACAGTGCAGACTAGAATGGCAGTCAGAAGTAGAAAGGCTCAACGGGCCCCTGAAATTCTCCACCAAACCCGTCATGTTCATCTGAAACTATGAAACCACATTTAAATCCACTAGATCCAGATTTGAATGTGTCCGAGAGGTTTGTCAGTGCTTCAGTCAAACATACCGGTTTGAAACTCACTTTGTCCTGCACCCCACAGGCCGTGTGTCGGACAAACGGCTTCTACTCCCTGCCTGTGACCAGCTGGTTCGCCCTGAGGAAGGCCGTGCAGCCCCTGGTGAAGAGAGTGTGTGACACGGACCGCCTGATGTGCAGCAAGACCTGCCTCAACGCCAACGACATCGCCTTTGTCATAGACGGCTCCAGCAGCGTGGGGACAGGCAACTTCCGCACGGTGCTGCAGTTCGTGGCCAACGTCACACGGGAGTTTGAGATCTCCGACACGGACACGCGGGTCGGAGCTGTGCAGTACACCTACGAGCAGAGGCTGGAGTTCGCCTTCGGCCAGTACAACAACAAGGGCGAGTTGCTGAACGCCATTAAACGCATCAACTACTGGAGCGGTGGGACCAGCACCGGTGCCGCCATCACCTACGCCGCAGAGCAGCTCTTCAGCAAATCCAAACCCAACAAACGCAAGATCATGATCGTCATTACAGATGGCCGCTCCTATGATGACGTCAGGGCGCCTGCACTGGCTGTCCATCGCCAAGGTCAGAGGTTAACCACAACAGAATCTGAAAAAGAATAAGAGATATGGTCAATACATATCAACTTCACTCAGTCAAGTAAAAATAACAAATGATCATATTCTGAAAAGATTTTTTTTGACTACTTAACTCTTTACAACTTTAGGATTAACACTTTGACCCAGAATCAACAATGCAATTATACAAAAAGGTTGTTAAGTGTGTGTTTGTGTGTGTCGGTTAACAGTGAGGTGTCATGCAGCTGTGACAAACACATGTGAGGCCTGTGTATTTGTGGGTGTGTGCGTGTGTGTGTGTGTGTGTGTGTGTGTGTGTGTGTGTGTGTGTGTGTGTAATCCTCTGTCCCGCCCTGTGATGCAGGTGTGATCGCCTACTCCATCGGCATCGCCTGGGCCGCCCAGGACGAGCTGGAGTACATCGCCACGGACCCCGACAAGGAGCACTCCTTCTTTGTGGACGAGTTCGACAACCTCTACAAGTTTGTGTCCAAGATCATAAACAACATCTGCCAGGAGTTCAACTCACAGCCCAGGAACTGAGGACGGACGCACGGGCGGGTGTTAAGAGGGACGTCCCGATCATGGGCCTGACAGGACGCTGATTGTAAATTTACTCACTCTGTTGCCCAGATGGTGGAGCTGGATTGGCTGCAGCTCCCCCATGGTTTGAACTGGGAGGGGATAGGTTTCGAATTTAGGTGAGGATTGTGTGTTTTGGTCGAAAACAAATCTTAAAGTGAATCAGCATTTGGTCCCAAACGGTGCTAAAAAGTAAAGACACAGTGACATCGTAACATCTCATGTGGTCCCAGTTGTTCTCTCTCGGTGCCTTTAAGGAACAGGATTCCTGAACGTTTAAAATGACGGTACCACTCTTTAACGAGACACCTTTTATAATAGGTCTGTAAGTTGTTCTCTTTTACCTCAGTAAATAGATTTCTAATGCTCTGACGGTCAATAATAAATCATTTATATGGTGTCATTCCCCATTTAGCATGAAACTCAGACTTATCATGCAAACCCTCAATGTAGTGTTTGACCTTTGACCCTCTGGAGAGAAGCTGCAGAACATCTGGAACAAAATTCATCTGTCAACAACTGCTGAAAGGATTTAATTTTCTCAAATGTCAACAAACGATGTATATTCAATAATAAAGTCCTCATGAACAACTTACAGACCCCTCATAGCGGGTGCCGTATAAAGAAGTGGTACCAGACTAACAGAAGCTGCCTAAGTGGGACATGGTGCTTGCAGAGAAATGTAGACTTTAAAGCATGCCTAGCACTTCCTCTTCTGGCTTAACATACTTCATAAACTTAATAATACGGTGCTTTTTATACACTTCTCTGTGAAGAGGATATTCTTTCTTAGAAATGGTGCATTTTGATCTTCCTAAGAGGAGAGACTTGTTAGTAGGGACATTGTTAAAGTTCCTCTGTACGACATTGATGCTGATATACGAGTGGCAGGTGAGAAGGAGGCTCTTGTGAGTCGGCAACATGGAGCGAGGAAGTGGACCCGTGCGAGCGGTGAGGAGAGAGGAGCTTGTATATCTTTGTGCGGAGCGACGGCAGATTGAACGCCATCCATCCCGTCACTCTTTGTTTTCTAATCGTGTGGCTGCTTCTAACATCGCAGGCGTTTCTCTTTTGTTTGAAGAGTATTTATGATTTTCTCTGTCGTGTCCTGTTTGTACATATGCATATTAAAAGCCTTTCGCTATTAATGTTCAGATAATTGATCAATGTTTTTTTTTGCAATTTTTAATAAAATAAAGAAAATGAAGAGAAATTAAAGTGGCTGTTTTCCTCCTGAATCTTTTGTTGACGACACACAGACACGACACATATTTTTCCGATTCAGTGCGACGTTCACAGGATAAAATTCTATGATGACCATTGCAAATAGTCGGCCATTAATCTGCCTAGAAAATAAAGGGAAAGAGGTGCATCATAATACACAAGACCTGGCCTGAGAATCAATACATATTGATCAGTGTCAAAGTAATGCAAGGGCAGTGCTCTTACATTCTGTACTAAACCACTCACTTTCGTTTGGACATTGTTATAAAACTATTAAAAGATGCAACTGTTGATTCCCTACAGAATCCACATTATCTCAGCAACATTTTGGTGGTAGTTAAAGGCTTTTTGTTACTGTACAGCAGCGTAAAAAGCCTATACCCCTTTTTTTATTTATTTGGATCGGTACCAAATTATACACACTGATATATCATAGATTTTTATCATCTAGAGCCATGCATTATTCCATCAGAAATTGGTGGAATCCTCTTGATAAAAAAGATCATGGATGCATCTTTTTGTCCTGATCCTCACCAAAACTGTGTGGGTTCTTTCTTGGACCATGCATCATTCTTCTATCAAATTCCGTGGACATCTGTAGAGTAGTTTTTGCGTTATCCTGCTGATAAACAAAGACGGCTGAAAATAGAACAAATAAAGGCTAAGAAAAAACAAGGTTTAAGTTGTAGGCCCATGGTATGAGTCAATGAATCCATGAGAATTGTCTCGATTTTACAGCTCAGACTCTGAAAACCTCCTGATCTGCACCGACGATCACGTTTGTTTTCTGCAAGTTAACAAACAGTTTCGTCAAATGAGCGACATCAGAGTCCGGGTAACATTTTACAGCAGGTTTTATTTTTGGAACATACTTTCATATACAAACCAGTGACTGAGAAAATGGCTCATTAGAAGCTGTACTCTACACGTACAACACCTTGATTGATTTTTTTTTTTTGTTTTGTTTTGTTTTTTTTTCAAACCAGGATGGTTTTCTCCTCACAGTTTGCAATAAACTGGAATCTGCAGGACGCTTCTCTTCCCTCAGTGTTGAATGGTTAATGCATTGTGTCAAATAGTCCTACAGTACTGTACTAATTTCTTGCTAAACACTGGACTACTGTAAATATCTGAACATGGTACATCACACCGTAGTCAAGCATGTCCACACAATTGGGGAAAACTACATACAGTACAAGCCATTCAGTTCAAACAAGAGCAAACTGGCCAAAATTAATTAGTTCTTCCTAAAGTGGACATTTAGAACTAAGTCTGAATTGTAATTATATAACCAAGATGGTTTACTTTGGACACATGTTTGTAGTCTTACTTCTGAAGTGTACAGTTACTTGAATCTAACAAACAGGCATTATAGTTAATGGTCTGTATCTACCAGCTTTGCCTTGAAATGCACAAAATTTAATCCCCAACCACACTTATCAAAAAGGAGCACTCAAACTCACGCTGCACAGTAAATTTTAAGACTGAATATATATTTTGTTTATTATAAGCATTTGTAATTTTACATCCAATGTTAAAATCGACAACATTGTGACAACCAGCTCCGTTCCTGCGCTGTGCCCCTCCCACCCCCTGTCCCCCAAAAAACAAGCTTGTTAAAATAAAAATTTCAAGACCTTTTTTAAAGCAAAGGCACATTTTTCAATACGTGTTTTAAAAAGGAAAATAAAGGCAGGCCAGCAAGCAGAGTCAGTCTGGGAAGCGAGAGAAGAAGAAGAAGTGAGAGGCAGGACAGCTGCAGGAAGCAGTACCCCACATTTCTGGAACAACACAACACAAAACCTGACTTGGAGGATGGGGCCTGGACCTCGGTTTGTGTGAGAGCAAAGGTCGAGGGCCCGGGGGATTGTAGGGTGAGCGTGAAGTCACAGGGGCAGAAGACCGGCTTGAAACCTCATTTCTCCACTTCACACTCTTTGAACACTTGTCCTGAGCCTCCTAGCTGCGGAGGTGGAGTTGTAGTCTGTCTGTGGGGGCGCTATAACTGGTCACACCCAGGCCTGCCTGGATGGTAGACGGGGGACTAGAGAGCAGTTCTCCTCCAGACTGGCCTCCCTGCTGACCCCTCCTGTGGGGAGTCATGGCCCATTTGAGGCTAGCGGCTACATAGTCTGCCAGTCCGACAGGAAACCAGTGGGCTGTGTGAGGTGGGACTGGACCCGTGCCTGAAGTTCCTTCCCTTGCTCTATTGGTCCCTGATCATGGGAGGCTGAGTCAGAGAGCGGGGCTGCAGGGAGAGGCGCCGCTCCGCGTCATACAAACACCTTCGCGAGAGCATCTGCGCCGGCGCTGGCAATGTAGCATTTAGATGGATGGAACGCCACGTCGTGGATCGATTCCTCAAACTTCTTTCTGTGAGCTGTGAACTCCTGGATGCAGGTTTTACTATCCAGGTTCCACAGACGGATAGAGCAGTCATGACCTGTGGTGGAGGAGGAGAGTTGTTGTGTGGTACGAGGTAAATTACTGTGAAATCCACAGAAAGCAATGAGTAACTGTGAGCATGAAAACGTATGTCCTAAATCTTGAAACAAGACATTTAAGGAATATATGGTGGCAATATAGTGTCTGGGAAAACATTACAGATATTATACCCATAAAAAAGTGGTAGTATGTGGTATTCAGAATTGCCCGAAGGATCTTTAAATGGGTGTGTATGTTTAAGCTTTGAATATCAATCAATGACCAAATGCATAAAAAAGAGAACAAGAAGCCGCTGATTAAGAGACACTTACTGCCTGACATGAGATAAAGACCGTTAGGATCTACAGCTAAACTGGTGACCGCATCCAGGTGAGCCACCATGGAGTGAATCATCTTCCCACTGTTGTTGTCAAAGAACTTGATGTGTCTGTCCTCCTGCGCCGTGATGGTGATGGGAAGAGTCGGGTGGCTGAGGACCTTATTGATCTGACAGGGAGTGCCTGGTTAAAAACAGACAAAACACATTAGTCCTCACACAGCAGGAAGGTGAGACTCACAGCACGTACAGTCACCTGGAAGAAGTTTGGTATGAATACAAACCAAAATGTATATTTTACCTAAATTTCCCAATATATACTAACCACACCAACAAAACAAATACCTACAACATATTATAAAAAAGGGCAGTTTGCTAATATCTGTATCATTGAGAAAGAACAACAACAACAACAATATTACAGTACAAACTATGTCTGGTACCTCTGGTTTGGTAGCAATGGTAAAGAAAAAACTAAACAATGTCATGACGTGCAGCAATTGTTCTTAAAACGGAACTTGACTTCATAACTTAAATCTTAATGCAGACATTATCAGACAAAAAGGGATGATTGTAGATAAGAAGTTGCATTTTTTCTGTCCTTACCCATACAAGCCTGAGAGAAAAACTAACCAAACTGAACCCGACAGGCATTCGTTTGATGCAGTTAGCCTTGACACACACGGTTATTGCTTGTTTCTCCCCGATTCCTGACAGGCTCAGGTCAGGTGTCTGATTTACCAGAGCACCTAACTGACTTCTACATTATGATTAAATTTAACAAGTGTTTTATTAGCCTGGATATCAAAAGAGAATTGATAACCTGTTGGGTTATCTCTATATACAGATTCTACATGTGAATTGTTCGACTCTAGTGGGATAAAGAAACTGTAAACAGTTTACAGCGAACGTAAGACTGAGTCTTGCCCCGGATATCTGCCGTCTCAGGCCCAAAATATTGGCTGTTGCCCCCAGAGGCAATTCATCATCAGGCTGGCTCTGAGATTGGGTTTGTGTGTTAGGGTTAGGATTCATTTGTTATAGTTCATAGTCACTCAAACATTAAAAGCTATTTTTGGCCTCCTGAACCCTCAAACCATTGTGTTCATCCACTGTTTGTGATCCACTGCTCTCAACCTACCTGGTTCCAAGTTTGACTCCAGACTGAGGACCAGCTGACGGGTCTCCATGTTGAAGAGACCAATTTCCCCGTTTGTGAAGGATGTGACCAGGTAAGCTGGATCACTGCACACCAGGTCTACAGAGGAGGGGACTCCCAGTTCTACACAGGAAAGCAGAGAATTTTTATCTTTAAAAAAACAAAAAACATTTAGAAACATTTTTTTTATCATAACATAGAAATCAGGTCTGTACGTTTGTTTTCGTTGAACACAGCAAGGGCAGGGGACGTGGTGTTGGCATCCCACAGCCTCACAGTCCCGTCGGCAGAGCAGGAGAGGAGGCGCTGGTGTGCACTGCTGTATACCAAACCCCAAACGGAGTCCGTGTGTCCACTCAACTCTCCACGAAGCACTGACGGGTCTGTCACAGAAAACACAAGACAACTTTGTAGTCTTTGTCGAGATGCGAGGATTGTCAAATGAAACCACAAAGACAAAACGTGACTCTAAAATGTTACCGTAGGAGTCGTAGGGGTCGATGTTGGGATTGGGAGTGTTCCAGCACTGAATAGTTCCGTCAACCCCTCCGCTGAAACACTGCTCCCCTGTACTGCTCATCACCACACTCAGTACTGCCCCCCTGTGGTATAAATATTGATAAAATTGTCAGCAAGCAGGAAAAACTAAACAAAAACTGAAAATATATGTTTTTATTAATGTGCAGTGTTTTTACCTGTGGGCCCTGAAGGTGTAGATCGGTTCCACATCTAAAGACGTACTCCTGTGGGCAAACAGCAACTTTCATTAATCTCCCATACAAAACACAAAAGCAGCACTTAATTCTTATGTGCTTGAGATAAAATTCAAGAAAATAGGTGTTTTAATTTATTTTTTTATTATATAAAGCTATAAATGGATGGACAATATACTGCTGTGCCAATAGCTACTGTTGTATTTTTATATTACCCTCGACTCTCAAATGACTCCAGCCTCTAAAAATAAACCCACCACTACAGGCTGTGTGAGCTGCGGAGCTGTGTTATGACAAAATGAGACTCGGCGAGGAAAGTCTTGTCAGTTCTTTGTCACGTGGGAACAGTTTCCTGTAGCTGAGCCGTGTCACAGCGCAGCAATGAAATAAGCTATGATACCTATGGGACAGGAATCAAACAACCAAGCTTTTCTTTCTGATGATGCTGTTGCGAGGAGACAAGGAGGCGACTACACTCTACACACACTACACTGCTGTCTGAGTGCTTAGTGTCTCTAACAGAGCAGATGAGGGAGGACTGGACAGCTAATCGATACTGTAGTAAATTTAAAATTGTTACTTTTGCTCCTTCTAAGCAAAAAAAAAATCAATGAGAAATCCCTCTGTCGTACAGCAATTGTGTCTTTTGAAAACATAATTTGGAGTGAGGGGATTCTTACTTTTTGGCAGGGGCTGTCTTTTGCAGGTTCCACATTTTGAGCGTGTGGTCCTCTGAGGCGGTGACCAGGACGGGCTCCACAGGGTGGAAGACCAGAGCGCGAATCCCATCGAAATGGCTCCGCAGGGTGAATTTGGGGTTCCACGTTTTCCTCATGGCATCCTTATTGTTGCCGATCTGGAGAGAGAGCACCTCATCAGAGCTCAACATCCAATTAAGCAGCTTCATTCCATGTAATCAGTACTCTGAGCTTCAGTTAAATCCTGATTAATAAACCACCTTTAACACATGAGTTAGTGTTTAATTTAGACCTGATACAACATATAGATGTATATAGCTTTAAGACTGGGTGCGTCGTTTGCTTGCTCTCCCTTTAGAGACGCATTAGACGATATATTATTTGATGTCATCATTTTCAAGCCATGTGACTGATGAAATACACTTAGATTCGCTGAAATACTTGTGGGAAAGCAAATGGAAATGCAGTTGTTTTTTCAGTGCACTTAGCCTTTGGGAGCAGGTAACAGCAGTGTTTCAACAGTTAAAATAACAAGATTCAGACCCAGTCGATGTTTCTGCTGACCTACTGACCACCTTAATTGTTTAAAAATAAAAAAATTCATAAACTTGAAGGAAAAGCCAATGATTCACAATGAAAGCCAAATGTTTTAACAATCAATTTTTTAATGTCTCTATCTGCCTCAAAGGCTGAGAAATCCAAGTTTTAATGAATATTGGCAATTCTGTCAGCTCTTCAGAAACCCTCAGGTTTTAGGTGGTAGTTTTCAAACAATATTTAGGGTTTAGAGGGCGTGTGTCTGCACTTTAGGTCTTAATAGGTTAAAAAAACCTTTTCTGTAAAAACCTGCCATCCCACTGAAATAAACTTAGCTTAAAAATCATCGAACAATCTACTTAGGTATAATTCCACAGCCATGTGACTTTGACATTACTGTTATTACCAAAAAATAAAATGTCTTCCAGTGCTTCACTTTCAAAGCAGCTTTTTGAAACAGTCTATAAAAATAGCTTTTTGAGACACGGTCTATAAAAATAGCTTTTTGAGACACAAATGGCAAGTTCTCAATATATGAAGTAACTTTGGTCAATTTGATGCAGATCAGAGGAGCAAGGTGGGAGGGTTGTTTCGCATATGTCTCCAAGGAGAACAAGAAAAAAAAGTTTTCCCCTGAAAATGGTTCGGTGGTTTTAAAAAATCCATTCTGCCTTTTCCTACTTACATCGTATGCCAGGCTGTCGGCCTCGTTGGCCACGGTGAGTCCGGCCAGTTCCCCCAGACCCAGCTCGCTCTCCATGGCCTCTTCTGTGCCCATAATGAATGACTTCCCTGAGGTGGGTGGGAAGGTCAGAGCCTCAACTGGGGAAAGAACACAAAAAAATAAATACACAATCACTGTTGACAAAGTTAACAAGGGGTGGAAGCAAATTTAAACCAAATCTGCTGGTATTTTCACTCGAGCACCTTCATCCGTTCGATTCCCCTCGTGCTCGTTGAAGCGGGCCACGTTGGGCCGGGATTGGGGGGCAGATGGCGGCTGCATGTGGGACAAGTCCTCTGCGTCTCTCAGGTTAGCGAGCATGTCCTGCAGTTTGGACCGGTTTGGTCCTATATAACAAGTCAGGTAAAAAGTGTTAACAAACAGACAAACAGAAACGAGACCAGTGGAGGGTGGAAAAAAAGGAATACAAAGAAAATAAATAATGCAAAGTATTTTATTTGTGTGAACAAGCTGAAAAAGAGAAGGCAGAGTGAACATGGAAGGAAAGCAGCACTGAAACGGAAGAAAGTAAATTAATAAATTATAGTGTGTAAAAAGAAATAGAAAGGAAGGGCAGTCAGCAGCAGAGTTCCTGTTAGATTAGTTGGAGTTGGGGTACATTTATCTCTTAGTGCCGGCAGTGTGGAGGAAGGAATTTTAGATCTGGGGCTTGATTTTGTGAGATCCCAGACAGAATAATTCACTTGACCAACTATTGATGTTTACAAATGTATATAATTTCAGGTAAAATAGGTCCTTAACTCTGGTGCAAAGAAATAAAGTACACAAAAGGCACAACAGCCTGAAAAAATATCACCAACTGATCTCCTGATTATCTTCTCCACACAACCACAAAAGTGATGAAGCACCGATCAGGCATGAAGAACAAAAATAGATTTTTTTAAAAACTGAGAAGGAAGCAAGGTTTTGAAAAGAAAAAGTGAGATTAACTGCGTCGTTAATATCACAACTCAACCAGAGTAAAAAAATTTAAAAAAAGCTTCTGCCTAATTAATGTAATTCTAAGAGCTCCCAGCCGCTGAATGAGTCTGAAGTGGGCTGTTACTCTGAGAGCTGCAGTATTCAGTCACTTCACTGTCACTGAAAAAGATTTTCACTGATATTAATTTACAACAGCAGCAATATACTTATTACTGTAGTATCAACATGGCTGTCAGATGAGGATGAAGATGGTGATAATTATGTTGTTATGACTGGAGAAGATTCCAATGCGAGAAACACATGACTGTGGAGTCCAGATTGGACACAGGTGGACGCGTCATCACGATCACATTAATCTGTTGATATCTGACCGCATGGACGAGATGAAGTGAATATAAATCAAAACATTAAAACAGGACAGAAAAAACATGCATCAAGCATCACGGGACAAAGATGGCAACAGATTTTGTCTGTGCAGGAAACAGGAAACATTGAAGATGAAATGACAGACAGGAGGACAGAAGGCATAACAAGGAGCAGCAAGAGAAGGAGATGAGAAAAAAAAAAGCGAAGATGTTTTTGTTTCCGATTTAGGCCGTTTGGCTGAAAGTCAGGCTCTACAGAGAGAGGAGTAGGAGGAAGGGAGGGAGGCGGCGGCAACGCCTGGCAGGACTTACTCTTCACCCCCTTTTTTCCCCTTGCGCTCCTTTCTGTACTGCTCCTTGAGTTTGGTTATCATGCCCGGGTCCACGTCCCAGGCCTCAGAAATGGGACCTTGCTCGTCCTTCTCTACACAGGGGGGAACAAAACCAGACCGAGAGGCTGTTGAGCAACTGCCCTGGAAGAAGCCCGAGTGGCCTGGCACAGTGTAGACCTCTCTCAGACTCCTGCTCTCATGGAGGCTTGATAAACCTCCAGGAAAGCTGTAGGCTTTAGGACCCGAGATGAGTATTTCACGATTATTAGCACCTCAGTAAGTGGAAGCAGCTTCACAGCCTTCTTGTTTTTTATCTTATTTTCAGAATTTCTGTTCTATAGGAAGAGGTGAGAGTGGTGGAAAGGAAGTTAATACCATGTGGGGAATTCTTTCATTTGAACATTTGGATTCTGAGTCATGAAAAACATATAAATCCTCTCCATGAAATCTTTCTGATTGTTTTATAAACAGGACTCAAGTACTCAAACCCACGTTCAAATACAAAGACACACCTCAGCATGACATTAAACCCATTTTTTTGGCTTTAGTCTGAGAGACTCAAAGGGAACAGGGTTGATTTGACGACACACAGGCATAGTGGACGAGACATTGTGGTCACAGGCTGGCTATGGGAACACAGTGGAAGAGATCACAAAACTATGAGTTAAACAGAGAAACTCCAAACACCATGACTTATGACCGCAGCATGATATATGAATGACGAGTACTCCATGAACAGTCACCAAACTTTGAGAATTTAGAGAAACAGGAAATCTATAGAATTACACCATTAAATAATTAGCAACTGCCTCTGAAACTTGCGTATTTTACTTGTAGATAAACAAGCTCATCATAGTCTAAAAGAAAATTTTCAGAGGTTAAAACTGTATCTGTACAGTCTAAATCATCCAACTCCAACCCTGCACTTTATCGTGTTCTTGACTGATCCGTGACTCACCCCAGTCCGTGCCGTCTCCAGTGCCTCTGGACTCTGGCGAGGTGTCCATCTCGTCAGGGCTGGACAGGAAGTCAAAGCCCTTCAGTGCCTCCTCTGTGTCAGGGTCTTCAGTGGTGTCCATACTGGCTGGCAACGATGATGACGGCTGCGGCTTCTTTCTCAAGATCTGGGGGAAAGAAATTGAGGGCAGTTATTAATAGTACAGGGGAAACTTCTGCTTAACTTTGTGTGTGGGCAGAAGATGAGGGAAGACTGTTTCACTTACCGTCCTGGACTCAACATGAGTCCTGTCCTTCCCCTCGCTATCCTCGTCATCATCTTCATCACTGAACTCAGCAGCTGCATTCTCGATGAACTTGAAGGCCTCCAGCACAGCGCTCGTGTCAGAGAGCTCAGCTTTCCTATTGAGGAACAACGAAACAAAATGCTTACAGTATCTGTACTGATTCCCCCCATCACTCTAAAATGCAACATGTGTAGCAAAAGTGTATGTGTTGCCCTTTCAAAGGCAACTCCACACTGCAAATTTGGGTGGTGAAATATTTGATTATCAATCATGGATTATGCTTTTACACAGGTCCAATAATGGCTGATTTAGAGCTTCAGCAACCAAAGACAGGCTTATAAAAAATAGTGACAGTGTCAGATATTTAGGGCCAAAGTCCCAGAGTGTGACTGTTGCACGGACTCATGTTTATAAAGGAACCAATTAAAATATGACATTACATCACAGAGAATATATTTTAGAGGTAGTGTGATACCACGAGTAAAAACATTTTCCTCAAAGTTTGAATACTGAACATACAGTGAGGTCAGTGGGGCCTGTTCATGGGAGGTTCCAGCACATTTGTCAAAGCATGTTTATTGTTTTATTAAAAATACATGATGGCAGCAAACATGTACGACAAGAGCTGATGAGATGTCTGACAATTCAAAAGGCACTCACTACATAATCTGTTATGTCTCAGAACCGATATGTTACAGATAATCACAGATTGAAAACATAATATTTTGCACTGTATGTTGAATAAGAGTTTACTTACCCTCTGGTGCCCATGCCCTTTGTGTCCGTCCCATTTACCAAAGGCTCAGTGCTGGTTCGTTCACCTGCCCTCCCACCTCCATCCCCGGCTAGTCCTAGCAGCGCTCGAACCCTTTGGGACTTTACGTCTAAGATGGTGTCTGTGTAGCCCACTTCCTGCAGGTACCTGGAACAAGATGGACTAACTCAGACAGGTTGTATTTTGTGTGTGCGGTGAAAAAGTGAGGAAAGATGCCAGGGCATTATACAGGAATGTATTAATGCTGTCAGGGATTCAATTATTGTTTCACATTTATTGTTGAGACTTCAGAAGAAACAAAGATGGGGAAGAATCAGTTTCTTGTTTCTGTGAATAGTGTCATTTCCCCAGGCAGTGGTCTACTTAACAGAGTCAGCTCTGCTCAGGCAAGATGTGCTACTCATCAAATATTACACCAAGCCTGTAGGGATGCAGAAGATGCTCTAGCAATTTGTGAGGGCGACTGACTGAGAGGGAGGGGTGTCTTAGCACATTATTGATCTGTCCCTTGCCATGGTGTCAAGAATAAATTGGCTGCCTCCTCGGCCGGCATGTTGGGGCAGATGACGTGTTAGGCTGCCTTATGGTGTCTGGGATAAAGGCTGGAGCCCGATTTATTTACACAGACTGACTAGAGAGCCGGGTGATGATTACCACACTTTCCTGAGCTCACTGAGTAAAGCGGAGGAAAAAACAAACACAGAGCAGGTAATGACTGCTGCTGCCCATGTGAGGGAGCTGTCTCCCACGGTTTTTAGGTTATATCACTGCTGATTGAGTTCACCAAACATGTTAGTTTGTCACTATAACACCTTTTATACACAGACCTCACTACAATGCCATTAAGAAGACATTATATATAATATCCTGCCTTTGCCTGTTTACACTGCACTGAACAACCAATATGTTGCTGCCACAGTGTTTTTTAGATAGCATGGCGGACTTCAGGAATCAGGGGGGCGTGACATGAAACACAACATCGTCTTTGTCTGTCCCGATGCTTGGCTCTCCCTTAAACACAGACAGTGACTTGGCTTTGTGACAACCTCCACTTCCGGCTAAAAGACGGAAAAACAATGTCTCCGATTCCATTTTTGTAACTTTTATATAGAAAAGTAAGGTGTAATAAAGACGGCTGCAGATAAATGAAAAAAAAGGGGCCTGTCAACATCCTTGTACTTCAATACAGCTAATTTTAGTGCAGTGGTGTTGTTTTCTGGGTTGAAAAGCATCACAGAAGGATGAAAACATGTCCGCTTACTGTCTGAGGAGCTGACGGCCTTGTTTCCAGGACAGCTGATTGTTGAGTGACCCAGAAGTCTCGTTCTCGTTGGCCTCATCTGGAGGAGAAGAGAAGGACACAAATCAGGGCTCCACAAACAGCAGCACAGGCTCTGACATTATTTCCACTCTGTAAACACAACCAGAACATTCCAGCATCACAGCAACCTGGCAACTCCACACATCCAGCACACGGTCGCTATCGGTAAGTCAACAGTGGATTAAATAGAGGAGGATACTGGTTCGCTTTAAATTGTGCCAGAGAAATACACATTTTTTAAACAGCTGTGTCCACAAGTACCATCAGTAGATTCACGGCAACCTCGTCATCTTATACTGTGGTTCATGTTTGGATTTGGAGCCAAGTTATTCCTTTAATAACTAGCCTCAAAGCAAAAGTCTACATCCCAATAAGGAATTATTGTCCTAATAAAACTGTCTACACAACATAATCAGCAGTAGTACAGAGAGAGGATGTGAAACCTGTTAGAAGTGGCTTGTTTTTGATGCAAAAACAAGACTTTTGATTTTTAATGAGGCATTCCGACACCTTCAAAATGGCTGGATTTTGCTCCGCCCGTGTCCCATGACAGAGTAGAAAGAGCGATGAAGTGTATCCGTGCCTGCAGCATCCAGAACAACACACACTCTTTATGACGGCTTTGTCGGAGCCATAGACAAATACTGATGGGATTCAGAGCTCACTTTGATAGTCAACAACCTCAGCAGCCTGCTCGCGAGTCAGCTGGGATATGTGCATGGGGCAGAGAGATGTGTTAACAAGATTTAGATGGGGTGAGATAATGTGTAAGTGTGTGTGTGAGTGTGTAGGGGTTGATTTGGCAGGGCAAAGAGAGACGAGGCTGAACCAAAAAGTGGGTCATGTCTAATTCAGAGGGCTGAGGAGCGGGCAGGTGCGCCACCATACGAGCAACACCTCCTACTCCCAGTCTTCCCTCCCTTCCACCTAACACCTCCTCCCTCACCTCCTCTCATTCATCAACACTTCAAGGGCTCTGGTGCTTTGAACAGCCCTCATGAATAGAGATGAGGAGAGGAGAGAGGAAATATCGCAATCTGACTTAATGATGGTGGAGGACGTGAACATGAGAGGCCAATTAAACTACAATATAACTAAAAACAGGCAGTGCGCTCATACAGGGGTGATACTGGGGTAGAATAAGGTGCTATATCGGAAGAAAGTTTAGTTAAAAAGTGAGAAAAACTGTTTGGGTTTGAGGGATAAATTAGTTGTGTCTTGCCTGTAGTGGTTTATTATTCATCCATGCAGAGTTTAGGTTGTATTCTTTTAGCTTTAATGAAACAATCTCACCACAATGTCCATTTATACCCCTTTACACCTAAACTAACGAGTATGCACAGGTTTTTGAAAACACAATTAAATCCACTAAAATAATGAGATTGACCAGTAGAGGAGATTTCCTTTCTGTTTTTTCCCCCAGTGCGCAATGTTCATCGTCATGAACGCACAGACAAGGGAGAGGCTCCCTCACCTCGCTGTCTCGCAAAATTAGCGCATTCATTATGTTTCCATCTCTGCTGATTGGACCAGGAGCAGATAAAAACCTGTCTTCTGCAGAGTCATTTGACCTGGGAGTGAATGCCGCTTGCATCCATTCCCATTGCAGACAAAAGCCGGATGTTAGTGGGTTTATTGACCAGTAGAAAAGGGGCTTTAATTGCTGTTCTGGAGCTTTTCAATCACATCACACGATCTTCATCAGCAGGTGAATTTGTAATTGAACTGCAGTTGTTCAATTTCACATATTTCTAAGCTCTGAAGGAGCTCTTGTCCGTGTTGGCTTAAGGGGACTTTGTGGTGATAGTAATTTCCGTCACCAGCAGATTTAAGTGGGATTGGGATTGTTCGAGTGGGATTTCAGACCAGACCCGCAGCATCAAGCCCTGATCTAGGTGAAGCTATGGACTGAAATTGGATCGATCAATAAATAAATAGATAAATAAATAAATAAATAAATAAATAAATAAATAAGGAAAGAAAGAAAGTAACAAAGTATCTATCTATCCATCTATCTAATTGTCTTTAATTTGATTCAATTTGGGTAGAGATCGAAATATCCAAGGCAAATATAACTGAAGCTGTACAAATAATACCAGAACTGTGTGCATGGCTTCATGCAGAGATACCACTAGAGGCCAGTGAAATAATGTTTTTGTAATGTGGGTGAACCAACCCTTTAATGTGGTTGTCTTTGTCAGAAAGCTGAGTGAAAGTGTGATTGTGCCAAACCTTTCTTTCTCACATTTGATATCATGAATATCTGCAATTCAAACAGTGGAAAAAAAATGTCATAAACTCTTCAAGTAGCTCAATGTTTGTACAGTACAGCTGTAACCACAATCTTTCTCTTTCAGCATTTATGAAAAGACAGGGGGAAGAAATCTATCGAAGCAAACAAGATTCAACATGAACACACCCTTCGCATGTGTAACAGTCCTGTCACTTGAAGTATGTGAGCTCAACAGTGATTTAGTATGAAGAGGTGGAGTTTGCCATTTGAGCCTCCGTAGACTTACCAGAGTCGTAGCTTGGAGGCTTCATGTCGCCTTGATTTAACTCTGTCCCGTACTTTAACTTGTGGTATTTTGCTCTGGAAGTAAAGAAAAACAAAAGATGAAGGCAGAAAAATGAGCAAACAGAGCTGATGGGAAAGGTCCAAAAAGAAAATCTTCAAAAGACTCATGTGCAAGATCTGCATAAGCTCTGACAGTCATCCCAACTATCACGTTTGAAGAATTCACTTGTATAGCTTTAGAGTCGTATTGCTGAAATCAATGTCATAAATTAAAAATTATATTTTTAGACAGCAGTGTGTATCATTATTATACAAAACAGCTGCATCGGTAAAGGTCATATACCCCATCTCCTCCATGCTAGCTGATAGTCAAGGTAAACGTCAAATACATTTTTAAAGATGGTTTCTTTTTTTTTTATAGGTTGTTATTAACTAACGATAAATTCTGATTGATAGACTGATTATTAAAAGTACACATTTTCCCACTAAGTTTGGTTAAAATTACTTCTGATCTGATGCTATAAAAATTGAGGAAACATAATGATTGACAGCTGAGACTGACTCGCAGTTGGTCGAGTGTTTGTATCAGCGGGTTCCATTCGCTGATTTCAACCGCGCAGAGTCTGGTTCCTAATGTTGTCTTCAGCGCAAGA
Source organism: Hippoglossus hippoglossus (assembly GCF_009819705.1). Lineage (NCBI taxonomy): Eukaryota > Metazoa > Chordata > Actinopteri > Pleuronectiformes > Pleuronectidae > Hippoglossus > Hippoglossus hippoglossus. The sequence goes on from NC_047165.1 coordinate 16,581,835, forward strand.
TGGCCGCATTCGTATCCGAGGAAGTGGAGATGCATTGTCCATCTTTATAAGCCATGCTTCAAATTAATTTACTTAGTTTTTTACCTTTGGATTACAGTTTTCATGGCATTATGAATTATGACAAACATTGTGTAAACCAATAATATAACATACACATGTATTCACAATATGATTCCCCCCAAAAGGAAAACTCTGCTGTATTTATAAAACTTGTGTAATCTCAATGCAACATACAGGAAATATAAATTGGTGTCTTTAGTCTGAATCAACCTTTGCAATACTGAGATGCTGTTTCTTCTGATGGCTACACACAAATCCATAGATTCATATCAGTGATAGAGTCGATAAAGCACAAGGAGACACTCCATGATCAAGAGGAAGCAACCCTCATCAAAATCAAATTCATTTGAAATTGGGTACATCCCACATTCAGACAGCCATTTCTGATATTGCTTTTAGACACCCTTGGAGATGTGACCTGTTGCTTAGCAACTGGGGAAAGTGGTAGTAAGCCTAGGTTAGGTGTTGCTCCTGAGGCAGCGTCTGTGGGGATGTCAGCTGAGAAAAGAAGATAAATATACACAACAAACACACAGAAGATGAATTCATATTTAACAAACCTAATGATGATGTTCCTCTCAAAGAACAGGGAGGAACATATGACTAACCTCTGAGTGGAGGAACAACAGAGCACTGAACTACTCTGACAACTGTGAAAATCAGTTAAGACTTCTTGGACAATCTCCCAGCCCAATTTAAAACGTCATAATTTTAATTTCTTACAAATCCCTGTTTTCATTTTTTATTCTTAACCTTTTTCAGGGACAGCTTTGCTGATTGCCTGCCTGAATTTTAGCCATGCTTCTCTTTACATTCATTGAATTCCACACATTACCAGCTTGTAGTTGTCTTATACAACTAGAGTTTTCCACTGTTGGCCTCGGGGCAGTAAAGTACACCCTCTGTGGTTGTTATTAAGACAGGAGACAGTGACTGGACTGCCTGGCTACACGGACATGGCATCAAAATTCCACCTGCGCTCAAAATGTGAGGTACATCCCATAATCTGGCTAACGTTAGACTTTAGAATTCTGGTTTATGACTGGGACAAAAACACAAGCTGCAAGATGATAAAAAGGTTATAAACAAGTAAACTATTCCATTGAGAAGAAAAATTTGATGCACCTCAAGTGTCCGTCATTACACAGTCATTAGACATAATCCGTCATTACACAGGATAACTGTGTAGACGCAACATTTTACAACCCAAGATGTCATAACCTGGAATTATGATTTAAATAATTAATCCATTGCTTCGCCGATAGAAACACTTGTCAAAAGGATGTTTCTGTTCTAGGATGCAGCCATGTATATCACTACCACAGGGACCTTTTGTATGACGGTGATGGGCCGTGGAATGTAAGAATGAGAACAATGTAATTCTTCAGGTTTGCTGCCGGAGATGGCGAGTTGTGACTGTGTCCTCGTCTTGGGTGGAGAGAGGATTCGTCTCTCCTCCTTTCACATCCTGTCCTTCCGCTGAGGACAGCGTACAGTCATCACCATCCGACAGCAAACAAAGCCTTCCTGCCAACACATGCTCTCGTCCAGAGATATCACACCAGCTGGACTCGAGGGAATCTCTCTGGCACTCTCACTCCATTACTGCCTCTGCTGACACCAGCTGAGGCATTGGGCCACTACGCATAGAATACGAAAGAAAGACGCTGATGGATATTTTAAAAACACTAGCAAGCCTTTAACATGTTATCAAAAAAATATATCTTGAAGTAGAGATATGCGGAGAGCTGCACTCTGGAGTGTGCTAGCTCTGTGCAGGTGCAGAAAATGTCGATTTGTTGACCAGTCAGAATATCACCCTGCGAAGTTCTCCCTTTTCTGTATTTTTAGAGGCGGGAATTTATTTTTAGGGACATGCAAAACACGGAGCCGCTGCAGTTGTTGCCGACCAGCGGAGGTATTTCTGTGTGCTGTGGGTGGGCTGGAGCAGCAGTGGGTAGTAAAGGCACTCACCTCTCTTGCTTCAGCGCGTACTCCAGCATTTTGATCCTCCTCACAAGGTCTTTCTTTAAGTTCTCCTGGCCTTTCCTCTCCCCCTGCAGGAAAGCAATCTGGGCCTGAAAGTACAAAAATAGGATTGTCAGGTCAAATTTGAAAGTAGAGAGAGACTTACAGAAGTCATTTTTTTTAAATAGAGTCAATGTTTCAGATGTTTTGGCATCTTCGATTTTAACTAGCAAAAAACAAAGACATGACTTAAAAGACAACTTCCACGAGGCAACATCTAAGAACAATGACTTCTGTTTCGACTGAAATAGTCAAATCAACCTGCGTGGCATGATGGGAAGTAAAAAGAAGTACTATTCTATTTTAATCTAACCTACTCACTCTCCCACACATCCCCCCACTCCCTCTTCTAAAATCCTTTTCCTCCGCACACCACTGTCTCTCTTCAGTAACAGGCAGCAGCTGTTGACGCACTCAGTCTGAGTCAGCATTACATTACACATACTCACTTAGAAAGAAGGCGGTAGAGGTTAGGTCACAGTGTAATGTACAGTTTGAAAAGATCACATACAGAGTCAAAAATTATCATGTATTAAAAGAAACATTATTTAATGTGGTCTTAGTCTTTTTGCCGTTGTTTAGCTACAGCCTTGTATGTGTGGTATAACAAACTAAATGACTAAGATACTGGAGCATCCACATTGATTTTCTAATCACAGGAAGCAGGTAGGAAGAAGCATGTACATTAGCAGCTGTAATGGCAATAAAGCTAACATTAGCCTTAAGCGCAGTGGTGTGATTATTACTCATGTCTTACAGTTCCTGTAAATTATACCTGTGGTTTTCCTCAAGAATTAAAATTCTGGTCTTCTGGTCATTTGTACTAAGGGCTCTCATTAGATGATGGGCAAGTTCCCAGCTCAAATTAAAGATGTTTGTATTTTCATTTCTTACTAATCTCAGTTTTCATTTTTCTACTCTCAACCTTTACTCATACAGGGACAACTTTGCTGACTGCATGCGTGATTTCAGCAAGGCTTCTTTTGACATTCATTGAATTCCATACATTCCCAGCTTGTAGTCTAATACAACTAGTCTTTCACTGTTGGCCACAGAGCAGTAAAGCACATCCTCTGTGGTTGTTAGTGAGGGAGGAGACAGTGACTACATTAACACGCAAATACATTTTCTGATATTAACCCTGTTAAGACATTACATATTAGTCTGAAAAAGACAGTGCCACGTAAAAAACAACATTTTCTGATTACATCAACCCAAATGAGATGATAATCTGAATAAGCAGTAATTGAATTGAGGCATGTGGAGTATTCTGACCTTAGTCGCATTATGTAGACATGTACAAGTCTTAATCGCATTATAACGTCCTACTGGAGTTTTCACACCATTTTGCGACATCGACAGAGTGGGAAGATTGGGAGAATGGGGGAGATATCATGTAATAATTCATTAGTAATTATACACTTACACATTCGTAGCACAATCAATATGAAAAAACGTTTCTGTCTGTTAAATTACATCTCAGTTGTTGTAAAAGAAAATTATATTAAAGTAGCATCTGTGTGCCACTTTGTAGTTAAGAGAAGATAACAGACTAACAGGACATTTTTGGATTAACACAAATCGTAAATGAAATCTGAAGAGCAGAAGAGCAGTTACAAGATGGTGGCTCAGTTTCAAACAAGGACAAAAGAAAAGCACCGCCAGCACCAAACTGCTCCTGTCTAACTTCAAAAAGATATTTTCTCTTGGGAATGACTCAAATTCTAAAACGGCGAGTGAACGTCTTGAAAGGGAATGAATATTGACTCCATTCCGTGCCTTTCACTCTACATGCAGAGGATGGTGCGAGTTTGAGTGGGCTGGATCACAGGTTCACACGGATAGCAAGCAGCGCTGCTGCTGACTGCAACAATGAGTCACGGCAGTACTTCAATCTGCCTTGTATTAATAACAGCATCTCTTACATCCACGGTTCTCCACGGAAGAACTCATAACAACCTGCCTGCTATAGCTCAGGGGCCCTTCAGATTTAGGATACTGGTCCAGCACCAAGTTTAGTTGGCACCAGCCACATGCCATCAGCCTGCGTAGACGCCAACAACTGATGCTCTAGAAAGATGGGTCAGCACAGCACATACATCACTCTACATCTACACAAGCTCCTTATTCACTCTGCTCCATGTGCATCTAGCCTCAGCTGGATCAATACGAATGCATTCAGGACAATAATGTTAACGTTCATTATGCTACTGACTTTCCACAACCTTGAGCCAGTATCAGTGAGTGTTAACACAGGAAGCCCTAAACAGTTAAAATTTCAAGAAAGGGCCTCTGGTGCATTTATAAGATCAGTTACATTAACATACAATGAATAGAGAAATCCCCAGCAAAGCCCCAGTAGTCAAGAGAGATTGAGCCTTTTGTTTTCTTAAGAAATTGATGATGTGTCCCGGTAGGTGGACTAAAACAGTTTTTGAATGGTGGGAAGGAAAAAAGTAAGGTCTGACTAATTTCGTTTGGCCAATAATATTGGATTTCACAGAATTAGTGTCGGGTAAAATAAGAAAATTTTGCATATGGAAAATTATCAAAGTTTGGATAGAGCCAGAGAGCGTGGCTCCCCAAAAAAACTTGCTCTGGCTAAAACGGCATCACACACGACTGGGCCGCGGACCTCATTAGCCTAATTGTAGAGCTATTTTCAAATTCATGTTCAGCTTGAAATGGCTCATCTTTCTAGCTCACATGTTAAAACAACTGCTGAGTATAAACAACAATAACTTACAAATAATAAGAGTTGTGATTTCTTCAACATTTTCACAGTGAGAGCTGAAGCATGGCAACACAAGTCCTAACTCATGTCCAAAACAATGACAGAGTGTTAAGAACAGCTTGAGAGGTTGTTATTTTACACACATACTCAGAAACAGAGACGGCTCATCATCTAATTTTTCACTGTAGATGAAAACTGTACATCTGTGCTGACTGAGATAGTGAGCGACCATTCACTTCCTTTCCACATGAAGCACTGGCCCCTGGTGTCCTGTGGTGCCAGAGAGAAGAGTGCCGCTCTGTGAATCCCTGGCTCACCATCTCTCCTCCATCAAACATTAACCTTGGGAGGAATGCAATGAGTCAACTTGGGCCATAAAGAGACACAGGAAGCATTTAATCCCCAGCCTCACACTGACTGCATTATTGGGCGGCTGGATAAGGGTTCCTCAGTCTATCTGAGTAAGACATGTAGAATGGGGCATCCATCTCAGAGCCTGGGACCTTTCAGCGACAGAAAAAGGAGGCAGCAGAGACAGGGCAGGGAGGAAAATAAACTCCAGCCGCAGTGTAATTCTAGTATTTTTGTAAGATAAGGTAAGAACGTCTCTCCCCGTACCTTCTGCTTTGACACACTCAAATACTAGTTTGAAATTTGTTTTTCCTCTCTTAATTAAAGTAATAAAACGAAAAGACTGGAAGCAGCTTCCAGTCATAATTTGAACAAATTTAAAGACATATAGCTGCCCACACAAACATATAGGTTAGCGCTTTTCAATGGTTAAAAATATATACCAATTTAACCTCCCTTTTCTGCACCCAGTAGAATTTAATATTACAATTCCTATTTAAATTTAATCAGAAAAACTGTTTTATTTCTTCATCCTTAGAGATGACATTAGCAACATTAACATGCAGACTATTTAACACTCAGTGGATTACTTCACAGCAGGAACAAGAGGACATTTTCAGTCTAGAGTCATTTAAGATTTTCACTCAGTGACTGTATGATGACAACAAACAATATTACTGCTATTTATAGGAAGAGCTTAAAAGTCTGAGATTTGTGAATTCCACACGTTTTCGTCTGCGACATCTACAACACAATGAGGCCATTTAATCTAGACAGAGTGAACACTGTGAAACATCGGCGGCAACAACTGAGCTCACTCCATTTGAAGAAGAAATTCAGCGGATACTCAATGACTTCAGGGGCTGACACACAAACAAAATGGTCACACACAGGCTTGGCTTTATTTTGACCCTGGTCAGAGCTGAAGGAGGGAAACCAACTGGTGTAAATCCCACATTTACAACGCAAACAACCTTTCATCCAGCGAACACCAGGTTTACACTCACAGTTACCGCAAACCAATGAGCACCACAATGGCCGACCTGATAACTAGCCAAGTACATTCCATGCATGCCATTACACTAGAAGCAACAGAAAAAAAGGTAGCAAAACAACAGAGCCAAGACTTCAGTACTGGGGACTGTAATGTGGCTACAGCAGAGTATTTTCCATTTGTGCATAGAAACAACACATTGATTTATTCCTTAAATTTAATGAAATAACTTTAGGTAAGACATTGAAAGATAGCATCACACATACATCAACATACTAAATATGGATATTTCATTATTAACACCTCTGCAACATGTCAAAATGCTGCTGTGAAAAAAGAAGAGAAAAGACAATCAGTTGAGAAACTGTAAATAGATTATGCATAGATATCAGAGTTTCTTCAGGGTTAACCAAGTTCAATTTAAGACTCACAAGAGACGAATACCACATTGAATGAAATATGATACGAATTCACAGTCATATCAGCCAAAAGTACGATGGGAAGTATGATGGAAAACCAACAGGGATGATATGACCTCAAATTATTTGTTCACATTTGTTTCTCTACTTTCCAGCAGTACATCACAATCATTTCTAATATGAATAATTAAAGGTCCATGGTGTATGGTTATAGTGAAAGGGATCTATTGGCAGAAATTGAATATAAAATGTGTAATCATCTAAATTGTATGAATTGTTTTTTTCTTTACTGTAGAATGGGCCCTTTATATTTAAATATTATATATCGGGAGCAGGTCCTCTCTAGAGGAGGCCTTTTAAGGACTTTATTGAGGATCCTAAATTCATATAGATATGTTTTCTGGCAAATTCAGAATTTCTTTTATCATTGTACTCGTAAGGTTCACTACTGCTCTCAATAACACTAACTTAAGTTTAACACCCAGCTGTCTCTTCACCTCCCCTGCTCAACATGCTGAGGCAAATTTAAGTGTCAACACTATGACAGGTCCACAACCACATGCTGTCTGGGAATGTATCCGTAAAAAAGGCTCTACACTGATTGTATGTACACAATCATATACCCGACTGTTGGGTGTGTGTATTAAACAAACCAGATAGTTTAATGATTTGTTCTATTTTGCTACGCCTAAGACACACAAGAAGCAAGTTGCATGGCTGCAGCTCACTTCTTCAAATGTAGACTGTGCACATCGATCCCATAGCGCACGTACACAGGCACACATTAACTATCGCTCGGAGGGTCAGGGTGAGACAGTGAGCTGCTCAAACTCTGATTTAGTAAAGATTTCTGCTCACTGATCTGGAATGACCCGAGCTCTGCCCCTCCCCTCTTTTACAACACCCAGAAAACTAAATAAAACCCTTACAATGCCAGAGATTCCTCACAGTCAAACATACATCTTCTCTCTTTCCCTAAACTTTTACAGGGACACGGGTTTGTTATTTTCATCTCATCACGAGTTTCCACTTGAGCTTCATTTCACACTCTGCCGTGACACAGCTCACAGCAAGCTGACACCACAGTGCTACCTTACAGGGAGTGCAAACAATTCAATTGTGTTATATTTGCACAGCGCCAAATCACAACATATGTTATCTCAAGGCACTTTACATAGTCAGGTTGAAACCTTACAGTATTATAGAGGAACCCGACAGTTGCCACGATGAGGAGATTTAAAAAAACTTCTATTTCAACAGAAAGAATCCTCCAACAGAACCAGACTCTGCCTCGAACAGTTGGGTTGAATCAAGAGAGATAGTGGAGGAGGTTTAGGTGGTGGGGGAGGAAGAGAGACAAAATGGGGTGGGGCAGAGATAGTTATGTAGCTCTACTGTTTAAGCACTGCCAGACTGGTTGTTATGACAGTAATAATAGTGTAAGTTATAGATATAGTTATGTTATTAACAATAAGAACTGCAATGATTGCCGATGCTGAAAAATGCACCATGTCAGGCTTCTTGAGGACACGGGTGGTGCATCCCATGTTGCTGCATGAATATTACATAAGGCCCATGGCGCACATGCATACACTCACGCATGCAGGCAAGGAGCTACATTTTCTGGCATCAGCAGTTTCTCTGACAAATGGGTTGTGTGACTGTAAGGTGTGGTCCTGGAAGAACCATGTTCAAACAACAGCTTTACAATCTGGAGAGTTAAGTTGCTTGGTAGAGAGGAGAAAAAAAGATTTATAAGGATGACAAGTCTGACGTTGTAAAATGTGTCAAGTGTAATCTTGTTATCAGTAACCAGCTGCCAGCAGCAACAATGTGCATTTGCATTGATTATTTATAGGCGGAATTTGTATTGATGTGAAAAAGAATATCTCACAGAGCTGTTCTCTTTAGCAAATAATAATTCAGAGAAATGGAAGAGGTGCATACAGAGATGAATTTGTTCATATTAGACGCTGGGCTCAACAGAAATGCTGCTCAGTCACTTTGAATGGGGATGATGTCATGCATCGCTGAACTGCATTATGGTTTCGTTGCATCAGATTGCGTTGTGTTGCTCACGCTGCGTATAGCAGAAGTTGAAGAGAACTCAACTTTTCATGTGGCAACGAAGGCATCAGCCAATCAAGCCCATGCGCTAGCCAATCAGACCATGTTGATGCAAAAGGGGAGGGAGAAGCAGCTGACTAACCCTGTGTGTGTTCATTTGGTTTGTGGCTTCTATTTCCTGTGCACTTCTCTTTAGCATTGTATTGATAGCTAGCATGGCAGGTTGGCACAAAAGCTGTCTATCTTGTGTGTCCCAAGCATGGAACTGTGAATGTTGTTGACAGACAGAGCCAAAGTTTGTTGTTTCACCTGAGCAGAAGACTGTGCACCGATTTGCTGAATTAATTTATGGGGATGTGTTCAAGAACAGCACTGCGGTTTGACACCTTCTGCTGTAAAAATCTGAACTGGCAATGGAAAGTAATGTAGATGTATGTAGAAGTATGGCAAAAAAGACCATTCCTCACTAATAACTGAATTAAGAGCAAAAACACAATACTGTGCTATCAAAGAGAGTAAACTAGAATGGAACTCAGTAGAGTGTACAAATTGCATGCACTCATGGATATTAGTCCCCTAAACATGTCAGTTTTTTTTCCATCAAGATTAATGAATTATTTTGAGGAATCCACGAATAAGTTGCAAAATGCCTTGGCTCAAGGTGTTAAAGAAAGTGGAAAAAAGATTCCTGGTTCCTGATGTAGATCTTCACCAAAATTAAATGCATTCTTCCCTGACCCACACCAAATCCTTCCCCCAAGTTTCGTTGTAATCTTTCCAGATTTTACCTAATCCTGCTAACTAAGAGACAAACAAACAACAAAAAGAAAACATAACCTCCTTGGTTGAGGTCAATAAGAACAAGCTAGATTACATCACAACAGCAGTTTGATCTGGTGAGTACAGCAATTTACAACTCTGACTGACTAATGACCTAAGATTTACTGTAAAACTGAGGAGGGCAGGCGACTGTGGTACAGCCAGGCAGCTGTCCTGCACACCCACGTACACAGACGAAGGCTGTTAAGTGTGAATGGAGGAAGCAGAGTGGAATTAACAGGCCGACAGGGCACAGGGAGAGGCTCTGGTGTGAGTCCAACGCGGACAGTGGAGCAAAGCTCAGAGGACTGGGCTTGAGTTCATAAATATGGCTCCCTCCAGGCTCCCTCACAGGTAAAACACAAGCTCTTTGCAAAAACCTGCTGTTATCTAAACACAGTGAATCTTTGGTATGAGCCGCAGAAACTGTCTTTGTTGTGCTTATGTGGAATATCACCAGAGTCTTGTGGTGAACTGTACCCCCTTGGTACATGAGATAGGATGTGAACTGTTGTGTAGCATTAGTTTCTATGTAAACTGGTATATTTTTAACATTGGTAGAGCCTTAATTGTCGGCTGATATCTGAGAGCCATGATACTGGGTAACCAGTACTTAAGTTTTTGGTGAGGAAGCGTTTGCTCTGCTTTTTTGTACTTTCCCACTCGGAGGCTTACACTAGGAGGGCAAAAATAACTGCAGCATTGGAGTTGATGTGGTATCGACTGAGGAATGACGGTGACTCCCATTTCTGAATTTCTGAATGCCATGGTATGTGTATGTTTGTGCATGGTTGAGCTCCACTTATTGCTGGACCATTGAGCTAAATATGCCTCAGGCTTTGCCATTGAGTGAAAGCAAACATGAGATCACAGGAGTAAATCATCTAACCGAGGCAGGCTGATTCTATACTTAGACATAGAGAGAAATAATTGAATAACATGAGCCACGTAATCTTGTTCCCGATAAAAGATTTTCTTTCAGAAATACAGGAGACGCCTCTGTCCAGTGAAGATAGGTGGGTGCATGTTTCAGTCTGCACCCACATGAAGCCATCTTACACCCTGAGTCACCTTCAACCTTCTCCCGGTGTCAAATTATGGCTGCTGACAGATACTTCTGGCAAGGAGATACCCTATGGAGCAGGGATTTCCCCATAACGGAGGGCTGATGAAGCACACTGGAGGAGAGCCTGGTCTGTACAGGGCGTAACTCAACTCAGGCCCAGAAAAGATACATGCTAATCAGTATAGCAGGGTGATATCAATAGATCAATATCGAAAATATTAATATGCAATTCAACTTCAGTCCTCTCAATAATGTCACTGCAACAAATCGTAATAAATAAATACAAATATGCAAAAATCACAGATCAGTTCAATACAATGTATCATTTTCACTGGTAATTATAAAAAATTATTATATCAAATGTCTGCAGACATTTAAAGCAAAAAAACTAAACGGTTATTTAATCACAATTAACAGGAAATCATTTAGTTGACAACAAAAATAGCAAACATGATACAGTTACAATTCCACAATGTGCAATGAACTGTGCTTTAAAGTCAATGGGAACATGCTGTGTATACACTGCTTATTAAAAATAAATACACTTGCCTGGTGTGTGCCGCTAATCTTACTTGAAACCTTACACATCATCCGGTCTCAGTGCCAAAATAAAGTTATTCTGAGGGCTCAAATTATTAATCAAATAACTAATCATTTTAAATTTGAATCATAAGTTAATTGCATTTGAAATGATTAGTTGATTAAGGAAACAGTAGATAAACAGAATTTTATATTTCACCACTAAATTTTTTAGAATATAATACCCAATTAACAAATTAAGTGATCATGAAAATAATTAGCAGCAGCCACCAAATGGTTGTTAATGTCTTGTGTCGAGCTAAAATGGCAGAAACGATTTGTTCTAGCTTCAGTTTTTCTGTTACCCCAAATCTTTGGGTTTTGTTGATCTGACTAAACTCAGAGCGACAATCCAGTGTGAATACGTTTTAAGGCTATTTTCACTATATACGCTTGACAGCATACAAGAACAAAGAGTGAAGTGATTAACTGATAATGAAATAATCATTATTTTCAGCCCTAGTTATTTTCATTACCAAAATGACATCCGACAGACTGACTGGAGGTGTAACCTATAGCTCGCTGAGCAAACCAGCTTGACTGAGTCAATCGATTGACTGTCAATGACCGCTCAGCTGGACTCTAATCCTGAATGACAGCAGCCTATGCATTTATACATACGCAGCACATGAGAGGGACCAGTTGGTGTACTGTACAGCTCCAGCAGAGAGGAGTGGCTCCGAGCATGACCTAACAGCCTGACTCGACGACATTCCTACAAGCCCTGGTGTTCGCCTTCCTCCCAAACAGGGACATAAGACACAGCTTCGACTGTTTCCCATCCAACGTCCGTACAAACAACAAGGAAAAAAACACCCTGAGAGGAAACAGAGTGTTCACAGGGTTGTGAGATCACTCTGTGTAATTCTTAAAGGCCTTTTATTTGAAACTATATATTTTGCCTTTATTAAAGTGGAAAATTAACTTGTCACTTTTGATTCTGTGATTAAAACGTGTGTGAACATGATGATAAACACTGCTAACGCTCTAGGGCCATGACAGCTCATCATTATTCATACATCCCTTTTTAAGTGTATTTCTGGGACTGTCTTTCTTCTTTGCAGTGGTCCCTACACTGAATATTATTCTGCAAATACCCTCTGTAGGTAAGCAGAACACTATATATGCAATATGTATAAAATATAATGTTAATATCCCAAAAGTAAACTAAATCCTGTATGCACTTTCAAAACGTTTCAATGTTCAATAGTGCTTTGCTATGGGGCAGCACTGGCACAGAAAAAAGATGCTCTTTCCAGGAGTGTCCTGCTGCAGTGATTTACAAAACAGTCAGGAGTTTAAAACAGTCTCCTGGAGGTCAAATTACTTTCAAAACATCAAGAGTTAATAAAAAAAAACTAAGATTCAAATTGAGCACACCATTTTGCCGCCACAAACAAACCACCCAATAAGCCATGTAGCAACCTCACTGTGCTCTGCCGCAGTTGCTGATGCTATGCTGATGAGCTTGCTTCATGACAGCAGACAGGAAGCTTAATACACAGGCCAGACCGAGAGCGCTGCATGAGGCTGGTGAGTCAAACCCCTACCACAGTGAACGAGTTACACGCCGCCGTTCTGAAAACAATGCAGTGTCTCCCACCCCGTCCCTTTGTTAGCTCAGATGAGAATGTCGGTGGAGCTGCCTGCTGTCAAGCCCCAAAAGTCAGTGTTGCTCTTCTCTGCCATCCAGTATACACACATATAGTACACATAAAGTACACATACAGTGGCACAGCAACTGGGTCAAAATGATGGAAATCAACAAAAACATGCTATTCCAAACACTGGGCATGGACACTGAAGTTAAATGGTAATAAGCTGTAACGATGCCTGCTCAAATTATGGTTAAATTAACAGTCTGGAACATGGTGTCCAAGGTCACTTTCTTTACTATAGATACTTTTTGTAGATACTAGTTTGAAGAGATCATGTTGACTGATGATGACAGTTTCCTTTTGTAACTACTGATCAGTTAAAGCATCACATATACCAGTCTTAGGGCTTCAAATATTATAAACTGAGCCATAAAAAGCCATCAGGGTTAAAATATTTACTTACGCAAGAATTACATATTCACAAATAAATCGAAGATGACCAGTACAGGACTGTATAGACTCATAAAGAGATATCAAACCTGTAAAATATCTACACAGCCAATCAAAATTTAACTTGATGCAGACAAAGTTTCACTTAGAAACCATATCAAAACAAGGAATTCTAAGAGTGACCTTGGCAAGTTGCAAGACACTGACTTACAGTTTAAGCAAACTTAACATTAAGCATCAGGTTTCCCTTTAGAAATTGTGTAGTGTACAGCAGGAAAACCTGCCGCATGCTTATATTTATTAAGTATCTGAGTACTTGAGGGTTTAGTGACCAGGTCAGGGTGATGTTTATTATCTGGAGATGACCAATTAATAGGATTAATTGGCTCTCTGACCTTTACCAGAGACGGATGCAACAGCATTTCTGAATTTCTCTTCAGTAGTGGTGGCGACATGGCAGCGAGCTTAAGATCGGATTCATAAACAAGAAATTATGAGTCCACAGTCGGTTCAGTGGTGTGTGTTGTCTTTGCGCTCCCACAACAGTCAAACACGAGCTACCTTTCCTCCACGTCTGTATCTAGGTTTAAAGATGGGGTGCTGTACATTTAGCTGTAAGTAACGTTAGCCGTTAGGTTTCTACACAGGCGCATTAGCACTACACTTACACCACTTTGCTAGTGATTGTAGCTCAAGGTTGGTGGTTTGATTCCACATGCTTGTTGGGGTATGTACTCGAAAAGTTCAACTCCTCAGAGCAGAGAGCAAGTTCAGTGATGACAGTCTCAGAGGAGAGGTCTCAAACAGTCGTCGTGCAGTCGGGTCAAGGGGGCGCTGCAGCTCCTTTAGCTCCTGAGCTAATGCTAACAAGCTAGCCTGGTGAGCAGAACAATCAAAAACAGAATCTCAACGCGTGCTACCAAAGGGGCCCCGGTGGTTCCACTAACGCGCGGCCTTGTGTACGTTAAATGTGGTGGTTTTTTTACCTGTAATTCGGCCCGCTCCACCTCCCATTGTGCCCTCTCCACTTCGAAACGGGCCCATTCGTGCTGCAGGAAGTGCAAGATCCCCGGGATACTGTACTGCGCCCTAGCCGCCTCCCCAGCGTCGCCATCGGGCAGCGGTCCTTTCCCACCGCCGGTTAGAACAGAGTTGTTGTTGTTGAAGAATACACCGGGCCCTGCCTGCTCGTCCATGGCCGGGCTCGGTCGAAATGTCCGTCCGCTGTCTCGCTGAGTCCGGGGGCTAGATACCGAGAAAAGCGCAGAAACCCGTCGACGGCGGCTCCGTCTCCTCGGCTCAGGGGAATGAACTCACTTTCTGACAGCTAGCTGTCATTGAATGACGTCAGCAACTACGGCCACGCCCACACCGTGTTTGCTGGGGGCGCTCGATTCGCTCACCCAGACTCCCCGGAGGAACAGCCTCTGCTTGTGTATTTCAACCACACAAGCCCCGTCACTCGTGCATTCTGTTACAGATGATAATTATTCATAAAACTGGGTCAGGCTAATTATGCGCAAAGATTATAGTCAACAGCAGAGTGAGGTCAAAGCAACTTTATTCACATTTCAATGAAATGACAGCGCAATATTACAAAGGGCAATTTCAACAAGTCCACCAATGTGTTCAAGTGGCTGTTACACATACATAAGATTGCTTTTGAAATGAAGCGTGGACTTCATTGAAATCTAAAAGCCCCCCCAAAAAAGAATAAATATGATATGTAGTGCTACCATTAAATGCAACATTCCTCCACTAAACAGCAGATCCATTATCATTATCTCTGAGAGAATAGCAATTTCTTACTAAAAACAATTCAAAGTCTAAAAATTTTAATATTTGACCATTTTAGAATACGTGGTAGGAATGTTAACATCATTTAAGAGTAAAGCACCGATTCAAACCAAAAGAAAGAAAGAAAAAAAAAACGTATTGGTAACAATCAGCAGATCCTGAGATCATAAACTAAACCAGTGCCATTAAAGAAACACATGATTAGAATTAAATACCTGCCATGCTCATGGTGATGAAAAGTCGCATTGAGAAATGGCACAGTAAACATCAACATCTGGACAGTGAGGGATGATGTCCAGATAAAAATAAGATCGGGGGGGTAAAAAAGTGTGTCCCTTTAATAATGGGCATCAAGTCCAGAGATGTTACATTCACACAATCAAAATTTCCTACAGATTTTAAAGTGATTTTTTAAAATGAACATTCAAAGGCTTTTTAATGATATTTATACAATTGCCTTCTTGGCTTCAAGAAGAGTTCCCACTCATCAAAAACAAAGATGAGATAAATAAATACATTTAAGAAAATGTAGTTACAGACATGTGGTACTCTGTTGACAGTAAACACAGTAAATAAATCAAAGACGACAAAATAAAATTAGGCTGTGGGAGTGCACAGTGCATTCTCAGGGTGTTCAGAAGAAGCTCGTCTTTAGTTTGATGGTTGGTGCAGCCTGCACAGCTGGCTGAGCTAGTCTGGCTGCAGCTTTGGCTTTGTTGCTGGCCTGGTTGGCGCGTATAGCAGATTCCAGGCGAGTTTTAAGCTCAGGTGCTGCACCAATAACTATCTTGAATGCAGCTGGATAGAGGGGTCCAATCCGCATTAAGTTCTGAAGGGCAAACTCATGCAGGCCTCTGGAGATTTGGGGCGCAGAGGAGATTGCGTTATCATCCAGAAGGTAGGAGATGAGAGTTGGCACAAGAAGAGCCAGCAACTGCACCCCTAAAACATAAAAACAATGGACATTGAAAAAAGTAAATTAGTTGATTGAGTGTGCAACGGAACAGGAACTATTTCTGTAATCAAATAATCATTAAACCAATTTCTCAAGCAAAAATGATCAAACATTATTAGGTGTTTCTCTGATGAGATGGAAATATGTTATTATTCACTGATAGTTTGTGAAAGAAAATAAAGACAATAACAAGAATTGTTCATTTAAATAATAATAAGTTGTAGTCCTACGTAAAATAAAACTCTAAAACAAACCCTTTAAAGAAACTGATCAAACACAGAATAAACTACATTCCACCACAGCTTAATGAATGAAATCAATAAAATAAAGAGAAAAATCAGGAACAAAATAACTTAAAAATACACATTCTAAATTGAATACAGGGGTGGTCCAACTAATATCTGATTGGCCCCTTAAGTTACTGAATCAGGAATTGTGCATGTTGGACATATAATTGGCCCCTTTGTAAAGTCAGGTGCCTTTATGGCCCATGATTTAGAAAAATCCGATTGAAGAGATAATACTGAATATATAATTTAGCATTCTGTTGAAATCAATATTGACAGTGAGTGAAGCAGTAAAGACTTCTAAATTTAGCATGTAATGCACTATTTTTCTGATCTTTAAGAGCTCATATCCAAAGGCACTGAGCTACATACTTTGAGAGACCTACTTTAATGGAGCTAAACACTTTAATGGAACATGTACGGTACTTCAGGGGTCCATTAGACAGAGGCACACTTACGGTTCTGCTCTTCACCCATGCTAACCAGATTCTCCAGGACCCTGATGCCCTCCTGCACGGCATGCAGCTCGGCAAAAGTCCCCGGCCGACTGCACTCCACTGCCTTCAGCTTCTCCACCATGAGTGGAGCCAGAGCATGAATGTACGGTGTAGACAGGGCGCGGCTGGAGTGCTGGAACACTGACAACAGCAGCTGGTAACACCGGGCTTGAACCTGTTGCAAAAATAATGAGATCACTTATTGACATTTGCTGCACACATCTGGAAAGTCCAAAGCACCTTTTTTTTGTATACACCGTGCTCACCCCTGGATCACTTGAGTTCAGGCCATTTCGGAAGCGCTCCATGCAGCCCTTCTGCAGGACTGTCACTCCTACAAGTTCACTGCTGGCAGACAGCAGGAAGAGGGTAATTGCTGTCAACATACTGATCTCATCCATGTCAGGTCTGGACTCATCTACAGAAGTAAACAAACACAAGCATTTCCATAGGTGAATAATGATGCAATTCTTATTTATGCTTCTTGCCTCCTCCACAGAAAGGCCAGAGGTCACAGTCAAACATCCACATCTTATACTTCTTTCTAGGGGTGAAATGGTACATGTATCCGAGAACCTTAAATTTCCGGTACGGACCTTTCGGTTGAAGAATGCAGCGAATCCATCTCAAAGGAAAACTTTAGCGTAGGACCGGATGGGCTGTAGACTCGTGGTCATAGCGACCACATACAAACAGGAGTGTGAAGACCCTCCCTCATCATTTAGTTCTGCTGTGTGGGAACACTTCAGTTTCACAGTCTATAATGACGACGGACTAAGACGAGTGGATCGTAGAAAAGCCGACATTGCGCAACTGCTGTCGGATACGTAGCTGGTAGCACATGGAACATGCCGACTCGTTTGAAAAGGCATCACCAGAGTGACATTACTGGGTCAAGGAAAAAACGAGTTCAGTGCAAAACCCAGCTCCCTGCGGCATTAAAGCTATCACTTGCAAATAATTCAGACCCTGTCAAAGCAATAACAAGCAACATAGGTGTTTTTATAACAGTGGACATGCAACCGTTTTCTGTTGCTGAGAACGCAGGGTTCAGACACACATTGAAAGTAATCAAGCCCTGTTACAAAGTTCCCTCTCGTTCGCATTTCAACCAGCAAGTCACATGATACCAGCCCTTTATAAATCTCTGTCCCTGGCGTTCCCACAGTGGAGACATCGTTAGTGCCAGCGGGGCAATAATAAAAAATAAAAAAAATGAAAATACATATATTTAATAATGATAATAATACAAAACAGTTACAGTGCAATTTAAGTTCAGTTCATTTTCTACATGCTGCAACTTAGAGGATATTTATTTTACTATTTTTTGTTTATTTATTTATTTGTTAATTTACTTTTGTAAAATTTTCTATAATTTACTTAGGAAAGAAAGACAGCCATATTCTGCTCAGTTAACCAGGGTTAAATAATAAATAAATAAAAAATATGTATAATGTTTTCTGTTCCTTGTTTCTACTGTTTTGAAAACGTAAGGAACCGTGACCTCAAAACCGAGGTACGCAGGGAACCGTGACTTTTGTGTAACGTTACACCCCTACTTCTTTCTCAACAAAATTAGCAGGTATACACATTTTTTTTTTTTACCAGTGGAATAGAAGCTTTATTTTTGTACCTGGCTGTGAGTACTCGAGCACAGATGCCAGGCTGCTCCTCACAAGGCAGGGCCACTGTGTCTGAATACTCTCTGCCCGGGCCAGTGGCGAGGTGATGATGGTCTTGATGCCCTGCAGGGCAGCTGACACAGTCACAGGCACCGAACTGTCAGAAGTCTTAACAGCAGTTTCCCTCAGCACCCCAGTGATTAGAAAGACCACTGTAGGTAAGATAGTCATGCTTCCTGTAAAGGCCAAAAAATATGAGAAAATCATTTCACAGCGAGCAGCACATTGCTATGTTAATAATATTCATAAACTTAGTCTTGTACACACACAAATACATATAACGGTTTATAAAGTTTATACGAACATCTGAGAGTAAAGCACAAATAATCGACAGCAGAATTAGACCCTTTAGTGAGTATAATTTATCATTAGCGCAAACAAATCAGCAGAACACGGAGGCAAATTGCTCTGAAAGTGATCAAAGCTGGGGCAGACTTGGTTTTAACATGTCATTACTGTGCAGAAAAGATCTTTGTTGCATATTTTGCGTGGAGTGAGTGTGTGGCTGAACTTCGCCTCAGGCCTCACCAGCAGGAGAGCAGAGTGAGGGCAGTTCTGCCAAGATGGAGACTGTGTTGGCCACAAGGCGTGCACTTTCTTCGGGTAGCCGCTGAGGTCTGAGTGGCGCGTGGCTGGGCGACTCCTTCACACGTGTATTAAGCTGTGGTAAGTGGCGGACCAGGATGAACACGAGCAGCTCCATTGCCGCAAACACTAAAGACTTGCCGGGGACGAGCTCCCCTGTGTCTCCTCCTTCTCCAAGGCCTGGCTGAGAGTCTTTCTCGCCTCCTTCCTCTTTGCCTGAGTAAAATAACACACTGACCTCACTTAATCAAAAAGCTACAATACTTTATTATGAATGTTAAAAAACACATCTTCCCACTTGATATTGATATTAACACCCTTTTGTTTAGTTATCATTTAGATGAACCAAAGCAGCACAATGAGTTTGTGAATATAGCAGTATTTAAGAGTAATGCTGTGAAATATCATGTAGAATATGTATGTTGCTGACCCTTGCTGTTCTTCTGTCTCTGCAGGTGGTCCTGTGCAGCCCTGATGGTCTCCTGTACAACAGCAGTGACCTGCAGCTGGATGGCTAGAGGGTCCCGGGTCAACAGCAACCTGTGGAGCACGTTGAGGAGCTCCACTGCCAGTAGCTGCAACATAAATCACAATTACATTAAATATGCTGCGTAACACTGGGGATGAGAACACAAAAATTCAGAGAGGGAATGTGTTGAACTTCTGCAGTGAAACGTCTGACACAACATCTGTTATGGCTCATTTCACAAGCTGTTGTAAGCAAGTGGCCAAGTTTTATACAGAGACATGACAGACACCCCCCCCTAAACACAGACACAAGCTGTGTCCCACTTCAGGAGCCGGATCCTCACTTTCACACTTCAAGCCCACACTTACAGGCCAAATACGTCATAGGGCCGGGCCGGCAGCTCCTGTCCCATTTCAAAGGCTACAGCAAGTGAAGCAGAGAAATACAACCTTGTTTTTCTTCTGAATTTACAGGTCACAACCATGTGTGTCCTTTGAAGCCATCAGTGTCCCATTATCCCTTGTGTGGCGGTCAGTTTTTTTTTTAAATGGAGCAATGAAGGGATCCATGTCAACATTTAAGGTCAGTAAACATCACATGACCATATCATATTTATCAGATATTTGTATTGGGGAGGTGATCAGTTACTAGTAAATATAACACTTGATCTAAACCAATGAGATAACTACTGCAAGGTGTAAATAACAAATGCCATCATTAAATCTACTGTTTCTTGTGTGATGCTTTGACATGTACCAATAGTGCCATCAGACTGGGAAATAGTCATCCTGATTTTAATTGTGAACTATTTTAAGAGACAGCTTTCAAAATCCAAATAAGCAAATATATATATTTTGCTAAAAATAGCAACAGGAATTGTAGCTTTAATATTTTCGTATACATTTGATTGAAAACTATACTCAATGTTTAATGTTGTATTAACTTTTAACAAAATTTAAATTCTAAAATAGCAGTGCACATCTTTGTCCATCCCATTCTTCCTTACATCTGTCATGTCTGCAATCTGACTTGTGTATTTACCTGATCCTCAGCGATGTGGGTCTTAGCACAAGGAGATTCTAGCAGAGTGCACAGTGCCCAGAGGCAAGACATCACATGCTCAATGGGCTCCTCAGGCCGGGGGAAGCAAAGAAACTCTATACTGACACCTGAGAGACAGAACACAAAAAGCACTTAGGATGTTTTCATGCCATTTTCTTTTTCTTCCTCTCATCCACTTCAATGATGCAAGGTGGGTCCACGGCTGAAAGCAGTTCCCGTTTGCTTGTTTTAAATCTGAGTATATCAGGAGCAAATTACTCTAAAAGCTCTACACCATAGACGATGCCTGTATGTCTCTTTACCCAACATTAGATGCATCTTGTCATTGACTGACTCCTCAAAGGTCTTTGTAGCGGAGAGGGCTTCTTGAGGGAAGTTAGGAGTCTTGTAGGGAGCTGTAGGGGCTTCTTCTTTCTCTTCAGCAGCTCCAAACCCAGTGCTGCTCAGCCAAAGGGCCACAGCATGCAGGACAGGGGCCCAAGAGCTGCGGTAGTGGATCCTTGCTGTGTCTATAGTCTCGGGAGTATAAAATGCTCCACCTGAAAACAGACACACAATTGAAGTAAAAATAATTTTAAATTAAATTACTTGACAATGCGTGTTCACCGGAGAATATATTATATCCTACAACTTTTATAGGAACAAAAGTAGAGATAAGTACTCAAAAATCGGATACCATCTCCGTGTTCTATAAGAAACACAACAAGTCTACATTATCTCAAGTACTTATGTTTATACATATGACAACAACAAGTTTCAATATTTTGTTCAGAATCTGGCTGTTAAAAATATGTCCTGTACCGTCAGGGGGCAGCTGACTGGAGAACTCGGCAGGCAGGGTGAGCAGAGCGTAGTCTCGCAGCATGGCCAGCCACAGGCGGCTCAGCGACGGCAGCTCTGGCTGCACCAAGATGATGAGACTGTCAGGCGGAAGAACATCTGCACCCACATCCTCCTCATCCTCCTCATCATCTACATTTCGCACCGGCTTGGCAGGCTTAGACTCTGCCTCTTTTTTGATCTTCATCGCCACCACATACACCTGAGAGACAGCCAGTATGTACAGTCAGATGTATTCTGCAAATCATGTACAATTAAACAAATATGGGACAGATGATCAGGGTCTTCAGTCTCACCTCAGCCCACGCCTTCAGCACAGCCAGTTTCTCCATCGTGGTGGCACTTTCACTGTACAGCTGACTGGATGAGCCCTTCCCAGCCTGCACCTTGTCCAGAGATGACACGAGCAGGTTGTGGACTCGCCGCAGGTCATTAAGGTCACTTACCACACCACTTCCAATCCATGCGCTACACACCTGTAGTCACATAGTGGGGTCAAGGTTATATATATATATATATATATATATATATATATATATATATATCGCATAATCAATTGACTTTAAGACTTTTTAGCTGTTATTTATCTTCCAACTCATCAGAAAAATGTAAAACCTGTGTTACATAACAGAGCACTGAAGGTTGGTTAGCCATCATATGTGCCAATGAGGTAGGTGGGGATGACAAGGAACAGTTATAGGACTGACTTGTAAGGGTAGAGCAAGTACAGATTCACAAGACTGCAGATCGAGGAGAGTTGTAATAAGTGTCATGCGGCCAAGGGCAGGAGTCTGAGAAGGCTTTTCTTTCAGGAGAGTTACCAATGTATTATGATGTAAATGTACTTAGACACCTTGCCGCATATTTGCTCATCCAAACTGTAGTCGTATTTCTCTGCAAGTCATGTGATGTGACCCTGCAGCTCCATAATATATGAACATATTTTAACAGGGATAAAAGATATAAAAGATATAATTGTTATTTATTTTCCTTTTTGTGTTTCTTTGAGTCAATCATTCAATAAAGAAAACAAAAATCCTGAATTCAAAGATGAAAAAATTGTTTTAACTGGCACAGACTCCCAGACAGACACAAAGGGTAATGTCACTAAGGGTTTTTTAATTATACTGCTGACAGGCATGTTTGTTATTTCCCCCCAGTCACAAATTTTTCACATCAGTCAAATAAGTCAAAGCGTATTGAGGCAGAAAATCTGACACTGATGGGTTCTGCGTGGACGATGACTCACTGTGCAGTGAAAATATACAGCTGCTTTGCTACTGAAACCTCAAAATATGTGTATATGTAAGAGCAGCTGCTCTGTAGGAAAGTTGCTGGGTGTGATTGGCATGTCTGCATTTCTAAGTGATCACGTCAGACGTTTTTTTCTTTTGAAAAGAATATTAGTTTCATATTGTTTGTGTCTTACCTGGCATGCCTTAGCTGTTATATCAGACGGTGTGTCAGGTGAAAATGCAGGTCTGAGGGCAGCTCCGACCTAAATGCACAACACGATTGGCAAGAGTTAATTTGTTCGTCATTTTCTGTGTCACCTTCAATTCATCACTTTTGTGCTGTAATGCAATTTGATTTGTTTGGGACTCACATTGGCCTGGTATTGTTCCAGGATAACGTGCCCTGGGAACTCTGGCTCCGGTACTGATGCAAACTTTTTAATGATGTCCTCCAAGGCCTGCAGGCCAGCCATTCTAAGCTGGTTACTGTGGTCCGTTGCTGCCATGAAGGCCATGCGGATGAGGTCAGACAAATGGAGAACCAACAGATCTCCTGGATGGGAGGAAAAACCACAAGGACTGTGTGAGAAATAGAAATTCATATCTAATCATCAGAAAACAGAATTTATTACGATTTATTCTGTGCATTTCAATATTTCCTGGTGTTATAAGGTTCACATTTTGCCTCCTCTGAGGTCTGCTGTATGCTTTAATCACCTTCCACTTTGTGTAGAATTCTCTGAATATTAAATACAGATTGGCACAACAAATCAGTTTTCAGTGTGTGCTTGCAGTGATTCAAAAGAAACCAGATATCGACCTTGAGACTGAGGTTTAATTGAGTTTTAGCTGAAGTGCACCTTTCAAGGGATTAGTTGGACACACCAACCTGCAGACCAACCATCAACTCAATCCCAGTTACTAAATTTGGCTTAGCTGCTTCCAGAGCTGCAAATTAACTTCACTATGTACTTACTGTCTATCCAGTAAAATTCTTTCTATCTTTCATGGAGCTTATATAAATCCTGTCTCCTTTATCTGTCAGTGAAAAAATACCTCATTTCTTTTCTTACTCATATCTAGCAGTTTCTATCTTTACATAAAAGCATATGAATGATCTTTTTCAACAGCTGACACTAGAACTGCCTCGGGGTTGCAAAAGATTTACTATACAAACTCAGTCCAAAAAATTAATTTAATTTAACTCAGGAAAGATCACAGGAGGCATAAATCAATCACAAATCCTTAAGGGAACTCTGAGCTTCTCTGCTCCGGCAGCATGGTGGATTGTACCTTTGGGGTTCTTGACTTGTGCAGAGCGGGCAGCTGCCAGGTCGAAATGCGCTTTGTCTGCATTCTCACACAGCAGGATGATGCGGCACAAGCAGTCTGCAGCAAAGACCCGCGTCACCCAGCGTGGAGCCACAGAGGGCTTGGACTTGTCATCTTCGCCCAGTCCTGTGAACATGGTGTCATCGTCCATCTCGTCCTTTTTCTCTGAGTCCTCCTCATCCTTTTCCACCTCGAATGTAACCACTACGGCTACTTCTGAAAGGGGACATGAACAACAGTTGGATGCGTTACAAGAATAAACTTGACTTATTGTCTTCCTCTGCTTTGTGATATTTACTTTTTTTCCTCTTCAATTTCCTGAGAGAAGGAAAATGATAACGTGTCATATTTTGTGTTTTTCTGGTTTTACCTGTAGTTGCTGCCAGGACATCCTTACAGAGTTTCAGCCAATGAGAAAGCTTTTCCACAGCAAGAGACGACAGCATGTGACCTAGTGTATCATGGATATCAGAACACAGCTTCCTGTCTGTCTCACGATCCAGCATGCCAAACAGAACACCCTCCAGACCGGTCTCTGTGATGTTCAGATCTGAACCAGAGAAAAACAATGAAAGAGTCACAGGGTATCGCTGAAGTACAATGACGGAACAGAATGCTCTCGTCAGGTTCACAATTTGTACTCACTGATTGTAGTGTCTTTGCTGTCGCCTGCTCTCCTTGCAAGGCTCATTGCATACTCGCAGACCTCTGCTGCCTCTCGCTGGGCGAGCTGTCTCAGGCAGGCTACAGCAGCACGACGCAGCAACAGGTGAGAGCTGCATAGGTGCACCTGCAGGGATCCCATAGCGAAGAATGAAATTATGATTATGATCAGGACAATCTATAAATCTAACTTGTAATCTGAAATTTATCTCTTACACAGAGACAGGGCACCAGGCTGGACAGGTTGACATGGCGAGGAGCGAACATGTGCAGCTGCTGCAGACACGAGATAGCAGCCGCCTGCACAAGGGAGTCAGAGTGGTCCTGCATTATGGCACAACCAACCAGGCAGGATGAGCGGATGGTGGAAATAGTGGCTCCATTTCCTAGCAATGCGACACAGATTAGCAACAGATTAGGAGAAAAAGACAAAAACTAATAGTTAGAGGATACACAGTGTATCTGTTCTTCTGCTTCTGTAGCCAGTAGTGGATTAAAAGTGATGACACTGCTATCTGCTGGCCAGAAGAGGGCATATTACATTTAAGTAGCCTTTGAAGAAATTATTGAATCAAATGTCAAAGTCAGAGTGTTACAAAGGACATTTCTGGTCTTGTTTTTGCCATAACTACCCTGTAATTCTGGTCCAACAGTGGTGATGAGAGCTCCCAGACAGCGGCCCAAACACTGATGCACCTCTGTGTGAGATGGCGGCACGGTGAGGAGCAGGGTGAGCACCAGGGACAGAGTGGGTTCCACGTAGCCTCTGTACATGGGACCACTGGAGTCGACGATCAGAGCCAGAGAGTGTAGAGCCCATGTCTGACAAGAAAAGAAAACCATTCACGGAATTTGAATAAGTAATGTCTAAAGCAAAGATGATTAAACAAAGCCTGGTGTTTTTTTTAAATCAAATTATGATTAGACATGAAATACAATATGAAAAACATCCAAATAAACCAAACTATAGTCCAGTTTAATGAGAAGAAGCTAGGGGACACAAAATCTATTAAACCACCTCAACTCTCCAATTTTCCGTCAACAATGAGTGAATTATAATACACAGTAAATTCCTCCTGAGTAATTCACTGTACCTGGACCTCATGAGACGACCCATCCTGGGCCAGAGCCAATAGGATACTGACACTGGTCTTTAAGTGCTGGCCTGAGCCAATTCCTCCAACATATCGATGCAGACAGCCAAGAGCCAGTGAATGGCCTGTCCTTGAGACTACATCCCGGGCCGACTTCAATCTGGAAAGGGAGGAGGAGGAGGGATATAGATCTTATGATTAAAGCCAAGGACAGAGTGGTAGTTCAAGAGAGATTAGTAAGAATCGATGACTGAAACTATTACTGAAAAGACCTTTGACCTCCAAAAACAGTTATTGTCTGTAACTGATTATAATGAGTATGAGTTCACCAAGTCTCCCTTAATCTGAACAGGAGCAATAACACAGATTATACAAATGTGAAATGCCTACTTGTCGAAGCTGGTCTGTGCCATTCTGGCGATGAAGGTAGCCTCTCCCACCACCTGAGCCATCCTGCCCAGGGCCTCTCCGGCAGCACAGCGCAGAATGGGGTTAGGATTGTCCATAGCTCCCATTACCAGGGCCAGCGCTGATTTACGCACCTCCTCGGGACCCAGCGTACTCTTGTTCTCGGCCAAACCCTTCAGTCGAGCAGAGAGAACACATTATCTCTCATTGTCTATATTAACTGAATAATGGAATATGATACTCCTGTCTTACGAGAGTAGACAGCAAGTTCTCCCACCTTGAGGGCACTAAGGACTGCAGTAAAGATGTTCAGTTGGACTGCCTGCTGTCGAACACCTTTAGCCTGCTTTATACACTCTGCAAAGTGGTCTAGCATCTGCAGCCTGAATCATACACAAAGTCGAAGGGGATTCATTAAAACAAACATGCCACAGAGACTCTTTGCAGTTCAGTAGTGAATATGAATAAAGAATAAACAACACGAGAACAAAAAAAATAAATCACAAAATGATTATGCTAAATGTTGCAAATATAAATATAAAACTACTTCACCTGTGTTTGAACGAGACGTGGGGGAAAACCACACCAAACAGAGCCACAGAGGCATCGATGACAGACACACCCAGAGGAAGAGGTCCGGGGATGGCCTCGCCTACAGGGATACGCAGGTAGATGGAGGATGGATCATGTTCCAGAGCCCCGCTGCCAGACGCACTGTTGGGCTGCAGCTGTTTGTAAACAATGGTTTGTTAATTTTACTGTATCAAACATTGTACAGGTAATAAGATTATAACAGTGGCGATCATTTCTCTTTGCCAATTACGACAAGCCAATCAGGATATTTGTCGATTGTGGAAACACACAATGTTGATTCACAAACAGAATCAACAGTTATTTAGAGATTTTGACTGACCTGATCCTCGATGGACTTGTGGTCTGTCTCTTGTAGCCAGGAGCCCATGAGCACACTGTCGTCATAGTGACAGAGAGAGCGCAGCAAAGAGGTGGTGGTGTTGGCCGAGTTGTCAGTCAAAGTGAACTCAGCTACCAGCTCCCTCAGGAGGCCATTGAAACTGCCTACACGAGAAGGACAAAGGGTTTAAAACACCTTTTACAAATGTTTTTAACTTCTGTGGGGGAATAAATGCAGAAAGAAGTTACTCTTTTACCTTCATAGGTCTTAGGAGGCAATAGAGCCAGGATGTCATACAACCTGAGCCTCACCATTGCTGCGCTTGCTTTCAGATGAGCACCATGGACCTTAATGATGGCAGGGACACTGAAAAAGGCAAAAACATAACAATAATTAGACGCATTATCAGAAAACTATCACCTAGAAATAAACTAATGAACAGTGTTTACAAAAATCCGGAAATCCCACGACAAAGGCAAAACAATGATTAAAAGCATCACACTCACTGAGACATCATGGTCATTGCACATTCAATAGGCGTCATCAGTCTCCGGATCACATCTTCTGTAAGCAGCTCGGGACAGTGGGCCACAAAGCTACGCATGGCTACAGACGAAAGGAACAGGAGTCTGTCAGAGCAATGTCTGCTGACAATAAAGAGCGCGTGAAGGTGGACAGGAAGATGTTTCTTTACCACAAAGAGCTCCAGCTCGGCCCTCCAGGGTGACCTGCCAGCTGAAGGAGTCTCCCCTGGCCTTTTCTGCCTCCAGCTCCTTCTGGGAGCGAGGAAACACATTCCTCCACAGCAGCAGCATCTTAGGGAGGTGATAGCGAACAAGGGAGGGACCTGGGCACAAACACAACGTAGTGACCATGTTTGGTGGGGAGAAGGTGACAATATATCTGACAAATCAAAGCCAGGAAATAAGCAATGTATGCAAGACTCACCGAGAGTCATGAGGGCCCCTAACAGAAGCCATCCAGCCTGTGTACGCTGCAGGGACAGTCGACTGTTCTGAGCAGCTGTTCGCAGAAGATCTTCAGCTATGCTCACAACCAACTACAAGAAAGAAGTGCAGACAAGTTCATCTTTAAATCTATACAGGGTAATCAGTAAGGCGGGCACAGGAAGTCAATCAGGGTAAAGACCTGACAGAGTAGGAACCCATAAGAGTGAATCAGAAATTTATGTAAGAGCCATTACAAGCTACACACCTTGCCCTTGGAGTGGGGGATACCCAGTGGACACTGGTGTACGCCTCCCAGCAGGGCAGCCATCGCAAAGCTGTAGCCGCTCACAGCTTCAGGGGAATTCTTCAAGTTGTTGATTCTCTCCACGCAGCGGTCCAGCAGTGGGGTCAACTGATATGGTAGAGCCACGGCAACACAGCGTAGGCACCATGCAGCCGCTAAACGAGCTGCCATGCTTGGGTGTAGCAGCACTGACGTCACAGTCTCAAGAAGTCCTAAGGAAAAGAATGTGAAATATGACTTCTGACTCGAGATTTGTACTCATGTGAGTCAGCTACAGAGACAAAAGACAACTTTTGAGCCTGTAGTGGTTTCAGGTGGCATTATTGTTTGGTCACTGTCATAAAGATACTGAAAGTAGCAAGACACTGGAAAGAACGCAGGTACTGGAGTGGGCTCCTGAGGAAGTTGTCAACACCACTTTGGAGGTAATGAAGAGAAACGAAGTATGAACCTTATACAAGAGTGTGTATGTTGAGCTGTTTTTGTAAATTTGGCTATTCCACCATCTGTCATTTACGTAACTGGGAAGGGATACCGGGAGAAGCCTACTCTCTTCCTTGTTTTGGTTGACAAATTCCTTTGTGACAGAAATAAAGCTGTCATTTTTATGTGAAAACCCACATCCCGGTGGCCAAGAGAATAATATGGTGATCAATACAAGCGCAGATGATTACAGTTCTCAGTTTTGAAATCATAACAGATAGTTTAAGCCAGAAAGTTGTTTATTTCCACTTCAAAATATTTCTGTAGAAAAGGTGGATGTTAAAACACATACAAATGTATAGAAGTAGTTGGCTAATATCATGATGGCTAAGTAAGTGATTTTTCATTAAAGTTAGGAGGGTTGTGATCTGTGTAAATCCAGCTTGTGTTTATAAAAATAAATAAATCGAGATAGATCTTTAGGAGCACTAAAACGCACGTCCAACTGAATATTTATGTCTCTCACCTATAGAAGGCTCCTGGATGAGCGGTGAAGCTGTGGCACTCAAGCTCTGGACTAGACTGCCAAGTTCTTTCAGGGCACACACCATAACATGCTGGCTGGCAGAGACGTCGGCTGCCCCAGACTTGTTCTCTCCACTGATGTCATTCACAACGGCCTCTGGAGGAAAATGGATGAATGAGAGAAAATAAAACGTTTAAAAAAAACTGGCAACAATGTACTTGTACGTTATTTATGTGTTTAATTTTTGTTAACTTATTGATTCATAATTCAGACTGTGTGCATCATTGATGGATAAGGTGGTCATCAATCAAAAGCAACTGAGATAGATGTTTTCTCAGAAATACAGGAATTTGTTTCAGAAGATAATTATCATCCTCTACCACTAAGTATAGTTTAGCTTTTAAATATGGACTGACTGACCACATTAGGCCATGCATTGTTGTCACACATAATCACTCTGCAAAGTTCAGCAAATACAGAACTACTCATTTAAAATACAGAAGAGGACACTGTTACATGTGACAAAAACTCAGAACTCTGAGGATTTTCTTTAAATACAAAATGTTCATTAAATAGCTGATAAGGCCGTTTGATGACAATTTATCAATAACTGAAATCCTCAGAGCTGGCAGAAGTCAAGACACATCACATGTAAGGAAAAGGTAGATTAAATTACTTAAGGTAGAGATTTAAAGTGGCTTCTTGAACTGCAGCAACTGAACTGTTTTTTTTACCCACACAACTTGGGATACTGGGAAGTGAGTGCAAGATACAGAAGGATACACTAAGACATCCCACTTCCACATTTGGCTTGTAAAATGTTCTGAAGCCACTTTAGGCAAAGACATTTTTCATTCCTCTAGTCTAACAGGCCGTGTTCATAACTGGTATTAAAATCTGTCCTGAGCGATCTGAAGTGGAGAGCGTTTATCTTGACTGTTCACACCCGATCACACTTATGATTAAATTTCATTTACAAACAAACCGAGGTATGGACACTGACAAGCATAAAAATATGTTGAAACTGTAGTTGGTCAGAGACGTCAGCTGTCCTTTATATATCACACAGCAAAAAAGAATGTGGCCACATGCGTCCCAGACTACTTCCAAATGTGGTTTGAGTGATCAAATCTCAGAAAACATTCTGAACGGATTTGGGTGCGTTCACACATGTACCACTTGTGATTGGGTCACTCAGGATGGACGTTAACATCAGACCTGAACAGGGTCACAGATCCGGCTAGTTGGAAAAGCTACAAGCGGCAAGTCTAGAGTGAACAATGAAGTACCCTGGACCTTGCTTGAGAAACACCAACATTCAACATCTGTTTCAAATTCTGTCTCAACATCAATGAATAAATAATCAATTAATAAGTAAAATATTATGGATCAGCATACTTTACAAAAGTTTAAAGGTTGCAAAGCAAATCAGAGTAAGAGTCATCCCTTTTAAGTGACATAAAGGTGATTATAAAACTGATGTGTTGTTGTAGAGCAAAAACTGTAACAAAAATAAACAAAACTATATGATGGACAAACATATGAAGTAAATATGAATTCTTGTTGCTGTGGTGGGGGAAATGGCTCATTCCTATTATATGTCTGTGAATGTAAGGGCACATGCATTTTTTTCTGCTGGTATCAGCGGGTAATGCATAAACAGTCAGAGAGAGTTTTGTTATCAGCTCCTTAGCGATTGAAATGCAGTAACAGAATAAAAATTCACAGGCAAACAGCCATGAAAGCTATGCAATAATGCAAGCATGCGTAACTCTAAAGCTGAGCTGGCTGTGGATTATATTATTGACATTATGATGCTGTCTGTGGTTAAAAATAGATGTAGAGAAAGAAGAGAGAGTGATCCAAAGGAAGCGAGAGCCGAGAGTAAGAAACAAAGCAGAAATAGGGGAAGCCAATAGGGAAAGCCATCTCCGCACACAGCACACGACAGAAAAGAAAACCCATCTCTGTATACAGCACAAGCAAAAACCATGCAACAATTTATGAAACTGAGTGAAGGGTGGATTAAAAATGATAATAATGGATGAGTACTTACTCTGCAATGCTCTGAACCGAGATATTTCCCCCCCATCCTCCTTACCCACAGCCCTCATTTGCTTGCTGATGGCTTGGCAGATTTCTTTGCCAGCTGCAATTTGTGCCTTCTCTCCGAGTAAACCTCCCAGGGTGGCATGAAGCATGAAGGAGACACAGCGGCGGGAGTACACCGCCTCGACGTGTGTCTGCGTGGCCCGCGGGTGGGACACTAGGTCCAAAACATGGGACAGGAATGTGGCAAAGTTACGCTCCAGCCACTGGCCACCAAGTGTGGTCACAAACACAACGTAGGCCTGAGGAGAATAAAGAAAGATTACATGTGGTGTTTGAATCAGACAATGCAGCCTCTAATTATTCTTGAGGATTCAGCTCACCTGTGTGATGCCCACCCGCACCTCCCTGCTGACAGAGCCTCCCCCCTTCAACATCTCCCCGCCGCTCTTCAGGAAGCCAGATCCACCACGCAGAAATCCAGTGGCCATGAGTTCCAGCACCTCCTCAAGAGTGGCTCGCTTCACATTCTGTCGCATCACTGAGGAAAAGAGGATTAAGACCGTGAAGAATAAAAGTGGTGAGCTAGACTACTTAACTTGAACCTCTCAGAAACTCTTTTAACCTACCAGCTGCTTGTTTGGGCATCAATGCAGTAGCCATGACTGTCCCCAGCAGTTTAGCCACTGCGACCCGGACGCCATAGTTCGATCCTTCCAGGGCCTTGAAACACAACGTGGCCACGTTCTCCAGTTCTGTGGTCCACATGAAGACTGCCTCATTCTGCAGCTCCAAAAGGCACTGATCAGACAAGCAGAATAAAGATGGGAGACATTTTAGTGACATTTTTTGCATGTTGCATGTTTGCTAAAGAGGAAATTGTCTTTGCGCAACACATCTGGGTTTGATCAACATAAATGACAAAGCAAAAACATAAGTGAATAGTACTTTTGTACTCCTAATGGCATATGCTTTACAAATCTACTACAGGGAAAAACCCTAAAGGTTGCCCAAACATTCAACACCGGAAATCCACTGGTCTCTACGTGTTTGTGCTGGACCACCAAGTAAAGTCTTTTAAACCACGTTGTTTTTGGGTGGAGATATGCTCTGAACATTACACTACTGTATATAATGTTATTTTCAGGCTTTGTAAGAATCCTCCACCATTGCAAGGGAACTTTACAATCATTCAGCAGGATGGGACACAATAAAAACCACAACTAAATCTAAAGTGCATTTCTTAAATCATTTAGAAATCCATTGAAACCAACCTTTGCTACCATACAGCGTACGGCCATGGACCTGTCTGTGAGTAGAGAGCGGGCATTCTTGTAGATGTCTCTGTGACATGAAGCTGCAGCCCCACCCAGCCCATTGAGCACCTTCTGCAGGCTCAAGAGGATCTCTGCTCTGCCTTGGGACTAGAACAACAAAATAAAGGTAAAGTAAAGGAGAATATTTAAAGAGATGTCACATCACTTTTTGAATTTGTAACCTGTTACTTTTCCTATGGTCCAATATCCCATTTGACCAAATACATTTATGCAATAAAAGATAATGGAAAACTGCATTCCTCTTCAATTTCCCCATTTTGCACTGCTTAAAGTCTCACCTCTGCACTCTTCAATGCCTTCAAAAGATTATTAATTGTGTCTGGAAAGGAGCTTCCCAGCATCCTCCCCATCTTCTCATAAAAAGCTCCAACACATGCCACTGCAGCACTGTAAGAAAAGATTCAGTATGCATTCAAATCATGACAGATCACTTCTAACTATTTGGTAAACAATGGAATGAAATAATAATCAGATGAGATTATTATATTATAGAATCATATGCACCTATACTAAAACACTGCAGAGGTACCACAGTAGCTTAGGGGTTAGTAAGGAGGCCATGACCCTACATCTACAGCTGTATAGAAACCAGCAGGTACAGATGAATGATGAATAAAACACTGTTGGACACCACTGATGCCTCATTACCACTGAAACACAGCATACTATCTGCTCATGTACATTGAATCCCCTCTTTAAACATGCCATTCTGCAGATTAACATTTGGCTTAACCCTAATACCCTTGGAAATAATCTGATAGTATTCTATGCCTGAAACTCTAAAAGCAGCTCTGAACAGCTTATATCTAAATGCAAACATCTCAAATTAACACACTGGCTGTACAAAAAAAAAGGGCCAATGGAAAAAAACTAACACACGGCTGCAATTAAATGGGATCTTACAGTTTTGTTGGCAAGTATGCGGGTGTGTCATCTTTGCTTTTAATGATTTCATTGCATTTATCCAGAGTCTGGAAAACAGTGAACGTGTCGCCGATGCTGTAGAGGGTGGCGAGATTTTTGGCCAGTAGTTTTCTTGTCGGCGGTCCTGGAGCGCTGCTGATCAGCCCCGTCAGCTGTTCCACCAGCTTCTTCTGCTTCTCCTTCACATCCACCTACCAGCAAAACACCCACAATGAAGTCACACAGTGCTTCTGATTAAACTTGCTCAGGAAAAAAGAAGCAAAAAAAAACTATATGTGAGTGGTCACCTTATTTGCAGCCACAAGCACTTTATCCAAGAAGCGAAGCCATTCGAAGATGAAGACAGGCCTCTTTGCTTCAGTGATCTGGGCCAGGGCATCTTCATTGAGCAGCAGACTGTGAGCTAGCTCCATGGTGAGGACCTGACGACACAGCGCTGTACACTCCCGCCTGTGCAATGTTATATTAGAGGATGTGCCTTGTCAGTACGGTCTTCAATATTCTCCATTACTATTCTTCTCCATTATTAGAGACAGTACATGTCTCTTATATCTCCATTATTACAGACAGTATATGGCTCTATTATTGTCCATTATTAGAGACAGTATATATATATCTCTAATATTCTCATTATTAGAGACAGTAACGGTTTATTATTTTCCATTATTACAGACAGTATATGTCTCTATTATTGCCCATTATTAGAGACAGTATATATATATATCTCTAATATTCTCATTATTAGAGACAGTAACGGTTTATTATTTTCCATTATTACAGACAGTATACGTCTCTATTATTGTCCATTATTAGAGACAGTATATATATCTCTAATATTCTCATTATTAGAGACAGTAACGGTTTATTATTTTCCATTATTAGACAGTATATGTCTATTATTGTCCATTATTACAGACAGTACATGTTTCTATTCTTCTCCATTATTAGAGACAGTACATTTCTCTTATATCTCCATTATTACAGACAGTATATGTCTCTATTATTCTCCATTATGAGAGACAGTGTGTATATATATATATATATATATATATATATATATATATATATATAATATTCCCATTATTATTGTCCATTATTACAGAGAGTACATGCCTCTAATATTCTCCAGTATTAGAGACAGTACATGTCTCTAATATCCTCCATTAAATGCACGCACAATCTGTGTTATAATACTATTGATAAAAACTATGTTGCAATAATAATCGATATTATTTTATTGCCCAGCCCTCCCCATCACTCTCCTCAATCACATTAGCTACAACCTATAAATTATCACAGAAGCACTTGCTTTACTAAAGATCTGTGGACGTTTGACGTCCTTGCAATGACTTCATTAGGTTTGAAGCAGACACACTAGTAAATATAAAGTGACTACTTTCCGTGGCGTAGATGATATTAAACCTGAGGTTATTCCTCGTACAAAATGTAGCTTTGACAGTAATAAACTGAGAAGCTGTGTTGACATCTGCCTCCCTCCAGCTGTTGACAGGCGAGCTAGTTAGCATGCTAAGCTAGCTTCCTGCTACGATGAAGAGGAAGCTAAACTCCGGAGACACATTCTCACACAAACACAGGGTCCACTGGCTAACGTCACATCTCAACACATCCAAATGTTCAGAAACAACACACAAACAACATCTTCCTGTAAGACGGGACACACAAAACCAAACTGTTCATCCTACCTGTGCTTCGGCAACCCAGGATGAATGACGACGAGTGTCGGTGGTGTCGCATTTAAGTGAGTCCGGTCAGAAACTAGTTAACTCACACGAACAGAATGCAGATTTGAAACAACATAAATTATGTTAAATTACGTCCATTCATTTCGCGGTTGTCTGTGTGCATTTAAAATGTATTTAATCTTGTGAAATATTTCCCGGAACTCGAGACTCGTGGTTTACCTTGTAGCTAGTCGGAACGTATCTGTGACCGAACCAAACATCAGTGGAGGAAACAAGTGCGCGACTGGAGATTTTAATTTGTTGCTGTAGTTTTCTACATTTGTTCTCTTTCGTTGTGGCGATCATGTCAGACGAGGAAGAAGATTATATGTCTGATGCCTTTCTCAGTAAAATGTAAGTCTGTTTTCTGTTCTTATTAAAAACCCAGAGTCAACACCAAAACCATAGCGACAGAGAAAAGGCTAACGAAATGAGTTAAAAAACCGAGAGAATGGATGGTCTGAAAGACGTGTAGCATCCAAAACAGTAGTCTTATTGAATTTGTTCTATATGACTGTATAGACATTAATAAAGACTCAAGTATAAAAACCTGGTGGTGTGTAAGTTGTTGCATAGAAAACAATGATGTAGATATTTGTAATGTGAAACTATAGAAGTTTGCAATAGAGCCTTTGCTAAAATGTCGTTATCAAACCCTTATGAAACTGAAATGTAATTAAGACTTGATATTTTACAGATTAAGCATAAACTCTATTATAAATGACAATACATAAAAAGAAAGCAAATGCAACCAAATATGTTGAACCCAATTAATAATAAAAATATTTTTTATGTGAAATGTAAAAACCAAGCACATTTTTTTCATTCTATTCTGCAAAATAAAAGTATTCATACCGGCGCATATTGGCATAGATGCTGATACCAATTGGTTTGTAAAACAACTATTACTGTTTTGTCATCCCAACAACTCTCCCTATGTTCCTGTGTCTGTCAGACAAGATGTGAAACCAGGAGTCAGTATGGTGAAACGGGTAAAAGAAGCCATAAAGAGGGAGACGCAGCAAAAGGAGAACAACATCAAGAACCGTCAGAAGACTTACAAGGAGCAGGAAACGGAAAGTCGGGAAGCAGCTTTGGAGAGCTCCATCAGCAACAACAACAGGGGATTTGCACTTCTGCAGAAAATGGGTTACAAAGCTGGTCAAGGTCTTGGGAAGCAGGGCAAGTTTCTGCCTTTCTGATCTTCCTTATTGATCATATTTTGCATTTATTGTGGGTATTAATGTTTACAATCTGTGTTACCTCTTCAGGAGCAGGGAGGGTTAATCCTATTCCTATTAACATCAAAACTGGTAGGCAATATCTATTTATTTATTTAATTTTGAGTGCATTTGGCAAAAACATCCAATCCAATCTTTGACTCACCATGTCCTTTCCTGTGTATCTGAATCAGACAGAGGTGGTATCGGATTGGAAGAGGTGAAGAAAAGAAAAGCAGAGGAGGAACTTGAACATTATCGACAGAAAGTGCGAGTCAAGCAACAGAATGAGACCAAATCCCTGGAAGATTTTAGGTGAAGTCCGCAGCTGTGTGTGAGATGCACTGTGCCAAATGTATCATAGTCTCTGTGTGTAATCATAAGCTTTTTTCATTCCAGGTCGAGAGTAAGGACAGAGAGAGAAGAGCGTAAGATTGAGGGGGATCTCAGAAAGAGTCAGAGAGCCTGTGAGCAGCTCGACAGTCAGAAGGTTGGAATAATCCTGTCAACAGCAGAAGCTCATCACAGTGCTCTGCAATCAGATTTAACAAAAATTTTAGAAAAATTACTCTGGATTTGAACAGTATTGATATCACAAAAGAGAGAGCTAGAACTTAGTGTTTCTGCAAATTTCCTTTTCTTTACAGGCCATCACTGTCCCCAGAGAAGACTGGTACTGGCCAAAAGCAGATGCTGATGACGAGGAAGATGCTGATGACGAGGAGGAGGAAGAGGAGGAGGAGGAGGAGGAGGAGGAGAAGAAGGAGGAAGAAGAGGAGATTGTGGAATTAACTGTTAGTATTCACTTTAGTTTGTTTTTAAGTTCATACTATATTTCTCCCCTACCATAATATATTCATATTCTTATTCTTATTAAAACAGTAACACATCATATAAGTATGACATATGCACATTTAATTTCATTTACATTGTGTTAGACATGAATTTGTAATTATCTTGGGGACAGTGTTGCCAGTCTTTGTATATATATCTCATAGAAGTCAGCGATAATTGACTATGTGTGATATTAAAACATATTTAATGTGTGTGTCTCTGTTACAGTCTTTTGACAAACTGCAAATTTTGACTTCCTATTTGAGAGGAGTCCATTTTTACTGCATATGGTGTGGGACCACCTATAATGGTAAGAATTCTGACAACATGGCTGTAGTTGTATTGCTTTTTCAGATATACCTCTTAATATACTTATTTTTTCCTTTTTTGCAGATGAAGAGGACTTATGCTCTAATTGTCCTGGGGATACGGCAGCAGACCACGATTAAACCTGATAAAAATATGTTTCCAGTAATTCTTGGTGAAAATGCAGATACAAACATGTGTAAGGGATTGCAGGCAGCAGCAGCTTGAAACAGGTTCATTAGGTTATAATGAACTGCTGAGGCAGTGAAGTGATCAGAATTATTTGAAGATGTATTCATCATCGCATTTTAATTTGTTGTCCATCTATGGAATAACATCACTGTTTATGCTGTTTGTGAGTGGAAATTCTTATTTGTTTTTTTTGACTAACCTATAGAAATCCTGTGGGAAGTTCATGATAGCTTTTTCCCAATATTTATTTTTTGATAATATGTACTGTGTTTTCAATAAATGTTTTCAGACTTCTACCCTGTCATTTTATTTACTGTTTCAATTTAGCAACTTGTAACTCAACTAGTTATTTTGGGTTTAAATCATTGAACCTCCTAACTCTGAGATAGTTGTGATGTGTCTTATAACGAGTCTTAAAAATGTTATTATTTCTACATCGTCCGCAGTCACCCTTGGATTTCAATATCTCTGTTCTTCTCATCAAAAAATGTGGTGTTTTTTTTAATAAAAAAATGATGTACGTGAATAGCGTTTATACAGAGAAATCGAAACATACCGGTCCATATAGTGAGCTGTCCGCAGAGCTGTGATAGTTGAACACAGGCAGTGCGGTGGGAAGTAGGGGTGCTGTTGAAAAAAAGCAGACATCACTACGGAAGCCCATTTCTATGGAAGCCCATTTCCGCCACTGTGATGAAGAAAATACAAATCCTGTATCTCATAATTATGACTTAGTATCTCAGAATTATGACTCAGTATGTCATTATTATGACTTAGTAATACTAAGTCTTAGTACCTATGACTTATTAATACTAATACTAAGTCATAAGTATGAGATGCTATCTCATAATAATGAGATAGTAAGTTCTATTCTGCAAAATAAAAGTATTCATACCGGCGCATATTGGCATAGAGGCTGATACCAATTGATTTGTAAAAAGACTCACATTGGTCGATTCTATCAGCTGACTTTGAAAATAACTATGACTGTTTTGTCATCCCAACAACTCTCCCTATGTCCCTGTGTCTGTCAGACAAGATGTGAAACCAGGAGTCGGCATGGTGAAGCGGGTAAAAGAAGCCATAAAGAGGGAGACGCAGCAAACGGAGAAGAACATCAGGAACTGTCAGAAGACTTCCAAGGAGCAGGAAACGGAAAGTCGGGAAGCAGCGTTACAGAGCTCCATCAGCACAACGAGAACAAGGGATTTGCACAACTTGTCGTTTTATATACTGTATAAGTAATCAATAAATAAAAAAACACAAAAATGACGGTCATCTCCATGTTTGTTTAAAGAGTTGTTATATTTCAGAGTTCCCTTGAAGGCACCACGTTATGAGACGTTGAAACCAGAAAACGAAAGTGAACAAGTGACGCTGGTTTCAGTCCAGACGAAGACACGATGGAGGCAGAGTGAGAGGATCCCGGCCTACACAGTGCTATTCTGACATTTTACTCTTTGCTTTAGTTTATTTTTTATAATTATTGTGAATGTAACATGAGCGGATAGGTTAAAATGGCAGCTGAAAACTACGTGGCTAAACTAAACGAATATGCTCAGAGACATCGCTATGTGCTGAGATATCAGGAAGTTGGATCTGTTGGTCCTGACCACATTAAAACGTGAGTTTTTAACCTGCACGTCCATGCGTCATTTCCATAGGTCAGGGACTAAAACAGACACAGATATATTACCTCCACCTTCTTTTATTAAGTTTCTTTTTCAATGACAGTGCATATTAATAGCAATACTGTACGAGTTGCCTAAGAGTAATCAGATAACAAGTTCCATGCACATGTGATCTGTCAAATAGGTTTGTTTTTTGTAGTTTGCATTAGAAATAAAGTGTATTGTTTTTGTTGCGTTCAGGTCAGGTATATTTATCCTGCAGTAATTACTAAGTGTGTATTTTCTTGGAATCCACACCATTTTTCAACTGTTACTGCATTTAAACCACATGTGCAACTTGTGTAACGGTCTATATATTCCTTCAAAAGTCTCTTAAAGATGATATCTATTGTTTTTGTGTACATTGAGAACGATGCCTGGGCAATATGGTCATATTATGGTTTGAATGAAACAATCACTTGATAAACAGCAGATTCATTTATGTGCTGTACCTCCTCCCTGTGTTTGCACAATGCATAAACATTACATCGATACACATTGGAATTAGATTATTTTGCTATAGATGGAAATTATATTGTAATAGTTGTTGATATTGGTTTATCACCCAGCCTTATTGAAAACCCCTGTTGAAAATATACTAGTACATTATTTAACTTTAAAAGGCTTTAACAGAGGCACGTTTCATGAGCATCAGTATTGAACAGTGACTTTAGCATCGAGTTATAATAAAAACGATGACCAGCCCTAAGGCTGGAGTGAGAATATATTTAAGAGTAATAAACATATTGTTCACATTCAATAAATTAATGACTTTACAGTTTATACCAGCATTTCAACCTCTCTAGTTTACTGATCAGGGCCTAAGGGGGTCCAACACTGTCAAGCTAATACCTCCGCCTTTCATATTGGCGCATATTGGCGGATATTGATCAAGTTTGCAGATTCATGTCTTCGTAATGCAACCTCCATCACACCAACATCATTGTATTATAATTTCTCCTCAGGTTTACTTTAAGAGCGATCGTGAACAACAAGGTGTTTCCCGATGGCGTGGGGAACAATAAGAAGGAGGCCAAACAGAACGCAGCTCAAAAGGCCCTGAGAAGCCTGTTGGAGGAATCAACTGATTGTGTAAGAAACAAAAACTGCTTTATTTATCTATGTGTGAGGATTTGTATTCGAGTGTATATAAGACAAACCCATGGACTCTATGTAAAGATGGATGGCATGACATGCTTCTCAAAAGGGAAGCCGAAGCGTCTCGATCACCACAGAGTGGCTGACTGCAGTACAGGTCATGGACATGGACCAAAATAAACAGACCTCAATAAAAAA
Organism: Hippoglossus hippoglossus; assembly: GCF_009819705.1. Lineage (NCBI taxonomy): Eukaryota > Metazoa > Chordata > Actinopteri > Pleuronectiformes > Pleuronectidae > Hippoglossus > Hippoglossus hippoglossus. The sequence goes on from NC_047165.1 coordinate 16,622,592, forward strand.
AAAATTATGATAATAATTATAATGCATTTTATTTATGGACACCTTTCAAGACACTACCTGACAGATATAACAACAATCAAGAAACAGCAAACATATCAGGACATCAATAAAACAATAATAGTAAAGGCTTGTGGGAGAGAGTTTCACACAGCTGCAGAGGTGTAGGCTCAAGACCCCATAGAGGATAAGCAGACAGGAGGAGTAGTGAGGAGGTTGGAGGAGGAAGCAGATACGCTTCTAATTCCACTGATGTGACTCTAGTGTTAATTTTTCTGGTAAGTTTGGCTTTATTAGTTATTCAATGCTATAAAAATGCGGTGAAACGTCATGATTGACAGCTGAGACTGACTTGTGACCAGTCGAGAGGGTGTTTCGGCGGGACCTCAATTCTGCGTATCCATCCTGATCACTACTGCACAGACTCTGCCTTCAAATAATGTCATTGATACAAGATGGCAGCGTTCATGTACATTTTGGCTTAATTTCTAGATAGTGGGAGTAAGTGGAGACAAATTGCTCCTGTTTATATACAGTCTATGCACTGCACATGTCCTTCATGTATATTATTTGTTGTTTTCTCAACAGACAGAAAATGTAGCAGAAGCTTCCACTTCACCGGTTCATCAGAAGAGCATCATTAACAACCGTTTTGTCTCTTGGCTCAATGAATACGGTCACAGGAACAAGGTGTTGATACGGCCTGTGGAGTCAACCAGACTGGGACCAAACAATGCTTCTTAGTAAGGTTCCACGATACATCCCTATTCATTCTTTGATCACCATTTAAGAATGCATTAAATAAAATGTTTGTGATATGCTAGTTGCTGTAGCTTTTGGGTTGGAGAGAAGGAGTTTCCAGTTGGCTATGGTAAAACAAAGAGGGAAGCCAAGGAGGAAGCAGCAAAGCTTGCACATCACGAGATATGTGACAGTAAAGCTACAGAGGTAAGAACTGACTCATTATAGAAGGCCCAGTTACAGTGTTTGGAAAGTGCCGAGGGAAGGAAGGGATTGAAATGCCTGTTCATAAATGTAACTATCTTTGCACACCAAGTCTGTATTTTCATCCAAAATTGCACTCATTTAAAAACACATACGACCTCCTGTTGTGTCAGTGATGTTTACACACAGATTCCTCCTTCATTAAAGAGAGTTGTCTAAGAAATTATTTCACTGAGATTTCCCTGTCTCCAGTTTGTACTCTGTGGCTGATAATATCAAGGCCTAGTCTGTGTGCCTGTGTCTTTGTGTGTAAGTGTGTGTACTTGCTGCTGGCTGGGTTCATTTGGATCATGGGAATTTGTTTTTTTAACCTTTTAATATACGGTCCATGTTTCTCTAGTTGTGCATCAAACTGGACCACTGACATCCAGAAATAGACTTGTAAGTGTGGGGATAATTTGGCAGCTTCTTGAACAGAAGATGAAATCCTCTTTGTTCCTGACCGCTTCTCAGGATTGAAAGCACCCAATGTTTTCGCTTTCTTTTTTCAAGAAGTGAGAGGATCATCATCCTCAGTGCTCGAATCCATTTTATCTCCAACTTCAGACTTTTAAAGCAAATACAACTGAGAGAGTGAACATTTTTATTGGATCACAGATTTGTTTTTTAAACGCATAGGAAATACACAGACTTGGTGTGCAAAGATCTTAATACTGTTGTAAATGTGTTCAAGGTTTTTTAAATGTTGGCCAGACTCCATTCATTGAATCATAATTGAAATCACACTTTTTATTTCCAAGACTGGAGATGAGAAATATGGTGGCACATCAATCCAGCAAAATGAGGAAGCCAAACAAGATGTGTCAGAAATCTGGTGAGAGCAAATAGTTTTATTTCATTCTGCTTCTGTTCTGTTATGAAACGTTTCTAATGAGTGTCCGATTGTCTTGGTATTACAGTGATAAGACCAACAGCCTCAGTTTAAAGGCAGAAGGTGGAAACTTCATTGGCATGGTCAACCAGTACTGTCAGGAAACACAGCGCTCCCACACTTTCGTCTTAGAGAAAAGATGCGGAGAAGCACACAGCCCCCAGTGAGTACGCCTGAACCTCAGTAACAGGAATGCACACTACACACACTATGAAATCTTAACACAACAATCTAAACATTTCCATCCTGCCTGCACAGATTCTTCTACAAGTTAGTGATCGACAACAAGGAGTACCCTGTGGGTAAGGGGAAGAATGGGAAAGAAGCCAGACAAAATGCAGCTCAGCTGGCCTGGGCTGCTCTTCAAGAGCAGACCGACTACGACAGCAAGGTTTTCATTCATTCATTAGTTTATGTAGAATATGATAGATTATGGTTTTTATTTTCCACTTACTACATGTGCTTATTTTATGCTTGACCTTGTTAACTTACTTATTAATGTGATCTGGTGAAGCTAAAACAATGAGGGAGTATTAGGGCCATATGAAGAAGTTATGTCCTGGGGAGGCCGGTTAAGGTTTAGATTTTGGTCAAACAAACAGAATACACTCAATACCTTTAATTCAATTCATACAGAGTCTTCACTACGCACAGTATGAGTCTGGACTGACATGGACGTTAACTGCAACTTGATTGGACTGGTTGGCAGATGCATTCATCCGTGAGGCAATAATTCTCCTTCATAATCTTTCACCACAGAAAAGAAATGTCAGTATTTACATTCAGAACAGTTTTTAAATTACGTTTTTTAGAATATCAGACAAAAAAAACAATGAATCTGAAGTCACTGACTAAATAATCAACCTCAACAGACACAGAACCTAATAATCATCATGAATTGGGCTGTGGTTTTAAAAAGTTTGGAACCACTTCTTAATATAATAGATTTTCATGTTTCAGACGCATTCACAACAAGAACATTCAGCCGAGGAGTGTGTCTGAGTACAGCCTGCAGGTGGCAGGACATGACGTATAAATTCTGCTGTGGAAATCACAGTTGACTTCAGCATTGGCTCCAATTGCCAAAAGCTTTCGAAGTTGACATGTCCATGTTACCTCTTTTCATCCTGAGATATTTGTATTCTTTCAGTTTGCACCCATTGCGTGTTCGAAACGTCATCAACCTGCCCACTCTTTCACTGACATTTTCCTTCTGTATTCTCACATGGTTCAATCAGACGTTTGCCAGACATTTTATTAGAGGTCTGGCAGGAAAAGTTTGAAAACATGTCTGGAACATCTGACTCAGAAGTTTGCGTTCTCACACACAGCCAGGAAAACGTGCGGACTTCAATGCACGTCTGAAAGCAGCAAAGCATTAAATTTCACACTAATGTGTACTGTGTAACAGCCAAACACTTCCTCCTTTGTCCTCTCAGGTAATTGTGTCTGACGATGGTGCGCCAGCCAGTCTGCCCACACTGTCAAACTCACCGTAAGGCTCTGAACTAGAGTACAACAGATGGCAACGTTTAATGTTAAGATTATTGTAATGATGTGTCTTTATGTTCTCCCCAAGCAGTGATGCACAGTCAAAACAAATCCAGAGAGCTGAAAGTGACTCAGGGGTTTTCAGCAATTCACCGAAACCTCCCAAAGATCAGGTCTGTTATTTCCTGTGTAATCCTCTAATCCTGAAGTTTGTGAAACACAGGCTTTTGCAGAAGTTACAGTTTCCTGAGGTGGTTTAATTCACTGTTCAAGTCGAATCAGTTTTACTTAACTGGCCTTGACTATTCCAGTGTCAGAATGTGATTAATAGATTACCATCAGACATCCATAAGAGTTAAACAGGTATTTGCATAACTGATAATAGTTTATCACTTCCTATTTCAAGGATCAAAGTCCCAATGTGAAGCCCAAAATAAGGTAAGCTGTCCCTGCAAAGCTGCAATACAAACTTTAATTGAAAGTTATTCAGGGTGGATCCTGGGGCGGGTCAGGGAGCTACTGGCCCCTGAAGTGGCCTTGTCCTGTCAGTAGCCTTTTTTTAAATAAAGAAATCACTTAACAACAGCTAACAATAAATATGACAGTTTATTGCACATTTATTTTCTAAGCTTTTGATGAAGTACATGATGAACAAGCAACCATTTTCAAAAGACATTAAATGATGTGTGGCTTTGCTCAAAGCTATAGAGCTAATAGTAAACAATGTGCATCTTACTGAATCAGGTTTTGTGCATGGATGTTGGACATATAATTGGCCCCTCTGTGTAAATTGTGGCCCCTTTATGGCCCCTGAGTTAGAAAAAACCTAGATCAGCCACTGACTTCACTGTCCTGTCATTATATTTTGATGTCGTAGACTTGCAGCAAATTTCCAAAATGCGCAAAGGCACAGCAAAGAGGTAAGTAAGAAGATGCTGATAATGTCAGTTTATTTCGATGTTATTTGTTCAACATCTTAATCTCTATATTGTAACTATCTTATATGCGTCAAGGCTGTAATTTATTTCAAGACTCCAGGGAACAGTCAGTGTAAGGAAACACCAGCCCAGTCAGTAATGTCAAGGTATGGAAAATGAAAATCATAGATTGCAATAATAATGTGTTTTCAGTATTTTTTTGTGTGTTGCCCATTTGTTACAGTTTTAACTTTTTGCTTCAACATTATTTATGTTTATCTTAGATTTACATTGGAATATGACTGCATAGAGTGTATCGGCAAAGGAGCCTTTGGTCAGGTTTTCAAGGCAAAAGAAAAACTGCTGGACAAGTACTGTGCTGTAAAGATTGTCCGCTGCAAAGAGTGAGTCATCTTTTTAATGAGCGTTGTATTGGATTTTTATATTTGGTAAAAACAATTGCCAGATGACAGATGCAAAGTACAAAATAAGTTTTCAGTTTTATGAACTGACCCGTGTTCTTGTTCTTCATTGGATCAGAAAATCTCTGCGAGAGGTGGGAGCATTATCAGACCTCCATCACTGCAATATTGTGCGATACTACACATGTTGGACGGAGGATTCCAGTTACCAAATGGACAGTACGTCTGACAGTAGCAGTGGTTCTCAGTAAGTCTTTTACACTTGATAAAATCCTTATATATTTTCCCCAAAATTTGAGATTTCGAGAATATTGTCGAAATATTACGAGACTAATGTAATAATTGAGAAGTAAGTTGTAATATTACAAAAAATTAAATTGTAATTTTATGAAAAACGTCATAATATTGGAGAATTAAGAAAAGAAGATTTTTATGAAGTAAGCATCAAGAAAATTGTGTTCCCTCCTGGATCTTGAACCAATCTCATTTTTTCATGAGAAACTACAAAACGTTTTTGAGTATCAAACAGATGAAACCCACAACAGTCCTGCAGTTGACTACTAAAAGTTTCTTCCACCAAAAGAGGCAATTTCCTCCAAGTCTGTGCGGTTCTTTATTGATACTTGCTTTCAATGACATGTAGCCTAAAACCTAAAAAAAGCCTAAAACTATTTCATTCTCCTAATGTTGTGTCTTTTTTGTCATAGTACTATTGCCTTTTTCTTGAAATATTACAACTATATCTTGTTCATTATGACTATGTTTCTATTAATATTACGACTTTATTCTCGAAATCTCAGTTCCCCCACCCCCCACCCTTTAAGTGGCCTTAATACTCTGTCATAATCTACAAAACATGGTATGTTATAGAAAAAAAGTAACATCAGAGTAATTCTTAACTTTCCAGGTCAAGTGGTAATTCATCGGTCAAGTACCTCTACATTCAGATGGAGTTGTGTGACACCAAAACACTCAGAGTGTGGATCGATGAGAAAGACACTCAGAATGTGAAGAAATCTTTGCGAGACTCTAAGAGAAGGGAAGAGAGTCAAACCATCGCTAAGCAAATAGTCAGTGGAGTTGATTACATTCACTCCAAGATGCTCATCCACAGAGACCTGAAGGTGAGACGACGTGGGTAATCATCACTTGATCCATCAAGTCACTCCAGAAGCTACATCTGTGTGCGTTTATGTCTTTCCTCTGCGTAGCCTGCCAACATCCTGTTTGGGCGGGACAGACAACTTAAGATCGGAGACTTTGGTCTGGTCACTGCTGAGAATGACGATGATGCTGAAAACCTGATCGAGAGAACAGAGTACAAAGGAACCCCATCCTACATGGCTCCTGAGCAGGTGAGATGGTCCACATGGATATTAAGTTAGGTTTCCTCCGTATTGTTGAATTATGGTGGTCAAAGGGAGCAATTAACAAGCAGTGCTGCTCTTTTTTTTATACTGTGTTTTCATGACAGAAGAGCAGGAGCACTTATGACAGAAAAGTGGACATATTTGCTTTGGGGTTAATTTATTTTGAACTTCTTTGGAACCTGTCAGGAGAGAGGAAACTGGTGAGTTGTTCTCAGACACATTATGCTATAAACTGTACAGTGTCAGTTTTACACTTTAAAAGTTCTAAGATCACTGTACAGTTCACACTACACTGTAAAAAAGTTAATTTTTAACTGCAATTCTATGACTAAATAAATTTTGTTTACAGTTTTGTTTTGTCAAATTACAATAAACAATTAGTAAAATAACATGTTTTTTTTTTTTTATTTACTTGCCAATTACGAAACACAGCTCAAAACTGTAAATGATATTGACAAATATTTGGAACTTTTAAAAGTGGTAATGTTTCTTACCCTGTAAAATTTAAAATAAAGTTGGTTTACAGCATTTCATGCAAGTATATTATTGACAGAATGTTGTTTTTTAAACGGAACAATATAGAGCAAGATTGAGACAGTTATCATCTGCTCTGCAGCGAAGTTCACCAATGACCAATCTAGCAGAAATTTGGCAAACTTAAAATCAAATAGGAACAACCCATTTGAGGGTTAAAATGTGTCTTCATGTCTTCAGCTACTATATTGGGACATTTAGCAATAATGCACATATAAGGACCCAAAGCCCAAGCAGCTAAATCGAAAACAGTCATCAATCACATTATTATTTATGTGTGTCTTCATTTTTTTTCACAGAAAACACATGTTCTTCCTTGCTTTTATTATTTTTGCTGAATTTCAGATTTGGGAAGATGCCCGAAACCAGAAACTTCCTCAAGGATTTCCTCAAAATTTTCTCCAAGAGGTACAGAAGCTTTCTTTCATTTTACTTGAAACAGTTTTTTCCACAGGTGGCAGCAGCTCGTGATGAAAAGCCACAGGTCAGTAGTTGAGGCTGAGGTTAAGTGTACTTGGATTGGTTGCCTTAGTAAATTCAACTTGGGGGACAAGTACTGATATTATGGAGAAGATAAAAGCTTTATTTATTTATTTATTTTTGTCGTTGCAGAGTCAAATTATAAAGTCAATGCTGAGTTTGAAGCCAGAGGACCGACCTGAGGCTGGTAAACTGAAGAAGGACATAGAAGAGTGCACCCATACATTCACCACACCCAAAAACATGCCTAATAAAAGTAATACTGTCTAAATAAAGGAAACAAATACTCAAACAGAAGACAAAAACATGAGTCATCACAATCAGGAGTCATATTCCATAATACTTCATATGTTAAGGGGAGTGTCTTTTGAAATTAATGAACTGATGTGACGTATTTTATTGTGATTATGTAGTGTGAGCGGTACATCACTGACTGGAAGGGGCCCATCATGTATTTTATTATCTGTCAATGGAATTTTAGATTAAAATTGCATCATTATTCATGTTTAACAAATAATCATGGCATGGCTCTACAGTCATTTTGACAACTGCTGTTGAAATAAGTTACTCTTTGTGAGTTAAACGTGTTAAAGGGAGGTCACATGGCTGCATTTACAGTTCCTGACAGAATTAGATAATCTGGGTGTGTACTCTGGGTGTGGGCATGTTGCCTGTGTTGTTGGCACAGCGCTGGGCTTAAGACAATAAATTTAGAAATATCCCAACTATGATCCGACTCTGTTCTCATGTTCTTGAATGGCCCTCAGTAGAACTCACACCTCCGCTAAGGTCGAACAATCAAAGTAGTTTGTATAGTAGAAATAGAAAAGAAAAAAAGAAAGTGGTCTGATAACCTTAATTATTTATAGTCCTAAACAGTGGACATGAAAACCAGTGTAACATACAGTATATTTTACTCTTAACTACAAGTATCTGCTCAAGATAAATAAACTTAACACAGTGTTATAAAGCAACACACACTATGTCAACTAGGAAGGCTTCAGGTTAACATCAATAAACAACAGTTCAGTCAGACAACTCACGTCATCACTTCCCCAGATACGATTACATTGATATAATGGAGAGTGATGAGCAAACATCTTTAACCCCCCCCGTCGGAGCCTACAGATGGATGCTGGTGAGGGGCTGAATCGACAGGCAGCGATACTGATGCAGGGCAGCAGAGGCGCCGAGAAGCAAAGGGGAATATGGGAGATTGCCAGTTTGGGAGGGTGTGTATGACAGAGGATTGTGGAGAGTGAGGCACGTCACAGGGACACGCCTCAGAGCAGTGCAGCTCGAGTTGACCAAACTAGCTCGCATGTGCCACTCCTAAATATCCGCCTAGTAAATTTGGCTGATTTAAAAAAATCTGTATTTTGTATATTCCATTTTATGACTTTACTGCCGGTTTTTATTTTCATACCTATCACTTACTCTCATTTCTAACTCTTCTTGACTATCTCTTGCTTAAACAAGTGAGTCAATGGCATCAATAAAGTTTTATTTGATCTTTTATGTCTTTCCTTGCCTTACTTTTGATTTTAAAAACATCTGAGGGTGTTGATTGGTTCAGATAAGAGAAAGTCATTATCAACCATATACAGATGGGACATTACAACCAATAACACTGAACCTGCAGCTACTGGCACTTACTGCAGTGTGGTACATTAATATACTGTTTACGTATTGTCTGAGCACAGTGAGGAGGTATCACACCTAAAATTGATTAATCTAAGATCTGTAAAATATTTTGTTTTTCTTTTGTACACACAAAATAGAGTTTAAGTTACATTCTTAAGTTACATTAGTCTATGTAATACATACACGATCAAATAATTGTCCTCGTGTGTGATGAAAGAAGAAATTGTATTAATTGCCTACCTCATTGTTAAGTTATTATATTTTCCTTATGTATTTTTTATCATTTATGTTTTATTTGAACAATGTATTATTATACTTCTCATCTTTACTTATATACTTTGTTGTGATGCCTAAAGTTTATATTTGTATTATTATGTATTGGTTTTATTATTCATGTTTTATTTTGCCTGTTTAATATTATACCGAGAGTATCATATTTCCTTTGTCCCAGTGTTTGTAAACTATTCAATGTTGAATAAAGTACAAAAACAAAAAAACTGATGAATGTGAATAGTGTTCATCCGGGGCAAATCGAAACTCTGCACAGTGAGCTGAAACGAAAGAGGAAGTGCATGTGTACGCAGAGCAGTGAGAGTTGAACACCGGTGAGAAGGAGACCGAGAGAAACACGTTCACCTTCGTGCTTTGTTTGCTATGTTTTTTTAACGGAATTTAAGATTGAATTTCGACCGCTGCGTCGATAATGGCAACTGAAAACTACGTAGCTGAGCTAATCCAGTACGCACAGAGAACAGGCTCCGAGGTGATTTTTGAAGAGGTGAGCTCCGAGGGACCCGACCATGAGAAGAAGTAAGTTTATACACACGTGTTAGATTAAATCATGACACTATTAGAATATCACGACTTGAAATATACAGCTGCAGGGTTGTCCCAGGTTTGTACTTACAGCTCAAATCATGTAGAGGGAATTCAGGTCATCTGGGACACCTCAGCTGTCTGTTTATCTCCCGTTCCAACTAAATCTAGTCAGCAGGACTTTTACTATAAGGTAGAATGGACATCACATGGCTGAAATCACATGACTTCATGGGGGTCATGTCACAGAAAGGGTCAATCAGAACAAAGACCTCCTGAAGAGATGTAACATATGATCGGCAGTTGTCAGACAGGAGTAAATGGTAAACACAGTCTGTCCCTGTCTGTTTAAACTTATTCCCAAAAGTACAGAAGAGTCTGTCCTGTGGTCGGCAGCCATATGTTTCATGAAACGTGAAGAAGACAATATGCTGATCGATGATGATGATGGTCTCTCACCTGCCACGACTGTTTGTTCCCTGAGTCGCCCAGATAGAATGTTTTAGATTAATGTATAGTTTCTTTATTTAAACTAGGGTTCTTTATGAAATAAATATGACTTTTAGATGTTAATATGAATTAATGACATTACCATGAATAATATACATTTTGTCATTCATTTTCTCAATAATTTTTTCATAATGCCTAAAAATTGGTAGTATTTAGCTTGTCATGCATAAAGCAAGGTGGTTTAGGGTTTTTTTAACAGCATGATACAAGTGTCCCAGATTATCAAATTCAGGCAGAATTTTCTTTATTGGCTCAAAGAACACTAAAAGCTGTGTCATGTCTCTGAGTATATCGCCATTCTTTCTTCAGGTGTGGTTAGAAAACTTCTCAAGGATTACAGAAAGGTATAATATGTTGATCTAATGTGTAAAACAGATTTCAGAATAAATCATAGAAGTCAATATTGCAAATTCACCCCTATATTGTTTTGCACACATTAATGTGTCCTTTAATTGCAGCAGAAATAGTCTGCTCACTGCCTCTGAATCAATAACATCTTTATTTGTACAGTCAGCAGTGAAGAGTGATCAGGTACATGTGATAGAGGAGTTGCACAAAAAGAAGAGTTCAAGTACCTCAAACTTTAGCTGTTTGAATTAAGGATGCAGGACTATGTTTTTCGTTTGACTCAGCGCAATGTTACACTTTCAGCTTTTAGACGTAAGCATAACTGAACTCTTTTTTCTTTAGTATGTGAAGAACTCACAGTTGTCACAACAAAGACAATGAGTTCAAATAGTAATTCCTAGAGGCAGGAAGTGGTATCATGTGTACATTTACGTAATTTAAACCACTTTCCCACCCCACTAATGCCTTCTCAGGTCAACTTTACTGTCTGACAAAGATTTGATAATTTCTCCATAGATTTACCCAGAGGGTAGTCTGCAACGGTGAGGTGTATCCCGAAGGTGTGGGGAGGAGCAAGAGGCAAGCCAAGCGTAATGCTGCTGAACATGCCCTTAGAGGCTTGTTGGAGAAGCAACCTGCCAGGTGAGTATATCACAGTGGCAATTCATGGTTTCATTTTGATGTATCATTAATGTGAAGTGCTACTTGTTAATTGCAGCAATGTGGTAAATAGCCAGAGTGTGAATGACAACAGCTTTGAAGAGACAAATTTCAAAGGAATTCTCAACCACCACTGTCAGAAAAAAAGTCTCGCCCATAATTACATCCAAGTGAATAGAAGCGGTCTACCACAGAGTCTCCAGTGAGTACAACTAAATCTACCTCTGTACGCTGAATATACACAACTGAACTGTATATAAAGATGGACAACGTCTCCACTTCCTCTTAGAAAAATGAAGCCCAAATATCCCAGATAGGGGCACTGCTGCCATCTGGTGATTTTGATAAAAATGATTTGGCTTCACTTTGGGGGAGCAGTCAGGTCTTCCATCTTTATAAACAGTCTATGCTGCCTGCAGATACTGTTTGAAAACTCATTATAGATTCAAGAAAGAAACATTTTGACACATCATGATTAATCTAAATCTAAATATTTCCTCCCTGTCAACGCAGATTCACCTACAAAGTAGTAATCGAAGACAAGGAGTACCCTGTGGGGGAGGGTAAGACTATCAAGCAAGCCCAACAAAATGCTGCTCAGCACGCCTGGTCTGCTCTTCAAGAGCAGTCCGACTGGGACAGCAAGGTATTCAATAGTTTCTTCTCTCTATTATCAAATATAATATCTAGGACCCAAGCCAACGGCCCATCTGGCCATGTTAAAGAAAGTGGGGAAAAAAATCCTGGATCTCCCCGAATGGATCAGCTTCAAAATGTGACATGTTACTTCCTGGGTCGTGCCCCACCCCTCCACAAAATTTCATGGAAATTGGTTTAGTAGTTTTTGAGTAATCCTGCGGACAGACATCACAGCAAACTGTTGCTGTGATAAAGGCTCATATTAACAGTGGCAACAACCTTTTGAATGAAATGGCAAAATCCAATCGTATATATTTATATATTGTTATGTCAAACACTTTAGGTTTCCTTGAGGTCCACTGTGTCCGAAGATGATGATCCCCCTATGATGCCATCAACTTCAACCTCGACTTCGACATCGACATCGACCTCGACATCAACTTCACTGTAAGCACTTATGGACATTACTAGGAGTGCAGATTATGGTTAACTACTGTAACTATTTAGTATTTATATATACTGAGCACTAAAGTATTACTGAATTATCACCATATACTGAGAATTGACATATACTGAGCGCTAAAGTTTTATTGAAATATCACTATATTCTGAGAAATCTGTGCTTATGTCTGTCATTGTTTTCTGCTAGGGAACCCACGAAGTCGTCATCACAAAGCGAACCAATGAGTACAAGTGACTCCATAGTATTCATGGACTCATCAAACCCTCTCAAGGATCAGGTCTGTTCTCTCATTTAAAAAAGAACTGTAGTGCTTAAAGCAATAGTTTACACTCATCAGGAGTACTATATAAAGAGGGAAAATAGTATTGTCAGACGAAGAAAGATTAGATTTCATCTGTGTTCTAGAGACCGGCTTTGTGCCACAGGTCGTCATGTGGGTGTCTGCTTTTATATTGAAAGCCTCGATCATAAGGCATTTAAGCCAGGTATTTAGATTTTACTGCAGGCTATAGGTACTAATACAGACTTATAAGTCAGTATTAGTACCTATAGCCTGACTTATAAGTCAGTATTAGTAACTATAGCCCTAGAAATTATTTCACTGAGATTTCCCTGTCTCCAGTTTGTACTCTGTTGCTATGATAAAGGCTGATAATATCAAGGCCTAGTCTGCGTGCCTGTGTCTTTGTGTGTAAGTGTGTGTACTTGCTGCTGGCTGGGTTCATTTGGATCATGGGAATTAGTTTTTTTAACCTTTTTAATATACGGTCCATGTTTCTCTCGTTGTGCATCAAACTGGACCACTGGCATCCAGAAATAAACTTGGAAGTGTGTGGATAATTTGGCAGCTTCTTGATCAGAAGATGAAATCCTCTTTGTTCCTGACCACTTCTCAGGATTGAAAGCACCCAATGTTTTCGTTTTCTTTTTTCAAGAAGTGAGAGGATCATCATCCTCAGTGCTCGAATCCATTTTATCTCCTACTTCAGACTTTTAAAGCAAATACAACTGAGAGAGTGAACATTTTTATTGGATCACAGATTTGTTTTTAAACGCATAGGAAATACATAGACTTGGTGTGCAAAGATCTTAATACTGTTGTAAATGTGTTCAAGGTTTTTGAAAATGAGGAAGCCAAACAAGATGTGTCAGAAATCTGGTGAGAGCAAATAGTTTTGTTTCATTCTGCTTCTGTTCTGTTATGAAACGTTTCTAATGAGTGTCCGATTGTCTTGGTATTACAGTGATAAGACCAACAGCCTCAGTGTAAAGGCAGAAGGTGGAAACTTCATTGGCATGGTCAACCAGTACTGTCAGAAAACACAGCGCTCCCACACTTTCGTCTTAGAGAAAAGATGCGGAGAAGCACACAGCCCCCAGTGAGTACGCCTGAACCTCAGTAACAGGAATACACACTACACACACTATGAAATCTTAACACAACAATCTAAACATTTCCATCCTGCCTGCACAGATTCTTCTACAAGTTAGTGATCGACAACAAGGAGTACCCTGTGGGTAAGGGGAAGAATGGGAAAGAAGCCAGACAAAATGCAGCTCAGCTGGCCTGGGCTGCTCTTCAAGAGCAGACCGACTACGACAGCAAGGTTTTCATTCATTCATTCATTAGTTTATGTAGAATATGATAGATTATGGTTTTTATTTTCCACTTACTACATGTGCTTATTTTATGCTTGACCTTGTTAACTTACTTATTAATGTGATCTGGTGAAGCTTAAACAATGAGGGAGTATTAGGGCCATATGAAGAAAAAAGATATAGAGATTTTGAGAAAAAAGTAAGATAAGAATAAAGACGTAATTGAGAATAAGGTTGCTAATATTAAGGTTATGTCCTGGGGAGGCCGGTTAAGGTTTAGATTTTGGTCAAACAAACAGAATACACTCAATACCTTTAATTCAATTCCTACAGAGTCTTCACTACGCACAGTATGAGTCTGGACTGACATTGAATTAAACAGCAACTTGATTGGACTGGTTGGCAGATGCATTCATCCGTGAGGCAATAATTCTCCTTCATAATCTTTCACCACAGAAAAACCACAGTCACTGAAGAAACTTACAGTGATGATGGTGTTGGTGCATCACTTTCAGACACAGTTGACCTTAAGGACGCCTGCAATGCATCAAAAAATGTATAAGGTGTTACAATTTAAATGTTCAAAAGAACACATGCAATTCATTAGTTCATTTTATATTTCAGCTGAGTGGAAGCACTGCTTATAAGTCAAATAAACACAGATAATCTGACAAACTGTTTTCATTTCACAGGTCAATAACTGATCACCAGCTGAAAAGAAAATACATATTTAAAATGTTTCAAGGTTAAACAACATATTTGGTAGCTCATTAGCTACTATTAGATAGCAGCAGCTAACATTAGCATTCAACCACTTCCATTAGGGCTGTTTTCATAGTTAAATATCAATGCACATCTTTACACATTTATTTAGGCTGTAAATAAAGCTCTGAGTGTGATGTGACTATAAAATGGCGGCCGTGTGAATATGGTCTCTGGCGGGAGCAGCATTGTATCATAATTGAGGCTTAAAGCTATTGTATTATGAGGAAGGAAAAAAAAATGCATGAATACTTTCATATACAGCCAAAGTTTAGATTAACTATTATTTGACAAATCTACAAATCTAACCACATGTAAAAACATGCTAATGTAAATAAACTTGGGTTTAAATTGGTGAGGACCTCTGAATCGCTGCCTGTGTCTTCTACATCCTCCTGATTGGCTGGAGAAGAGATGCATATTCCTCTTCATGGTCACAACAAGCCTATGTTAAAAAACTAACATAGGATTCATATTTTTTATACTGATAGCGATAACTCCTAATACTGACAGTACATCATACAGAGGGCTAAATTATTGGTCAAACACGATAATTATCATCCATCTGGCAAAGCTGGAGATCCTCTGACAGACTGTCGCTGTAGCTACTCGACATTGTGAAGGACATACACTCGTCCAAAACCATTGATTTTAAATGCATATCTTATATTTACTTTATCCTCTCAGGTTGCTGTGGAAAACGAGGGTAGGGCCGATAGTGTGAGTAACACACCAACCAAGTCCAGGTAAGACTAAAAGGCAAAGGATTGTGATGTACACATTTTATTTTCTGGTAATTGGTGTAGTCATGTACAAGACATTACCGCGTTTTTTTTACTATTATGGTTAAAAAATTGTAAACCTCTACAGATTTACATCACAGTTTGATTCCATAAAGTCTCTTGGAAAAGGAAGCTATGGTCATGTGTACGAAGTAAGAGAAATACTGCTGAACAAGAAGTATGCCCTCAAGATTGTCCGTGGTAAAAAGTAAGTTGAGTATGCAACTCTTCAGTGCAGTGTACATATTTGTTCAAGTAACTTTTCAGTAACTGATGCACCAGGATTGTTTTCATTAAAAAAATTATCAGAAAAGCTCTGCGAGAGGTGAAGGCATTATCAGACCTTCATCACACCAACATTGTGCGATACTACACTTGTTGGATGGAGGATACAGGTTACAAGCAGAACAGTTCAGCAGACAGCACCTCTTCTCAGTAAGTCTCATCCACTAATACGTACTCTTTTTATTTACTAAAAATGAATGTGTGACATTGCACCAAATGTTTTTTTGTTTCCTATCAGGGAATCATCGCCACAGTTCCTTTACATTCAAATGGAGTTATGTGGCTCAAAAACACTGAGACACTGGATAAATGAGAGGAATACGAGAACTCTGCCAGACTCCAACAGACGACATGAGAGTCTAACCATCGCTCAACAAATAGTCAGTGGAGTCGAGTACATTCACTTCAAAAAACTCATCCACAGGGACCTGAAGGTCAGACAAAGTTCTTCTAATGTCTTTAAATGACTAGTACAGGCATTGGAGATTTGTGATTCATGTACCATCGATGTGTTTTTGTGTACTTCCACTTACATCCCACACATTCAGGATACATGTGGAAGGAAAACCCCTGAAGCAAGTCACTTTATTTACCATATGAAGCTGTTTTAGAATGAAAATTCCCAGGTTGTGTTTGTCTTTTTTATTTTAATGTTGTGCCTGGATTTTTTTAATTCGTTATATAAGGCTGAGTTTCTCAGACCATATTTTATGACACAGTTCAACATTTACACACCAGGTTTTTATTCTTGGCTAGATGCAGAAAATAAAGTATCAGACAGGGAATCCATTGAGCTGTTAAGACATTTCACTCTTTCAGTCTCATACATGACATGATCTGAGGGTCATTCTTTTGTATTGATCATCTCGATATCCTTACATTTCATGGTGAATCCATTAGATATTGTGGTAATTTAATTTGGAAGCAAAAGAGGATTGCATTTCATCATCGTTATGTCATCGTCATTATAACTAGAACGGCACTGTGTACCTCCTTGGTGGAGGTAATTACACATCATTGAAGGAGCTTGATGTTGATTGCTGCTTTTTTCTTTCCAATGTTTAGCCTGCCAACATCATGTTTGGACAGGATAGAGCAGTGAAGATTGGAGACTTTGGTCTGGTCACTGCTGATGATGTCGACGATGAAAATCCAATGGAGAGAACTAACAAATCAGGAACCTTTTCTTACATGGCTCCCGAACAAGTGAGATGCCTTTGATTTTCCTGTATTATTGGTTTAAAATGCATCCAATGCTCCCATCCTGTACTAATTCTGTGATACAACACATCCCTCATATAAAAGACAAACTTACATCAAATTCAGTAATTGTATTTCCACTACTGAGTCAGTAATGTTGAGATCAGGTCTCTGGTGGCTGATGGTTATGCATGATAGATAAGAATCTAATCTAAACATCTAATGTGTCCAAAGCACACACACACATTATGGTATTTCTATATCACCTGTCTCATCCCGTCTTCAGATGCCAAATTAATAACTGTTCTATCGAGACAGTTAATTTGCTTCACCAGGGCTCGCTGTCACCTGTCTTCACTGGAGGCAGTGAGAATTGTGACATAAAGAAAAAGTATACATCTAAATTTCAAGCTCCTGTTTACTGTCGAATTTACTCTCATTTACAAACCATCATATAGACAACAGAGACAAAAAACCCAGTATGATAAAATACAACAGGTCCAGATAGAGAACAAAATTATAAATATATATAGATTAGATGAATCAACAATCAAGAAAATATAATGCAATAGTATTTCAACAATGTTATAATATACATTTCAGTTTTCACTTTGCACTGGAGGGATTAATAAATACATAAATAAAAAATGAATGCTCTTCTCTCATGTCACGGAAAAAATATAAGACAAAATAGAATGTTTTTTAATGTGCATCCTAAAATAAAGTGTTCAAATTTAGAAATAAATGTAATAAAAAGTGTAGAGTTTTGTTTCACTTTTTCTTTTTGTTAAAAAAAATATTTGCTCATCGAAATTCATAGATTTGATTCGCCAAGTGGCGTCACATGAGATGATTTACCACGAATGCAATAGGTCTATCACAATTTCACAATTCTCAGTGATTCATCAGGGTCTTTGTCACGGCCCACCTACTAGTTGGTGTATACAGTAAACATCCTGTCTGTCTAGACCAATGCTACACAAACATTTCAACCTCTGACATTTCAACCTCCCCAAAGAAAAGGTGCCAGAGTCTCGGGACCCCCATTATCCCTGAAGTTGGTTGAAGCATGTTCTTGTTTTTTATTTTTAGTTACAATTATAGCTAAAATTTACATTTTTCAAATTGTTTCTGGAAATCATCTTGTCATTAGTGTAAATATTCTAGAGGCCTGTAGAGGTAGTTACACCTTACTATGCGTTTTCCTTTGAATTCTCATTCATCATTATATAAGGAGACTAAGATGAGTCCAGAGTGCAAACAGTTACAGCTTTACACATTCAAAATTAAGAATTGAAGACAAACAATAGGAAACTATTTAAAGCAGTTTGAAGATTGCACGGAAATTAAATTTATATTATATCGGCCAAAATTTTTTTAAATAAAAATTGTTACAAATGAGAAAAGAGAAAAATGAAATAAAATATTTTAAAAATAGAATCAAAATAGTCAGTAGTGAGTCAGTTACTTATGAAATAACTTGTTAATATAAATGCAATATCTTAATACTGTGTTGTTATTTTACTACACAAGCTTGAGAACATCTATGACCGGAAGGTGGACATATTCGCCTTCGGGCTGATATACTTTGAGCTCCTCTGGAAAATGTCTACTGGCCATGAAAGAGGGAAGGTGAGTCGTCAATGTCCCGAATATTATTATTAAAGTGTCACCAGATAAAATCATGACACGGGCCAATGTCGGGTGCTTAGAGCTTTAATGTTGATCTTATTTAATCTTTCCTGCTTTTATTTGCAATGTTCAACAGAGAATTATTATTTGAATTATCACGATATCCCAAGTTTGGTAACTTGCCCATTCATTCTTTTTATCACTGCATAAACCAGGTTTTCGGAGATGCCAGAAATCAGAAGTTCCCCAAAGAGTTTCCACTTTCTCAAGAGGTAAATATCCATATTCATTTTATCCTAACTTCTTCTTTCATCACATGAAGCAGTGTTTCCCTAAGTGTGTCAGTTAGCCATGATGGTCAGCAACAGAGCAGCAGGGAGGCTGACATATAATATGATGACAGTAATGTAAAATATCAAGCAGCACACACAACAGTGTTATGAGAAGATTTTAGAAATGTTGCAACAGGACAGAATTTCTTGGTTGAACAACTGTAATTAAAGCTTTTACTTCTGCTGTTTGTTTGTTTTTCTCCAGGAACAAATAATGAAGTCAATGCTGTGTAAGGAGCCAAAACAACGAGCTGAAGCAAGTGCTCTAAAGGCAGAGCTGGAAAAGTTGGCTCACACTCTCAACCCTCAAAAAACTGAACATCAGCAAAATGTAACAGTCTGACAGTCACACACGCAGGAGGTTATAAACATCTGTCTCCTCTGATTATACATTTTGATGTTTTATGATTTTGTTGGCAAACAGTTGATGGCTTTTATTGTGCTTTAACCTGAGATCTGTAGCCTACAAACAACTCACTCAACTACACGCACACACACACACACACACATACACACAAACAGACCGGTTGAATGCACTTATTGTAAGTCGCTTTGGATAAAAGCGTCAGCTAAATGAAATGTAATGTAATGTAATCTCACATAGCTATGACAATGGGTGGCAGTTTTGGGTTGTGTCGTGGGGCTTGTCGTACAAACAGTAGCATGAATGAAATATAAAATCAATTTTATCATGACCCCTGGAAAATTATCATGTGACGCCCATTGGGGTCGGGATCTCTCAGAAGGCGGCGCAGGCTCTGGTCATCTCACGCCTAGACTATTGTAACTCCCTCCTGGCAGGTCTACCTGCTAGCACCATCCGACCTCTGCAGCTCATCCAGAATGCAGCAGCTCGACTGGTCTTTAACCTAAATTCACTCACACTACTCCGCTCCTCCACTCCCTTCACTGGTTACCAGTGGCTGCCCGTATCCGTTTCAAAACATTAGTACTTGCGTACCGTGCTGCGAACGGATCGGGTCCAGTCTACATCCAGGACATGGTCAAACGTTACACCCCAGCCCACTCACTTCGCTCTGCATCTGCCAATCGGCTTGCTGCTCCCTCACTGCGAGCTAAACACTCAACAAAATCACGACTGTTTGCTGTCCTGGCTCCTGAATGGTGAAATGAGCTCCCAAATGACATCAGGACAGCAGAAAGTCTATACATCTTCCGCCGCAAACTAAAAACACACCTCTTCCGACTATACCTTGAATAAAAGTTTAAACTAACAATTTAGTAGCACTTAAATGGTACTTACTTATAGCACTTTGTAGTTTGGCTTTCTTGAAGAAAAAGTACTTTCTTGATTCTTGTTGTTACGGGTTTGTACCCTCATGGTTGAATGCACTTATTGTAAGTCGCTTTGGATAAAAGCTTCAGCTAAATGAAATGTAATGTAATGTAATCAAGTGATATTTTATTCAATAATGGAAATGTCTTCTATGTTATGTAAAAGTGTTTTAAATCATTACAGCCATTGCTTTGTATTGATTATCATAAGGGGGAAATAAAATTGTGGTTATCTATTTGTTTCTGTCTATCTGCTATCATGATTGTAGGAGCCATAAATATATTAAGTGAAAGAAGAATATTATTTTGGTTATGATACAATGTGTGATGTAATACATTTTCACAGATTTCAGTGATTTTTTGATTAGTGTGTCATACAGAATATTGGTCCGGACCTCAGCCTCTCAGCGACACATTTGTTTTCTTGAAGTCGCTTAAATGGTTATATAAAGTTTTAACTTTGCATGTAGACAACTTGACAGCCTTCTCTACAGGCAGCATACGGCTGCACTAAGTAAAAACATTATTTTTATTTTTAAACACAAGGCCAAAAAAAACAAGTGATTAAGAAGGATACAGATGTGGAACAATACCAGAAACCAGAAATTTACCCTCATGAGGGTTTTTTTCATTTTACCTTAAGTTAGGACTTGTTTTCCTTACGAGGACAAAGAGCATGATTGCGAAAGTCATGACATTTTAAGTAAGGTAAGGTTCAGGGTTAGGGTGAGGCAGGTAATGAGTCAATAATGAGTATTACTCATGTTGTGGGGACCTAAATCTTTTTACACAGTCAGCTTATGGGGACTTGTCTTCCTAATTGGGACAAAAAGCATATCCCCATAACGAAAATGGTTAATTTTAAGATGAAGACATGTTCCAATGTTAGGTTAAGGTTTTGGTTAAACAAGTAGTAACTATGGTTATGGTAAGTGTCCAGGAAGTCAATGTAATGTCCTCAGAAGGTATGGAGACATTACTTTGTGTGTGTGTGTCCAACCTGGAATATTACCATGTGGATGCAGTAGGTGCAGTTGCAAGATGGTTTGTAGTTGAAACTTGGATACAGTGATCCACAGCTGCAGACAGCCTGTAAGGACTACAGAGACACATCCCACTGGAATGAGGGTCGTTTTGTTCTGTGCCATGAACAGTCAACTTGACCAGTTAACACTCAGTGGAAGTTGGGTGATGCAGCAGGACATAGCCCCTAACAACCAAGTTACTCTACCACAGAATCACCTTTTGGAGTCAGAGCCTCGACCTTGATAAAGGAAATGTTATTACAAGCAAGAATATATCAGAAATACTTGCAGAAAATATACACTGTTGTGTTTTTTACATTACATTATCACATTACATGCATTTTAGTTGACGCTTTTATCCAAAGCGACTTCCAATTAGTACATTCAACATCTATGAAGGGCCAGTCGGGTTCAGCATCTTGCCCAAGAAGGCATGGGCTGGAATTGAACCGAGATCAGAGGGTTGAGGGCCTCGCTGCAAGTACCGCAACCTGTCAGTAGGCCCCATCTCAGTATAACCCAAACGCCAAGCACAGTTACAGTAAGCAGCCCCAGACTTGACCTGCCAACACCAGCACCCCGGCGTATACGTCAGGATGACCTGCCAGAGGCACCCTTCCTCCAGTTTCATGACTCCCTCAGCAGGTCAGACCACTCCAGACCAGAGTGGAGACATTTTTCTGAGCCAAAAATCCCACAATATCAAATGGGTGAGGACATTGAGAACTATTTGTTACGTTTTGAACGTATTGCCAAAACCTGGAAATGGCCAGAGAATGAGTGGGCATGTCGACTCGTTCCTCTGTTGTCTGGGAAGGCACTGGAGGCCTACACTGCGATGGATGAGGAGAAAGCCCACTGCTATACTGACCTCAAAGCAGCCCTGCTGATGAAGTTTGACATCTCACCAGAGACTTACCGGCAGCAGTTCAGGTCAATTTCTGTGCCCTGTGGTGACCTGAGCAGCACACCAAGGAGCAGATGGGGGAAGCCATCATCCTGGAGCAGCTACTCCATGTACTCCCTTTCGAGGTGAGGACCTGGGTGAAGGAGCATGAGCCAGTGGAGGGACTTGCAGCTGCCAAACTGGCTCTTCAGTACATCAATACCCGGAGAGGAGGACCCGCCACACACCCCCCAAGTGCAGCCCCCCGTCTACTGGTCCAGCCGCCTCATCCCAGGTTTACAAGAAGAGAGACTGACCAGGAGTTTCGAGGTAACACCGGCACTACAGCAAACCAACGACCATCTGGTAAGGACTTTGTTTGTTTCTATTGCCAGCAGCCAGGCCACAAAGCTTCTGTGTGTCCCATACGCAAAGCTAAGGTCACAGGCGCTTGCTATGCACCCCGGCCTGAGCTTGACCCCACGGGAGATAAAGCTAGAGTTCAACGTTATAAATCTGTGACTGTCAATGGGCAGCAGGATATTGTGGGCCCCCTTGTGAAAAGCAGTGGTGGCCATCAATATATTTTAGTAGTGTGTGACTATGCCAGCCATTTCTCAGAGGCCTTTCCCCTGCACACTATCACTGCTCCCGCAGTTTTGCATGCTCTGGTACAACTGGTTTCCCGAGTTGGAATTCCAGATGAGATCTTGACAGACCAGGGGACCAATTTCACCTCCAGGCTGATGCAGCTCTTTCACAAACAACTAGGCATCTCTGCAATTAAGACCACACCTTACCATCCACAGACAGATGGGCTGGTGGAAAGGTTTAATCAGACACTGAAGAGGATGCTACAGAAGTTTGTGAATGACACTGGCAGAGACTGGGACCGATGGCTGCCATTCCTACTTTTTGCCTATCGAGAAGTTCCCCAGGCTTCAACCATTGGACCTGCTCCGGAAAGGCTGGGAGGCCCCTTCCTCCACTCCAAGTGACAGAGGGGTGGTGCAGTTTGTGCTGGAAATGAGGGAACGATTGTCTAGATCAGGGGTCACTAACAGGCGGACCACGGTCCGAGTCCGGACCCAGAAGCCGTCCCGTACGGACCCGGACCTACAGCCAAAACAGAAGGTTATGATTTAAAACCTGACGGGGCGCTTCTATTTGTAACCGGCGCAGCTTTTGTAGTCTTTACGGTAGTGGTTTAGCGGATGAGGAAAGGCACAGACCAATTGCATGCGAGTTAAGCCATCCCATGTGATACTACTCAGCCAATCAAGTCTGTGCATTCCAGGCGGTAAACATTGCGACTCTACAGTGCAGACAGATGAGAGAGTTAGAGGCAAGTTACACATGAAAAGACGGTAGAAAGAAAAAGAAAGATAGCGATACAGGTAGAGAAAACAAAGGGAGAGATACAGACGACTGAGACGGAGAAAGTTGAGAAACAGATGAGTGAGACCGAGAAAGGGAGAGAAACAGAGGAGTGAGGCGGAGAAAGGGAGAGAAACAGAGGAGTGAGACGGAGAAAGGGAGAGAAACAGAGGAGTGAGACGGAGAAAGGGAGAGAAACAGACGAACAAAGTGAGGGAGTGGGATATAAGAGGGGAAGAAAGTGATTCTAAAACTGTTCAATTGTTAAGATGTGTTGAGATTTATTATCTGTAAAATTGGTTGAGACTTTTGAGTCAAGATGTGAAACAGAAAAAGGGAAATTCAAGCTTTTGCTCCCTTTATTTTATTTTTCTGAGGTTAAGCCCTTTATTTGAACATGCACAATTTTCACATTTGATTTATTTTCTCTTATTTTGAAATGCAGCCCTACTTTTATTTAGTTAATGAGAGAACATTATACATATCTGCAATCATACATATATGTTCAGTTCTATGTTACGTGACAATAAATATTGTCAAAAAGTTTTTGAATCGTACTGAATTCATTTGATTTGACAGTCAGGTATTTAGTACATGCAGATGTTGATACAACTACTAGGCTACTTAAATATATATCACACTAAATAGTTAGACATTAAGATCTTCCGGACCTTTGCTTTAAGAAATTTTCTTTAACTGGACCTCTTTACATTTTAGTTGAATACCCCTGGTCTATGTAATACATATACGATCAAAGAATTGTCCTTGTGTGTGATGAAAGAAGAAATTGTATTAATTGCCTACCTCATTGTTAAGTTATTATATTTTCCTTATGTATTTTTCATCATTTATGTTTTATTTGAACAATATTATTATACTTCTCATCTTTCATTTACATTTTCTTGACATCATATATACTTTGTTCTGATGCCTAAAGTTTATATTTGTATTATTAAGTATTGGTTTTATTATTCATGGTTTATTTTGCCTGTTTAATATTATATCGAGAGTATCATATTTCCTTTGTCCCAGTGTTTGTAAACTATTCAATGTTGAATAAAGTACAAAAACAAAAAAACTGATGAATGTGAATAGTGTTCATCCGGGAGGAAATCGAAACTCTGCACAGTGAGCTGAAACGAAAGAGGAAGTGCATGTGTACGCAGAGCAGTGAGAGTTGAACACCGGTGAGAAGAAGACCGAGAGAAACACGTTCACCTTCGTGCTTTGTTTGCTATGTTTTTTTAACGGAATTTAAGATTGAATTTCGACCGCTGCGTCGATAATGGCAACTGAATACTACGTAGCTGAGCTAATCCAGTACGCACAGAGAACAGGCTCAAAGGTGATTTTTGAAGAGGTGAGCTCCGAGGGACCCGACCATGAGAAGACGTAAGTTTATACACACGTGTTAGATTAAATCATGACACTTAGAATATCACGACTTTAAATATACAGCTGCAGGGTTGTCCCAGGTTTGTACTTACAGTTCAAATCATGTAGAGGGAATTCAGGTCATCTGGGACACCTCAGCTGTCTGTTTATCTCCCGTTCCAACTAAATCTAGTCAGCAGGACTTTTACTATAAGGTAGAATGGACATCACATGGCTGAAATCACATGACTTCATGGGGGTCATGTCACAGAAAGGGTCAATCAGAACAAAGACCTCCTGAAGAGATGTAACATATGATCGGCAGTTGTCAGACAGGAGTAAATGGTAAACACAGTCTGTCCCTGTCTGTTTAAACTTATATCTAGCACATGATCAGTAGCTCTCCAGGACAGAGATGATCCCAAAAGTACAGAAGAGTCTGTCCTGTGGTCGGCAGCCATATGTTTCATGAAACATGTGAAGAAGACAATATGCTGATCGATGATGATGATGATGGTCTCTCACCTGCCACGACTGTTTGTTCCCTGAGTCGCCCAGATAGAATGTTTTAGATTAATTGTATAGTTTCTTTATTTAAACTAGGGTTCTTTATGAAATAAATATGACTTTTAGATGTTAATATGACTTAAGGACATTTCCATGAATAATATACATTTTGTCATTCATTTTCTCAGTAATTTTTTCATAATGCCTAAAAATTTGTAGTATTTAGCTTGTCATGCATAAAGCAAGGTGGTTTAGGCTTTTTTTAACAGCATGATACAAGTGTCCCAGATTATAAAATTCAGGCAGAATTTTCTTTATTGGCTTAAAGAACACTAAAAGCTGTGTTATGTCTCCTCTGAGTATATCGCCATTCTTTCTTCGGGTGTGGTTAGAAAACTTCTCAAGGAATACAGAAAGGTATAATATGTTGATATATGTGTAAAGCAGATATCAAAATAAATCATAGAAGTCAATATTGCAAATTCACCCGTATATTGTTTTACACACATTAATGTGTCCTTTAATTGCAGCAGAAATAGTCTGCTCACTGCCTCTGAATCAATAACATCTTTATTTGTAAAGTCAGCAGTGAAGAGTGATCAGGTACATGTGATAGAGGAGTTGCACAAAAAGAAGAGTTCAAGTACCTCAAACTTTAGCTGTTTGAATTAAGGATGCAGGACTATGTTTTTCGTTTGCCTCAGCGCATTGTTACACGTTCAGCTTTTAGACGTAAGCGTAACTGAACTTTTTTTTCTTTAGTATGTGAAGAACTCACAGTTGTCACAACAAAGACAATGAGTTCAAATAGTAATTCCTAGAGGCAGGAAGTGGTAGCATGTGTACATGTACGTAATTTAAACCACTTTCCCACCCCGCTAATGCCTTCTCAGGTCAACTTTACTGTCTGACAAAGATTTGACAATTTCTCCATAGATTCACCCAGAGGGTAGTCTGCAACGGTGAGGTGTATCCCGAAGGTGTGGGGAGGAGCAAGAGGCAAGCCAAGCATAATGCTGCTGAACATGCCCTTAGATGCTTGTTGGAGAAGCAACCTGCCAGGTGAGTATATCACAGTGGCAATTCATGGTTTCATTTTGATGTATCATTAATGTGAAGTGCTACTTGTTAATTGCAGCAATGTGGTAAATAACCAGAGTGTGAATGACAACAGCTTTGAAGAGACAGATTTCAAAGGAATTCTCAACGACTACTGTCAGAAAAAAAGACTCACCCATGATTACATCGAAGTGAAAAGAAGCGGTCTACCACATAGTCTCCAGTGAGTACAACTAAACCTACCTCTGTACGCTGAATATACACAACTGAACTGTATATAAAGATGGACAACGTCTCCACTTCCTCAGAGAAAAATGAAGCCCAAATATCCCAGATAGGGGCACTGCTGCCATCTGGTGATTTTGACGTTTTTTAGAGGCAGTCTGCATGTAAGTGATCATGGTGTGGAGCTGCTGTTTCAAAGTTCCACTGATACACAACAAGGTCAATCACAAATCAGTCTCAGTCAATCATGTAGTTTCACCCTGTTTTGTTTAGCATCTAACAATAATTTAAACCAAACTTACCAAGAAAATGATCCCTTGAACAAACAAACAGTTTGGTAAGAATTACCTAAAATGATAAAACCATCTTTGAGAAAAACTATCTGAGTTTTTATTTTGGTCCATGTCCCATCCATTAACATGGAGGAGGCAGGATTTATGACCTATACTGCAGCCTGTCACCAGGGGGCAATAAAAATGATTTGGCCTCACTTTGGGGGAGCAGTCAGGTCTTCCATCTTTATAAACAGTCTATGCTGCCTGCAGATACTGTTTGAAAACTCATGATAGATTCAAGAAAGAAACATTTTGACACATCATGATTAATCTAAATCTAAATATTTCCTCCCTGTCAACGCAGATTCACCTACAAAGTAGTAATCAAAGAGAAGGAGTACCCTGTGGGGGAGGGTAAGACTATCAAGCAAGCCCAACAAAATGCTGCTCAGCAGGCCTGGTCTGCTCTTCAACAGCAGTCCGACTGGGACAGCAAGGTATTCAATTTCTTCTCTCTGTATTATCAAATATAATAACTAGGAGCCAAGCCAATGGCCCATCTGGCCATGTTAAAGAAAGTGGGAAAAAAATTCCTGGATCTGCCCGTCTGGATCAGCTCCAAAAATGTAACGTGTTATTTCCTTGGTCGTGCCCCACCCCTCCACAAAATTTCATGGAAATTGGTTTAGTAGTTTTTGAGTAATCCTGCGGACAGACATCACAGCAAACTGTTGCTGTGATAAAGGCTCATATTAACAGTGGCAACAGCCTTTTGAATGAAATGGCAAAATCCAATCGTATATATATATATATATTGTTATGTCAAACACTTTAGGTTTCCTTGAGGTCCACTGTGTCCGAAGATGATGCTATGATGATGTCATCAACTTCGACCTCGACATCAACTTCACTGTAAGCACTTATGGACATTACTAGGAGTACAGATTATGGTTAACTACTATAACTATTTAGTATTTATATATACTGAGCACTAAAGTATTACTGAAATATCACCATATACTGAGAATTTACATATACTGAGCACTAAAGTTTTATTGAAATATCACTATATTCTGAGAAATCTGTACTTATATCTGTCATTGTTTTCTGCTAGGGAACCCATGATGTTGTCATCACAAAGCGAACCAATGAGTACAAGTGACTCCATAGTATTCATGGACTCATCAAACCCTCTCAATGATCAGGTCTGTTCTCTCATTTAAAAAAAAAAACTGTCGTGCTTAAAGCAATAGTTTACACTCATCAGGAGTACTATATAAAGAGGGAAAATAGTATTGTCAGACGAAGAAAGGTTACATTTCGTCTGTGTTCTAGAGACCGGCTTTGTGCCACAGGTCGTCATGTGGGTGTCTGCTTTTATATTGATAGCCTCGATCATAAGGCATTTAAGCCAGGTAGTTAGATTTTACTGCAGGCTATAGGTACTAATACTGACTTATAAGTCAGTATTAGTAACTATAATCTGCTGCCACCACTCTAAAAACTTGTGGCAGCAGATTCAAAGACACAATCATGTTGTACGGCTGCTTATAAGTCAAATAAACACAGAGAATCTGACAAACTGTTTTCATTTCACAGGTCAATAAGTGATCACCAGCTGAAAAGAAAATACATATATTAAAAGAATATATTTGGTAGCTCATTAGCTACTATTAGACAGCAGCAGCTAACTTTAGCATTCAACCACTTCCATTAGGGCTGTTTTCATAGTGAAATATATATGCACATCTTTACACATTTATTTAGGCTGTAGATAAAGCTCTGAGTGTGATGTGACTATAAAATGGCAGCCGTGTGAATATGGTCTCTGGAGGGAGTAGCATTGTATCATAATTGAGGCTTAAAGCTATTGTATTATGAGGAAAATAAAAAAAATATGCATGAATACTTTCATATACAGCCAAAGTTTAGATTAACTATTATTTGACAAATCTACAAATCTAACCACATTTAAAAACATGCTGATGTAAATAAACTTTAAATTGGTGAGGACCTCTGACTCGCTGCCTGTGTCTTTTACATCCTCCTGATTGGCTGGAGAAGAGATGCATATTCCTCTTCATGGTCACAACAAGCCTATGTTAAAAAACAAATATAGGATTCATATTTTTTATACTGATAGTGATAACTCCTAATACTGACAGTACATCATACAGAGGGCTAAATTATTGGTCAAACACGATAATTATCATCCATCTGGCAAAGCTGGAGATCCTCTGACAGACTGTCGCTGTAGCTACTCGACATTGTGGAGGACATACACACGTCCAAAATCATTGATTTTAAATGCATATCTTATATTTACTTTATCCTCTCAGGTTGCTGTGGAAAACGAGGGTATGGCCGATAGTGTGAGTAACACATCAACCGAAGATGATGCTATGATGATGTCATCAACTTCAACCTCGACTTCGACCTCGACATCAACTTCACTGTAAGCACTTATGGACATTACTAGGAGTACAGATTATGGTTAACTACTATAACTATTTAGTATTTATATATACTGAGCACTAAAGTATTACTGAAAGTCCAGGTAAGACTAAAAGGCAAAGGATTGTGATGTACACATTTTATTTTCTGGTAATTGGTGTAGTCATGTACAAGACATTACCGTGTTTTTTTTTTTTTTTACTATTATGGTTAAAAAATTGTAAACCTCTACAGATTTACATCACAGTTTGATTCCATAAAGTCTCTTGGAAAAGGAAGCTATGGTCATGTGTACAAAGTAAGACAAATACTGCTGAAGAAGAAGTTTGCCCTCAAGATTGTCCGTGGTAAAAAGTAAGTTGAGTATGCAACTCTTCAGTGCAGTGTACATATTTGTTCAAGTGACTTTTCAGTAACTGATGCACCAGGATTGTTTTCTTTAAGAAAAATTAGCAGAAAAGCTCTGCGAGAGGTGAAGGCATTATCAGACCTTCATCACACCAACATTGTGCGATACTACAATTGTTGGAAGGAGGATACAGGTTACAAGCAGAACAGTTCAGCAGACAGCAGCTCTTCTGAGTAAGTCTCATCCACTAATACGTACTCTTTTTATTTACTAAAAATGAATGTGTGACATTGCACCAAATGTTTTTTGTTTCCTATCAGGGAATCATCGCCACAGTTCCTTTACATTCAAATGGAGTTGTGTGACTCAAAAACACTTAAACACTGGATAAATGAGAGGAATACGAGAACTCTGCCAGACTCCAACAGACGACATGAGAGTCTAACCATCGCTCAACAAATAGTCAGTGGAGTCGAGTACATTCACTCCAAAAAACTCATCCACAGGGACCTGAAGGTCAGACAAAGTTCTTCTGTCTTTAAATGACTAGTACAGGCATTGGAGATTTGTGATTCATGTACCATCGATGTGTTTTTGTGTACTTCCACTTACATCCCACACATTCAGGATACATGTGGAAGGAAAACCCCTGAAGCAAGTCACTTTATTTACCATATGAAGCTGTTTTAGAATGAAAATTCCCAGGTTGTGTTTGTCTTTTTTATTTTAATGTTGTGCCTGGATTTTTTAAATTCGTTATATAAGGCTGAGTTTCTCAGACCATATTTTAGAACACAGTTCAATATTTACACACCAGGTTTTTATTCTTGGGTAGAAGCAAAAGAGGATTGCATTTCATCATCGTTATGTCATCGTCATTATAACTAGAACGGCACTGTGTACCTCCTTGTTGGAGGTAATTACACATCATTGAAGGAGCTTGATGTTAATTGCTGTATTAATTGCTGCTTTTTCTTTCCAATGTTTAGCCTGCCAACATCCTGTTTGGACCGGATAGAGCAGTGAAGATTGGAGACTTTGGTCTGGTCACTGCTGATGATGACGACGATGAAACCCCAATGGAGAGAACTAACAAATCAGGAACCTTTTCTTACATGGCTCCCGAACAAGTGAGATGCCTTTGATTTTCCTGTATTATTGGTTTAAAATGCATCCAATGCTCCCATCCTGTACTAATTCTGTGATACAACACATCCCTCATATAAAACACAAGCTTACATCAAATTCAGTAATTGTATTTCCACACACAGACTGAGTCAGTGATGTAAAAAATATAATGCAATAGTATTTCATCAATGTTATAATATACATTTCAGTTTTCACTTTGCCCTGGAGGGATTTACAAATACATTAATAAAAAATAAATGCTATTCTCTCATTTCACATAAACAATAAGACAAAATAGAACGTTTTTTAATGTGCATCCTAAAATAAGTGTTTGAATTTAGAGATAAATTTAATAAAAACTGTAGATTTATGTTTCACTTTTTCTTTTTGTTAAAAAATGTATCTGCTCATCGAAATTCACAGATTTGATTCGCCAAGTGGCGTCACGTGAGATGATTTAGTGTAAATATTCTCGAGGCCTGTAGAGGTAGTTACACCTTACTATGTGTTTTCCTTTGAATTCTCATTCATCATTATACAAGGAGACGAAGATGAGTCCAGAGTGCAAACAGTTACAGCTTTACACATTAAAAATTAAGAATTGAAGACAAACAACATGAAACAATTAAAAGCAGTTTGAAGATTGGATGAAAATCCAATATTATATCGGCCTAAAAAATTTTTTTACAAAAGAGAAAAATGAAATAAAATATTTTTAAAATAGTCAGTAGTGAGTCAGTTACTTATGAAATAACTTGTTAATATAAATGCAATATCTTAATACTGTGTTGTTATTTTACTACACAAGTTTGAGAACATCTATGACCGGAAGGTGGACATATTCGCCTTCGGGCTGATATACTTTGAGCTCCTCTGGAAAATGTCTACTGGCCATGAAAGAGTGAAGGTGAGTCGTCAATGTCCCGAATATTATTATTATTATTATTAAGTGTCACCAGATAAAATCATGGTAACTTGCCTATTCATTCTTTTTATCACTGCATAAACCAGGTTTTCAAAGATGCCAGAAATCAGAAGTTCCCCAGAGAGTTTCCACTTACTTTTTCTCAAGAGGTAAATATCCATATTCATTTTATCCTAACTTCTTCTTTCATCACATGAAGCAGTGTTTCCCTAAGTGTGTCAGTTAGCCATGATGGTCAGCAACAGAGCAGCAGGGAGGCTGACATATAACATGATGACAGTAATGTAAAATATCAAGCAGCACACACAACAGTGTTATGAGAAGATTTTAGAAATGTTGCAGCAGGACAGAATTTCTTGGTTGAATAACTGTAATTAAAGCTTTTACTTCTGCTGTTTGTTTTTCTCCAGGAACAAATAATGAAGTCAATGCTGTGTAAGGAGCCAAAACAACGAGCTGAAGCAAGTGCTCTAAAGGCAGAGCTGGAAAAGTTGGCTCACATTCTCAACCCTCAAAAAACTGAACATCAGCAAAATGTAACAGTCTGACAGTCACACACGCAGGAGGTTATAAACATCTGTCTCCTCTGATTATACATTTTGATGTTATATGATTTTTTTGGCAAACGGTTGATGGCTTTTATTGTGCTTTAACCTGAGATCTGTAGCCTACATACAACTCACACTCAACTACACACACACA
Organism: Hippoglossus hippoglossus; assembly: GCF_009819705.1. NCBI lineage: Eukaryota > Metazoa > Chordata > Actinopteri > Pleuronectiformes > Pleuronectidae > Hippoglossus > Hippoglossus hippoglossus. The sequence continues at coordinate 16,654,933 of NC_047165.1, forward strand.
CACACACACACACACACACACACACACACACACACACACACACACAAACAGACCGGTTGAATACACTTATTGTAAGTCGCTTTGGATAAAAGCGTCAGGTAAATGAAATGTAATCAAGTGATATTTGATTCAATAATGGAAACGTCTTCTATGTTATGTAAAAGTGTTTTAAATCATTACAGCCATTGCTTTGTATTGATTATCATAAGGGGGAAATAAAATTGTGGTTATCTATTTGTTATCTGTCTATCTGCTATCATGATTGTAGGAGCCATAAATATATTAAGTTAAAGAAGAATATTATTATTATTATTATTATTATTATTTTGGTTATGTCTGTGGACATATTTTGTCACCGCATTAGCGTCACAGCCAAACAAGATACAGCCACAAAACTTTACAGGTAGTCCGGGTCAAAATGAAGGCCACGCCTAAAAATAAATGTGGTCCAACCTGGAATATTACCATGTGGATGCAGTAGGTGCAGTTGCAAGATGGTTTGTAGTTGAAACTTGGATACAGTGATCCACAGCTGCAGACAGCCTGTCAGGACTACAGAGACACATCCCACTGGAATGAGGGTCGTTTTGTTCTGTGCCATGAACAGTCAACTTGACCAGTTAACACTCAGTGGAAGTTGGGTGATGCAGCAGGACATAGCCCCTAACAACCAAGTTACTCTACCACAGAATCACCTTTTGGAGTCAGAGCCTCGACCTTAACAGAGCAGAGACAATGTGAAATGACATCCAGACTATTCTGTAGGAAGAATGATCCAACAGTCCTCCTGATCACTGTGCAGGTCTGATCCACAGCTAGAGAAAGTCCTTTTTTTGTTTGATGTTGTTGCTGCCAATGGTGGTTTTCACCAGTCACTAAGGGGTTCACTTATATTTTCACCAGCAGTGTGAATATTTAAGGGATGTATTCAACAAAGACCAATTAATCTCGAAAACCTGAGGTCATATTATTTTATTGTCACTGATGTTCACAGCAGGACTCACCACATGGGGGCAGTCTAATGTTTCCTAATGTGTTTTGATAAAGGACATGTTGAGACAAGCAAGAATATATCAGAAATACTTGCAGAAAATATACACTGTTGTGTTTTTTACATTACATGTAATTTAGTTGACGCTTTTATCCAAAGCGACTTCCAATTAGTACATTCAACATCTATGAGGGGCCATTCGGGTTCAGCAGCTTGCCCAAGGATGGCAAGAAGGCATGGGCTGGAATTGAACCACCAACCTGCTGCTCTACCCCTCAACCACAGCCATCCTTGGACAATGTAAACAAAAATTCTACTACCACTGCCGAAAAAAATGGCGAAACACTGACAGAATATATACAGCGTAAATATAGATAATAATAATACAGCACTTTTCAACAAAACAAACAAAGCAAATGGTTAAAATGAAGAAGAAAGTACAAAATAATAATGGAAATAGTAGTATTAACAGTATCACCAGCAAAGCACCCCCACACCATCACACCTCCTCCTCCATGCTTCATGGTGGGAACCACACATGTAGAGACCATCCGCTCACCTTTTCTCCGTCTTACAAAGACATGGCGGTTGGAACCAAAAATCAGACCAAAGTACAGATTTCCACTGGTTTAATGTCCATTCCTTGTGTTCTTGGCCCAAGCAAGTCTCTTCTTCTTGTTGTTCTTCCTCAGTAGTGGCTTCTTTGCAGGAATTCGACCATGAAGGCCTGATTCACGCAGTCTCCCCTGGACAGCTGATGTTGAGATGTGTCGGCTACTTGAACTCTGCGAAGCATTTATGTTGCCTCTAATCTGAGGTGCTGTTAATTTGCGGTTTCTGAGTCTGGTAACTCTAATGAACTTATCCTCGGCAGCAGAGGTAACTCTTGGTCTTCCTGTCCTGGGGCGATCCTCATGAGAGCCAGTTTCATCGTAGTGATTCTCTCTGAGGTTTCTACGTTCTTTTTACCCTGTTAAAAGGGTTTTTTAGTAGTTTTTCCTTACTCTTGTTGAGGGTTAAGGGCAGAGGATGTCACACCATGTTAAAGCCCTATGAGACAAATTGTGATTTGTGAATATGGGCTATACAAATAAAATTTGATTGATTGATTGAACAACAACTAACAATAAATATGACAATTTATTGCACATTTATTTTCTAAGCTTTTCTAAAGTACATGACGAACAATCAACAATTTTCAAAAAACATTAAATGATGTGTGACTTTGCTCTAAGCTATAGAGCTAATAGTAAACAATGTGCATCTTACTGAATCAGGTTTTGTGCATGGATGTTGGACATATAATTGGCCCCTCTGTATAAATTGTGGCCCCTTTATGGCCCCTGTGTTAGAAAAAACCTAGATCAGCCACTGACTTCACTGCCCTGTCATTATATTTTGATGTTGTAGACTTGCAGCAAATTTCCAAAATGCGCAAAGGCACAGCAAAGAGGTAAGTAAGAAGATGCTGATAATGTCAGTTTATTTCGATGTTATTTGTTCAACATCTTAATCTCTATATTGTGACTATCTGATGCGTCAAGGCTGTAACTGATTTCAATGGCAAGACTCCAGGGAACAGTCAGTGTAAGGAAACACCAGCCCAGTCAGTAATTTCAAGGTATGGAAAATGAAAATCATAGATTGCAATAATAATGTGTTTTCAGTATTTTTTTGTGTGTTGCCCATTTGTTACAGTTTTAACTTTTTTGCTTCAACATTATTTATGTTTATCTTAGATTTACATTGGAATATGACTGCATAGAGTGTATCGGCAAAGGAGCCTTTGGTCAGGTTTTCAAGGCAAAAGAAAAACTGCTGGACAAGTACTGTGCTGTAAAGATTGTCCGCTGCAAAGTGTGAGTCATTTTTTTAATGAGCGTTGTATTGGATTTTTATTTGGTACAAATAATTGCCAGATGATAGATGCAAAGTACAAAATAAGTTTTCAGTTTTCTGAACTGAGCCGTATTCTTCTTCTTCATTGGATCAGAAAATCTCTGCGAGTGGTGGGAGCATTATCAGACCTCCATCACTGCAATATTGTGCGATACTACACATGTTGGACGGAGGATTCCAGTTACCAAATGGACAGTACGTCTGACAGTAGCAGTGGTTCTCAGTAAGTCTTTTACACTTGATGAAATCCTTTTATTTATTTTTCCCAAAATTTGAGATTTCGAGAATATTGTCGAAATATTACAAAAAATTGAATTGTAATTTAATGAAAAACGTCATAATATTGGAGAATAAAGAAAAGAAGATTTTTAGGAAGTAAGCATCAAGAAAATTGTGTCCACTCCTTCTGGATCTTGAACCAATCTCATTTTTTCATGAGAAACTACAAAACGTTTTTGAGTATCAAACAGATGAAACCCACAACAGTCCTGCAGTTGACTACTAAAAGTTTCTTCCACCAAAAGAGGCAATTTCCTCCAAGTCTGTGCGGTTCTTTATTGATACTTGCTTTCAATGACATGTAGCCTAAAACCTAAAAAAAGCCTAAAAATATTTCATTCTCCTAATGTTGTGACTTTTTTGTCATAGTACTATTGCCTTTTTCTTGAAATATTACAACTATATCTTGTTCATTATGACTATGTTTCTATTAATATTACGACTTTATTCTCGAAATCTCAGTTCCCCCCACCCCCCACCCTTTAAGTGGCCTTAATACTCTGTCATAATCTACAAACATGTCATGTTATAGAAAAAAGTAACATCAGAGTAATTCTTAACTTTCCAGGTCAAGTGGTAATTCATCGGTCAAGTACTTCTACATTCAGATGGAGTTGTGTGACACCAAAACACTCAGAGTGTGGATCGATGAGAAAGACACTCAGAATGTGAAGAGTTTATTACATTCACTCCAAGATGCTCATCCACAGAGACCTGAAGGTGAGACGACGTGGGTAATCATCACTTGATCCATCAAGTCACTCCAGAAGCTACATCTGTGTGCGTTTATGTCTTTCCTCTGCGTAGCCTGCCAACATCCTGTTTGGGGGCGGGACAGACAAGTTAAAAAAAGGAGACTTTGGTCTGGTCACTGCTGAGAATGATGATGATGCTGAAAACCTGATCGAGAGAACAGAGTACAAAGGAACCCCATCCTACATGGCTCCTGAGCAGGTGAGATGGTCCACATGGATATTAAGTTAGGTTTCCTCCGTATTGTTGAATTATGGTGGTCAAAGGGAGCAATTAACAAGCAGTGCTGCTCTTTTTTTTATACTGTGTTTTCATGACAGAAGAGCAGGAGCACTTATGACAGAAAAGTGGACATATTTGCTTTGGGGTTAATTTATTTTGAACTTCTTTGGAACCTGTCAGGAGAGAGGAAACTGGTGAGTTGTTCTCAGACACATTATGCTATAAACTGTACAGTGTCAGTTTTACACTTTAAAAGTTCTAAGATCACTGTACAGTTCACACTACACTGTAAAAAAGTTAATTTTTAACTGCAATTCTATGACTAAATACATTTTGTTTACAGTTTTTGTTTTGTCAAATTACAATAAACAATTAGTAAAATAACATGTTTGGTTTTTTTATTTACTTGCCAATTACGAAACACAGCTCAAAACTGTAAATGATATTGACAAATATTTGGAACTTTTAAAAGTGGTAATGTTTCTTACCCTGTAAAATTTAAAATAAAGTTGGTTTACAGCATTTCATGCAAGTATATTATTGACAGAATGTTGTTTTTTAAACGGAACAATATAGAGCAAGATTGAGACAGTTATCATCTGCTCTGCAGCGAAGTTCACCAATGACCAATCTAGCAGAAATTTGGCACACTTAAAATCAAATAGGAACAACCCATTTGAGGGTTAAAATGTGTCTTCATGTCTTCAGCTACTATATTGGGACATTTAGCAATAATGCACATATAAGGACCCAAAACCCAAGCAGCTAAATCGAAAACAGTCATCAATCACATTATTATTTATGTGTGTTTTCATTTTTTATCACAGAAAACACATATTCTTCCTTGCTTTTATTATTTTTGCTGAATTTCAGATTTGGGAAGATGCCCGAAACCAGAAACTTCCTCAAGGATTTCCTCAAAATTTTCTCCAAGAGGTACAGAAGCTTTCTTTCATTTTACTTGACACATGAAACAGTTTTTTCCACAGGTGGCAGCAGCTCGTGATGAAAAGCCACAGGTCAGTAGTTGAGGCTGAGGTTAAGTGTACTTGGATTGGTTGCCTTAGTAAATTCAACTTGGGGGACAAGTACTGATATTATGGAGAAGATAAAAGCTTTATTTATTTATTTATTTTTGTCGTTGCAGAGTCAAATTATAAAGTCAATGCTGAGTTTGAAGCCAGAGGACCGACCAGAGGCTGGTAAACTGAAGAAGGACATAGAAGATTCATTCACCACACCCAAAAACATGCCTAATAAAAGTAATACTGTCTAAATAAAGGAAACAAATACTCAAACAGAAGACAAAAACATGAGTCATCACAATCAGGAGTCATATTCCGTAATACTTCATATGTTAAGGGGAGTGTCTTTTGAAATTAATGAACTGATGTGACGTATTTTATTGTGATTATGTAGTGTGAGCAGTACTTCACTGACTGGAAGGGGCCCATCATGTATTTTATTATCTGTCAATGGAATTTTAGATTAAAATTGCATCATTATTCATGTTTAACAAATAATCATGGCATGGCTCTACAGTCATTTTGACAACTGCTGTTGGAATAAGTTACTCTTTGTTAGTTAAACGTGTTAAAGGGAGGTCACATGGCTGCATTTACAGTTCCTGACAGAATTAGATAATCTGGGTGTGTACTCTGGGTGTGGGCATGTTGCCTGTGTTGTTGGCACAGCGCTGGGCTTAAGACAATAAATTTAGAAATATCCCAACTATGATCCGACTCTGTTCTCATGTTCTTGAATGGCCCTCAGTAGAACTCACACCTCCGCTAAGGTCGAACAATCAAAGAAGTTTGTCTAGTTTGTATAGTAGAAATAGAAAAGAAAAAAAGAAAGTGGTCTGATAACATAAATTATTTATAGTCCTAAACAGTGGACATGAAAACCAGTGTAACATACAGTATATTTTACTCTTAACTACAAGTATCTGCTCAAGATAAATAAACTTAACACAGTTTTATAAAGCAACACATAATATGTCAACTAGGAAGGCTTCAGGTTAACATCAATAAACAACAGTTCAGTCAGACAACTCACTTCATCACTTCCCCAGATATGATTACATTGATATAATGGAGAGTGATGAGCAAACATCTTTAACCCCCCCCGTCGGAGCCTACAGATGGATGCTGGTGAGGGGCTGAATCGACAGGCAGGGCAGCAGAGGCGCCGAGAAGCAAAGGGGAATATGGGAGATTGCCAGTTTGGGAGGGTGTGTATGACAGGATTGTGGAGAGTGAGGCACGTCACAGGGACACGCCTCAGAGCAGTGCAGCTCGAGTTGACCAAACTAGCTCGCATGTGCCACTCCTAAATATCCGCCTAGTAAATTTGGCTGATTTTAAAAAATCTGTATTTTGTATATTCTATTTTATGACTTTACTGCCGGTTTTTATTTTCATACCTATCACTTACTCTCATTTCTAACTCTTATAAAAACATCTGAGGGTGTTGATTGGTTCAGATAAGAGAAAGTCATTATCAACCATATACAGATGGGACATTACAACCAATAACACTGAACCTGCAGCTACTGGCACTTACTGCAGTGTGGTACATTAATATAATGTTTACGTATTGTCTAAGCACAGTGAGGAGGTATCACACCTAAAATTGATTAATCTAAGATCTGTAAAATATTTGGTGTTTTTCTTTTGTACACACAAAATAGAGTTTAAGTTACATTCTTAAGTTACATTAGTCTATGTAATACATACACAATCAAAGAATTGTCCTTGTGTGTGATGAAATAAGAAATTGTATTAATTGCCAACCTCATTGTTAAGTTATTATATTTACCTTATGTATTTTTTATCATTTATGTTTTATTTGAACAATGTATTATACTTCTCATCTTTCATTTACATTTTCTTGACATCATATATACTTTGTTCTGATGCCTAAAGTTTATATTTGTATTATTATGTATTGATTTTATTATTCATGGTTTATTATGCCTGTTTATTATTATACCGAGAGTATCATATTTCCTTTGTCCCAGTGTAAAGTACAAAAACAAAAAAACTGATGAATGTGAATAGTGTTCATCCGGGAGGAAATCGAAACTCTGCACAGTGAGCTGAAACGAAAGAGGAAGTGCATGTGTACGCAGAGCAGTGAGAGTTGAACACAGGTGAGAAGGAGACCGAGAGAAACACGTTCACCTTCGTGCTTTGTTTGCTATGTTTTTTTAACGGAATTTAAGATTGAATTTCGACCGCTGCGTCGATAATGGCAACTGTAAACTACGTAGCTGAGCTAAACGAGTACGCACAGAGAACAGGCTCCGAGGTGATTTTTGAAGAGGTGAGCTCCGAGGGACCCGACCATGAGAAGAAGTAAGTTTATACACACGTGTTAGATTAAATCATGACACTATTAGAATATCACGACTTTAAATATACAGCTGCAGGGTTGTCCCAGGTTTTTACTTACAGTTCAAATCATGTAGAGGGAATTCAGGTCATCTGGGACACCTCAGCTGTCTGTTTATCTCCCGTTCCAACTAAATCTAGTCAGCAGGACTTTTACTATAAGGTAGAATGGACATCACATGGCTGAAATCATTTGACTTCATGGGGGTCATGTCACAGAAAGGGTCAATCAGAACAAAGACCTCCTGAAGAGATGTAACATATGATCGGCAGTTGTCAGACAGGAGTAAATGGTAAACACAGTCTGTCCCTGTCTGTTTAAACTTATATCTAGCACATGATCAGTAGCTCTCCAGGACAGAGATGATCCCAAAAGTACAGAAGAGTCTGTCCTGTGGTCGGCAGCCATATGTTTCATGAAACATGTGAAGAAGACAATATGCTGATCGATGATGATGATGATGGTCTCTCACCTGCCACGACTGTTTGTTCCCTGAGTCGCCCAGATAGAATGTTTTAGATTAATTGTATAGTTTCTTTATTTAAACTAGGGTTCTTTATGAAATAAATATGACTTTTAGATGTTAATATGAATTAATGACTGCCATGAATAATATAAATGTTTTCATTCATTTTCTCAGTAATTTTTTCATAATGCCTAAAAATTGGTAGTATTTAGCTTGTCATGCATAAAGCAAGGTGGTTTACGCTTTTTTTTAACAGCATGATACAAGTGTCCCAGATTATCAAATTCAGGCAGAATTTTCTTTATTGGCTCTGAGTATATCGCCATTCTTTCTTCGGGTGTGGTTAGAAAACTTCTCAAGGATTACAGAAATGTATAATATGTTGATCTAATGTGTAAAACAAATATCAGAATAAGTCATAGAATTCAATATTGCAAATTCACCCCTATATTGTTTTGCACACATTAATGTGTCCTTTAATTGCAGCAGAAATAGTCTGCTCACTGCCTCTGAATCAATAACATCTTTATTTGTAAAGTCAGCAGTGAAGAGTGATCAGGTACATGTGATAGAGGAGTTGCACAAAAAGAAGAGTTCAAGTACCTCAAACTTTAGCTGTTTGAATTAAGGATGCAGGACTATGTTTTTCGTTTGCCTCAGCACATTGTTACACTTTCAGCTTTTAGACGTAAGCATAACTGAACTCTATTTTCTTTAGTATGTGAAGAACTCACAGTTGTCACAACAAAGACAATGAGTTCAAATAGTAATTCCTAGAGGCAGGAAGTGGTATCATGTGTACATTTACGTAATTTAAACCACTTTCCCACCCCACTAATGCCTTCTCAGGTCAACTTTACTGTCTGACAAAGATTTGACAATTTCTCCATAGATTCACCCAGAGGGTAATCTGCAACAGTGAGGTGTATCCCGAAGGTGTGGGGAGGAGCAAGAGGCAAGCCAAGCATAATGCTGCTGAACATGCCCTTAGATGCTTGTTGGAGAACCAACCTGCCAGGTGAGTATATCACAGTGGCAATTCATGGTTTCATTTTGATGTGTCATTAATTTGAAGTGCTACTTGTTACTTGCAGCAATGTGGTAAATAACCAGAGTGTGAATGACAACAGCTTTGAAGAGACAAATTTCAAAGGAATTCTCAACCACTACTGTCAGAAAAAAAGCCTCGCCCATAATTACATCCAAGTGAATAGAAGCGGTCTACCACATAGTCTCCAGTGAGTACAACTAAACCTACCTCTGTACGCTGAATATACACAACTGAACTGTATATAAAGATGGACAACGTCTCCACTTCCTCAGAGAAAAATTAAGCCCAAATATCCCAGATAGGGGCACTGCTGCCATCTGGTGATTTTGACGTTTTTTAGAGGCAGTCTGCATGTAAGTGATCATGGTGTGGAGCTGCTGTTTCAAAGTTCCACTGATACACAACAAGGTCAATCACAAATCAGTCTCAGTCATCATGAAGTTTCACCCTGTTTTTTTTAGCATCAAACAATAATTTAAACCAAACTTACCAAGAAAATGATCCCTTGAACAAACAATCAGTTTGGTAAGAATTACCTAAAATGATGAAACCATCTTTGACAAAAACTATCTGAGTTTTTATTTTGGTCCATGTCCCATCCATTAACATGGAGGAGGCAGGATTTATGAATATATACTGCAGCCTGTCACCAGGGGGCGATAAAAATGATTTGGCTTCACTTTGGGGGAGCAGTCAGGTCTTCCATCTTTATAAACAGTCTATGCTGCCTGCAGATACTGTTTGAAAACTCATGATAGATTCAAGAAATAAACATTTTGACACATCATGATTAATCTAAATCTAAATATTTCCTCCCTGTCAACGCAGATTCACCTACAAAGTAGTAATCAAAGAGAAGGAGTACCCTGTGGGGGAGGGTAAGACTATCAAGCAAGCCCAACAAAATGCTGCTCAGCAGGCCTGGTCTGCTCTTCAACAGCAGTCCGACTGGGACAGCAAGGTATTCAATAGTTTCTTCTCTCTGTATTATCAAATATAATAACTAGGAGCCAAGCCAATGGCCCATCTGGCCATGTTAAAGAAAGTGGGGGAAAAAATCCTGGATCTGCCCGTCTGGATCAGCTCCAAAAATGTAACGTGTTATTTCCTGGGTTGTGCCCCATCCCTCCACAAAATTTCATGGAAATTGGTTTAGTAGTTTTTGAGTAATCCTGCGGACAGACATTTTTACAGCAAACTGTAGCTGTGATAAAGGCTCATATTAACAGTGGCAACAACCTTTTGAATGAAATGGCAAAATCCAATCGTATATATATATATATGTATATATTGTTATGTCAAACACTTTAGGTTTCCTTGAGGTCCAATGTGTCCGAAGATGATGATCCCCCTATGATGTCATCAACTTCAACCTCGACATCAACTTCACTGTAAGCACTTATGGACATTACTAGGAGTACAGATTATGGTTAACTACTGTAACTATTTAGTATTTATATGTACTGAGCACTAAAGTATTACTGAAATATCACCATATACTGAGAATTTACATATACTGAGCGCTAAAGTTTTATTGAAATATCACTATTTTCTGAGAAATCTGTGCTTATGTCTGTCATTGTTTTCTGCTAGGGAACCCACGATGTCATCATCACAAAGCGAACCAATGAGTACAAGTGACTCCATAGTATTCATGGACTCATCAAACCCTCTCAATGATCAGGTCTGTTCTCTCATATAAAAAAATCTGTTTACACTCATCAGGAGTACTATATAAAGAGGGAAAATAGTATTGTCAGAGGAAGAAAGGTTAAATTTCGTCTATGTTGTAGAGACCGACTTTGTGCCACAGGTTGTCATGTGGGTGTCTGCTTTTATATTAAAAGCCTTGATCATAAGGCATTTAAGCCAGGTAGTTAGATTTTACTGCAGGCTATAGGTACTAATACTGACTTATAAGTCTGTATTAGTACCTATAGCCTGACTTATAAGTCTGTATTAGTAACTATAGTCTGCTGCCACCACTTTAAAAACTTGTGGCAGCAGATTCAAAGACAAGCTGCGTTTTCATATCAGTGATTTACCCTGTTGATAAATTAAAGGGCTGCCACTCAGCTGATATATAAAATGAACTAATTAATTGCATGTGTTCTTTTGAACATTTAAATTGTAACACCTTATACATTTGTTGATGCATTGCAGGCGTCCTTAAGGTCAACTGTGTCTGAAAGTGATGCACCAACACCATCATCACTGTAAGTTTCTTCAGTGACTCTGCTATTAAATAGATTGTAGAGCTTCCAGTAAAAGTAAAGCTAAAGGCTGTTAACGTTGTTTTCTTCCAGAGAGTCTGCTGAGCCACAGTCACAAAGCATGGCAACAGTTTCAAATGACTCGGTAACGAACCCAACTAAGGATCAGGTCTGTCTGTTATCGCTCTAAAACTGTATATATAATATACTGTACAGCCTGCATGATAATAATAGTAGTTAGTTAGTTAGTTTTGTCTTTGACAATTTAAGGAAAAACTTCCTGTAAATGCAGTGCCAACGACCAATTGAGATCTCACCTTATCAATAGACCATAGTCACACTGTGTCTCATAGCACACAGTGTGACTATGGTCTATTGATAAGGTGACCATAGTCACCTTATCAATAGACCATAGTCACACTGTGTCTCATAGCAGAGTCACTGAAGAAACTTACAGTGATGATGGTGTTGGTGCATCACTTTCAGACACAGTTGACCTTAAGGACGCCTGCAATGCATCAACAAATGTATAAGGTGTTACAATTTAAATGTTCAAAAGAACACATGCAATACATTAGTTAATTTTATATATCAGCTGAGTGGCAGCCCTTTAATTTATCAACAGGGTAAATCACTGATATGAAAACGTAGCTTGTCTTTGAATCTGCTGCCACAAGTTTTTAAAGTGGTGGCAGCAGGCTATAGGTACTAATACTGACTAATACAGTTCATTTTATATTTCAGCTGAGTGGAAGCACTGCTTATAAGTCAAATAAACACAGAGAATCTGACAAACTACTTTCATTTCACAGGTCAATAACTGATCACCAGTTGAAAAGAAAATACATATTTAAAATGTTTCAAGGTTAAACGACCTATTTGGTAGCTCATTAGCTACTATTAGACAGCAGCAGCTAACGTTAGCATTCAACCACTTCCATTAGGGCTGTTTTCATAGTTAAATATATATGCACATCTTTACACATTTAGGCTGTAAATAAAGTTCTGAGTGTGATGTGACTATAAAATGTGTGAATATGGTCTCTGGCGGGAGCAGCATTATATCATACCTGAGGCTTAAAGCTATTGTATTATGAGGAAGAAAAAAAAAATGCATGAATACTTTCATATACAGCCAACGTTTAGATGAACTAGTATTTGACAAATCTACAAATCTGACCACATGTAAAAACATGCTAATGTAAATAAACTTAAATTGGTGGGGACCTCTGAATCGCTGCCTGTGTCTTCTACATCCTCCTGATTGGCTGGAGAAGAGATGCATGTTCCTCTTCATGGTCACAACAAGCCTATGTTAAAAAACACATAGGATTCATATTTTTTATACTGATAGTGATAACTCTTAATACTGACAGTACATCATACAGAGGGCTAAATTATTGGTCAAACACGATAATTATCATCCATCTGGCAAAACTGGAGATCCTCTGACAGACTGTCGCTGTAGCTACTCGACATTGTGAAGGACATACACACGTCCAAAACCATTGATTTTAAATGTATATCTTATATTTACTTTATCCTCTCAGGTTGCTGTGGAAAACGAGGGTAGGGCCGATAGTGTGAGTAACACACCAACCAAGTCCAGGTAAGACTAAAAGGCAAAGGATTGTGATGTACACATTTTATTTTCTGGTAATTGGTGTAGAGTCATGTACAAGACATTACCGCGTTTTTTTTACTATTATGGTTAAAAAAGTGTAAACCTCTACAGATTTACATCACAGTTTGATTCCATAAAGTCTCTTGGAAAAGGAAGCTATGGTCATGTATACGAAGTAAGAGAAATACTGCTGAACAAGAAGTATGCCCTCAAGATTGTCTGTGGTAAAAAGTAAGTTGAGTATGCAACTCTTCAGTGCAGTGTACATATTTGTTCAAGTAACTTTTCAGTAACTGATGCACCAGGATTGTTTTCATTAAAAAAATTATCAGAAAAGCTCTGCGAGAGGTGAAGGCATTATCAGACCTTCATCACACCAACATTGTGCGATACTACACTTGTTGGATGGAGGATACAGGTTACAAGCAGAACAGTTCAGCAGACAGCAGCTCTTCTCAGTAAGTCTCATCCACTAATACGTACTCTTTTTATTTACTAAAAATTAATGTGTGACATTGCACCAAATGTTTTTTTGTTTCCTATCAGGGAATCATCGCCACAGTTCCTTTACATTCAAATGGAGTTATGTGGCTCAAAAACACTGAGACACTGGATAAATGAGAGGAATACGAGAACTCTGCCAGAATCCAACAGACGACATGAGAGTCTAACCATCGCTCAACAAATAGTCAGTGGAGTCGAGTACATTCACTCCAAAAAACTCATCCACAGGGACCTGAAGGTCAGACAAAGTTCTTCTAATGTCTTTAAATGACTAGTACAGATTTGTGATTCGTGTACCATCAATGTGTTTTTGTGTACTTCCACTTACATCCCACACATTCAGGATACATGTGGAAGGAAAACCCCTGAAGCAAGTCACTTTATTTACCATATGAAGCTGTTTTAGAATGAAAATTCTCAGGTTGTGTTTGTCTTTTTTATTTTAATGTTGTGCCTGGATTTTTTTAATTCGTTATATAAGGCTGAGTTTCTCAGACCATATTTTATGACACAGTTCAACATTTACACACCAGGTTTTTATTCTTGGCTAGATGCAGAAAATAAAGTATCAGACAGGGAATCCATTGAGCTGTTAAGACATTTCACTCTTTCAGTCTCATACATGACATGATCTGAGGGTCATTCTTTTGTATTGATCATCTCGATATCCTTACATTTCATGGTGAATCCATTAGATATTGTGGTAATTTAATTTGGAAGCAAAAGAGGATTGCATTTCATCATCGTTATGTCATCGTCATTATAACTAGAACGGCACTGTGTACCTCCTTGGTGGAGGTAATTACACATCATTGAAGGAGCTTGATGTTGATTGCTGCTTTTTTCTTTCCAATGGTTAGCCTGCCAACATCATGTTTGGACAGGATGGAGCAGTGAAGATTGGAGACTTTGGTCTGGTCACTGCTGATGATGTCGACGATGAAAATCCAATGGAGAGAACTAACAAATCAGGAACCTTTTCTTACATGGCTCCCGAACAAGTGAGATGCCTTTGATTTTCCTGTATTATTGGTTTAAAATGCATCCAATGCTCCCATCCTGTACTAATTCTGTGATACAACACATCCCTCATATAAAAGACAAACTTACATCAAATTCAGTAATTGTATTTCCACACACAGACTGAGTCAGTAATGTTGAGATCAGGTCTCTGTGGTGGCTGATGGTTATGCATGATAGATAAGAATCTAATCTAAACATCTAATGTGTCCAAAGCACACACACACATTATGGTATTTCTATATCACCTGTCTCATCCCGTCTTCAGATGCCAAATTAATAACTGTTCTATCGAGACAGTTAATTTGCTTCACCAGGGCTCGCTGTCACCTGTCTTCACTGGAGGCAGTGAGAATTGTGACATAAAGAAAAAGTATACATCTAAATTTCAAGCTCCTGTTTACTGTCGAATTTACTCTCATTTACAAACCATCATATAGACAACAGAGACAAAAAACCCAGTATGATAAAATACAACAGGTCCAGATAGAGAACAAAATTATAAATATATATAGATTAGATGAATCAACAATCAAGAAAATATAATGCAATAGTATTTCAACAATGTTATAATATACATTTCAGTTTTCACTTTGCACTGGAGGGATTAATAAATACATAAATAAAAAATGAATGCTCTTCTCTCATGTCACGGAAAAAATATAAGACAAAATAGAATGTTTTTTAATGTGCATCCTAAAATAAAGTGTTCAAATTTAGAAATAAATGTAATAAAAAGTGTAGAGTTTTGTTTCACTTTTTCTTTTTGTTAAAAAAAATATTTGCTCATCGAAATTCATAGATTTGATTCGCCAAGTGGCGTCACATGAGATGATTTACCACGAATGCAATAGGTCTATCACAATTTCACAATTCTCAGTGATTCATCAGGGTCTTTGTCACGGCCCACCTACTAGTTCGTGTATACAGTAAACATCCTGTCTGTCTAGACCAATGCTACACAAACATTTCAACCTCTGACATTTCAACCTCCCCAAAGAAAAGGTGCCAGAGTCTCGGGACCCCCATTATCCCTGAAGTTGGTTGAAGCATGTTCTTGTTTTTTATTTTTAGTTACAATTATAGCTAAAATTTACATTTTTCAAATTGTTTCTGGAAATCATCTTGTCATTAGTGTAAATATTCTAGAGGCCTGTAGAGGTAGTTACACCTTACTATGCGTTTTCCTTTGAATTCTCATTCATCATTATATAAGGAGACTAAGATGAGTCCAGAGTGCAAACAGTTACAGCTTTACACATTCAAAATTAAGAATTGAAGACAAACAATAGGAAACTATTTAAAGCAGTTTGAAGATTGCACGGAAATTAAATTTATATTATACCGGCCAAAGAATTTAAAATAAAAATTGTTACAAATGAGAAAAGAGAAAAATGAAATAAAATATTTTAAAAATAGAATCAAAATAGTCAGTAGTGAGTCAGTTACTTATGAAATAACTTGTTAATATAAATGCAATATCTTAATACTGTGTTGTTATTTTACTACACAAGCTTGAGAACATCTATGACCGGAAGGTGGACATATTCGCCTTCGGGCTGATATACTTTGAGCTCCTCTGGAAAATGTCTACTGGCCATGAAAGAGGGAAGGTGAGTCGTCAATGTCCCGAATATTATTATTAAAGTGTCACCAGATAAAATCATGACACAGGCCAATGTCGGGTGCTTAGAGCTTTAATGTTGATCTTATTTAATCTTTCCTGCTTTTATTTGCAATGATCAACAGAGAATTATTATTTGAATTATCACGATATCCGAAGTTTGGTAACTTGCCCATTCATTCTTTTTATCACTGCATAAACCAGGTTTTCGGAGATGCCAGAAATCAGAAGTTCCCCAGAGAGTTTCCACTTTCTCAAGAGGTAAATATCCATATTCATTTTATCCTAACTTCTTCTTTCATCACATGAAGAAGCAGTGTTTCCCTAAGTGTGTCAGTTAGCCATGATGGTCAGCAACAGAGCAGCAGGGAGGCTGACATATAATATGACAGTAATGTAAAATATCAAGCAGCACACACAGCAGTGTTATGAGAAGATTTTAGAAATGCTGCAGCATGACAGAATTTCTTGGTTGAACAACTGTAATTAAAGCTTTTACTTCTGCTGTTTGTTTTTCTCCAGGAACAAATAATGAAGTCAATGCTGTGTAAGGAGCCAAAACAACGAGCTGAAGCAAGTGCTCTAAAGGCAGAGCTGGAAAAGTTGGCTCACATTCTCAACCCTCAAAAAACTGAACATCAGCAAAATGTAACAGTCTGACAGTCACACACGCAGGAGGTTATAAACATCTGTCTCCTCTGATTATACATTTTGATGTTTTATGATTTTTTTGGCAAACAGTTGATGGCTTTTATTGTGCTTTAACCTGAGATCTGTAGCCTACAAACAACTCACACTCAACTACACACACACACACACACACACACACAGGTTGAATGCACTTATTGTAAGTCGCTTTGGATAAAAGCGTCAGCTAAATGAAATGTAATGTAATCTAATCAAGTGATATTTTATTCAATAATGGAAATGTCTTCTATGTTATGTAAAAGTGTTTTAAATCATTACAGCCATTGCTTTGTATTGATTATCATAAGGGGGAAATAAAATTGTGGTTATCTATTTGTTTCTGACTATCTGCTATCATGATTGTAGGAGCCATAAATATATGAAGTTAAAGAAGAATATTATTATTTTGGTTATGATACAATGTGTGATGTAATACATTTTCACAGATTTCAGTGATTTTTTGATTAGTATGTCATACAGAATATTGGGCCGGACCTCAGCCTCTCAGCGACACATTTGTTTTCTTGAAGTCGCTTAAATGGTTATATAAAGTTTTAACTTTGCATGTAGACAACTTGACAGCCTTCTCTACAGGCGGCATACGGCTGCACTAAGTAAAAACATTAGTTTTATTTTTAAACACAAGGCCAAAAAAAACAAGTGATTAAGAAGGATACAGATGTGGAACAATACCAGAAACCAGAAATTTACCCTCATGAGGGTTTTTTTCATTTTACCTTAAGTTAGGACTTGTTTTCCTTACGAGGACAAAGAGCATGATTGCGAAAGTCATGACATTTTAAGTAAGGTAAGGTTCAGGGTTAGGGTGAGGCAGGTAATGAGTCAATAATGAGTATTACTCATGTTGTGGGGACCTACATCTTTTTACACAGTCAGCTTATGGGGACTTGTCTTCCTAATTGGGACAAAAAGCATATCCCCATAACAAAAATGGTTAATTTTAAGATGAAGACATGTTCCAATGTTAGGTTAAGGTTTTGGTTAAACAAGTAGTAACTATGGTTATGGTAAGTGTCCAGGAAGTCAATGTAATGTCCTCAGAAGGTATGGAGACATTACTTTGTGTGTGTGTGTCCAACCTGGAATATTACCATGTGGATGCAGTAGGTGCAGTTGCAAGATGGTTTGTAGTTGAAACTTGGATACAGTGATCCACAGCTGCAGACAGCCTGTCAGGACTACAGAGACACATCCCACTGGAATGAGGGTCGTTTTGTTCTGTGCCATGAACAGTCAACTTGACCAGTTAACACTCAGTGGAAGTTGGGTGATGCAGCAGGACATAGCCCCTAACAACCAAAGTTACTCTACCACAGAATCACCTTTTGGAGTCAGAGCCTCGACCTTAACAGAGCAGAGACGATGTGAAATGACATCCAGACTATTCTGTAGGAAGAATGATCCAACAGTCCTCCTGATCACTGTGCAGGTCTGATCCACAGCTAGAGAAAGACCTTTTTTTGTTTGATGTTGTTGCTGCCAATGGTGGTTTTCACCAGTCACTAAGGGGTTCACTTATATTTTCACCAGCAGTGTGAATATTTAAGGGATGTATTCAACAAAGACCAATTAATCTCGAAAACCTGAGGTCATATTATTTTATTGTCACTGATGTTCACAGCAGGACTCACCACATGAGGGCAGTCTAATGTTTCCTAATGTGTTTTGATAAAGGAAATGTTGAGACAAGCAAGAATATATCAGAAATACTTGCAGAAAATATACACTGTTGTGTTTTTTACATTACATTATCACATTACATGCATTTTAGTTGACGCTTTTATCCAAAGCGACTTCCAATTAGTACATTCAACATCTATGAAGGGCCAGTCGGGTTCAGCATCTTGCCAAAGAATGGCAAGAAGGCATGGGCTGGAATTGAACCAAGATCAGAGGGTTGAGGGCCTCGCTGCAAGTACCGCAACCTGTCAGTAGGCCCCATCTCAGTATAACCCAAACACCAAGCACAGTTACAGTAAGCAGCCCCAGACTTGACCTGCCAACACCAGCACCCCAGCATATACGTCAGGATGACCTGCCAGAGGCACCCTTCCTCCAGTTTCATGACTCCCTCAGCAGGTCAGACCACTCCAGACCAGAGTGGAGACATTTTTCTGAGCCAAAAATCCCACAATATCAAATGGGTGAGGACATTGGGAACTATTTGTTACGTTTTGAACGTATTGCCAAAACCTGGAAATGGCCAGAGAATGAGTGGGCATGTCGACTCGTTCCTCTGTTGTCTGGGAAGGCACTGGAGGCCTACACTGCGATGGATGAGGAGAAAGCCCACTGCTATACTGACCTCAAAGCAGCCCTGCTGATGAAGTTTGACATCTCACCAGAGACTTACCGGCAGCAGTTCAGGTCAATTTCTGTGCCCTGTGGTGACCTGAGCAGCACACCAAGGAGCAGATGGGGGAAGCCATCATCCTGGAGCAGCTACTCCGTGTACTCCATTTCGAGGTGAGGACCTGGGTGAAGGAGCATGAGCCAGTGGAGGGACTTGCAGCTGCCAAACTGGCTCTTCAGTACATCAATGCCCGGAGAGGAGGACCCGCCACACACCCCCCAAGTGCAGCCCCCCCGTCTACTGGTCCAGCCGCCTCATCCCAGGTTTACAAGAAGAGCGACTGACCAGGAGTTTCGAGGTAACACCGGCACTACAGCAAACCAACGACCATCTGGTAAGGACTTTGTTTGTTTCTATTGCCAGCAGCCAGGCCACAAAGCTTCTGTGTGTCCCATACGCAAAGCTAAGGTCACAGGCGCTTGCTATGCACCCCGGCCTGAGCTTGACCCCACGGGAGATAAAGCTAGAGTTCAACGTTATAAATCTGTGACTGTCAATGGGTAGCAGGATATTGTGGGCCCCCTTGTGAAAAGCAGTGGTGGCCATCAATATATTTTAGTAGTGTGTGACTATGCCAGCCATTTCTCAGAGGCCTTTCCCCTGCGCACTATCACTGTAGCGTGGTGGGAAGGCGGGGATAGGGAAAGGTTGCCACAACGCCACCTGGGGAGTTCCACCTCCAGGAAATACTAAAATATGGTGAGTGCAACAGCACATGTTACGTTTGAATCACGGGGCAGGAGACGTGTTGTACTAACAAGAAATTACTTTAATATAACAGAAATAAATACAAACAAAAACACAATGAAACAAACAGAATAACAATTTAACATAAGAAATAAAACACTTTTGACGAGCAACCAGGGACAGGGCTGGGACCACGGCGACGACAACCAAAGAAAAAGGGGAAGGATTAATAAACTCGCCACCCGTGACACAGCTAACCAACAAAACGGGTTGTGAAGAAAACCCCTCCACCAGGAATTGGGTCGCCGCTTCAGGCCCACAGCACCTGACCAACAATAAAAGGATAATTACAACATGTCCGAATTTAAACAATACAAAAAACCAACCAATATAAACACAATGTAAATGTGATTTAAAGGTTGCTAAAAACTAGGCGTCCCTCCGTGGTGATCACTCCACGCACCGTGAAGGTGTAGCGTGGAGAGCCACAGTGCATGAAACAGTACTTTTTAAGAACGACACACTTCCTTGGTCCTGAGCCAGGCAGTCTTTAACTGTGGAGCGGTGCTCCTATCAGCCGCAACAGTTCATAAAAGTGTGTTTAGGACGGTGCAATTTCCAGTAAAAGCCTAAACAGCAGGTCCGTCTGAGGCGTGGTGGCCAATGACGGCCGACGAAGGAGCAGGGCCTCTAGAAAGGCGAAATAAACAAATTTAATAATTAATATGACAACATAACAGAATTTGGTGAATAATGGGGCCATACGCGCCACCCTGCAAGCCAAGGCACAGTCACAGCAACCCGAAGGGTGGGAGTTTCCCACAGCCGTAGATGAGTCCAGCTGTAGCATGACATAAACAGTCAGCTGGGGTAATATAAGCAAGAGACGGCAGACAACGTTACTTACAAAGCAGACCCGCAACTGCACCCCGAAGGTCCCCCGGCGGAGCGATCCCACGCCAGCAGTCAGTCACGCTGCGTATGAGGGGGGATATTTAGGGGAGGCGCTGGCTGTTGCACAAACACGCCAAATTCCGCCGCGGCTACAGAAATAGCTCTTCCACGCTATCCAAGACCCACTGGCGAGGAGCGGAAACGGAAGAAGGGCGAGCCAAACACAGCCGCCTCTTTAAATACGGGACGCCTAACGTCGCCTAACGACTGGTGCGCCATTGTAACAGGTAGAGCGCCCCGCAGCGGCAGGGAGGGAGCGCGCATCTGGCTACAACTGCTCCGGCAGTTTTGCATGCTCTGGTACAACTGGTTTCCCGAGTTGGAATTCCAGATGAGATCTTGACAGACCAGGGGACCAATTTCACCTCCAGGCTGATGCAGCTCTTTCACAAACAACTAGGCATCTCTGCAATTAAGACCACACCTTACCATCCACAGACAGATGGGCTGGTGGAAAGGTTTAATCAGACACTGAAGAGGATGCTACAGAAGTTTGTGAATGACACTGGCAGAGACTGGGACCGATGGCTGCCATTCCTACTTTTTGCCTATCGAGAAGTTCCCCAGGCTTCAACAGGTTTCTCCCCATTTGAGCTACTATATGGCTGGGACGTACAGGGACCATTGGACCTGCTCCGGAAAGGCTGGGAGGCCCCTTCCTCCACTCCAAGTGACAGAGGGGTGGTGCAGTTTGTGCTGGAAATGAGGGAACGATTGTCTAGATCAGGGGTCACTAACAGGCGGACCACGGTCCGGGTCCGGACCCAGAAGCCGTCCCGTACGGACCCGGACCTACAGCCAAAACAGAAGGTTATGATTTAAAACCTGACGGGGCGCTTCTATTTGTAACCGGCGCAGCTTTTGTAGTCTTTACGGTAGTGGTTTAGCGGATGAGGAAAGGCACAGACCAATTGCATGCGAGTTAAGCCATCCCATGTGATACTACTCAGCCAATCAAGTCTGTGCATTCCAGGCGGTAAACATTGCGACTCTACAGTGCAGACAGATGAGAGAGTTAGAGGCAAGTTACACATGAAAAGACGGTAGAAAGAAAAAGAAAGATAGCGATACAGGTAGAGAAAACAAAGGGAGAGATACAGATGAGTGAGACGGAGAAAGTTGAGAAACAGATGAGTGAGACCGAGAAAGGGAGAGAAACAGAGGAGTGAGGCGGAGAAAGGGAGAGACAGGAGTGAGGCGGAGAAAGGGAGAGAAACAGAGGAGTGAGACGGAGAAAGGGAGAGAAACAGACGAACAAAGTGAGGGAGTGGGATATAAGAGGGGAAGAAAGTGATTCTAAAACTGTTCAATTGTTAAGATGTGTTGAGATTTATTATCTGTAAAATTGGTTGAGACTTTTGAGTCAAGATGTGAAACAGAAAAAGGGAAATTCAAGCTTTTGCTCCCTTTATTTTATTTTTCTGAAGTTAAGCCCTTTATTTGAACATGCACAATTTTCACATTTTATTTATTTTCTCTTATTTTGAAATGCAGCCCTACTTTTATTTAGTTAATGAGAGAACATTATACATATCTGCAATCATACATATATGTTCAGTTCTTTGTTACGTGACAATAAATATTGTCAAAAAGTTTTTGAATCGTACTGAATTCATTTGATTTGACAGTCAGGTATTTAGTACATGCAGATGTTGATACAACTACTAGGCTACTTAAATATATATCACACTAAATAGTTAAACATTATGATCTTCCGGACATTTTCTTTAACTGGACCTCTTTACATTTTAGTTGAATACCCCTGGTCTATGTAATACATATACGATCAAAGAATTGTCCTTGTGTGTGATGAAAGAAGAAATTGTATTAATTGCCTACCTCATTGTTAAGTTATTATATTTTCCTTATGTATTTTTCATCATTTATGTTTTATTTGAACAATATTATTATACTTCTCATCTTTCATTTACATTTTCTTGACATCATATATACTTTGTTCTGATGCCTAAAGTTTATATTTGTATTATTAAGTATTGGTTTTATTATTCATGGTTTATTTTGCCTGTTTATTATTATACCGAGAGTATCATATTTCCTTTGTCCCAGTGTTTGTAAACTATTCAATGTTGAATAAAGTACAAAAACAAAAAAAACTGATGAATGTGAATAGTGTTCATCCGGGAGGAAATCGAAACTCTGCACAGTGAGCTGAAACGAAAGAGGAAGTGCATGTGTACGCAGAGCAGTGAGGGTTGAACACCGGTGAGAAGGAGACCGAGAGAAACACGTTCACCTTCGTGCTTTATTTGCTATGTTTTTTTAACGGAATTTAAGATTGAATTTCGACCGCTGCGTCGATAATGGCAACTGAATACTACGTAGCTGAGCTAATCCAGTACGCACAGAGAACAGGCTCAAAGGTGATTTTTGAAGAGGTGAGCTCCGAGGGACCCGACCATGAGAAGACGTAAGTTTATACACACGTGTTAGATTAAATCATGACACTATTAGAATATCACGACTTGAAATATACAGCTGCAGGGTTGTCCCAGGTTTTTACTTACAGTTCAAATCATGTAGAGGGAATTCAGGTCATCTGGGACACCTCAGCTGTCTGTTTATCTCCCGTTCCAACTAAATCTAGTCAGCAGGACTTTTACTATAAGGTAGAATGGACATCACATGGCTGAAATCACATGACTTCATGGGGGTCATGTCACAGAAAGGGTCAATCAGAACAAAGACCTCCTGAAGAGATGTAACATATGATCGGCAGTTGTCAGACAGGAGTAAATGGTAAATACAGTCTGTCCCTGTCTGTTTAAACTTATATCTATCTATGAATAATATACATTTTGTCATTCATTTTCTCAGTAATTTTTTCATAATGCCTAAAAATTGGTAGTATTTAGCTTGTCATGCATAAAGCAAGGTGGTTTAGGCTTTTTTTAACAGCATGATACAAGTGTCCCAGATTATCAAATTCAGGCAGAATTTTCTTTATTGGCTTAAAGAACACTAAAAGCTGTGTTATTACTGGGGGGCAGCGGTCCTCCTGGGCCTCTTGCATCTCCACAGCCGGGGAGTTGCTCTCAAAGCGTGCATAAAAGGTGTTCAGATCCTCTGGGAGAGATGCAGACACTACATCCGCACTGCTGGTCTTTGCTTTGTAGTCAGAGATGGTTTTGAGTCCAGCCCACATGTTCCTTGTGTTGGAGCCCTTGTAGTGAGACTCCACCTTGTCCCTGTAAAGTCTCTTGGCACTGCTAATAGCACTCCGGAGCGCGTACCTGGACTTCCTGTACTCCTCCAGATCCCCTGAGATGTCGGCATCAGTCCGTGCTTTGAGTTTTGCATGGACGTCACCATTAATCCAGGGCTTCTGGTTTGGGAATGTTCGTACAGTAATCCTGGGTACGACGTCATCGATGCATTTGCTGATGTAGCAGATGACCGCGTCCGTGTACGTGTTGATGTTGTCATCCTGGAACACGCACCACTCCGTAATGCTGAAGCAGTCCCGTAGAGCCGAGTCTGATTGGTCGGTCCACCGCTGAATGGTCCGAGTCACCGGTCTGTCACGTTTGAGTTTCTGCCTATAGGAAGGCAGCAGCAGAACTGAGACGTGATCCGATTTGCCGAATGGGGGGCGGGGGAGGGCCTTATACGCATCCCGGAAGGGAGTGTAAACATGGTCGAGCGTGTTCGCTCCGCGCGTAGGACAGCTGATGTGTTGGTGGTATCGCGGCAGGACTTTCCTCATCTTGGCGTTGTTAAAATCACCGGCCACAATAAACGCAGCCTCGGGCCGTGATGTCTCTGTCCTGTCGATAACCGCATGCAGCTCGTCCAGTGCCTGATTAGTGTCGGCATGTGGCGGAATGTACACCGCTGTAATAACGACCGATGTAAACTCCCTCGGGATGTAATAAGGTCGGCATCTGATCATGAGGTGCTCCAGGTCCGGAGAACAGTCCGAAGAAATAATCTCCACATCTGAGCACTACAGAGAGGAGGTCAGAGCCCTGACATCTTGGTGCCAGGACAACAACCTCCATCTCAACGTCGGCAAAACGAAGGAGCTGATCGTGGACTACAGGAAGAGACAAGGAGTAGAACACGCCCCCCTCTCCATCAACGGGACTACGGTGGAGCGAGTCAGCAGCTTCAGGTTCCTCGGGGTCCACATCAGTGATGACCTGACCTGGACCAACCACACAGACTCCATCAGGAAGACGGCCAGACAGCGGCTCTTCTTCCTCCGCAGGCTGCGGAGGCTCAACATGGATGCCAGGATTCTCTGCAACTTCTACAGGTGCACCATAGAGAGCATCCTGACTGGCTGCATCACCGCCTGGTACGGCAGCTGCACCGCCCTCAACCGTAAGGCTTTACAGAGGGTGGTGAAGTCTGCCCAGCACATCACCAGGACGGAGCTACCATCCATGGAGGACCTCTACACCCAGCGGTGTAGGAAGAAGGCCAACAGGATCATTAAAGATCCCTATCACCCCAGCCATAAACTGTTCTGCCTGCTGCCGTCTGGCCGACGGTACCGCAGCATCCGGGCCCGCACCACCAGGCTCAGAGACAGTTTCATCCCCCAGGCCATAAGACTTTTAAACTCCTCCAATCTGTCATAACTCTGCACCTTAGCATATTTGCACTATTGCATATTTGCACTATTGCACACACTTGCACTATTGTTTTTCTTTTTTCTTTGGGTGTATATATATATTTTAGATATGTATATTTTATTTTAAATTTTAAATTTTGATTGAGCATTGTTATAAGAGAGCCTGTGACCCAAGCATTTCATTGCAAGCGACTGCTTAATGTTATCGTTGTGCATATGACAATAAACTCTTGAATCCTTGAATCCTTGAATGTCTCCTCTGAGTATATCGCCATTCTTTCTTCGGGTGTGGTTAGAAAACTTCTCAAGGAATACAGAAAGGTATAATATGTTGATATATGTGTAAAGCAGATATCAAAATAAATCATAGAAGTCAATATTGCAAATTCACCCCTATATTGTTTTACACACATTAATGTGTCCTTTAATTGCAGCAGAAATAGTCTGCTCACTGCCTCTGAATCAATAACATCTTTATTTGTAAAGTCAGCAGTGAAGAGTGATCAGGTACCCACTAATGCCTTCTCAGGTCAACTTTACTGTCTGACAAAGATTTGACAATTTCTCCATAGATTCACCCAGAGGGTAGTCTGCAACGGTGAGGTGTATCCCGAAGGTGTGGGGAGGAGCAAGATGCAAGCCAAGCATAATGCTGCTGAACATGCCCTTAGATGCTTGTTGGAGAAGCAACCTGCCAGGTGAGTAGATCACAGTGGCAATTCATGGTTTCATTTTGATGTATCATTAATGTGAAGTGCTACTTGTTAATTGCAGCAATGTGGTAAATAACTAGAGTGTGAATGACAACAGCTTTGAAGAGACAGATTTCAAAGGAATTCTCAACGACTACTGTCAGAAAAAAAGACTCACCCATGATTACATCGAAGTGAAAAGAAGCGGTCGACCACATAGTCTCCAGTGAGTACAACTAAACCTACCTCTGTACGCTGAATATACACAACTGAACTGTATATAAAGATGGACAACGTCTCCACTTCCTCAGAGAAAAATGAAGCCCAAATATCCCAGATAGGGGCACTGCTGCCATCTGGTGATTTTGACGTTTTTTAGAGGCAGTCTGCATGTAAGTGATCATGGTGTGGAGCTGCTGTTTCAAAGTTCCACTGATACACAACAAGGTCAATCACAAATCAGTCTCAGTCAATCATGTAGTTTCACCCTGTTTTTTTTAGCATCTAACAATAATTTAAACCAAACTTACCAAGAAAATGATCCCTTGAACAAACAATCAGTTTGGTAAGAATTACCTAAAATGATAAAACCATCTTTGAGAAAAACTATCTGAGTTTTTATTTTGGTCCATGTCCCATCCATTAACATGGAGGAGGCAGGATTCATGACCTATACTGCAGCCTGTCACCAGGGGGCAATAAAAATGATTTGGCCTCACTTTGGGGGAGCAGTCAGGTCTTCCATCTTTATAAACAGTCTATGCTGCCTGCAGATACTGTTTGAAAACTCATGATAGATTCAAGAAATAAACATTTTGACACATCATGATTAATCTAAATCTAAATATTTCCTCCCTGTCAACGCAGATTCACCTACAAAGTAGTAATCGAAGACAAGGAGTACACTGTGGGGGAGGGTAAGACTATCAAGCAAGCCCAACAAAATGCTGCTCAGCAGGCCTGGTCTGCTCTTCAAGAGCAGTCCGACTGGGACAGCAAGGTATTCAATTTCGTCTCTCTATTATCAAATATAATAACTAGGAGCCAAGCCAATGGCCCATCTGGCCATGTTAAAGAAAGTGGGAAAAAAATTCCTGGATCTGCCCGTCTGGATCAGCTCCAAAAATGTAACGTGTTACTTCCTGGGTCGTGCCCCACCCCTCCACAAAATTTCATGGAAATTGGTTTAGTAGTTTTTGAGTAATCCTGCTGACAGACATCACAGCAAACTGTTGCTGTGATAAAGGCTCATATTAACAGTGGCAACAGCCTTTTGAATGAAATGGCAAAATCCAATCGTATATATATATATATTGATATGTCAAACACTTTAGGTTTCCTTGAGGTCCACTGTGTCCGAAGATGATGCTATGATGATGTCATCAACTTCGACCTCGACATCAACTTCACTGTA
Organism: Hippoglossus hippoglossus; assembly: GCF_009819705.1. Lineage (NCBI taxonomy): Eukaryota > Metazoa > Chordata > Actinopteri > Pleuronectiformes > Pleuronectidae > Hippoglossus > Hippoglossus hippoglossus. The sequence continues at coordinate 16,682,380 of NC_047165.1, forward strand.
AGCACTTATGGACATTACTAGGAGTACAGATTATGGTTAACTACAATAACTATTTAGTATTTATATATACTGAGCACTAAAGTATTACTGAAATATCACCATATACTGAGAATTTACATATACTGAGCACTAAAGTTTTATTGAAATATCACTATATTCTGAGAAATCTGTGCTTATGTCTGTCATTGTTTTCTGCTAGGGAACCCATGATGTCGTCATCACAAAGCGAACCAATAAGTACAAGTGACTCCATAGTATTCATGGACTCATCAAACACTCTCAAGGATCAGGTCTGTTCTCTCATTTAAAAAAAAAACTGTCATGCTTAAAGCAATAGTTTACACTCATCAGGAGTACTATATAAAGAGGGAAAATAGTATTGTCAGACGAAGAAAGGTTAAATTTCGTCTGTGTTGTAGAGACTTGCTTTGTGCCACAGGTCGTCATGTGGGTGTCTGCTTTTATATTGAAAGCCTCGATCATAAGGCATTTAAGCCAGGTAGTTAGATTTTACTGCAGGCTATAGGTACTAATACTGACTTATACGTCTATATTAGTACCTAGAGCCTGACTTATAAGTCAGTATTAGTAACTATAATCTGCTGCCACCACTCTAAAAACTTGTGGCAGCAGATTCAAAGACACAATAATGTTGTACGGCTGCTTATAAGTCAAATAAACACAGAGAATCTGACAAACTGTTTTCATTTCACAGGTCAATAAGTGATCACCAGCTGAAAAGAAAATACATATATTAAAAGAATATATTTGGTAGCTCATTAGCTACTATTAGACAGCAGCAGCTAACTTTAGCATTCAACCACTTCCATTAGGGCTGTTTTCATAGTGAAATATCAATGCACATCTTTACACATTTATTTAGGCTGTAGATAAAGCTCTGAGTGTGATGTGACTATAAAATGGCAGCCGTGTGAATATGGTCTCTGGAGGGAGTAGCATTGTATCATAATTGAGGCTTAAAGCTATTGTATTATGAGGAAAATAAAAAAAATATGCAGGAATACTTTCATATACAGCCAAAGTTTAGATTAACTATTATTTGACAAATCTACAAATCTAACCACATTTAAAAACATGCTGATGTAAATAAACTTTAAATTGGTGAGGACCTCTGACTCGCTACCTGTGTCTTCTACATCCTCCTGATTGGCTGGAGAAGAGATGCATATTCCTCTTCATGGTCACAACAAGCCTATGTTAAAAAACAAATATAGGATTCATATTTTTTATACTGATAGTTATAACTCCTAATACTGACAGTACATCATACAGAGGGCTAAATTATTGGTCAAACACGATAATTATCATCCATCTGGCAAAGCTGGAGATCCTCTGACAGACTGTCGCTGTAGCTGCTCGACATTGTGGAGGACATACACACGTCCAAAACCATTGATTTTAAATGTATATCTTATATTTACTTTATCCTCTCAGGTTGCTGTCGAAAATGAGGGTAGGGCCGATAGTGTGAGTAACACACCAACCGAAGATGATGCTATGATGATGTCATCAACTTCACTGTAAGCACTTATGGACATTACTAGGAGTACAGATTATGGTTAACTACTATAACTATTTAGTATTTATATATACTGAGCACTAAAGTATTACTGAAATATCACCATATACTGAGAATTTACATATACTGAGCACTAAAGTTTTATTGAAATATCACTATATTCTGAGAAATCTGTGCTTATGTCTGTCATTGTTTTCTGCTAGGGAACCCATGATGTTGTCATCACAAAGCGAACCAATGAGTACAAGTGACTCCATAGTATTCATGGACTCATCAAACCCTCTCAAGGATCAGGTCTGTTCTCTCATTTAAAAAAAAAACTGTCATGCTTAAAGCAATAGTTTACACTCATCAAGAGTACTATATAAAGAGGGAAAATAGTATTGTCAGACGAAGAAAGGTTAAATTTCGTCTATGTTGTAGAGACTTGCTTTGTGCCACAGGTCGTCATGTGGGTGTCTGCTTTTATATTGAAAGCCTCGATCATAAGGCATTTAAGCCAGGTAGTTAGATTTTACTGCAGGCTATAGTTACTAATATTGACTTATAAGTCAGTATTAGTACCTAGAGCCTGACTTATAAGTCAGTATTAGTAACTATAATCTGCTGCCACCACTCTAAAAACTTGTGGCAGCAGATTCAAAGACACAATAATGTTGTACGGCTGCTTATAAGTCAAATAAACACAGAGAATCTGACAAACTGTTTTCATTTCACAGGTCAATAAGTGATCACCAGCTGAAAAGAAAATACATATATTAAAAGAATATATTTGGTAGCTCATTAGCTACTATTAGACAGCAGCAGCTAACTTTAGCATTCAACCACTTCCATTAGGGCTGTTTTCATAGTGAAATATCAATGCACATCTTTACACATTTATTTAGGCTGTAGATAAAGCTCTGAGTGTGATGTGACTATAAAATGGCAGCCGTGTGAATATGGTCTCTGGAGGGAGTAGCATTGTATCATAATTGAGGCTTAAAGCTATTGTATTATGAGGAAAATAAAAAAAATATGCATGAATACTTTCATATACAGCCAAAGTTTAGATTAACTATTATTTGACAAATCTACAAATCTAACCACATGTAAAAACATGCTGAGGTAAATAAACTTTAAATTGGTGAGGACCTCTGACTCGCTGCCTGTGTCTTTTACATCCTCCTGATTGGCTGGAGAAGAGATGCATATTCCTCTTCATGGTCACAACAAGCCTATGTTAAAAAACAAATATAGGATTCATATTTTTTATACTGATAGTGATAACTCTTAATACTGACAGTACATCATACGGAGGGTTAAATTATTGGTCAAACACGATAATTATCATCCATCTGGCAAAGCTGGAGATCCTCTGACAGACTGTCGCTGTAGCTACTCGACATTGTGGAGGACATACACACGTCCAAAATCATTGATTTTAAATGCATATCTTATATTTACTTTATCCTCTCAGGTTGCTGTGGAAAACGAGGGTATGGCCGATAGTGTGAGTAACACATCAACCGAAGATGATGCTATGATGATGTCATCAACTTCGACCTCGACTTCGACCTCGACATCAACTTCACTGTAAGCACTTATGGACATTACTAGGAGTACAGATTATGGTTAACTACTATAACTATTTAGTATTTATATATACTGAGCACTAAAGTATTACTGAAAGTCCAGGTAAGACTAAAAGGCAAAGGATTGTGATGTACACATTTTATTTTCTGGTAATTGGTGTAGTCATGTACAAGACATTACCGTGTTTTTTTACTATTATGGTTAAAAAATTGTAAACCTCTACAGATTTACATCACAGTTTGATTCCATAAAGTCTCTTGGAAAAGGAAGCTATGGTCATGTGTACAAAGTAAGACAAATACTGCTGAAGAAGAAGTTTGCCCTCAAGATTGTCCGTGGTAAAAAGTAAGTTGAGTATGCAACTCTTCAGTGCAGTGTACATATTTGTTCAAGTGACTTTTCAGTAACTGATGCACCAGGATTGTTTTCTTTAAGAAAAATTAGCAGAAAAGCTCTGCGAGAGGTGAAGGCATTATCAGACCTTCATCACACCAACATTGTGCGATACTACAATTGTTGGAAGGAGGATACAGGTTACAAGCAGAACAGTTCAGCAGACAGCAGCTCTTCTGAGTAAGTCTCATCCACTAATACGTACTCTTTTTATTTACTAAAAATGAATGTGTGACATTGCACCAAATGTTTTTTGTTTCCTATCAGGGAATCATCGCCACAGTTCCTTTACATTCAAATGGAGTTGTGTGACTCAAAAACACTTAAACACTGGATAAAAGAGAGGAATACGAGAACTCTGCAAGACTCCAACAGACGACATGAGAGTCTAACCATCGCTCAACAAATAGTCAGTGGAGTCGAGTACATTCACTCCAAAAAACTCATCCACAGGGACCTGAAGGTCAGACAAAGTTCTTCTGTCTTTAAATGACTAGTACAGGCATTGGAGATTTGTGATTCATGTACCATCGATGTGTTTTTGTGTACTTCCACTTACATCCCACACATTCAGGATACATGTGGAAGGAAAACCCCTGAAGCAAGTCACTTTATTTACCATATGAAGCTGTTTTAGAATGAAAATTCCCAGGTTGTGTTTGTCTTTTTTATTTTAATGTTGTGCCTGGATTTTTAAAATTCGTTATATAAGGCTGAGTTTCTCAGACCATATTTTAGAACACAGTTCAATATTTACACACCAGGTTTTTATTCTTGGGTAGAAGCAAAAGAGGATTGCATTTCATCATCGTTATGTCATCGTCATTATAACTAGAACGGCACTGTGTACCTCCTTGTTGGAGGTAATTACACATCATTGAAGGAGCTTGATGTTAATTGCTGTATTAATTGCTGCTTTTTCTTTCCAATGTTTAGCCTGCCAACATCCTGTTTGGACAGGATAGAGCAGTGAAGATTGGAGACTTTGGTCTGGTCACTGCTGATGATGACGACGATGAAACCCCAATGGAGAGAACTAACAAATCAGGAACCCTTTCTTACATGGCTCCCGAACAAGTGAGATGCCTTTGATTTTCCTGTATTATTGGTTTAAAATGCATCCAATGCTCCCATCCTGTACTAATTCTGTGATACAACACATCCCTCATATAAAACACAAACTTAAATAAAATTCAGTAATTGTATTTCCACACACAGACTGAGTCAGTAATGTAAAAAATATAATGCAATAGTATTTCATCAATGTTATAATATACATTTCAGTTTTCACTTTGCACTGGAGGGATTTACAAATACATTAATAAAACATAAATGCTCTTCTCTCATTTGACATCAACAATAAGACAAAATAGAATGTTTTTTAATGTGCATCCTTAAATTCTTTCTGTTAAAAAATGTATCTGCTCATCGAAATTCACAGATTTGATTCGCCAAGTGGCGTCACGTGAGATGATTTAGTGTAAATATTCTCGAGGCCCGTAGAGGTAGTTACACCTTACTATGTGTTTTCCTTTGAATTCTCATTCATCATTATATAAGGAGACTAAGATGAGTCCAGAGTGCAAACAGTTACAGCTTTACACATTAAAAATTAAGAATTGAAGACAAACAACATGAAACAATTAAAAGCAGTTTGAAGATTGCATGACAATTAAATTTATATTATATCGGCCCCAAAAATGTTTTTACAAATGAGAAAAGAGAAAAATTAAAGAAAATATTTTAAAAATAGAATAAAAGTAGGGAGTCAGTTATTTATGAAATAACTTGTTAATATAAATGCAATATCTTAATACTGTGTTGTTATTTTACTACACAAGTTTGAGAACAGATATGACCGGAAGGTGGACATATTCGCCTTCGGGCTGATATACTTTGAGCTCCTCTGGAAAATGTCTACTGGCCATGAAAGAGTGGAGGTGAGTCGTCAATGTCCCGAATATTATTATTAAAGTGTCACCAGATAAAATCATGACACAGGCCAATGTCGGGTGCTTAGAGCTTTAATGTTGATCTTATTTAATCTTTCCTGCTGTTATCTGCAATGATCAACAGATAATTATTATTTGAATTATCACGATAACCCAAGTTTGGTAACTTGCCCATTCATTCTTTTTATCACTGCATAACCAGGTTTTCAAAGATGCCAGAAATCAGAAGTTCCCCAGAGAGTTTCCACTTACTTTTTCTCAAGAGGTAAATATCCATATTCATTTTATCCTAACGTCTTCTTTCATCACATGAAGCAGTGTTTCCCTAAGTGTGTCAGTTAGCCATGATGGTCAGCAACAGAGCAGCAGGGAGGCTGACATATAACATGATGACAGTAATGTAAAATATCAAGCAGCACACACAACAGTGTTATGAGAAGATTTTAGAAATGTTGCAGCGTGACAGAATTTCTTGGTTGAACAACTGTAATTAAAGCTTTTACTTCTGCTGTTTGTTTTTCTCCAGGAACAAATAATGAGGTATATGCTGTGTAAGGAGCCAAAACAACGAGCTGAAGCAAGTGCTCTAAAGGCAGAGCTGGAAAAGTTGGCTCACATTCTCAACCCTCAAAAAACTGAACATCAGCAAAATGTAACAGTCTGACAGTCACACACGCAGGAGGTTATAAACATCTGTCTCCTCTGATTATACATTTTGATGTTATATGATTTTTTTGGCAAACGGTTGATGGCTTTTATTGTGCTTTAACCTGAGATCTGTAGCCTACATACAACTCATACTCAACCACACAAACACACACACACACACACACACACACACACACACACACACACACACACACAATGCAACAGAGGTTGAATGCACTTATTGTAAGTCGCTTTGGATAAAAGCTTCAGCTAAATGAAATGTAATGTAATGTAATCAAGTGATATTTTATTCAATAATGGAAATGTCTTATATGCTATGTAAAAGTTTTTTGAATCATTGGATGCCATTGCTTTGTATTGATTATCATAATGGGGAAATAAAATTGTGTTTATCTATTTGTTATCTGTCTATCTTCTATCATGATTAGTGTGTCATACAGAATATTGGGCCGGACCTCAGCCTCTCAGCGACACATTTGTTTTCTTGAAGTCGCTTAAATGGTTATATAAAGTTTTCACTTTGTATGTAGACAACTTGACAGCCTTCTCTACAGGCAGCATACGGCTGCACTAAGTAAAAACATTAGTTTTATTTGAAACACACAAGGCCAAAAAAAACAAGTGATTAAGAAGGATACAGATGTGGAACAATACCAGAAACCAGAAATTTACCCTCATGAGGGTTTTTTTAATTTTACCTTACGTTAGGACAGCTTATGGGGACTTGTCTTCCTAATGGGGACAAAAAGCATATCCCCATAATGAAAATGGTTAATTTTAAGATGAAGACATGTTAGCTTAAGGTTTGGGTTAAACAAGTAGTAACTATGGTTATGGTAAGTGTCCAGGAAGTCAATGTAATGTCCTCAGAAGGTATGGAGACATTACTTTGTGTGTGTGTGTGTGTGTGTGTGTGTGTGCGCGTGCGTGCGCGTGCGTGTGTGTTATCATCATAAAATGTGATTGTGAACATCTCTAAGGTATATTGGAACCACCAGAGGGCCAATGTTGAGCACTTTGTGAACTGTTTGTCTGTCTGTGGACATATTTTGTCACCGCATTAGCGTCACAGCCAAACAAGATACAGCCACAAAACTTTACAGGTAGTCGGGGTCAAAATGAAGGCCACTCCTAAAAATAAATGTGGTCCAACCTGGAATATTACCATGTGGATGCAGTAGGTGCAGTTGCAAGATGGTTTGTAGTTGAAACTTGGATACAGTGATCCACAGCTGCAGACAGCCTGTCAGGACTACAGAGACACATCCCACTGGAGTGAGGTTCGTTTTGTTCTGTGCCATGAACAGTCAACTTGACCAGTTAACACTCAGTGGAAGTTGGGTGATGCAGCAGGACATAGCCCCTAACAACCAAGTTACTCTACCACAGAATCACCTTTTGGAGTCAGAGCCTCGACCTTAACAGAGCAGAGACAATGTGAAATGACATCCAGACTATTCTGTAGGAAGAATGATCCAACAGTCCTCCTGATCACTGTGCAGGTCTGATCCACAGCTAGAGAAAGTCCTTTTTTTGTTTGATGTTGTTGCTGCCAATGGTGGTTTTCACCAGTCACTAAGGGGTTCACTTATATTTTCACCAGCAGTGTGAATATTTAAGGGATGTATTCAACAAAGACCAATTAATCTCGAAAACCTGAGGTCATATTATTTTATTGTCACTGATGTTCACAGCAGGATGGGGGCAGTCTAATGTTTCCTAATGTGTTTTGATAAAGGAAATGTTGAGACAAGCAAGAATATATCAGAAATACTTGCAGAAAATATACACTGTTGTGTTTTTTACATTATATTATCACATTACATGTAATTTAGTTGACGCTTTTATCCAAAGCGACTTCCAATTAGTACATTCAACATCTATGAGGGGCCATTCGGGTTCAGCAGCTTGCCCAAGAATGGCAAGAAGGCATGGGCTGGAATTGAACCGCCAACCTGCTGCTCTACCCCTCAACCACAGCCATCCTTGGACAATGTAAACAAAAATTCTACTACCACTGCCCAAAAAAATGGCAAAACACTGACAGAATATATACAGTGTAAATATAGATAATAATAATACAGCACTTTTCAACAAAACAAACAAAGCAAATGGTTAAAATGAAGAAGAAGGTACAAACTAATAATGGAAATAATAGTAATAGCCTAAATTCAGGAAAATACCTCCTGAAATAAAGTACTTAGAAGGTTTAATCCGTGAAGAATAGTTCAATGTGGAGCAGCAGCACCTGACTGTTGTTGTCTCTTTGAATAAGACCTGTAGGGGGAGCTGTGACTCTGCGTAGCCGAGGCTGAGCATGTGGCTGCAGACTCCGGGCTTCCTCAGCATGTACAGTCCCAGTCAAAAGTTTGGACACACCTTCTCATTCAATGGTTTTTCTTTATTTGTATTTCTTTCTACATTGCAAATTAATATTGAAGACATCCAAACTATGAAGGAACACATATGGAATTATGTGGTAAACTGGTAAAATGCTCAACAAACCAGAATGTTTTATATATTAGATTCTTCAAAGTAGCCACCTTTTGCTTCGATGACAGCTTTGCACACTCTTGGTATTCTTTCAATCAGCTTCATGAGGGAGTCACCTGGAATGGTTTCCCAACAGTCTTGAAGTGTTCCCAGAGGTGCTGAGCACTTGTTGGCTGCTTTGCCTTCACTCTGTGGCCCAACTCATCCCAGACCATCTCATTTGGGTTCAGGTCGGGTGGTTGTGGAGGCCAGGTCATCTGGCGCAGCACTCCATCACTCTCCTTATTGGTCAAATAGCCCTTACATAGCCTGGAGGTGTGTTTGGGGTCATTGTCCTGTTTAAATACAAATGCTGGTCCCACTAAGCGCAAACCAGATGGGATGGCATGTCGCTGCAGAATGCTGTGGTAGCCATGCTGGTTAAGTATGCCTTGAATTTTGAATAAATCACCAACAGTATCACCAGCAAAGCACCCCCACACCATCACACCTCCTCCTCCATGCTTCATGGTGGGAACCACACATATAGAGACCATCCGCTCACCTTTTCTGCATCTTACAAAGACATGGCGGTTGAAACCAAAAAGCTCAAATTTTGACTCATCAGACCAAAGTACAGATTTCCACTGGTTTAATGTCCATTCCTTGTGTTCTTGGCCCAAGCAAGTCTCTTCTTCTTGTTGTTCTTCCTCAGTAGTGGCTTCTTTGCAGTCTCATCAAACTTCTTAAACTTTTCCAATATCGGTGATTATGTGTGACGTTGCTCCAGTACCTACCATCAGTCCTTTATGAGTAACTCCTCGTGCCGGACAGTCACTTATTCTGAATGCAAATGAGTGGTCTTCCACGTCGGTTGCTTGTTTTACAACGTCTCTCTTTTTTCGTCTGCAGTTCGTGTCTTTATGAGTGGAGCTCTTGCAAAAACTGCACCACTGTCTCTGGTCTTTACTGTTGCACGCGATGGTACACTTCCTGGCCGCAGTTGTAGCAGGTGATCTTGGAGTTATCTCTCCCCTTCACCCAATTACTTGCCTTCATCACATTGTCTTCGCTCAAGTTGGCATTATATTTTTACGTGCTTTCGTAGCTTCTCAACTTGGTTTTAAACTCACCAAAAGTTAACTTCTCATCCCCTTGTGTAATGTGGATGGAAAACGGCTTAAATGAATCAGGCAACCCCTTTAGAATCATCGCAATCAACAGTCCGTCGCTCAGAGTTTCCTCAGCATTTCTCAGTGCTGTGATGGCCGTTTCTGCGCGGATAATATAGTCCGTGACACTCTCGTTGGACATCTTCACTAGAGATGTCAACTCTGTGTCGAGGCTAATCACGCGAGGTTTCCCTTTTCCTGCGTAATGCTCCCTCAGCATCTGTAGCGCCTTTTCCCCGTTGTCCGCTGCCTCTCTCATTATCAATGAAAGACTCTTATCATCTAGAAACTGAATCAATTCGGCGTAAGCTTCTTCATTTCTCTCACAAACATTGCTGCATGTGGCCCAAAAACTTTGTTTCCCACAGCTCGTAATTCTTTTCATCTCCGTCGAAACATAAACGGGTCCATCGGCTTCCACCTTCCCTCCTGGGCCCATAACCAGTTAGGGTTGCCATCGTTAAGGGTTGAATAACCGGGCACCGATATCCTTGTTTCACGGAGGAATAACACACGCAACCGTAATCGGTGTTTACTTGAACCGGAAGTGATTCACTTTTATTGTGCACGCCCCAGTCATTTCATAATAAAGCATAGACTTCAGTATAAGGGCACATATTAACAGAAACCTAACAAATATGTATGTTTTTATTTCTACAAAAAAATATATAGTTGTCGACTTAATCTGCAGCTGTTGAAAAGACAAGATAATTTTGTTTTTCTTCTTAACAATATGTATTTACGTAAACATTTGATTGTTGTATTTACGCTGCAAAGTGGCGGGAGTCACGGGATTTCCTGCAATGGCGTAGTGCTCTGCCATAGGCTGTGGTCTGAGGTCAGGAGGCGGTGCTTCATTTTGGTTCAAAATTTCCCGCCATCGTGACGGGATCACATCACTCACTTTCATCAGGTAAACTTTGCGCTACAATATGTTTCTGAAACATAACTTTGTGGGTGACAAATATGCACTGCAGTAACAGAATCTTGTTTCATTTTAATCAGCACTGCCTTGTTTTACCATATCATTGGACTTTGTGCATCTTGAAGCCATTTTCTCATCTACGGTTGGACGACAATTTCAAGGTAAGGTTATAAACTACAGTGTTTTCAGTTTTCACATTGTTACAGAAATAAAAATGAAGTAAGGGTTATGCGAACGGCTTCCTGTCGCGGTTGTCAGTTATTCACACCGGCTTCGGTTGTGCCGCGGCTCTGCAAGCGAGCTGCTCTTGTCAGCGCCACGTTTTAAAGTAGGTGTTACGTTGAAAATGGGCATAAACAGGTCCGATCTGAAAGCTGTCGTCTTTCTTGGTTGGACATAATCTTAAAATGAGTCAAACTGCTGTATACTCAGCTGCTGCGTGGAAGAGCAGCCCCTCCTCTCTCTCTGTCTGCTGCACAGCATGCAGCAGAGAGGATGGTGTCTGTGTTCTTGATCCTTTCTACAGCTAATTATTTACACCCACCCACCATCGTCTCACAAACAGGGTCTCACAGCTGCTGGAAATCCTTGAAAATGCTTGAAATTACGATTGTGTTCATTTAAATAGTCAAATACTTTTTAATGAAATAAAACAACTCTATTATTGACTTAGCGAGGCTGTATAGGATACCAATTGGGCAGCAACTATTATTTTCCTTATTGATTAATTTCTCAACCTTTTTCCTGATTAATCAATCCATACAATTTGGAAAAATGTTGTTGAGTGTTTCCCAATGCCCAAGGTGATGTCCTACAATGTCTTTACTTTCATAGTGGAGTACAGAAATCAGATTATTTATTAGTGTATTTTTTTCTTAAAAAAAGATTCAAAATGATTAATGAATAATCAAAATACTTGGCAATTATTATAATTGTGTAAAACTAATCTATTAACTGATTAATCATTGAAGCTCTAGGTGCCAAGTCCACTTACAGACAGGTGACGAAACTTTGTTGTGTTTTCATTCAATTTGTCTCCCTTACGTAGATCTTTGTCATGAAACATAATTTTGGTTGTTTATACCTCAATAATATTGGATTTACTGCGATGAAGAAGAGAAATAATAATTTTGAGTAAATGTGTCTTAATATGTAATCTACTACAGCTGTAAGGTGCTGGAGAAATGTGAAACCGAACCTTGGAAATCCTTGAAAACCAGATAATTCCTTCCATCTTTTAAAGTACACTGGATTCAGGGATGTACTAACACTTAGTTAATTGTAATGGAAAAGGGGGGCAAAAGTTAAATTCCTCCAGTTAGCTCATGGGGCAGACAATAAGTTGGTATGATTTCAGGTGAAAAAATCACTGTTTACATTTACAACCAACTGTGTGCATAGTATCCTGACTAAATGTATGACTAACTTGATCAGTAACTGTCTTGACGAACCAGTCCATGTTTCATAAAGTGTTTGAGTCCACAATACACTTCAG